>NC_069368.1:58336500-58959500 GCF_021730395.1 Mercenaria mercenaria
GAAGAAGGCATTTAAAGCGTTTTATTTCTTAAGTTTGGTGGTCCATAAAGGGGGCCAAGCAAAAAGAAAATTGTAAAATTTGATGCTACAGACCCTGTTTGTTGAAGATCCATCAAGACATTTATAAGCAGATGTTGTTTTAAGGGTTTGTTTTCTATTTTAAGCTCTCGCGGCCCTGTAAGGGACACAGAAAATTTAGTTTAAAAATTAAGTGAGGACTTCAGAAGTGTGTTGAAGATAAATCAAGTGGTTCATTAAGAGAGGTCTTTTAAATGTCTTGCCTTTTTTTTTTTTTTTTGGTTCTGGTGGCCTCTAAAACAAATCAAGCGGAGACGTTTGAATAAAATTGAGAGATGCCTACATATATTAAGAATGTTACAAACCAAATTTAGTGAAAATCAGTCAAGTGATTCATAAGAAGAGGTCGTTTGGTTTTGTTTTCCGTGAAAGATGACGCCTAGATACATGTAGGTAATTACAATTTTGACCTCAAATGCAGACCTTGCTGCGCGCCCTCGTCTGAAATGCGTGCATTTAATCTTTGCGTATTCAGTAAAACACACACTTTCCTTCACCAAGCTTGGAGAATATTTTAAATTGCCTGAAGCTTATCTTCAGTATCATTTCATCATATATTTCTGTGTTGATTATTTAGTTGTATCTACAGGTCAATAAAAAGGATATGCGCGATGCATGAAACATTTTACTCTATCAGAGGAACTCTTACATTCTAGAAATTGGTTATATATACAACAAGTTTGAATTGATTTGTAAAAGTCATTAACGAAATATCATGAAATTGATCTCGGTATTAAATCAATCCGCTTTGTAATAGTTTAATCACATTTTTCATGAGAGATATCTTCTTGTTGTTTTCCTCCTTTATTTAATATCGTCGGCATTACATTATCACATTCAACAACAACTTCGCACTGAAGTAAATTATTCTATTAAACCGCACTTGGGTTTATCAAATTGCTATTTTACAAAAATACAATTTATGTATTATTGTAGAAGTATATTCAGTAGAATTTTTGTAGGTTAAGCGGATGCAATAATTGTGTCTCACGGAATAAAACGATTAAAGTTTTAAGCAGATGATTGTAAATAAGGTTTCTACCGCATATATTTATGCGTACAAGATATAGTGGACGCAACTTGACCCCGGTGGTTGACCTTTGCATCATAATACATAATAAGGCACAACCTATTATTGAAAAGGAGTGTACGTAAAACACGAGCTGCACGAGAAAAAGGAAATATAAATTTTTGTAAATATAAATTAGTGTATTGGAATGTTTTAACTGATCAAATGTAAGTATATATACTTTGATACTGCGCTGTATACAAACTAATTCCATATAAATATACACGGCTACCCTAAGAACCCTTGATTTCTATAATGATATAATCGATATGAATAATCAGCCTAAGGTCAACCATCGCGGTCAAGTTGCGACTACTGTACACAAAGTGTTATCTGTCACATTTATAAAAGTAATTAAGGAACTGTGCAAACCTGTTTTAGCTTTTAATTAAGTTTTGAAAACACTCACTGAATCCGAATTCAAACCGAATTTCAAGGCGAAGTGACAGATATATTAAATATGCATGCACGGCGAGCTATGGTTACGTGGTCTTTGCCATTACGGAGTCTTTATGGGTTAGACTGGAAAAAATGTGCGTAATAATTCAGCAGCTTTCAATTTTTTGCTATGCAATCAGTAGTTCGATCATAAATAGTACGCCTGTCTTTTAACGGTCTCCGACCTATTTCTGTCAATAGCTGTTCTGCTGAGAGTGATCGGGTTAATCCGCTATGATTCGGAATCCTGTTAAATCAAGTCTATTCAGAGCAACTCTCAATAATTGATCAAGTTATCGCGGTCCACTTTAAATCAAGGAAGATATATCAATCTGTTATGGGATAGAATGTAATAATTATGCTTATCTCCCCTAGACCAGAGTTTCTTCAGCGCATGATATTAAGCATTGTTTGGATGAATGCAGCGTTCTTGAATAAGTTTAAATGTGTGTACTGCATGTTGTGTGCGTACGTGCGAGCATGCGTGCGTGCGTGCGTGCGTGCGTGTGTGCATGTGTGTTTAACGTCTTTTTCAACAAATTTAGTCATCCAGTTTATACTAATTTATTTTAGCTGGATTGTGATGAAAGCTTTAAGCTTATTTGAACCACTCTTTGAGTCTGGTGTCATATGAGAAGCCATGGTTGTGACACCAGTGAGGCTCGAACCCGCGACCACTGGATTGAGCGGCTGACACTATAACCACTAGAACACCAAAAGTAAAAGAGTAAAAGATCCAGGACATTACGAACATTTCACAAAAGCGAAAAAATGAATGCCAACCTTTATGGATACCAGCCCGCAAGGACATATGGGAACATAATAATCAATAACAGTATACATTCCTTGCTACGTGTATAACATCAAAGAGTGTTTTGGGTTTAACGCCGTTTTTTAACAATATCTCAGTTACGTAACGGTGATTTACCTAACCAGTGTTCCAGGATTCTGCTCGTTCTCCGCAAACAACTACCAACTTCCCCACATGAATGAGATGTGGAGGACGAATGATACCTGCTACAACGTCTTTTATCAAATCGTCACGGAGAACAGATACCTCGCCCAGGAATCGAAATCACGACCCCGTAATCCGTAGATTTGCGCTCTCCATATTTAGCTAGGCGGCCGGACATTAAGGGAGTAAGTGTGGAATTTTTCAAATTCAGTGTATAGTGTCATTCAGAGAGGGATCACTCAATGACATATAATTTTGGTTGGGTAATAAACGGCTGCATAATCGCTATGATGGTAACTATAAACCAGGGACGTGCCTAATTATAATTTTAATTTAATTAATTATAATTAATTACAAATTTTGATCTAATTAAAAATAATGAATAATTAAGCACAAACTAAACTAAAGTAATTGAAATTAATTAATTACTGACTTAGATTTGGGTTGTAATTGTCAATTACATCTAATTACTTTCAATTACTTTGTCTTTTTTACTGATCAATGGGTGTGTGAAATTTTCAGTGACAGTAAATAGCTGACAGGTCACACATACGGCGCGGATAGCTACGTCTAGCTACGGACTGAAACGTAGTAATCCGTATCGATCCGTACCTGAGCCGTACCTCAGAGTAGTCATTCGTATTAATCCGTACCAAAACGTGGTCAAAACGTATTCAAAACTTATTCCAAACTTACAAGTTTCTCCAACTTTTGAACATGCACAAAAGTTTGAGCGAACCGTAGCCATTTGAGCGTGATCTTAGTCCAACTTGGCTGAAACTTATTCATCCGTAGTTAAACGTACTTAAACGTAGTTATCCGTGCTGTTACGTACCTCGCCGTAGCTGAACGTAGCTATCCGAGGCTGCTCGTACTTAAGCGTACGTAGTTTACCGCAGACCCGTCCTTGTGCTGGGCAAGTTGCAAGGCGCAGTAAAACGTAATTCAACGTAGTACCTCGTACCTATCCGTACTTATTCGCGTCCTGTATTGTTTTGTTTGTCTCCTGTTTCTCACCATTTTTTCCCGTACTAAGACGTACTGCTCCGTAGTTATACACCCACAGACTAATCCTATCCGCACCGTACCTCAACGCACGGATATATCCGTATGTGTGACTGTAGCTTATTGTTGTATCAACAATCAGGTGTTAGAGGTGTTAATCCCTATTCAGTTCAGTTGGACATTAACATGCATGTATTAAAAAAATGATTTGATTTGCTGTTTTTATGCACATTTTATCAAAAAAGCTTTGGATTGTAAATAATTATGTTGAATAATAAAAATTGTTTGGCAAATGACTGAATTGTTAGAGATAAAATAATTAATTATAATTAATTACTTTTGGCAAAATAATTGTAATTATTTAATTACTGTTTGAAAATGGTTTGTAATTTAATTTAATTAGCAATTTTCTCAATGTAATTGGAATTAATTAATTATTTTTGAAAATAATTAGGCACATCCCTGCTATAAACATAGAGACAACATTCTACAGGAGGATTGTGGCAACAGTGATGTTTGGCAAAGACGTGTAGATAATCAAACCAATAGCTCAGCCTTCCAGGAACATGAGTGTGGCCATGATAAACGAAATAGAAATAGACAGTATTTCTGGTGGCAACAAAAACTGCGACGGGACAGGAGACCAGTTAGATTAAATGAGGATTTTGAAACGTTCAAGGATGGAACAAATGCAGAAATAATGAAACCGTTTTACTAGGGAACAGATTGTTTTATACAATATATTGATATTTTTGGTTTATAAGAATTTTATTTGTTGAACGAAAACGATTATATATGGTTTGGGCATATTTGAAAAAAAACAACAACATACATATAAGAGCTAAAAGGGGGTCTGGAAGAGTTAGTTTTTGTTGTTAGGAAGTATTTGCATGTATTATATGAAATCACTGTCAATGATGATGCACAATGTGTTATATGGCTTAAATATGTGTCTAAAGGGTAAACTGTTAGATATTTTAACATAAAGTGTTCAGAATAAAATATCCCAATCTAAGAAATTTAACACACTTGTCAGTTTTTTTACGAGGTCAAAGTGTGAAATTAAAAATGTAGTATTCAGTTGCATATTAAAATATATTGTCATATGAGCCGTGTCATGGGAAAACCAACATAGTGGGTGTGCGACCAGCATGGATCCAGACCAGCCTGCGCATCCGCGCAGTCTGGTCAGGCTCCATGCTGTTCGCTTTTAAAGCCTATTGGAATTGGAGAAACTGTTAGCGAACAGCATGGATCCTGACCAGACTGCGCGGATGCGCAGGCTGGTCTGGATCTATGCTGGTCGCACACCCACTATGTTGGTTTTCCCATGGCACGGCTCATATGTCAAGCGGATGTAATGTATAAAGAAGCTTACTTCGCTTTTAGTACAGACCCTCCCTGGACATAGTGATGTATGTGTTGGTACACTTTCTGTCTGGCTTTGTAAACGAATCATTTTGGACGGCAAAAATCAGGAACAAAGTAATAGTAAGGCATTCATGTTTTCAAAATTGCTTGAAAAGCATTCTGTATAGAGCAAAATATGAGCTGAAAGTGTTAAAGCATTTTATGGATAAACATGTAATATCAAAATGCTATAGGTGGACTCGGAATAACCGATACATTTTATAACGTGCAGTTTGGCGAAAAGGTTCCATAATGTCTATGCTTCGTATCAAAACTATAACACAAGTGCGATTCAAATTACGTTTCATACGTCATTCTTCAACTTTACTCTTCAGCCGCAGGTCGTAAGCAAACTATTTACTGCAACATATATCAAAACTTGTTTTCGCGGCTTCTCATGTTCTGTAACTGAACCCTACGAGAAAGGGTGCTTTTGCGCTGATTTTTTAAATAAATTTTGCAATGTAATTTAGCAAACTGCTTGCCTTATTGTCAATTGAAAGAAGTATACTGAAGTTCCAACGACACATTAAGTAGTTTATAAGAAAGAAGTCGTTTAAACATTTTTGTTCTACTTTTGGATCTATATAAACAAACATGGGAGAGGACTATAAAACCATGCTGTAAACCAAGTTTAGTGAAAACTATCAAATATTTCATGAATTTACAACAGTCCCACAAACGTTTTGGACAGTGGCCATCACTTCGAAAGTCTCTACATGAGTTTGGGGAAATATCACAAATTATACAAAATTTATAAAAAAAAAATGCAAGTGTGGTCATATTATGAACATTAGAATAAAATTATGAGATTTTGTTTCTAAACTATTTTAAAAATGCCAAATCAAGAAAAAGAGATGACTATGTCAGAATTAGAATCCGGACCGCCGCGGCAGTAAAGAAGTTTTCCGCTGTAGTTAACAATACCGCTATGGAGGATTTAGTGTTCATTTCGATATTTATAATCGAGGCAGTTTTCTTCGAACGCTTTTCGATTTTCATTGTAAAAAGTAGTAAAACAACTAATTCTCATATGTTTCCGTAACATATAGACTGTCAGTAATTAAGTTTAGTTTTTTTTTTTTTTGGTGTGTGGGGGGGGGGGGGGGGATTTAACGCCGTTTTTCAACAGTATTTCAGTCATGTAATGGCGGGCAGTTAACCTAACCAGTGTTCCTGGATTCTGTACCAGTACAAACCTGTTCTCCGCAAGTAACTGCCAACTTCCCCACATGAATCAGAGGTGGAGGACTAATGATTTCAGACACAGTAATTAAGTTTCAAAGCATTCTTAAGAAATATAGCATTAATTTCCAGATATCTTAAAAATATTTTTTTTTTGTTGTCGAACGAAATCCAAAAATCGATTTCTAAGTCCTTCAAATAACTAAAAGTGAAAGTTTTGTTTAGAACCATAACTGAAGTTTTCTATTTATGTTAAAGCTGTTTTCCACATTGAATGACAACTCATGTCCTACGCAAGAACTTACAAGCAGAGATATCTGTTAGTTTTCTCCCTTGCACTTATACAATTGAGTTGAAAATAATTTAAACGTATGATTTTTTGTACAACCAAAACAGTAAGAATATATTCATACGTGTTTGGTTTACTCACATCTTTAAAGAACAAACTAACTTTTAACAAGCCGCTAATATAATGAAATATCACAAGTATTTTATAGTGAAGATAATACAGTTTTGCTCGCATCAAAATGTCACAATAGAACAGGTTCTGTAATACAGAACAGGTGGGATTTGCAAAGGTTAAGTTATATTGATCTCTGTTTTCTATATCTAATCCAAATGACTAAAAATATTATTATAACAGTACACTGGTGAAGACGAGAATACCTGCTTCGTTTCGGTGGCAAATATCGGAGACGGAGAACTGTTGATTAGTCTCGACAGCCGATTTACCTGGCCAAATTAATTTTTCAAACTTTGAGACTTTGTTACTGGCGCTGCTTCGGCACCAACAGCATCACATTACGGTTAGACGTGTGAAAAAAAGAACAGATTATTATTTTTTATCGTATATTGACGAGTGAAAATTTCGTGGCAAATGATGGAATTTGAATATTTTTTTTCTTCTAAAATTACATTGTTACGGTGTCAATTGTACTGACCACTAAGACATCCCGCTTATTGATTAGAAGCAGAATAACAATGGAATTCAACGTCTGATGAAAAAGGCGGCGAATATTGGTTTTGTATCGTAATGTATAGATTGATAATGCGGAAATGTGAGAGGGCCAGGGTTTGGCTCCCGTAAAAGACGGCTTCTTTTTTTTTTGTCTGTATTTTAATAAACCAGTTATAAATTGCATTTTCTATTGTTTAAGATAAACTGTACAAATTATAAAAAATAATTGATTTATTTATGCAGTGTTTTTAAGGAGTAAGGTTACCTTAATATTTGTATGTGCGCATGCCCAACCGACGCTAACGGGAGGATTTACGACAATGTTTACGTCAAACTAGATGTGTTTGTATGATAGGCATGAAGGGGGCAATTAGCCGGATATGCCTCCGTGGTCGAATGTAGTCCATATCAATATATAGTGCAATTTTCCCGCCTAGTAAAGGCCATTTTCATGCCAGATATAAGCTTTATTGATGCTTGATTGTAAAAAGGAATGTTCGCAGATGATTTTAAGCTACGTTATATGCTTCAAAAGTTGATTTGAAGCTGCCTTGTAAAATGAAAGCGAAAGTAGGTATTTTCTGATGTCTACCTACGCAATATTAGCGTTTTCATCACGTGTCTCAGTCACGTGACCATGGTTTCACTGAATTATGGTCAACCCCATATTTTTTGGTTATATTTTGATTGCCTAAAGACAGACCTTCAAGACAAGGGTAGTCTCGCAGGAAGTGAAAGGCTAGAAATCTTGATAAAAATATGTTATAAGTTGTTAATTTTATATAGAAAATAGTAGCGGAGGCATTTAATACCTTCATACCTATATTTATTTTTCTGAAAAAAATCATTAACTTGTGTCTGATCTGATGTTTAATGGTTTAATAATGCGGAAATAATGAATAGTTTACCGCAGAGACGCTACATAACATTGTTGCCTTAAAATGACGTCAGTAACCGCGCAGAATTAATAGCTTTTAACTTGAAAGTACGTTTGTTTTGTTTGTTTTGGGTTTAACGCCGTTTTTCAACGGTACTTTAGTCATGTAACGGCGGGCAGTTAACCTAACCAGTATTCCTGGATTCTGTACCAGTACAAACCTGTTCTTCGCAAGTAACTGCCAACTTCCCCACATGAATCAAAGTACGTAATTCTGAGCATCTTTTTTATATTTGAACTATTTTTAAATAACCATTATTTGCCAAATTATTGTTATGAGTCTTTCTCTCTGGATAATGATAAATAATTTGCGGCTTTTGTGTAGTTATATTGAAATGTTATGAGGAATGTATGAAAATGGATGATAGTTACTTATGTTTTGGGGAATATAGCTGGGTGAAAGTTACTTATTACGGCCATTTTCAAATAAAAATTGGGGCATTTGATTTGGTACTTAAACTATGCTCTAAAATTGTTCAAATATCAGTAGAAAACAGTGATATCTTGAACTAAATCAATGCTACTATGGAAACGAACCGCGTAACCTATATATCTAAATGTAAATTTCAAAGGTGTTGACACTGGTCTGTTTAAGGAACACAGCTTCAGCTTTTTATCTGTATTATACACTAGCCAAGAGAACAATAACTGCAAGCACAATGGTTTTTCTGTAAAGATGTTAGATGAGGAGTACTGCTTAAGTATTCTAAGCTTTGAAATTTGTTTAAATAACTGCAAATAACACGAACATATTGCTTACTTTAGAAATAAAATATTTTGAAGCTACATTAAACGAGACAGATAATTTCATTTATCTATTTCAAAGAAATCACAATAAAAACAAGATATAAGATATTTTAAACATCTTCGTTGCCTTTAAACGGTAAGATAAATAGGGTACCGTATAAAATGTTGAGCATTCTGCTAATAATATTACCCTAATATTCGATGCTGATTATTAACAGAATTGCACTGAAGCCGACGGAAAAAATCCGTCATCATACATAGTTCTTTAAAAATGACAGAAAATGCATAACCACGGAATCACGAGCCACGCGACATATACACTTTTAGCTAATTTTAGAAAGCTAGCGCATATATTAATAACATTATCAACTACGCAGACTTCTACGGACAACAGTGAAACCGAAAAACACTGAAAAGTACGGTGTTCCGTTTGGAAAATCGTGCCTTTTTATTGAATCCTAAATTGCGATGGTGCGATGGCACGATGATGAAACAACGATGGTACGATGGTGAAAACGCGATTGCACGATGATAAAAACGCGATGATGCGATGGTACGATGGTGAAATGTCGATGTAATATCGCGTTTTCATCATCGTACCATCGAGTTTTCACCATCGTATCATCGTACTATCGCGTTTTCATCATCGTACCATCGCGTTTTCACCATCGTGCCATCGCGTTTTCGTCATCGTACCATCGCATTTTCACCATCGTACCATCGCGTTATCACCATCGTACCATCGCGTTTTCACCATCGTACCATCGTCTTCTGGTGGTCATGCGCAGTGGTACAGTACATGTGTCAGTAAAATACAGGCTTGATACCATCTCATTTTCACATTGCACTATCTACCTTCTACATCCTAACAAGAATAAGCTGAGTTTGAATAATACCATGTGACTATTACACCCAGCTTTTTATTTATTTTCATGCATACATAAAATACAAAGGACGTGGCCTTGAAGATTTTACTGTTTTAATGCGCTGAACATTTTGTGAACATTTTGCAAAACGGCAGAATCTAAATGGTAAATTTCTTCTCATAAAAACATTGAGATACATTCATCTATTGTTCACAAAAATACAAGTGCACGGAACTACGCATTTCTAACCGGAAGGCGATGGTACGATGGTGAAAACGCGATGGTACGATGGTGAAACCCCGATGGTACGATGATGATAACGCGGTGGCACGATAGCGAAAACGCGATAGTTCGATGGTGAAAACGCGATGGCACGATGGTACGATGATGAAAACGCGCGATGGTACGATGGTGAAAACGCGATGGTACGATGATGAAAACGCGATATTACATCGACATTTCACCATCGTACCATCGTGCCATCGCGTTTTCATCATCGTACCATCGTGCCATCACGTTTTCACCATCGAACTATCGCGTTTTCGCTATCGTGCCAGTGCGTTTTCACCATCGTTGTTTCATCATCGTGCCATCGCGCCATCGCGTTTTCGTCATCGTACCATCGTGCATCGCGGTTTAGTATTAAATAAAAAGTCACGACACCTTAGAAAAGTGGTAAATATCCGTATTGTCTGTCTTTCATTTTTCAATATGAAATACCTTTGGAGGGTCATTTACTTCAAACCTGGATAAAACTAGTACTCAAAGGGACAGAGATAAACGAACTTGAGATTGTAGCAACTAATACATTAACAATAAATTGCTACGGTATAACTAATTTGAATTTACCCAGGCAATAAGGTAACCTACCTTCTTAATGTCAAGTTCTTGTAATTTAAAATAATAATGTCTGTAAAGATTTTGGTGTCCAAATGGAAATGCATGTGGAAGTATATGTTGCTGTTATTTCCTGCCATTCACAGTCTTTCACATGCATTGCAACAATAAAAAAGCAAGATTCTACAGAGGGTGAAACACTAATGGATAAAACGTTCAGAATGTTCTTTCTACCAGACCTTTTGAATTACTTGCTAAATCTATGTCGAAATTCGCGGGGCAAAAACTGTTCTGGCGTTTGTTTAATTAAACTGGAGTTTTCTAACATTTCGGTCAACTGTTGTCTTCGGTCATATTCTGATCAATAGCTTTTTAAACTAAATCTTTTTCTTTTGTTCGAGTTCCTTCGGACAATCTTCAGCTGACTTATTTCTTTACGGTATACTAAAACTTGCTATACAAGAACGCGTCTTTCGATCTCAACATTTTTATCACCTTGGGAAATATATCGGAATCGGAATGTTGTCTTATGGGTACGATGTGACAGACTTGTGATGTTTGGCAGAATTTTTTAGAAAGCCCATAGACGCTCCTTTAGACAACTTCTCTGTTTTGATATGGAATATATCACAAAACAGACAAACGGGAATTTATATTGACATTTCAATACTCATCTATTGTTTTCACCTCTCAGTCTATACGCAGTCAGTGTCTCGGTGTTGTCTGGAATGTACAATCGTCTCAAATTAATGATCAATTGTCTGAATAAAGAGTGTTATTACTACCTTCAACAACAAAATTATTAAATGTTATGAATGTTCTCTTTTGCTTTTATACCTTCTGGTGCAAAGATTTATATATCAGTGTGTTTTCCTATCTAGTATTATTCTAAACTGATATGCGTACACTTCGCGACGCATTTAAGACTGACTTGTTTAAATGCTCTTCTCGTATATTTGACCCAGAAGGTCATTGAACGTTGTTGTTGGCTTCCAGTACTGACAGGCAATACCAAAATAACACTGCTTTGGGCTCAGTTGCATTTATTGTCGAGCAAACCTCTTAAGTACGGAACATAATTGACTGTTAATTACTGTATAGTGAGACACGCTGTCAGCTAATCCGATTAACTGCAGGTACTAGGGCTACGTTTCAACAACAAGAATAAATAATTAAGCGCAAAACTGAAGCACTTATCGCTTACTTATATCAACGAGATTTTTACAGAGCGCCATGCGTCAAATGCGGGAATTTGTGATAAGCGACACTGGATTAGTTGTTTGTGCGATTTTCTAGATAAAGGTGATTGACAGTTTTATTTAACTTACACTTACTTTGGAGAAAGTCTGCATTGCATTGACTGAAGATTCTGTAAATTCAGTTTTGCAAGTCTTAGTCAATAAGTAAGATAGGTACTGTGCGTAAACGCAGTGTGCTAGCCATAAAAAGTTGAACGACTTCTTTCGGCAAATTATTAAGTATTGTGTTTTTAATGATTACCATTCAAAACCTGTTACTGAAGGAGCTCTTATCCTGTTGTAAGGGCCCGCTTTAGCTTATGTCTTGTTGGTATATTAATATACTTGTTGCGATTTAATCTCCTTTTGGGTCCTTTCAGTTTTGCACATGGAAGAAGAAGGTCGTTTGCAAATAGATGCGAGGGTTGATTTTGCTTCTTATCGAAGGAATCCTCGATTGTTTATACTTGCTGATGTTTAATATATGGACTTAATTATTCTATGCGCATTTAGATATTGTGAGAGAATACTTAAATAGTATTTTGAGATTTTTGTTGAGTGATTTAAATCTGTAAGTTATGCAGTTTATATAGCAGGGAGGTAGGCTTGTATTATTTGCTTATTTTTAATATAGTTGTATTTATTGTACGGATATATCTGTGTAATTACCGAAGGATTTAAACATTAAATTGATTACTTGCTTTTCTATTATACTTTGCAGTTATCATAATGACTATTTGTTTTGTGACCTGCTACAATTTAATCCTGGAGTGTTGAGATGTTTATTTGTGTGTTACTGGAAGGTGTACACTTAAACGAGAGGTAAAAGAGCAGGTCGATATCCGAAGGTAATATGAAGTATTAAATTGGTAATATGTCTTGCAAATTTATGTAGGTAATTATGTGGTTTCCCACGCGAATTTTGATAACAATGCATTCCTTTGTAATGCAGGGTTAAAAATAGACATGTGTAAACATCACTGCTAGCAGTGTAGCAGACGATTTCTGTATACAAGTGGCGAGTTATTCATGAATCTGTTAAACTATATATGTAGTATAATAAACACGTGGAAGAGTCTATTATTCATGATACCTGCTTACAAACAGAGTAGGGGTTAAGCAACTTTATCAGATTTAATCTCGCTGAAAAGTATTTTCTTCTAAAGTGAAGTAATTAAACTTCCATTTCACATATATATTAAGCAAAGTTAAATTTTCATGAGCACGGATCAAGTAATTAAGTGCGCATGTGTGAGGAAAATAAGTAGTTTCACTTTTCAATATACCACCGTTTCTTGCAGTATGTTTGTTTTTAGTCCTGATGGCTAATGTATATGGTTTGTATAGAAGAATATTGTTAATAAAACAATCAAATAAATAAATATAAAACAAGTTGGCTTCCTACAAAAAAAAAATGTAGTTATAACTTATTGTCATTTGTAGAAGGATGACTGTTTTTCAGATCTTAATCTATAGTTAGCCTTTCAGATCATAATCTATAGTTAGCCCAATTGCTAATGTCTGATTGTATCAGCCGGTACTGCCTTAGGAAAAAGAGTGCCATCCTTATCCTTTGTATTGGTTTGTAACTGGATTTTGAATTTATGATTACTGCTTAGGGATGAAGAGAAAGTTGCTATTATCTCAATTGTGTTGGATTGTATTTGATTTTGAATTTATGATTAATGTATATTGACTGTGTTCCGCCCATTTGGCTATATGTTCGATCGTTTCTGATAAAAAAATAAGAGGAAGTTAAGAAAGTTGCTGTTATTTCCATTGTGTTGAATGGTAATTGATTTTGAATTTATGATTAATGTGTATCGACTGTTTCGCCCATTTGGCTACGTTCGATCGTTTGTAATAAAAAAAGAGAAAGTTAAGAAAGTTGCTACCCTGTAAACATGAAGTCATTGGGCCAACGACGAAAAACCGTCAAAGGATAATCGTTGTTGGGCCAATGTTGGCCCAACAATGATTAATAAGTATTGTAAATACAGCTGTTGGGCCAACGTTGAACCAACGTTGAATTTCATTCACAGATATCTCTGCATTGGCCCAGTATAGATTTTCAGAGAAAGACTTATACAGAGAAAACATCGTTGGCCCAACGTTGGCCCAACGTTGGCCGATTAAAAATAATAATATAATAATTATATATTTTACAGGTGAATGTTTTATCACAAGCTCCTACAGGTATACACGTTGTGTACGTGTAACATGCAATATTTAATTAATAATTAAATACTTTTCTGCACCAATTCGTAATCAGTTAAATCTGGGCTAATTAAACCTAAAATTTATCTGCAGCCGTAATGACATTTTGAACTATTTCAAATCTACTACTTTGAAAAAGAAAGTTAAAAAAAAAGAAAAAAAAAACACTACTAACTCTATAACAAATATCTAATTTTATACATGTTTACAATAAATCTGTTGAGTATTCCAGAACATGAACTCTCGTTAACCCGGGTTATGTAAGAAATCCCAGAACATGTGGTTGATTTTGCTCTCTAGGCCAGATTTCTAGCTGCATATATGTGAAGTAAAGGAAACTGTTATACATGTGATAGATCTAGATTTAACAAAAACCCGGTCTACCAGCTATAAACTGTAAGTAGAAGTTTTTGAATATATTTTATAAAGTTGTGGAATCAAGTAAACAGAGAATTTCTTAATCCTGTATGCAAGTAATATCCATGTGACTTAAACATACGTTAAATACTTTTATCTAAAGCCGGCGGATGGCACTTGTGTTAAGTATTAAATATTTTAAATAAAATAACTCATATTCTCGTTAAATCTAACATATTTTTCTCTGTTAAATATAGACAAAAATAAATTTCATACATTTTACGCAAGTTTATATCCAGAGGTTTATGTGCATTTCTTTTGTTATATTGTTATCAATTTGACGTAGATGGTTTAATCAACATTATGATTTTTTTTACAGGGTGCTGTTCAAGAAAGTAATAATGGAGTGCCTAGCATTGTGGTGCACAAGAAAAAACAAGAAGAAAAAGGAAAGCAGCAACTTCAGTGAGAAAAGAAAACAATTAAACAGAACTTGGATATATAATGAGTTAATATACAGACAGTTATTCACTTTTAAATTAGTGGGATTTAATAAGTGACTGTAAAAAGAAACATATTTAGATTTATAAAAGGCTGGAATCAATAATTGACATGTTGTAGTGATGAAATATTCTGTTATATTTCTTCAGGAAAATTGCAAACAAACTTTAAATAACTGTTAGATTTCTTTTTGTTAAAGTTTAACAAAATCACAACTATTTGAAAATAAAATACTTACTAAATAATGTTAGTTTTAGTCTTTTTTCAGTTTCGTAACCGTTGGGATAGCGTTGGCCCAACGCTGGACCAACCATGATAGACGAAAAAATGCTGTTGGCCCAATGGAGGGCCAACGATAAGTGCAGGATACCAGTTGTTGGCCCAACGGAGGGTCAACGATATGTGTAGGATTCCAGTCGTTGGGCCAACGGTGTACCAACCGTTGGGCCAACGTTGCGCCAATTAGCAAAATGGCGTTGGGCCAACGTTGGAAATCTTCGTTGGGCCAACGAAGAGTCTGCCGTTGGCCCAACGTTGGGCCAACGCATGTCTGCTATCTGGGTATTATCTCCATTGTGTTGGATGGTACTTGAATTTGAATTTATGATTAATGTGTATTGACTGTGTTCCGCCCATTTGGCTATGTTCGATCATTTCTAATAAAAAAAGAGAAAGTTAAGAAAGTTGCCGTTTTCTCCGTTGTGTTGGATGGTACTTGATTTTGAATTTATGATTAATGTATATTTACTGTGTTTCGCCAATTTGGCTATGTTCGATCATTTCTAATAAAAAAAAGAGAAAGTTAAGAAAATTGCTATTATCTCTATTGTGTTGGATGGTACTTGATTTTGAATTCATGATTAATGTAAAATGACTGTGTTTCGCCCATTTGGCTATGTCTGATCATTTCAAAAAAAAAAAAAAATGGTTGCCAAGTATATCCATTGTGTTGGATGGTAACCGGATTTTGAATCTATGATTAATGTATATTGATGAACTCTGTTTAGCCCATTTGGCTGTGTTCGATCATTTCAAAAAAAAAAAAAAAAAAAATAGGTTGCCCATTATATCCATTGTGTTGGATGGTAACCAAATTTTTGAATTTTTATTATTGTACATTAAGTGATCAATGTATACTGATGAACTCTGTTTAGCCCATTTGGCTGTGTTCGATCATTTCAAAAAAAAAAAAAAAAAAAAAAAATAGGTTGCCAAGTATATCCATTGTGTTGGATGGTAACCGGGTTTTCAATCTATGATTAATGTATATTGATGAACTCTGTTTAGCCCATTTGGCTATGTTCGATCATTAAAAAAAAAAAAAAAAAAAAAAAGAAAAAAAAAAAGGTTGCCCATTATATTCATTGTGTTGGATGGTAACCGGATTTTGATTCTATGGTTAATGTACATTGATGAACTGTGTTTAGCCCAGTTGGCTATGTTCAATCATTTTTTTAAAAAGGTTTCGGATTATATGCATTGTGCTGGATTGTAACCAGATATTGAATTTATGATTATTTTACATCGATGAACTGTGTTTAGCCCATTTGGCTATGTTCGATAATTTCAAAAAAAAAAAAAAAAAAAAGTTTGCCGATTTTATCCATTGTGTTGGATGGTAACCAGATATTGAATTTATGATTATTTTACATCGATGAACTGTGTTTAGCCCATTTGGCTATGTTCGATCATTTAATAATAATAAAAAAAATATATATATATAAAAAAATAGGTTGCCGATTATATTCCTTTTGTTGGATGGTAACAGGATTTTGATTCTATGGTTAATGTACATTGATGAACTGTGTTTAGCCCATTTGGCTATGTTCAATGATTTTTTAAAAAAGGTTTCGGATTATATGCATTGTGTTGGATTGTAATCGGATTTTGAATTTATGATTAATGTATTTTGATGAACTTATTTTAGCCGATTATATCCATTGTGTTGGATGGTAACCGGATTTTGAATTTATGATAAATGTATATTGATGAACTGTGTTTAGCCCATTTGGCTATGTTCAATCATAAAAGAATAGGTTGCCGATTATATCCATTGTGTTTGATGGTAACCGGATTTTGAATTTAACATTAATGTATATTGAGGAACTGTGTTTAGCCCATTTGACTCTGTTCTATCATTAACAAAATGGTTGCCGATTATATAATTTGTGTTTGGTGGTAAACGGATGGTTGCCGATTATATACTTTGTGTTGGGATGGTAATCGGATTTTTAATTTATGATTAATGTATATTGATGAACTGTGTTTGCCCATTTGGCTATGTTCTATCATAAAAGAGAGAGTTGCTCATTATATTCATTGTGTTGTATGGTCATTAGATTTTGAATTCATGACTAATGTATATTGATGAACTTATTTTAGCCCATTTGTTAAATGACTTAACGTTGTGTAATAAGAAGTTTGTTTGTTTCAAGTATACTGTATTAGGCCTCTGTTCACAGGGCATCCACATCTGCATTTTAAACATATACTTTATATCATATGTATTTGTATATTGACATTTATGTGAAGCTGTGACCAATTTCTGCCAACCATTAATTTAAACGAAATTAGATACTAATTGCTTGCTATAGTAAAATTATTGATAGTAAAAGTAATGTATTCATACAACTGTCTTGGGTTGTTCTTTTTAGTATTATTATTTCTGTGCCAAGCTATCTTCAGTAATGTGTTTTTAATGATTACCATTCAAAACCTGTTACTGAAGGAGCTCTTATCCTGTTGTAAGGGCCCGCTTTAGCTAATGTCTTGTTGGTATATTAATATACTTGTTGCGATTTAATCTCCTTTTGGGTCCTTTCAGTTTTGCACATGGAAGAAGAAGGTCGTTTGCAAATAGATGCGAGGGTTGATTTTGCTTCTTATCGAAGGAATCCTCGATTGTTTATACTTGCTGATGTTTAATATCCCACCCTCCACTCCCCTTATTTTGCTTGTGTTCTCCTTTTTCTTTATAATTTCAGGTACATCTTATGTGTTCAAGTTCAGCCTACACCTTCCTTCCCTTCAGTCGTTACAGCTTCACATGGAATATTGGCAGTTTTCACATGTTGATGTATGGACATGACAGTGTCTGTTTTCCAGAACTGTGAAATGTGTATGTGTCATATATAAACGTTTAACGTAGTCACTGATTCTGTATGTCTGTTTTTTGTATACCTGATCTCCGCTGAATTCTGATCCCAGGTTCGGCGGTTAGGTCAGCCTCCACCAGTATATCTTAACGTTGTGTAATAAGAAGTTTGTTTGTTTCAAGTATACTGTATTAGGCCTCTGTTCACAGGGCCTCCACATCTGCATTTTAAACATATACTTTATATCATATGTATTTGTATATTGACATTTATGTGAAGCTGTGACCAATTTCTGCCAACCATTAATTTAAACGAAATTAGATACTAATTGCTTGCTATAGTAAAATTATTGATAGTAAAAGTAATGTATTCATACAACTGTCTTGGGTTGTTCTTTTTAGTATTATTATTTCTGTGCCAAGCTATCTTCAGTAATGTGTTGGTGTCACCATCAGACAGTACATTAAAAATATATTTTAATATCGCTGTGATTTGTGCCATATATTTTGAGTTTTTAATTAAATTTGGAATAGAACTTTGGAAAAAATGTCGAGGGATTTAATGACGTAAATTACATATGATAATAATACATCAATCTTTATCTATTTACCTACAGATTATCAGCTGTAATAAAAACAGTTTCTCCCTTTCAGTTAATTAAAGATAATGTGCAGCTTGTTTGTTTGTAAAATGTCACATAGATCTTGAGGTAGGCTGGTTTTGGTCTATGGCTACTTTGTCTAGATGACTGTATAGTTAATGAAGGATTTCCTTTAATGACTACACTTTCTGAAATAGGACCAGGTTTGGGGTAAATATTGCCTTTCAAGATACAAATGTAAGTGTGAAAACTAAATATTATAAAATATTGGTGTACTCCACTAAAACATTTTCAGCTCAAGGCAATGTTAGATGCAATTTGAATTTGAAGGTGCCTTTTCATAAGAGTGCAGTTGGCTGGCTATAGTCAACATTTTTTTAAGTTTATGATTAATGTGGGTTATAAGGAGGATGTGGTTATAAGAAGACGATAGTTGTAAACAGGAAGCTACGATAATTACCAATGTTGTAGTGTGTGATTTTATCATATAAATTAAATACAACCTTTCTTAATGTTCATTTCCTCTAAAGTGTAAAATGTCACCTTTCAAAAATATAGATTTTGACGCAAATTAAATTGATTCATAAAGATACACCGAGTTGAATGATCGCTGGTTTCTTCCTCTTGCCAATGTATGCAATGTTTCTTTAGTAAATACAACTGACAAGTGACAAGTTAACCTACAAGAATTGTCCTATCTAGCCTTTCGTTTGCGTTGCGGAAATTTCACAGAAACGAATTTTCAAAACGTGTGAAGAATTCGTGCGTACTTTTTACACAAATGTGACACATATAGGCGAAAATATCACAACTCAGAAATTTAACATACACGTATGTGTTTCTGCAACCTGCAACGAACGTTTTTTTTTATTCGTATATTCACATAATGTGATTGCTTCAAAAAAGGCAGGTCTTGTTCAATTTTCTGTCAGATCGGCCTAATAACCCCAATTATTTCCTTCGATTTAGCAAGGAAACGAGGGCTTGGTGCGACTATTTAACAAGTGGCACCATCAGGATTCTGTATTTTAGTTTTGTAAACAGTAAAGGTTTTAGTTTAACAATATTCGATAAATTGTGTATGACTAAATTATTAAGATCTCACTCGAATATGGGCAACATCAGGCTAAAAACTCCAGGAATGTTATTGCCCACGATTAAGAAAAATGCCATATTGCAAAAATACTAAACAGTACAGTGTTATGTACATGCCTTTCCAATTATGCTTCACGTAATTACATTTTATATTGATAACTCATTGTTTACTGTAAAGCATGTCAGTAAAATAATATTGAGGTAGCATTAGTGATATATAAAATGTAGCACATTTCTTTTAACTGTGAAGTAACTGGAGAACTGAATTGTGAACTAAAGGGACTATCTTGTTTATCATGAATTTATCGCACATTGTTTTTGGAGAATCTACATTTTCTATGGTGTACTGAAGAGATTTATTGTTTGCCTTTATTTTGCCGTTTATTCCTTTAGGAAGCCTACATACAGTATGGTGAACAAACGTTTATTCAGGGAGAATGTCTTTGAGCCGAAACAAACCTATACCTAGAGCAACTACTTTTATCCCAAACGACCCCTGACCAAGGAAGCTACTTTTATCCTAAAAAGATCCGAAACTTGGAGGAACGTCCGGATCTACATATTCTGGCTATTTACTGTGTGATCCTTTTGTGTGTTTCAAAATCAGCATAGTTCTTTTTTTAGGAGATTCGAAACAGTTCCAGGTCACAGACACTACTTCGAGTAAAAACGGGTTCTTCGACAGTCTTGTCATGGTAATATATGTACGTACGTCACTACACTAAGAGCTTCACCGAGGATGGACAGTAATTCGATAAGTTTATAGTGAACTTATTTTTTTCTGTTTAATTTATTGTAAATATTTAATGTTTGTTTATTAATTTATACAAGATTTACAAAGTTGCACTCGTCAACGTGTCTGGATGCATAAGAACACGATGACTGGACATAAATGCCTACTGTTGACACGATTTAGAACTTCAAATTTTGAAGTTTTTCCAGCTTTACCATCTTTAGCTAAGAGAAATACTTATTTCTGAGAGAAATACAAAAACATTCACTTCACCAAATATGATATGGGTTGAGGTCGTAAGGTGGATACAACAGCTACAAACTAGATCTGCCGGGCATAGGTTAAGGTCGAGTCAAGATGCTTTTTCGGAGAGGAGTATGTAAATTATAGACTTATTATTGAATTCTAAAATTATTGATTTCTGTTCGATCGCTCATTATTTAAATTAACAAAAACAGATGAATTACATTTGCCCGATGAATGAATAAAATATAATAGGCCGGCACATAAAACCTACAAAAACCATCCAGACCTAGTAAGGAGGCACACGCAACACCATTAAACAAAATCAATTTAATTTAACACTTAGATCTCACTGTCCATCGTTTGGGAACTAAAAGTATATTCATTCTTTGGCAAAACTGTTCTAACATCAAGGCAGTTCCCTATCAATCCCAAAAGATCGTTTATTATTATATACTAAGACATTTATTAGTGGTCATGAAGGAGTCACGCCAGTGATGATGGCTTAACGATTGGATAGACCCTGAAATGGATTGAATAGAACAAAAGACAAAAAAATAACAAAACAAAAACTAACACACACACACACACACAAAGAAAAAGAAGAAGAAACAACAACAAAAAAAAACCCCAATGAATTAAAACAGCAGTACATGATTTGGTTGTTGAATACAACCTTTACAATGTAGGATTCGATCTGCCTGTAAAGTAAGCTTAAAGAATATCTATAAAATCTTAACATAAACTCATAAACTTGTAGAATACGGGGTCACAGCCTGCATGACTACTCCCCCATCCCATCCCATTTTCAGTCCCCTCCAATAACCTGATGAATAGTCCTGCTGGACCACGGACGGTCTTAGAACAGGACGGTGGACCAGAGAGACTACGATCTCCTGTTCTCTCTCTCTCTCTCTCTCTCTCTCTCTTGTTCTCTCTTGTTCTGTTCTGTGCTGTTCTGGTCTTTTGTTCTGTTCTGCTCTGTTCTGTTCTATTTCATGCCGTTATGTGCTGGGTTTCTATCGTGTTGTGAGGATGATGTTGCCGCTCTTCATGTACGTGTGACCTTTTCGTCCAAACAATCGTCTGTTGCAGTTTTTTTTCTCTGCTTTGAAAGGTGAAATAAAAAGTTTTGCTTTCGGGGTAAAGACGCGAAAAAGAAATTTTCGCAAATTTGTGATATATTCGTACATATTTTAAAGAAATATTTGCACGTATTCCTCACACGTATTAGGATACCACAAGTATAAGAATTACGTATCTCTGAAATTTACTATTCAACACGCGTCATTTTAGACAGAATTTTGATAGATACATTGAATTTATTATAGTTTGTATCAGTAACGCTCATTAAATGAATAACTGATTTCTACATTTGCGAGCATCTCCACAAGTATGAAATCATTACTTTTCTAAACAATATTTGAGACCATTTTTATGCATGAATCTGGATCAATATAATATAACGACGTGACGTCAATTTTCTGCATTTCAATGGAAATTTGTGTTTGTTCATTATTATAAGTAAAAATTAAAATTTTGTAGCGCAGTATTAGTACAATTCTGTAAATAGTTAATTTTGGCCAAGTACACGTAACTGAGTCATTACAACTTTCAGTTTTTCTTTTGCCATGCGCTTTGGCATTCCATATTCTTTACATGTAAGTTGAAAAGAAAATAGAGTTATTTAAGTTTTGCATATTGACAATTTTCGCTATTCGTTCGTGTTTATTAGTTAATGGCCGCTAATTAATAAGATTACTTCGGGACTGATTTACATATCTTTAGAAATTTTAAAGATCACTTTCCCATGGAGAATTGTAGTCACCGCGCGGTGGTTTGCGATCGTAATTTAAGTATAGGTGCCATGTAGCGTGTAGATATTGTTGTGTGAAACACAGAACAGTATGCCGACCAAAAATGTTAATACTTCAAGTGGAAGCGTTATGAAAACTATTTACCTTAAAGGCGTACGCTAGAATTCCCTATATATGAGATGGTCGAAATTTTTCCCAATAATTAAATTTCTTCAAACTTTGGATATTGAAGGACAAACATCTAAGAAAAAAAGATAAGCAATAAAAATCATAGAACATCGGTATTGAAAGAGAGTTTATCAGCCCATGAAAACGACATTTTTAGGGAACTTTTTGAAACTTTTTCCTTGTTGCATGTAAACACAAGGATAACGTTTTGTAAAAGCTAGTCAGCGGCCCGTGTTCAACATAACTGCAACTGAAAAATCTGTGAGGTACATAGACTGGTATACCATCGTCCACTTACGCAAAAAAGAAACACGTTTCATTTAGAAAGAGTATATTCTGCTTTTTATATTGCAATAGCTGGTTATCAGCTTGCCAGTGCATTTGCGATTTCTCGCACAGAAACGAGTAAAAATAAATCATCGATGGGATTCGAAAACTTTGGTCTTTTTTGTTGTTTTTAAACAAAATTCCTATCATTATACTGACCCACCGAGACGGGTCTATAATATTTTGAAACAGGCCCGTGTGCTTGTTTTCGGCATATTTGTCTTGATAAACAGGATTCGCGCATTTTAAGACACTATTTAGAATTATTTACGTGTCTACATTTGTGATGGTATATTTTACCTTTACAAAGATTGTAACATTGCCGTTTTTAAATCTTTACTCACGAGATGCCACTCATTCATGAAAGAACTTTCTTTTAATACATGGAGCCTAGGCTTTATTCTACTTCATCCGTTACATCATTACTTCCGGTTTATCCCCTTAATGTTAGGTCTAACTTTCAGGAAACAATCTCCAGGAAAATGTATGTGATAAAACCTTAAAACTTGTATACTATATACTATATACAAAATGTAGTTTTACATTAAATATGTACATGTATATCCTAAGATCTTTTTTGAGACATACGGTTTTAAGCTCCATTCAGGTATAGCGAAAATTTCGTTAAAAACCAAACTAATCGAAGCTAAATGTAGTAGGGCCTCCGTGGCCGAGTGGTTAAGGTCGCTGACTTCAAATCACTTGCCCCTCATCGATGTTGGTTCGAGCTTACTCGGGACATTGAATCCTTCATGTGAGAAAGCCATCCAGTTGACTTACGGAAGGTCGGTGGTTCTACCCAGGTGCACGCCCGCGATGAAATAATGCACGGAGGGGCACATGAGGTCTTCCCCCACAATCAAAGCTGGAAAGTCGCCATAGGATCTATAATTGTGTCGGTTCAACGTTTAACCCAACAAAACAAACAAGCAAAAAGTAGTAACAATCGTGTGCATATCCCTAAAAAAGTCACGTGGAATAACCACTTTAATTATAATATAATGAGAACTTCTTCTGTTAGTTAACAGTTGACCGGTTTAATTCCAAAGTTTTAGCCTCTCTAAGTCTGCCTAAAAGCAGGATATTCGTAAAGCTTACTATACGTCTATCATTTCCCAATTTTAGAAGCATAATTAATATGCGTATCGTATAAAATAATACCTATCTAAAGCCAACACATGAGGACAAAACGAACAAACAAAGGAAGTCGTATTGCAAACGCCAATTGTAGAGCATAAACATTGATGTAAAAATGTAAAGCATACCTAAAAACATCCATGTAAAAATGTAAAGAACGCTATGAATCATGTAAAACTTCAGAATTGAATGTTTTCAAAACATCAGTAGAATTGATAATGAATCAAACAAACATGTGAATCTGTTAAGATGCCCAACTTTCAAAATCATATAGTTTATGCTTATATAGAACTAAACACGATTGAATTAAATTTTGTACAGCCTTAACCACTCTCTTGTCATACCGGCCATTATAGGATTAATCCACTGATATTTAGTAATCTATGCAACCAGTATTCCTTCATAATGATTACTTAGTAATAGCTGAAGAGGAAAAATGATTAAGTATTCAAGAGCTTCTAGCATAATCTACAGATGAGAGCTATCCCTTTTTTATAGAAAAGTGTCATCAATTGTTAAAACGAATATTATACTTTGCAAATCTGTCGTGGAGCCAATGGCAACATCATTTGCCATTCCTTGTGTTCCCTATCAGGAATCATATTGACTACAAACTCTTTCCAACATTTATCGTTTCATTTTTAAGAAGCTTATAGGATTTTGAAGTGATATGTGACCGGAGTAGTGAGGTTCTCTTTTCACTGCGAATAAACGACATCCTAACCGTCTTGGTAACTCCCAGCAAATCTTCTCAAATCCATCAATGTATAGGGACAAACGCAAGTTACCATAAAGCTTTAAAGCTCGCTTGTCGATCTCTCCTATCTCGCCATGAGTAACAGCTGTAGAAACACAAAAAAGAATCAAAATTCGTAACTTATTTAAGATACCTTATAAACAATTCATTTACTGGCAAATAACCCAGTTTGAAAGGTTATTGTGAGACGGACTAGATGCACGGTATTATGTAATCATTTTTTTATTTGACTGGCTGCTATAAGCTCACTTGGAACCTCTGTATTGAACTATTATAGCATAAATATAGAGCCAATATTTTCACTAGTTGTTCTTTTACATATACCAGGGGAATTTTGTCTGGACTCACAATAACCTTTCCAACAGGGTTATTTGCCAGTAAATGTTTAAAAGGTATCTTAAATAAGTTATATTGATGTTGTACTATGTACAAATCTAATAAAATATATGTTCTGTTCTGTTCTGTTCTGTATTGATAACAGTATACATCTGAAACTAAAGTCAAGACAGTAATTATTTAACTATGCTCCTTGATGTAGAAAGTAGAAAAACGTATACTAGTTTCATATTTTGAGCAAAATAAACATACATATACGTACCTGAGTACGGCCGAATAAAATCAAAATAAGATTTTTGTACTTTTCTCAGATTTGATCATTGACACCCTGATGTATGAGTATATTTTCTTTTCAAAACGTATTACAGATCAAATGCCACTGGTTTATGTAAACGAAGAACTAGTGAAAATATTGGCTCTATATTTATACTATAATAGTTCAATATTTATATTGGCACGCAATGCTCCAGTCGTCTAGCCTGTACGTAATGTATCTTCATGAGAGACAGAAACTTATAGCATAACATGTCAAGACAGTTTGTAAACGGCATAATAACAAGGTTATGTCTTTCTTCTGTCCTTTGAATCGTGATCTGGCATTGGGGTGCCAGATGGGTTTTGCCGGTATATGCCGGTATGGGTAAAACCACCGGAAACGCCAGTATACAGATGTGCAAGAATATAATAATCTGTCAATTGTTACAAATGCAGATTTGAATATCCGGTTCGAGGGTAACAAGTTTGGCGGTAATGAGGTTCGATCGGTCGTGTTACTGCAAACAAGTTACCAAAGAATTAGATATTTCTGCATGCATCTACACCCAGTGGTGGATTATTTTTTTTGCCTACCGTGTTTTACAAATTACAGAATAAATAAAGCAAAGCGAAATTCTTACTAGCACTCATTTTTATAGTAGCATATTCAAAGCGCGGAAAATTAACGTCCGTAAACAGAAGTGACGTTTAAATGACGCGCAACAACAAAGACCCTGTTTAGTCATTTGTAGCGTAACACTATGTTTCATCCCTAAAATAATTTATTTTGACTCTAGAAATATACTATAAAGAACAAAAAACTATCAAGTATTTATCTTTTATCGAAGTTTACATTAGCAAAATATAATCACTGCACGAATCGTTAGATATAATTAACAGTACGAGGGTCATCCGGCATAAGGGTTGTCAGATCGGTTTTGCCGGCATGGGTAAAATCAGAGGAAACGCCAGTCCGGTGTGCAAGAATATTGATTCTTCAACTGTTTACACATAAAAAGGACAAAAGCCTGTTTTGTGTTATTATTAGAGTCATCTCGTCTCTTTTTGCAAATGACAGCCTCGAAGACAAATCACTGACAATAAAACTAGCTGAAAACTGTAGTAACTGATTTTTTGCACTTCAGTTATGGGCACTTTATTGAAAATACATCAAAAAAGGGTACATGCAAGGACTCTTCACGCACGGTGAGATAATTAAGGTGATGAATCCAAAAGTGTAGCCCCTTTAAGAGTCACAAAGGGTAAGGCTAATAGAAGGCACTATATTGTAAATAAAAATGTACTATGAAATCACTATTATTTGTGGCGAACTAATTTCGGCTGAAGTCCCGGTCGAATCATTCCATGGTATTAAATCCCAATTTAAAAATCATGAATATAAACCCCCCCCCCCCCCCCCCCCCCCCCCCCCCCTCAATCCTCCCGCCCCTTGTGAAACAACATTTTTAATGACACCGCGATATTCGTTGCCCACGAAACTGAATGATTCCTTACTACAATGTACGTTTTTACATAACAACGTTTTCTTTACATCTTTACATGATTTGGTGATGTTCATTGAGCATCCATCTAAACGTAATCTCATCAAGCTATTGTATCCCTTATTCACCAACGCCTTCCTTGTATGTACAGGTAGCTTTCTAATATTTGAGCCATGCCATGGGAAAACAAACATA
Source organism: Mercenaria mercenaria (assembly GCF_021730395.1). Classification (NCBI taxonomy): domain Eukaryota; kingdom Metazoa; phylum Mollusca; class Bivalvia; order Venerida; family Veneridae; genus Mercenaria; species Mercenaria mercenaria. Next base: position 58,363,560 of record NC_069368.1, read on the forward strand.
GTGGGTGTGCGACCAGCATGGATCCAGACCAGCCTGCGCATCAGCGCAATCTGGTCAGGATCCATGCTGTTCGCTAACAGTTTCTCCAATTCCAATAGGCTTTAAAAGCGAACAGCATGGAGCCTGACCAGACTGCGCGGATGCGCAGGCTGGTCTGGATCCATGTTGGTCGCACACCCACTATGTTGGTTTTCCCGTGGCACGGCTCATTTCTCCTTCGTACAAGAATAAAATGAATCGATTTGATGAATAGCGAGATTTTCATTTTATAATTTTTATCTTTGTTTCACTCGGTGAAAGATATTTCAATATTATATTGAAAACTTTATAACGTCTATCATATAATATATTTGGCATCTGTAAAATTCGTCTGATTCTGCAGATTTTATGACAGGATTCCAGTATAAATCTTATTTCATGCTTTAAAATTGTTTTCTATGAAAGGTGCGCTTATACCTATCTGCATTTACCCATACCTCTTTTATATTTTCTATCAGGGACTGCTGAAAAAGAGCACCATATAACAGCATTATTATAACTATTATATAGTTATACATGTGTGGTAAGAGTAGTCCGTTTTAACAACTTTTAAACAGTGCAGTTTATGCAATTTATTTAACAAAAACAATTTTGTAATAGCGCACTCACACTTACTGTGAATTGTTCATTTATATTTTTCTGAATTATGCTGGCAGTAAAGAGATCCCGTCCAGTTCATAGTTATGAAAGACAGGCTATTATTCGAGCATTAGTCTGCACAGTCTGTTTCTACTTACATTAAACATATAAAAAGTAAAATTTTCTCAGATCTGATACAGAAACATTTCACGACAGATTTATCTGCAGTTCGATTTAGAATGATATTTCATGTATTTGAAAGTATTACGTTTATGTAGTTTATTTCGAGAAGTAAACAAGTGGATGTAACATTCCATCATTTAATGATGAAACCAATATTAACGATATTATCGAACAAATAGGGGTGACACTGGAACCTTTCCACCTCTCCCTCCTCCATTTTAGTGGCGGGGCATACAAACCATTGTATCGAATTGACGATGATATACAACTTGCAAACGACAAATGAACTTCGTAAATATATATATATACATACTCGGCGTCAGACATTCTAATTTCAAATTGTGACAACATATAACTTAATAGTTAAAGCTTGACCCTTACCTTTTGGATGGTTTAATACGTCTGCTTTGAACGTGGCAGTCAGTAACTCTGGTGTTCTACACACAAACGTTCCTTTATCTGACATATATGATTTAGCTATTGTCAGCCGACTATCATTTTTGTTGTAAACGATATTTGCTTTTCAATAAGTAGATTACCCCTCTTTTCTGTAGTTAGTATATTGCCTGAAGGCACAGCAAAAATTAACATGATCATCATCTTCTTTAGTAATTCGTTCACATAATTATTTTAAGTCAATCTGCTGTGTTTTACAAAAGTTATCGACATACGTGAATCCTTAAAAATGTTCTAGCAAATAGACATAAATTCTGTCAAAACTGTATGTCTGTCTATACTTTTGATTAAGCTAAAGCCATTTTAACATTGTATCCATTACCAAGAAAACAAGAAAAAACTGCAAAGTACTATCAATCTTAATAAAACACAAAATGCATTTTGACGTTAAAGTTCTGTGAAATACGTTTTCTGTCATTATTTAATAATAATATAGTCTACGTTGCACAAAAAACAAGTCAAACAATCACAAAGCATTACTCGCTTCTTTCTTTTTATAATGGTTATTATGACATTAAAATATAGGTATACCATCCTGATACCAGTCTATTCCCTCTTGGGGAGAAGTTTGTTCCTGACGCTTGGCATGTCAGGTGTATACTTTTGCCCTTTTCAACAACTCTGGTCCCTGTTATTTCGATATTCTGGAACAAAGAATGACGGTGACACAATTAACTATCGTAATTAAAATGTATATTCATCAACTTTATACAAATACAAAAGGACCAAGTCTTTCAGATTTAGGAATCTGTAAGGTAACATTTTGTTTAAGGACGCTCGCTACAGTTTTGTAATTTTTTTCTCAATAATAGATTTTGATGAAATGTTTTATATTAAAAGACCATGTTATGATGTATTGAAAAATAAAATAAAAATACTAGGTCACCAGCTTTGTTTCAATTTAATTTGCCCCTAGATATGGTGCTATTTTAAACATTTTTCAAAATTTCTGTAATCCTAAAATATATTTCCTTAAAATACAATAATCAGCATAAATTGGATTATCTAAGCATTTTTATAACGGAAAACAATATATCTATTCGAAACATGCTCAGAGAAATCAAAAGAACATGATTTTGTAAAGAAAGGAATACTTGTTCAGCAGACCCAAGGGCTATTTTTCCATATTTTTGGCAATTTTAAGTTGGTACTTCTGCTATTTTATCGAGTTTCACATAATAGAATTTAATCAAACTCTGCACATACCTTTGGTTATGTTTACCTAATCTAAAACATAAAGAAAATTGATAGGTCACCCTATTAGATTTCGCTTAAATCAAATTACAACGAGGTGGGGTGTGGCGGGCATTTATACAGCGCAGGTTTGTACGAAATACTCATTCAGTGTTTGAGCAAATGACTTAGAAATATATATATATATATAATTATCAAACGGCAGATTTCTTAATAAGCGGATTTTAAGGTTTTAATCACAAACGACGCTCGACAACGCGAAGCGACATTTTCCAAATGTCGTATCGTATGTCGCGTGTCGCGGGTTTTCGTGAGGGTCGACGCGCGACAATTCCAAACGATACACGACACGCGAAGTGACACTCGACAATACGAAGCGACATTTTTATAATGTCGTATCGCATGTCGCCCGTCTACCGGTGAAAGGGTAAGATTTAGCCACTTCACCGTGTAACGGTGCAATCAACTATTTCAATTTTCTTACCCGCAGGCGACGCCATGCTATAGATCTACGTAAATTACGTCAGCGGTGAAGTGGCTAAATTTTACCTTTTCACCGGTAGACGGGCAACATGCGATAAGACATTATGAAAATGTCGCTTCGTATTGTCGGTGGTCACTTCGCGTGTCGTGTATCGTTTGGAATTGTCGCGCGACGGCCCTCAACCAAACCCGCGACAAGCGACACACGATACGACATTGGAAAATGTCGCTTCGCGTTGTCAAGCGTCGTTTGTGATTATCGCATGTCGTTTGATAATGTCGCCGTCGCGCTTGCAGGGTCGACACACGACAACGCGAAGTGACATCGCGACATTACGAAGTGATATAGCGACAATGCGATATGACGCTCGACAACGCGAAGTGACATCGCGATATATCATGCTTTTGAAAGGCGACATTTCAAAGTAGATATCGCGACATTGTCGTTTGGGATTGTCGCCGTCGTTTGCGATTGTCGGGTATCACTTCGTAATGTCGCTATGTCACTTTGCGTTGTCGTGTTTCGACCCCACAAACGCGACGGCGACATTACAAATGTCCCCAACAGGATTCCGTAGTTAAGAGACTTTTGCACTTCCCTAAGGTTGTCTGTTAATACAAGGTTACTGTAAATTCTATATTAATTACATCCACATGTATTTCGAAGAGGAATATTCTAGGGCATTGTGCCTGTTTTCGTGAAATTCAGCTCGATACTGCTTTAAGGTTATTTCAATCGCCTCCTGGAAAAGATTAGTACCAGTTCCTGCTGGTGATTGATCAACATTTTAATATTTCTTGTTTACCGGAAATACGTTTTCAACATCTCTAAAGCTGAGTAATTTTATTATATACATCTTATTATTTTCGAAAATTAATTGTAAGCACTTACATCGTTAACAGCGATCACTTCACAACGGGAAATAGTAAATCTTTTAACTGGATAATTAACGAAAGTGGTACCATGAGAAATAATACGTCATCTTTTTGTAAATACTGAAATTTGATATGACATTAAGGCCGGTCAAAAATGATTGGTTTTGATATCTTTGAATAAAAGGAGTATTCAGCTTTATGCCCATGGCAGAATAAGCCAAGGGGTATATGTTTTGCAAAAGATGTATGTACATGTTTATATATTCCACAATGTCTAATGTACTGAAACACTAGTGATGGTTTATTGTATTGACAAATTTCAAACAAAATTTGTAATTTTTACAATATGTCTAAATTCAGAGTTTGTTTTTAAGTTTTAGTGGTTCATATGTCTGCAGCAATGTGGATTGATACAATGATTAATTATAACCTCCTTAGAGATAGTTTCATTTAATGTGATGATTAGTCATCCTAACACTTCGTATAACCGTGACCTGGAATCTATCTGTTAGCTCTGTGAATAGGAGAATAATGCACCTGCCTCCCAGAGACTGTATTAAGTGTTTTTCTAACGTGTAATTGATTGACTGCAACGCCACGACGCCGTATAAGTAGCAACACATCATCAATTTATACAACTACATAATATAAAGACAGTTTAAAATACCGTCTTCTGCAGTAAATTTAGGCAGGAACGCTTGTTATAAGAGCAATCATTATTATACGATTGTGATCTAGATTATATGTATTAATAGTTCTTAATTAAAAGCCAGAAAAAAATTAGTCTACGAAACCAGTTTAACGATTAGTATGGTTTTACTCAAATACAACGTACCTATGCCATTCAAAGTAATATTTCGTCGTAAAACCTTTTTACTTTAAAAATTAGCTTATCTGACATTCGTGTGTACCCGCATCGAATGGCTGGACGTTCTTTATTAAAAGATTCTATTCTTCCCGGTACGGGACGTGACTTAAATAAAACCTGTTTATTTCAACAAACTGTTCTTGCGCAACTGTAATTGGAACATTATAAGGTTGTTTTTTCCATATGACCTGAAATATAAAGATCCATGCAACGTGTATCTATGGGGTCATGACGTTGCATAATAATTAGCATTATTAGTTTTTGCGTGCATTCTGTCAGACTATTGTATCCAGAGTTAAACTGAATTGACGAGCCATATTTATTTATCACTGATGCACGCGTTAAATACGGATTACTTTACTGACTGTATTCTTAAGCTTGTTTTTACAGGGAACTTGTAACTCAATATCTAACAGGTTCGTTCATAATTTAATCAAGTGCAGTATCTATTGTATTTCGAGAAGGATGTGGATCATCAGTGTGCTTTGAAACCAATCACGACTTGATACATGTACACCTTACACACCTTATCTCCTTGAAAAAACTTACCGTTTTAGTTCTGAGATTTTCAAAAGAGCAATAAAGGATGGCCAGTCCGCCTTTCTTCATAGGTTATGCTCGTAGGGGTAGGATAAAACTTTGGTGAAAGCATTCGTCTTGGAAACTCTGCAATAAAAAATCATACCAACTTGCCTGAAAATATGTATCTTGGTTGCTACTGCACATTGCGTTTTAAGGTAATTCTGCACGTTCGGATCACATTTTATTCTATAAAGTAGATTGATTAAACCCTGATTCTTCAAAACTTTAAAATATACTTAGAACATGTAGCAAATAAATAATTAAATAAAAAAAAAAATAGATAGATAGGGTAGGATGCTTGATTTTTTGCTGGCCTGATTTGAAAAATTTCGACCTGACACCATTTTTCATAATGGGCGTTCGTGGAAAAATCTCAAGGTTAATAACATTTTCGCGGATAAGATTTTTTTTCTACAATGTAGATTTTTATAGACCTTCGCACAATTGTAAATACACATATGAACTTTAATATAGTGAATTAAAATGTATAGGTCCGCGAACTTGTCTTTGAGATATTTACCCTTAATTAAAAAGCTCCGTACATTGCACGCCGTTTTTTAGAAATTTAAAAAATTGCAATTATATTAATTGACAAACATTTTAATATCAAAATTTTAGAAAGATTGTAACTTTGTCGTTTTCAAAAATTTACTCACGAGTTGCCAAGTATAAATGACGTTACGAAATTACTTCCGATCTATCAAACGTGTAGAACTACATTAAAACAATCCTGTGACGTATTTAATTCTTAGCAGAAGAAAACCTTGATACCGTTTCGACACTTGAACGGATTATTCACATTATTCTATATTACAATACAATCCATTTTGTTTATAGTTACACTGAATAATGCATGTATTACGCATAACTTGTATTCTAGCATTCTGATATATATATTCTGTTAAGAAACCTCTTCTTATTTCGATGAAGTCGGCACCAAAACTGTAACTGTTATCAAACTATCATGTTTTTGTTGCTTTCTAAATACTGAATTCTGAAAATTAATTTTCTTTGAACTGCACTTAACTATTTCTTTGCAGTGCTACTGATTGATATTACATACAACTTTGTTTGAGATTTAGAATTTTGATATCGTTAATTTCACTTTGTACCTTTTTCCAATAGACCTGATCATACATTTTATAATTTGTAAGCCTTGCAATTTGTTTCTGATAAATTATTCTGTTGAATGACCTTGCATATATTTCACAAGCATTGTTTTATGCTTATCATGTTGATATTCTGTTTGATCTTTTAATCAGAATCAGTTGATCTTAATTTTCTTTGATCATCACGTACCGTGTGTTTCGTGTGGTGTTTCTGTTTGTTTGAACATAATTTTTCGAAGAATCTAATTGTAAAATAAAAGAGTGGAAAACCACAGATCGCCCAACACGGCATAAACGAAAAATGTTGCAGGGTCGTTTTGACTGAGCCTGTTCACGGACGGTAGTGGAAATGCAAGCTACCGTCCTCGCCCTCTAACCCCGGGTTGAGCAGAACTCAACATTTACACATGTTATAAGTACCAAAATACAATTTAGAGACATCCGCAGATGCATTCATACGGCGGTGCACATGGAACCTTCAATGATGCAGAGAGTGCAATTCTATGAAAAGTGGCGTATGGTCCCCAGATAAAATAATGGTTTTGCCCTGGGCAAAACAAACTTGAATTTAGAGAGGGGATATATGGTTTAATAATGGAGCGTGCATATCACAGAAACTGCCATTAGATCTACTAAAATAATCGGCAATCGATCACTAAATTATCACACATTGGTTACCAGCAAGAAACGCAATTCAAGATATTTTAATGAAACCGGTTGTATTAGGCAGAGGGCAATAAATATCGTACGACAAAAGCTGTAATGGCTTTGTTCCTTTTCTTTTCGAAGGGTTGGGTATAGAGAATGGATAGCTTCGCAATTAGCTATAATGGGCAGAATTTGAATACCAGCAGATGCACAAATAATTTCTGTAGTTCCGTGTTGCTCATACCGCACTGTCAATGCTAATTTTTGAGACGAAAGGACAGACGAATGCTTATACTGAAATGCACTGTAGCCAGTAGTATCCCAATCCTGAAAAAATACTCTATTTGGGATATCGAGTGGACTGAAAATTATAAATGCTGATTTGTGTTCTGTATTTTGTTATCAATCTTAGCGAGTATATTTGCATTTTACATTCAATTACATAATCACTTTCATTTCATTTCTCCAAATATCAATGTATTTGTATCTAATTATACAGAATAAAATTATATTTTTGATTCAGAAAAATACAGCATAACAAAAAATGTTTAGTTTTACCATTTACTTTATTAATACATTTAACATTTCAGGGTACAGATAAATATTAAAAACAACATATTGTGAAGTTGGAACAAGTTCAAAATGCAGAAATAATTGAGAACTTGTAAATGATTCAAGCAATCTTTCAGACTAAAGAGTATGTTACTGTCTATTTACCCGTGAAAGATGCAGCATCACTGGCAAAATTAAGACGTGGTGTACCCACTATTCGATTAGAAATACAGAACATTCCTGAAGAGGAAAGATATTGTCCTATTTGTCATAATTCAATATGAAAATGAAATACATGCATTGATATTAGAGTTTTGTTTTGTTTTGGCTTGGTTTAACGTAGTACCGACACAAATGTAGGTCATATGGCGACTTTCCAGCTTTGACTGTAGTGGAAGACAAGACCCCAGGTGCCCCTCTGTGCATTATTTCATCACAGGCGGGCACCTTGATAAAATTACAAACCTTCCGAAAGCCAGCTGGATGGCTTCTTCACATGAAGAAGTAAAACGCTCCGAGTTAGGCTCGAACCCACATAAGTGAGGGGCAAGAGATTCAGAGTCAGAGACCTTAACAACTCGGGCACGGAGGTCCCATACCAGAGTTTAAGGGGTAAGTTGGCATCTAAACCGCTGACCACTGAACACTCTTTAAATGGTTTATCTAACGAGAATAAGTCACAATTTTATCTCTCCAATACCAAAATGATAAATATCACAACCTTATCTGTTACGTAAGTAAGTGTCATAACGATTTTTGATTTTAGAAAAATAGACATACTTATAAATACATCATTAGTATATACTGTAATTTTGTCTTATTATTAGCAGGTTTTATTGTGATATGTATAAGACAGCTTATTCTAAGGAAGGATATCTTATCCTGTTCATTTTTATTGTTATTTAATACTCAAATGGTATTTCTAATTCCTTTATTCAGTTATCTAATATTTTAATTGCAATTCTGTGTTTTATACCATTTAAATGAGTAAGATAAATGCATTATTTCTCCTTGTGTTAGACTGTTCGACCTATCCATTTTATTTATTGAAATGTTTAACCCTGAATTATCTGATATAAAGTAAAGAAAAGAAATTTAAATGTAATCAGTCACCAACATCTATTGTCTTACATTCTGCATGCCAATGTAATGCCCCAGACTATTGATCATTATTCAAAATGGAAGAATCATTAAGATAGTTCAGCAAATAATGGTTGTTTAAAGTAAGCTCAAATAAAATAAAATGCTCAAAATCTCGTACTTTCAAGATAAAAGCTATTAATTTTGCACGTCGTGACATCTATGAATTAAATTTAACACAACATTGATTTGTAGCATCTTTGCAATTATTTAAGTTATTATTTCGGCATCGTAATCAGACCATATAGCATTATGTCGGAGAAAGGTTTTTCTAATTGTCTAACACGATTGAATACAGACACATTTATCTTTGTCAAGTTTTTTGTTGTTGTTTAAAGTTTGTCTCAAATTCTCACGTTTAATTTCCGGTCGGACATTTGAATATTTTGGTATACTTATCCCTTAATTAAACGCAAAAGGGTTTAATAGCGGGCACATTGTTGGACTGGTAGCATTTTCTGAGGCCTAAACCAGAGGTCGTGAGATCAAGCCGCCGAGTAAATTTTGGGATAAGCGACCCGTAAATGCGTGCCTAGCATCTGGCACGCTAACAAAGAAGGCAAGCTTCTTGAATCGAAGCGTCGCATATATATTGCACTATCCTCCAACTGAAATTACTAACAGTCTTCTGGAGGACTCACCTACAAGGTTAACAAATAGTAGCTTAAAAAAAAATAAAAGTTAAAAAAAGGAAGGTCTTACTACTCTCCGCCTTGACAGTGTGTACCTATAATTTGTTCGACATTTGCTAGTAATTTGATGTTTTAAGCACCTGTTACTTCGAGACAATGGCGGTCACGGTCAAAAGAAATAAATATTACACGATTGAAAACATCCAGTGTGAATGGCAATTTAGTGGTAGCTTTGGAAAATGTTTTATTAAGTTTGGCTCCTAATTGTCGATCTATGGTCATGTTAGACAAATGTTGCCTAAAACAAATAAAACACTTAATTGTCAAGAACAAAATCAAAGGGAAGACAAAACTCGCTCAATATAAATGTTTACAGTGTTTTAACACTATTTATACATGATGGCCGGTTATACGTCGAGCGTATTAATTTCACAAGAGCGTAGCCCGAGTGAATTATTTTGTACGACGTATGTTTCAATAAGACGAACCACGCTCATCTGCCAGTTGAGTTCTGGTAACAATCTACGTAACATCTGTTAACTAGAGGCAGTTCTTTTGCACAATGGCTAAATTAGGTAAACAAACAATCGTAGGTAGTGAGTAATAGTTATGTGCTTAAAATATCTCTCAATTAACACTTTTAATACCTAAATGAAAATACAGTCTACAATTACATCTATATTTAAAACCTATTTGGCACGATAAGTTCAATCTATCTTTTCCTTACATTCTGTTAAGTCATATTTGTTTTGAAGTTTTTAGTTTCAAGTTTATTTATTTTCATTCAGAAGGTCTGAGACCCATGTGGCAATACATATTAATATGGCGACAATTATAAGAAGTATATATTCTAATCACATATGTAACTTTCTCATAATAATAATATTATTTTACAAATATATCTGCCAACAACATTCTGTCCAGTAAAACATTTTAAGTATACATGCAAATACCAATGCTCACGCAATTTGAATTTTTACGCTCTTTATCTCACCTGTACAAAACGAAATATTTCCAAATAGAAATGTTTTCATGAATATATTTCTATCATCTCTTAAGCTACCAAAATTCCAGAAATTCCAGATCGAGTTACGTCTTGCTCGAACACGAAACGTCTGGATTTTTATATATTTATGTGTCGCCATTAGACCAACATCGGACAAATAATACATTAAATGCAAAGAACGTTCTATCTTTACTATGTAGTGGTAAATATTTAATATATTCATTCACAGAAGTATGAATTGAATACAAAATAGCGAAGTAGATGTAGTCTGCCTAATATTTAAAAAGATCCACAGTAATAACCAAATATTACATTAGAAATATAGTCTGAAAACAACAACTATACACAAATAATTTAATATAGGCATGACTCAAATGTACTAGAAGACATTTACATATTTCATTCCAAGATAACAAAGTTAAAAAGACATATTTTATGTTGTTTATCGTCTGCAGACGATCTTAAAGACTCCTTGTAATAGACAAGATTGAGATTATATAAATTGTCCGACATCTTAATTCCCAAAATGATATATACGTCTAATTCTGACATAAATGAATATTTTGCAAAATACAGATTAAAGTACAAACTCTAACGTTTGGTTTAAGGACTAAATGTTTTCTGTACGCATTTAATTGTTCAAGTAAAACTTGAGACAAGTACAGCTTATAATCTTGTGTAATTACTTATTTAGATAACGCTTAGTTACGTTATGTTGCAGTAATTGATATATTTTAGTTTGTATAATAATTATCATGCCATAGTAAAATTTCGAAGCCTTGCTTCATGGTTGCTAAGATAGGGAAAGGATAGACTTTCATTTATATTGGTATGTTTAAGAAATGTTTACAGTACTGCGAAAATCATTTAATTTTATGGTTTTCATCAAAGCAGTACTTGTTTCGAGGGAATATGAATTTGTCGACTTCAGCGTTTGAACAATAAATGACTTTCTTATTCGTTTGTGATTAAATTTCGCGGGAAATCAACTACAAAAATCAACGAAATTTAGTCATCCGCAAATATTAATGGTTTCACAGTAGACAGTTTTAAAACGCATTGCTCTACACAGGATATTAGTCTAGAAATTTGCTAGCCGTCCAAACCTCTTATGATATAACATAATAGATTGAGTAAAATTGTCTCTATGATTTCATTTCAAACAAGCATAGTTCTAAGTATGTATCATCGAACAAGCATGCCTTTTTTTTCTTTGTATTGATCACGAACCTAATTTGTGAATTACATTCAGATAAAACTTAAAATCGTTAGGTAAAAATACATAAAGAGTAGACAGGACTGTCACAAATAATGGTTTAGAAATGAAATAGATAAATACATAAACCAGCGAAAATCAAGAACTGTCGACACTTCCGCTGACACGCACGCTTTTTATATTCTTATAGTGAACAGACGAAAAAAGCCATCAGTAACTAAATCTGCTTGATTATGGATGAATGCGTTCGTCTGTTTTCCTTCCCACTCAGAGGTAAAGTGCGCCTAGACTCATTTGTCTTCCGTGCACGCAAACAGAACTACATATGGGCATCAATTTTTAAAGCTACTTCTTTATCAGTAGGGGAAACGTCCCGTTTGGGAGGTGAACCTCTGGGTTTTTCTCCTACTTATTATTAGTATTCACTTTCAAAATTCCCCGAATTGGAAACTTAACTCCCCTGTCGGGAAGATCATTATATAGATTAATATTGAAAACTACTCGTCAACATCTAGATTTTGTCTCTTCTTCCAGAACGGGAATATTGTTACTAAATTTAGTAACTTGCGTGACTTTGTTACAATTATGACAATATCTGACAATGGAGAGGGATATTTTGCGGTAAGTATGATGAAGTTTCCTGTTTGTTGTTAAAGTAAACATGGTAGTTAATGGTCGATTTTGTGTAGACTTGATAAGATAAACAAATGCTACGCAATAACTACTACCTTAAAAATATATGTATATACCTATTGGCATTAGACAAGCGAATTGTAATAGGGATCCAATAATTTTTAATCAAACGTCATATTCTGATACATGTGCTCCGTTTTTAAAATAGATGAGTATCTAACACAAATTTTAACAAAGATGAATACATTTTTGTATTAATGTTTTTCGAATTTTAAAACTTCAACAATACGTCAATGTAGCCGTTAATTAAAACGATATTATCAACATCTCTATAGTTTTAGTTCTTAAAAAAACAACTGTAATTGCTTTTCCTCTGATCACGGATACAAATGTAATGTTTATGGCAAGCATAAAATCTTTACTAAATAGTAAACGAAGAACGCAGTAAAAGATATTTTCTGTTTATCATGTGTTTATTGCTACTGCAATAAGATTAATTATTCAAGCATTAATTAACCCTGATACAGAAAGATTTATTGACACAGAGCAGTATCTAGTGATTAACCTAGACTGCCACAACCAACGCAAATATTATACGCAATGAAACCGTCCTATTGGTACACGATACTAGGCTAATAGCTCCCAATTTATAATCTTTGTCAAAAAGGGACGTGCTGCAAGGAAAATTGGCAATGCATTCAGTTTTCACAAATAGAACATATAAGTGATAAAAATTGGACGTTATTTCAGTGAGCTGTTACAGTAATAATAAAGTAACTAAAGTATTATTGAAAAAACAATCAAACAAATAGTGCAGATCGCTATTTGGCAATTCGTTCTACATGCAGGTAAACCGGTTTGCTGCAAACTTTACACTCATCAAGAGATAGAATACGCCCGTATTGTGACAGAGGATATTATTTCAAACTGCAGAGAAGAATAAATATAAATTACATTGCCCACTATTGCTGTCGTTTCACGAAAAAGATTAAACTCAAGTGTGTCAATAAAACATTTCAGTTGTCCAGGACCGATTTAAATCAAAATGTTCCTGTTGTTGCTTAAGTTAAACGTTAAAATGTATCTTTAATTTTTCACCTATGACAAGGTAACAATTATTTTAACTTATTCGTCATTAAATTTGCAAAAAATAGTTTATCTATTTCGCAAATAACAGGAGATCAATGTATAATATCGACGTATATGGCAAGCCAATTGTCCAATAATTACGTGAACCCCGGTTCACGGTCGAAAAACTAGAATTAACGATCGATAAACTAGGTTTTTCGAACGTAAAACTAGGTTTTTCAAATACTAACCTATATTTTCGAGCGAAAACATAAGACACCGGGCGTAAACCATAGTTTACGCTGGTGAACCCAGGTTTACGTTCGATAAACTAGGTTTCTCGATTGAACTATGAATTTCGGTCGTTATCCTAAGTTTACGAGCGTGAACCTATATTTACGAGCGTAAACCTGGGTTCACGTACGTGAACCATGATTTACGAACGTGAACCTATGTTAACGACCGTAAACTTGGGTTTATGACCGTGAAAGTGGGTTTACGACCGTATATATAGGTTCACGCTCAAGAACTTAGGATAACGACCGAAATTCATAGTTCAATCGAAAATCCTAGTTTATCGAACGTAAACTATGGTTCACGCTCGTAAACACAAGTTCACGCTCGTAAACATAGGTTCTCGCTCGTAAACATAGGTTCACGTCCGTAAACTATGGTTCACGGCAAGCCAATTGTCCAATAATTACATTCATGGTCGAAAAACAAGGATTATCAAATATTAACCTATATTTACGAGCGAAAACACAGGATAACGGTCGTAAACCAAAGTTTACGTTCGTGAACCCATATTTACGTTCGATAAACTAGGTTTCTCGATTGAACAATAAATTTCGGTCGTTATCCAATGTTTACGAGCGTGAACCATAGTTTACGAACGTGAACCTAGGTATACGACCGAAAATCATAGTTTTTTCGAGAAATCTAGTTTCACGCTCGTAAACATAGGTTCACGCCCGTAAACATACGTTCACGCACGTAAATATAGGTTCATGTCCGTAAACTATGGTTTAGTTCACGGCCGTAAACCTAGGTTCACGCTCGTAAACCTATGTTTACGCTCGTAAACATAGCTTAACGGCCGAAATTGATAGTTGATTTGATAATCCTAGTATATCAATCGTAAACCATGGCTAACGTTCGATAAACTAGGTTTCTCGATTGAACTATGAATTTCGGTCGTTATCCTATGTTTACGAACGTGAACCTACGTTTACAAGCGTGAACTATGGTTTACGACGTTATCCTATGTTTTCGCTCGAAAAAATAGGTTAGTATTCGAAGAACCTGGTTTATCGAACGTAAACCTAAGTTCACGCTCGTATACCCAAATTTACGTTTGTAAACATAGGTTCACGTTCGAAAAGATAGGTTCACGTCCGTAAACTACGGTTTACGGTCGTAAACATAGGTTCACGGCCGTAAACATAGGTTCATGGCCGTAAACCCATGTTCACGCCCGAAATTCATTGTTGATTCATTATCCATGGTTTACGTTTGATAAACTAGGTTTCTCGATTGAACTATGAGTTTCGGTCGTTATCCTATGTTTACGATCGTTATCCTATGTTTACGCTCGTAAACCCCGGTTCACGCTCGTAAACCATAGTTTACGAACGTGAACCTATGTTTACAACCGTGAACTTGGGTTTACAATCGTGAACCTACATTTACGAGCGTGAACTATGGTTCACGGCGTTATCCTATGTTTTCGCTCGAAAATATAGGTTAGTATTTGAAAAACCTGGTTTTACGTTCGAAAAACCTGGTTTATCGATCGTTAATCCTAGTTTTTCGAGCGTGAACTAGGGTTCACGTAATAATTGGACAATTGGCATGCCATAGACGTGCCCTATAGTTTAGTGAGAAGTTTTCAATGATGTTTGATTAGTTTGTAACTTATAGCTCGTAGTTTCGCCGCTAATGGTAAATTAAATTGAAACGCGCTATTTATTTATGAAACTTAAACACTCAAAGGAAGGAAAACAAATTAATCTTCAAAATTGGTTTTACGGAGTATGTAAGTTCTTTTTAAATTTCTAAGTGATCCCCTCAATTAGACACTTTGTTTTCATTATTTCTTCTGTTATGAAAATTAGCAAGGGGAAAAGGTTATCCTTTTTAATAAACGAGAAATATATTTTAATACCATACAGAAAAAAAAATATTTGCAGAACGCTTTGAAATTAACATGTTTGACTTTTTCAAAATTTCTGTCTGCATATTTAAAAAAAAGAAACACGTTATTATTTTTTTTTTCATTCTGATAATTGTCCATATGAAAGGAGGACTGTGTCCGTTTTTCATTTGTTTATAATAATATGTTCATAACCCTTTTGTTGTTACGTTAAATTTCATCCAGCGGACATAGTTCAGAGGTTATATCAAGCATGCTTCAAACGTTCTTTGTATTGTTAAACTCTAAGAAAGGGATGATGTATACAATGTAGATTGTTCCAGTCCATAGTAAATTAAAACAATCAGGACATTTTGATAACTCACATTGGCGGATCCAGCGCGGGGCCCCCACAGAATTTTCAAAGTTAATGGTGACAACTTTTAAAGCTGCACTCTAACAGTTGAACAAATAATACTAAAATCATATTATAACGTACTGTGGGCACCGTGGATCCAAACAATACTTGTTGTGTATAATACTATTGTAAAATCAATTCAAGAATACATTAATTCACTGCACTCTCACAGTTGAACAAAGAGTACAAAACTCATATTATAACGTGCTGCGGCTAATAATGAATTTTTCATCCTTGTTCATCCGTACCGCAACTATGCTCGTTTTCATATCCTAGCTGGGAAAAATTGTAAAATAATATTGGATTTCTAATTTTCGAAGTGATGACTCGTGACGCTGCGCCCGTCAATAAGCAATTACATGTACATAAAATAAAGAGTTATACTATAAAGTTTATATGAAGGCAGTTCTGCACGTTATACAAACCTGGTTTAATGGCGTAATGTCATTTATGTGGAAAATGTAGATTAAAGCCTGTACTCAGTATGCGGAAATGAAAATCGTTTCGTGAATTAATAGCAAATGAATGTGCGTGAGTAAATGTATTACAACAGCGACTTTTCCAAAAAATGTATTAAAATTAGCGTACAATGTGCGAATCATTTTAATCATGGTTAAATATCTCACAAATAAGATCACGAACGTATATATCTTTTTATGACTATATCATCACGTCTGTGAAAAGTTTCAATAAAATCTTCACTGTAAACAACATTCTTTAAGGATGTACGAGCGATTTTTTAGGATTTCCGCCATTTTGAAAAATAGTGTTTAAGTAGATTCGGATCAATGCTAATTCACATAATATCTAAGAATCTTTATCACGAATGTAAAGGTAATAAGTAGAATATTGAATATTGCTTTCTAACAGAAGTTTTGCCAAAAATTAACGCTTAATAATTAAAATATGGGTAATAATGTACCATTTAACAAAATATATTACGCTTTTTGCGAATAAAAATATTCACCCTTATTTTTGGCTGGCATTTGCCTAAAATTGACGTAAGATTTACAGGGGGGTAGAGGTAGGTAATTTCAAATATCTATTAAAGTAAATCAGGTTTGGTTTTGATATTTTTCTGACTGATACATATAATTTTAAGCTATAAATAAAATAAAAGTTTTCAAGATAACACTTTATATTATGTAGAAAATATAAATTAAAACAAAAAGAACAAAAAAATTTCAAAATTAACCAGTTTTTAACAGTTTTGCCTTAATTAATCTCTAAGATGCACAATGACCCGAACTTTTTTTCTTTCCATTTTAAAGCATTTTTGTGTGTCATTAATGCTGCAAAATATTTTGAAAACCTTAACGTCAGAATGTTTTTTTTTTTTGCAGATCTAATACGTTTTTCCATTGAAAATAAAGTGGGTGGGGTAATTATGTCAACATGTAAAAGCTAAAGAGATTTGTTAGTGACATTGATGCTTAAATAATACTTACATCACCGTTTATCCATATTAACCTGTAAGACCTGAAATCCCTATAAGATTAAATGGGATATTATATGTTTTATAAAGTACTACCATTGTTTCAATTTTACAAAATTTCAGAAATGGGTAAACAGTGGGTAAAGAAAATACCCTATAAAATTAAAACGTACGGTGCCCCTAAAGTGACATGTAACGCACTTTTTATCCACTTAGGTAATGTGAGACTTTTTTTATTTCGTTTAAACGAAATCATTTCGTTTAAACGAAATAACTATGTCGTTTAAACGAAATAACTAATTCGTTTAAACGAAATAACTAATTCGTTTAAACGAAATGATTTCGTTTAAACGAAATGATTTCGTTTAAATGAAATAACATTTCGTAAAAACGAAATCGTTATTTCGTTTAAACGAAATAACTAATTCTTTAAAACGAAATAGTTATTTCGTTAAAATGAAATGATTTCGTTTAAACGAAAAAGTTATTTCGTTTAAACGAAAAAGTTATTTCGTTTAATCGAAATGATTTCGTTTTAACGAAATAAAAAAAGTCTCACATTACCTAAGTGGAAAAAAAGTGCGTAACATGTCACTTTAGGGGCACCGTAAAAACGAGTTCGGTGACCTATGTTTTTTCTGCTCATGTTTGTCTTAGAAACATATGTTCTTCAAGCTCACAGGGTATAAAAAAAATTCTTAACGTTAGAAAAAATTCGCTCGTACATCCTTAAGCGAAAATTGTGATATTGCCATGCCGTTCATTATGACAACTTGTGCATGGTTGGAATTTTCAAATGTGTCTAGCAAAACATCAATTATGCCATCCTGTCTTTTTTATTTGCCGAATTGCCTTAGTATATTCTGAAATCAAAAAGAAATAAAAAAGATTTTATCAAATTCTTCATTGTAGAAAAAAAAAAGATCCGAACGTGCAAAACTACCTCAACAAAAGCGGTTTCGGTCTATAGAGTAGTATAACTTCTTACACGACTACCAACATAAGCCAACGTTGGCATTTACAATGTATTAGTTTGTTTTATTAGAGTGCATTAGGTACAAAAAATTATGTTAAAGTGTCTAGGCCTAGACGCAATAACGTTATTGAAACAAATTGTGTGCGTCTGCAGCATCAATTTAATTAATGCATAATGCACGGAGTAACAACAATAAAATGTTTTTAACCGAGTTACGTCTCCTTGTAATACGCATCTAATTCATTAGAATCACCATTTCATTTGCCGTTGATAAAAGTTTCGTAATAACTCCTCACATACAAGTGCTTTGACTGGCTCTTAAAACATTTAAGTATGTAATCCTCTCTATAGTTAGAAAGAAATATCACCAATTTTAGAACAGCGAGTAAATTTTTCAAAAGGGCAAGTGCAAATAGCTTTTCAGTTTATTTACCTTTTTAGTGTTTGCAGCTATGCTCTTAATATAACTGAACGTTTTTCAGGCTTTATTTCACGAGGCAATGACATTAAGTTAACTTCTGTTCATGTTATGGTTTATTTCCTGATGGGCTGAAATAATCTGATGTTTGAAAACAGCATATAAGTAATCATGCAATTAAGTTTATTTTCCCTGCACTTTGTTCTGAACAAAAATACTGAAACATTATGGAACATCCATATGTACACACTCTACTATAAGAAACAGTGCTACAAAGAAAGTATTTCTATTTGCTTTATTTATTCTAATATTTGTATAAGTTATAATGATTTTTTTATGATACACACTACATTTTGTTTCAGGGTTTGTTGCTTTGTAAAGGAACGAAATCTTCAATGTTAATCGATATTAAAATGAAACTAAGTTAAGTTTTCATGCGCGCTGTTTATAGAACTGTGGCAGGTTATGCATATTAATGAAAGTAGGCCTGTAGCATACAATACAGAAGGTACATTGCGGAATTTAAAGGGTATAATACGGATATTTTTCTGCCTGTTCATATTTAATTGTGAAATACAAATCGAGTTTTCACAAAATTTATATAGGTATATGATTAATAATATCTGTCATGTGTTTACGAATCGGATAGAAATATCCGTCCCGAGGGCACCTGCGCATTTGGTGGAAATGAGGCTTGCACATACCCTGTCCCTTTTCCTTGTTGTTGCTATTGACTCGATAATTGATGTTACGTGTATTTGAAGGAAAGAGAGGATGCCCAGATGAAAAAGCAGGAAGACAAAAAAGTACGTGATGAAGAGAGAGAAATTAGACGCAAAAAGAAGTTAGAGGATGATGAAATGAAGGCTGAAAAACGAAGAAGGAAAGAGGCAGAGAAAACTGAAGAGGAGCAGGAGAAGTTAAAAGAGAAGGAAAGAAAGGAAAAATATGGAAAACTGGCAGAGAAGAAATACAGGTGTGGGGTCTGTGATATAAGAGGACGAATTAATGATGAAATGTATGGAATTGAATGGTATGGGTGTTACAATGACACGTGCAAAACAACCGGTTGGTATCACTTTGAATCTTTGTCTGACAGTGAAAAGGCAGTGATAAGGGAAAGTCTAGATGATGAAGATGTCAGGTGGTACTGTAAGGCTTGTTTTCCTCGTCTGTACGAGGAGGAGTAGATTTATTTAATGAACGTGATATGAATGTCAGTACCTTAGACTTTACGGAAATTTTAAACTGTGAACACCGTGGTGTATCTTTAAATTAACAACATCTTTTGTAATATTAAGTTTCTGTTTTCTTTCTTGACAAACTTTTGTTAATTGTTTGTTAAATGTTACAGATGTTTTATAGTTTAAACCAGCACTGTAGAGTACCACCATCGTGGTCAATAGAGCTCCGTTGACTGGCTGATTATTAAACCTGTTACTTGTCATATGTTAGTTAGTATAGTTACATATAATTTGAACAGTGTTACCACATCATTTGATGTCATCAATCCAAAATATTAAACAGTAAATAAATTTTCATCGTATCAGGTAAGAATTTTATTTTATGGAGTTGTTTTACAACACGCTAAATTAAACACGTGAACTTTCAAACTGCTTTTGTATTTATTAATTTCACCAGAAAGATTAGAAAAAACATGGATGGTGCTTTTCTAGTCGAATTCACTGTCAAAATGTACATAAATAATAAAACAAAAATCGATGACGGAAACTGCTTCTGTAGTCAACTGATTCAGCACTATCTATACACCCCTTTTGGAGCCCCTCTGTGTGTTATCACGTGCGCCGGACACTATCGATATTTATGTTTTCGAAAAGCAGAAGAGTTAAGGTATTTTCTTCGGGAACATTTTATACAACTGAAACGTTCAAGAAAAAACGATTGGTAAATCGTTGCGCATATAACAAACGTACAAAAAATTGTTATGTGCGTTTGGTAAATCGCACAGATTGGTTATTTGCGCTCAACATGTATATAAATGAGGCTTACCAATAAATAGATGTTTTCTCACAATTCAGGTGATGAGGATGAGGATGATGAGGATTTTACTTGGCAGCTGTTACGCACAAGAAATGTCCTGATGATGATGAACAATGGTTCATGTCTGCACCAATTGGCATGAATAAACTGAAGGATTTGATGAAAGTCATGGCCAAAAATGCAAATCTCCCAGACTTGACAAATGGAAAACGCTTAACAAACACGAGTGTCCGAAAACGTTTATGCCAAAAACTACTCCAAAATAATGTTCCGGACACTCAGGCCGTGCTTATCACTGGTCATAAGAATCCTTCCTCCCTGAACAACTACCGGGTTCTGTCAAATCAGCTGCAAAAGCAGATCTCTGATCTTGTGTCTTGTCCGAGAAATGACCGGCCATCTGTTGACACCAGTAGTAGGCAAACTGGCATTAGTGGATCCAGTAGTACAACAATGACAAGCAACTTGCAAACTATCTCCAACAATCAAACAGCCTTTGTAGCTCATAATGTTCCATCGTGGAGTTTGTTCTCAAATACAACAATCACCGGCGGCACTTTTCATATCACAGTTCAAACCACTGATAAAAAGTAAATTTTTCTGACGTACACGTTGTCCGCATTTTGTCAATATGGCGGCCGTTATCACTTTGAAAACTGAAGGCTCAAAACTGGGTCATTTTGAAATTAAAATGTTATAGTTTCTAACCGTCATAGATAATAGTTTAATTGTTATTTTTTCCTGTTAATCAAATGTTTAAAAGATTAAAATGCATTGACATACTGCTCATTTAAACGTCTGAATATTTATTTTTGTGTTGCTCTTGTTTCTTTTGTCGAATGGAATAAGCGAAGTTTGGTTAAATCATTCCGCGTTATGAATGAATGCGTAAATTATTCCGCTTCTATAAGAAAATAGTTACACGTGTCATTGCGGTTATTTCCAAAGATAAACAGAGTATATATAAACGATATGCAAGAAAAAATATCAGTCATGTGTTTACGAATCAGATAGAAATATCCGTCCCTCGGCCACCTGCGCATGGGCGGTAATTCGGCAAGACTCGTTACCGCCCAATGCGCAGGTGCCCTGGGGACGGATATTCATATCCGATTCGTAAACACATGACAGATAATATTAATCAATTTAGCAGTGAAATATGTTTAGCTTTTCTTTTATAAGGTAATGTGTTTTATGCCTGTCCAGACCTTTAACAAAAATGTAGTCATAAAGAAAAGATATCATGATTCTCAGAGGAAACATTTTTGTCAAACATTATAAAGCATTTTGAAGATGTTATATGACAACTAATGTGTTTATATCGCAAAAGGGTAATAACGGTTCCTGTAAATAATCGATACACTGTTTCACATTTGTAAACACACTTAGTGCTACAATTGTATATAGGCATGATATTTCTTATTTTGTTTGATTTTACATTCTTAACTTTACATCAAGACATAGAGAGAAACACTTTGATTGATATTACATTTAGATCGAACGCATCCTTCTTAGGTATTTTGCTTTTATAGAAAGAAACATTCGTTCAAAATATTCTTCGTAATGCCAACCTTTTCCCTTTTTAAATGGAACAATAAACAGCGTAATGTTTCCATATCTTATAATTACTGTCAAACATATTGTGTAATAGATGTAAACTTAATTCCATATCAATCAATTAAGACGTACAGATATTTTGACAATACTTTTACAATTCAATTATATTTCAAGTGAACGGTACTGAATCTGTTTCAAAAGTGGCGGATAGGGAACAAACATGAGCCTTTATTTTAGTCAACGAGCAATATTTAAACGTGAATTTTGATACATTTGGTTATCAGTTTTAATACCTCATTCATCGGAATTTTATATGCTAACATATTTGTATAATAGAGTTCTGTCAGTGAGCGAGAGAGGTGTATTTTGCATTTATTTACCTCTCATTAACTGACTCAGTCTTACCGAGTCTGCTTTTGTTTTACTTTGTTGCGTGGTGTACTTTCAAACGATCTTCTTATAGATAATATTGTTATTCATTCTAAAAGAGAACTGAAGAATAATTCAAGTATTTATTCTTACTTAAACGCATGGGGCGTGATGTAACTGTTTAAATTTAATGGCTGACATAAATGTTCACATGTATATTATTTAAGAGTACTGCATTATGTTCTAAATGGTATCGGTAGCTTAAATGAAAACACTCCCCGTTTACTTTCTGTTTCAAGGGACGATTACACATCTTTGAAGTCGTATGTTAACATTTATTGCCATACAAAGTTAAACTTTAGGCAAGTATATCGCCACTGTTCGTTTTAGACAAGCAAGTCCTTCCGAATTTTGCTTCAATCTTCTTTATATAACTGAAAATTATCGTAATGTTGCTCTCAACATAATTACTGGGTTTATTTTGTTAATTTTACATAGACCAATTAAACGTAATATAAACATAGGCAATGTATGAAATATAAAATCTATGATAAGATCCTTTGAAAGGACCGAAAGCAGCCAAGCAAAAGAATAGCTCGGTGTGTTTGAGTCTGTTAATGAGAGGTAATGGAAAGTGGAACACCCCTCACGCCCCCTAGCGCCGATTTAAGCGGACTCTATTACAAAGATATTGAATAGAATCCATGATCCAAAAGGACCAGAAAATATAACGGCACTAAATCCAAGTACACCACATTTATAGCCGCCACACGGCACTTAAAGATTAGTGTTGTGATAGTTTATAAAATCTGTAAGAAAAGAAATATAAAGTTACATAAGTTGTATAAATTCATATAAATTTACTAACATTTGATTTCCTATTCTGTTAGAATTTGTTTAGGTAGACTTATGGAAATTCAGGTGTACTAACCTGGTATCCGAAATTGGGTCTTGTCATGCAAGGAATTATTAGCAAACCTAAATGCAAACTATCATTACATGTCATGACCAGACTCGGTCAAACCAAATCATTCTGCTTTGTTTAGCTGTCTTGCAAAGGGTCATCGAATAGTTAAAATTAGTATGGTAAATATCTCAACAAAGACATGCAAATAGTGTTAAGTTTTGTTGATTTGCTATTTAAAAAAAAACACGGAAATGGTGCTGTGTTATTATGACCAAGTTTTTGTATTTGTATATAATAATTATTGTCATACTTTACAGAAACGTGAAAGAAACATGGATGTAAGAAAACTTGTTTTCTCAAATAGAAGTAAAATTATATTTGGAAATACTATCCACCCGAGCAATAACACCAGATGCCATAATTGAGCTCTTCTAAACTTGATGAATACATTTCTTTGTCGGTGTTTTTGTTTTTGATACAGGAGTATTTCAAGCGCTTTATAACAATCCTATTCTACTCAAATTATCAGAACGTCCCCATATTAATACGAGACAGTGGAACCATTGTAATATTAGCAATACGACCTGTGTTAAAATTTATTACATGACTATTGCTAAAAATCGACAGTCTATATTTTTGCTTTTAGTAATTGACCGGTCTATGAAGCAGCTACATTTTGCTGGGCTAAACTAACAACTGAGCAAAATACTTGGAATTCATTTCTGAAGTAAAAAAAAACATACACTTGGTTTTTTGGCCGGCCAATTGTTAAAAGTAATAGCCATCAGACCTTATTTGACTTAAATGAAAAGAACACATTTATACCAATGTTACTACACTGGATGATCAATAATAGTACTACAACATAACGTTGATTATACTAGATTCATTGGTTGAGGACAGTATACAACGGATGACTATTGATCGTATAACAAATCGTATGAAAAATTTGAGTATCATGCAAAGGACAGACTGCTTACATTTATAACCATAATGATACTTCTCCGACTGACATTCTTTATTCAATAGTTTGGTGACTGGCATTTCCATGATAAAAACCAATTACATCATCTCTCACGCAATCTTCTCATAAACATTATGGATAATACTTTTTACAATATATCGGAAATTATATTGGTTATGTTACTATGGTTTATTTCTGTTGCTATAGGCTATTGTATTTTAGATGGTTGATCTAGTATTTACCACCCAGTTCAACCAATGCTGTACACATTTCAAATGGTTGATCTACGATCGATCGATCTATGATCAAAATCAACCATATTTCAATGTATTCAAGATGATTGATCTACGATCTGTGAGCCAGGTCAAACATTTCTGAACGCCTTTTCAATGGTTGGTTTATGAGACAGGTGTTCGATTTTCGATGTACGAGACAGGTCAACCAAATGTCAATGTATATCAGATGTTCGATTTACGATGTACGAGACAGGTCAACCAATTGTCAAAGTATTCCAGATGTTTGATTTACGATGTACGAGGCAGGTCAACCAATTGTCAATGTATTTCAGGTGTTCGATTTACGATGTACGAGGCAGGTTAACCAATTGTCAAGGTATTTCAAATGTTTGATTTCTTATGAGAACAATTCTACAACAAATCATGACGACGAAAGCATTTTCTAAACTCGGACCATTTTTGAAAACGATTTCGCATGGTATTAAAAGGGTAACCAGTCATGTCAATGTTTGTGACACTGTTTACACAGTATAGATGTCTTATTTTAATATCCTTTTTCAACAGATTCTTGAGTTTAAAATTTGAAAAAAAAAATATTTCTTTTATTCTAGAGTAAGTTGGAAAACAAATTTTGGAGAAATTATTTATCCACTTTAAGACAATATAACTATTTCAAAATGAATTAGATGATTAAACATTCTAACATTCAATCGCTGTTCTTCTCACTTTCTGGGGGTGTTTTAACATGTCTTTGAGAGAAAACGTATGTCAACAGAACGATTCTCGCGCTCACGTGCTGTTATAAAACTTTATAACACCTATACAAATGTAATATATATATATATATATATATATATATATCTTAAGAAACTCTAAGCGAGCGTGTGAAGTCATTTTATAATTTTACGATATATATATACATGTATAGTATATATATTTAAAAAAGGGTTTTAAGGAAATAGCCAAATCCTTTTGAGCTTGTATATTTGATTTATTCCTCAACCGGATTCAAAAATTATCATCAGGAGGGTTACAAACAATATGGCGTCCTTTGACGTCGTCAATAGAAACAAGGGACGTCACTGTTAAATAAATGACGTCTAACGGAAAAGCGCAAACGCATTACCGTCCAAAAAGAATAATTCAAAAGGAAATGACGTCAACTTGAAAAAAATATAACGAAGACATTCCGTGTGTTTCATGGAAATGTAATTACGTAGAGAGATAGTTTATTCGTTTATTAGTTTTTACAAATATTTAGCTAGAATAGCGTTAACGCATGTTCATTTCCCGGGAAACGTTGGTACTCTTGCCCTTCCGGGCTCGGGCACCAATCAGTCCCTCGGGATTCTGCAGATGTTATAACACGAAAAAAAACATGCGTTATCCCTACATTAAAAGTTCATACCTCTATCAATTTCATGCGAATTTGAAACATTTTTCTCTACATTAGTAGAAGAACTCCCAGGTAAAATTAACATTTGTACAACGTTATTTTTACTTTATTTAAATGACACAGATATTAAAAAGATGCACAATATTGCAGTAATACACACAGACAGTCAAAAATAATCGCAAACAAAATTGTATCTGAAGATAAGAACAGTCCTGAGGATTTTATTCTAAATGAATATTGCTCATTTACGTTTAATTTCCTCCGGTAGAAATCGTATCTCAAGTTCTTCATGTACCACTGTCTATCTTGAAGTTAAATGCAAAATAAATTGTTTTATTTTGGTAAATAATCACAATACATTCCGATGGCACATGGGATGATCTGATTGTTATTTAATTTTAATCTGATTGTGTATCAATGAAATTGTCCTAATAAAACCATTTGACATGTAAGAAATAGGATTTGGTAATTTATCTGAGACACTGTTAGAATTTACATAAATATTTGATGTGCGTATTATTTGGTTCTCGTGGAATATCACTGATGACATTTATTCCAACAAGAGTAAGTTTGATATCCTAATCCTCGGTTTGACCTATAGTGTTTATCACGAAACTGATGTCAATGATAAGCGGAGGAAAAACGGTACAAATAAGCAAAAAATTCTGCGTCTAAATCACATAAAAGTTTCAGCAAACGAGTATTGTTTGTAATGAACGAGACACTGCTTTAAATCTAGACTGTATATAAAATAGTCAAACAATATATGTTTGAATCAAACCAGAAGTTGCTTAAAGATTGTCATACATGATTACTATTGACAGAAATACGAAGAGAAAACATGAATTTGACACATAATCTAAACAAGGTAAAGCACCATGCACTTAAGAGATGCACTTACAGTTTTAAACATGTTTGCCCATGGTTCTGCGTTTGTGATGCCTTTGAATTACATGTAAATAAAGACTGAAAATTCACAGGGTCCATTATATTATTATAGCTGTAATTTACACTCTCTTTGTTGATTGCAAATGCAATTACAACAAAGCACGTAAAATCTCATATCATACTCATCGAAATGCATTTTCAGAATTTCAGAAAATTTCATTATATCTCAAAGAATATTTCTTCTATGTTTTAAATTAAATCTAAAATCATAATCAAATCTAAAACATAAGGATAACATCTATGACAATTTGTCGACGGTTTGACTTCAAATACCCATTGCATTATTTGCTTATCAACGTATTTGCAGTCACAAATTTCATATGGTTTATTCAAAACACTAAAGTCAGTGTATGCTGCAAAAGAATTACTCTGATATGAATACCGCAGGTTTTCAATTACCGGAACGCGGCAATATTATTTTTCTATATTAGATGGCATGTTAAATATTTGAGGAAGATCTATTTACTGCATCAAGATAAATAGGCAATGAGGTAAAATTGTTTAACTATTTCTTTCAGCGTGGCTTAATTCTTCATCCACAATCTTGTTGACTTCTTGTTGACTTAGCTTTCTCAATGTCTTGACGTCTACCATTAACATCGCATTCTTCTAAATGTGCGAGGCACTTTATAAGCGTACTTTTATGTACTTTCAATCAAACATCTTCCACAGGGAATAAAATATAAATTGAAGATAAACATCACCCTTTATTAAATTGTCGGCCGCCTGGCCTTTTTCAAAACACGAAAAGATGGTGCGCTTTTAAGTATTATAAAAGCTATGTCAGAAATATCAAGTGCCCTCAGAAGTTTTGATAATCATATGAACAATTCGCCCAAACCCATACAACTACCGAATCGATACCTCGTAATACATATATGGGAATATAATGGAAGAAAACTGTTAATAATTCTGAAACCGAGTCTGAAAAATGTTAACCATACATTTGCGTTTGTTATTAAATTAGTACATCCCCGTTATATTTAAAAATGAATTGCATAACAATGTCATGGCCCTGGGGTCAACATTTGCAATGCCTTTTACTTAGACTTATATAGAATATACTTAAATTAGTTATACATCTGCCTTAAACATTGAGCGCAGGCTTGAACCTTCGAATCTGTTTTAAAAAATAGATTCGTTAATCTGATCGTATCACGCAAATACATTTCTTTTTATTTCACAAATAAATATAAAGTTTTTTTATGTTTTTATAAAGAAAGGATGAATGAAAGTGCAAATACTAACAAAAACGATGCAAATGAATGCGACTTAGTTATTCATTATATATAATATTCAGTCTAGATATCAAACATGCTGACATTGTAAATAAGCACCGTTTCTATTATAGAATTCCTCTTAAGCCAATTCTACAGGACGTGAAGGGTGTTGCACATTTCATTGCCTCTCATGAACATAATAAGTCTGCTATTATTATGCTTGGTTGAATTCTATGTTTTGAAAGGATCTACTTTTAGACTTTATCATATAAATCCAGAAACGAATACAATAAAATGATGTGTATTTAGTGATCTATTTAAGATTAGAATGAGGTTGGGTAGTTGAATGCATGAAGATGCCGTTAGATGGAACATTGTATCTAGAGTGCCACTCTCAACTAGTTTCTCATTTGGCAAGTTTCCAAAATCTCCTTTAGTTGAAAACAACACTCTGTTGCTAAAGCCCTCATTGAAAATGTACGTACATTGGAAAGAACAAAGACGGAAACGCTGCAACAATTAATTCTAGAAATTATAGAGATACCGAAACATTTCTGTCACAGATTCCTTTTAAAGGATCTTTCAGTGTAAAAAAATTCTTGACCGTGGAAATATGATCCTTTTGTTAGCATCGGTGCCTGTCAGTAGTTCGTGTCCTCTGAATCAAATATAAGATAAAACTATTTAAGTTGCGTTAATAGGCAATTCAATTACCAATGCGTCTGCAGTTCCAATCTAGACATTGCATGATATATAGGCATTAACTACCATTGATTAAGTGACCTCTCCTTGTTATATGCGCACAGCTTCACTAGAGGAAGTGTACTAGAACAACGGACAGTGTTTGCAATCGCTTGTACTTTTATATATGAACAAAACAATGTGTCAATGGACAAAATAGCAATTATACACAGTCCCTTAAATGCCTACGTTAAAATTTTTATGTTAAGATCAATTCTCTGTAAGGACCTAAAAACGTTGGAAACTCATAGTCACTGATTTCCTTTTTTACCTTTTTTTGAACAGCATGCAAAGTTAAGAAAATACTGTTTTTTTTTCTTCATATTTTCGATTTATGTTACCATGGAAACGAGGAGGTCAATCCCCAACTTCCTTAATTTAAATAAAAGTCAGGCATGTGTGCCTAATTTGTTACCTGAAAACTACTAGCAAGTGTCCTTTATTTTCGTACTTGCTAATTTTGAAGGCAAGTGAACAAGGGTTCATATCAAATTAGTATTTCCAAATATTTATTTTACTGTTGCCTGATCTAGACTTGCAAATGCAAGAAGAATATATTTATGGATTAAAGCATACGTTTATAGTGTGCTTTACTTGAGAAGAGCACAGGTCTCAGAAGTAAGTAATATTCGTCTGAAAGGAAAGATGATATTTTAAAAAGAAACATAAATTGTAATGCATACACATGTATTACATACTTGAAATGATGAAGAACAAAATGTATTCATGTACTTTATTAAAGTTTGTTTTCATATTTGTTGTTTATATTCAGATGAAATAAAACTGTTTAATTCGCAACAGATTATGTTGGATGCGTGGTAATAACTTTAAGTTACTGACATTCGAAAATCAAAAGCGTGATCTTACGGCAAACTATGAAGGATTCCATCAATAAACTGTTTACTTCTGCTTTCTTCCCTTCTCTTGTCGCGTGATAGAGCAATTTATGAACAGCTCATAAATAATTCCAAAACATTGACTGATGAGAAAATCGTACAGCGATCTACTGGGACGAAAACTGTTGGATTGTTTTTCCACAACACTAATTGTAAGGTTAATGACCCTCATTTGTCTTCTAACATAATATATCATCTAATTTTATTTTTGTATTTTAATATCCATTTAATAGAAAAACATATTTTCATTTGTACCAACAACATTTTTGAAAATAAAATTTTGGAATGAATTAACTAATATGATTTATAAATATTTGCATACATGTAATTTTGCAATGATTCTGTACCTTACTTAGACTCGTTACTACATGATTAGCTCGAAACACAGCAATGAATGTCTTCTACAGTTATTACAGTGTTATCATAAGTTTATTTTGTATTTAGTTTTTACATCTTTGTTGATAAGTTTCATAATAAGTTGCATTAAAATATGAACTTACAAACAATTTTAAATGCAATATGTATTCAACGATATTTTTGTAATATTTCAAGCCCTTTGACCACTTTTAATTATCTTCAAGAAATGAGTAGATATGTGGTTTACAAGATACCAATCTGTCTGTAATCGCAGAGGTTCGCATGAGGTTTGATTAAACACACTCAACGTTTCCTGAGGAAAAAAGCTTCTGTATACGGAGCGATAATTGTCACCTTGAGCATGCCCTTAAACAACTACAATAGTTTGCTTTGTGATTAGTATTCAGATGTGAGAGAATAAAATATTTTGTATTTGCTATGTACCTACATGTTTAACAAATTCATACCAAAGCAACAGAGATCATTCTGCTCCAAAATTGGAATGTTAATATGGTCATTGTGCATCTTTCAATCTTATATAATATGACATTTTTGACGATCTCGTGGGTCTGAAGTGTAGTAATATTAAATTCAGTTTTTCCTTAAATGTTGCTAGGTTTGAAGGTCTTTTAAGACAATTTTCCAAAGTAAAGTGCTTTCATTTAATTGATGTAAAACATTTTTTTTTTCTGCTTTTGTAAGTTTAAACGTCACACCAATACAAATATAGATATTGCGGCGACTTTTCAGCTTTTTTTCGGTAGAGGAAATAATATGTGAAGCGTACCTCCACATATTATTTCAGGCAATGGCGGGCATCCCGGTAGAAGCACCGGCCTTCCGCAAGAAAGATAGATGGCTTCCTCACATGAAAGATCCTACAGGGTAGCCAGGTTTCGAAACCACAGCTATCAGGGTAAAAAGAAAAGTAATATTTATATCGGTGTAATGTGTTAACATGGTTAAGCATTCAACTAAATGATGGTGATGTTACTTAATGTTCGACATGACTATATATACTTAGTATCCTAGTACGGGCAGCCCTACTTTTGCAATACTATATATATATGAAAAAATCCTGTAATGACTGGGTATTAATGAAAATCAAACTGTCTAGTTTTTAGCTCACGCAAATTTTGTTCAGGATGATCTATTAATAGTATATGTGGATGCTCGTTTATTGTCCTTCATCCAAGAAAAACATTTCACTTAAACATCTTTTCCAGGTCAAAATTATACCAATCTTTGCCTGTAGCATTATGTCATGGACGACATTCAAGTTAGTTCTTTTTTCCACTGACTCATTTTATGAAGTCACGAGGGCTAAAATTATTCAAAATAACTTTAAAAAATTTCTTCTTATAAATATAATGATGTGTCCTCATCAAACCTGGTTAATAGCATACTGGTCTGGTTTTCTATCAAATTCTTTCAACCGGTTTCGCTAGGCTCACTTTAGGGGCCGTTAGAGCTAAAACAAAAGTTTAGATAACTTCTTTTATCATGAATGACATGATTTATCTTCACCAAACTTAGCCTGACACAGATGTATTCATTTTTCCACTTGGCCTATTTTACGGGTCGACAAAAGCAAAAATAGAAAAACTTTTGTCCCATGAACCACTCGATGCACTTCACCTTGTGTGTTGCAACACGATCTTGATCTGATTTCTCATTAACTCGGAGTCATGTATAGAGCCACAACCCCCTCGCGAAAATCATCTGGCATTCGCGACATCGGACAAAAATGTTCGAATCTAAATTTTTAAATTGTGAACAGAAACACTAAAAATTGGGACAGGGTTATATATAAGTTTAAATCGATAAGGTTTAATGTCACCGTTCCCTTTAGTGTTAGGAAAATAATTCCCTTTGAACACAAGTGTTTCGTCTAATGACAACTATCACTAGTCACTATGAATATTGTTCACTAACAGTCACAGTCTATTCTATGAGTTTGTACAACCAAGTTTTACGGTATACATACATCAAGCGCCTAGTGCAATGCAAAATATAAAACAATGTATCGGCTGTTTACGGGAAACTTAAGGTCATCTGGCTATCACTCAATATTATCATTCATTCATGACGTTGTATTGGTTCTGACAAGAATTATTCCTCTGGGAGTTTTGATATAATTTTGTCCCGTCTTTATTTGCTTTTTCCACCTGGGTTAGAACTATATACAATTAAATCTAGATTAAGATATCTACTGAATCGATCATGCATATTGTAATTGTAAGAAAGACCAAAAAACAACTACCCAATCTATAATGACATTTCATAATTGAACATAGTTATTAAAAGCTATTTCATAATATCTTCTATGACAACGTTTTGACACAGGGCGTTTCCAAAAAAGTGGAAAACCACAGATTACCCAACACGGCATAAACGAATGTGTTTCATGCTCGGTTTGATCGAGCCTGTTCATAGACGGTTATGGAAATGCAAGCTACCGTCCACGATCTCTAGTCCCGGAAGTCTAGAAGTCAACATTTACACATGTTTTAGTACCAGAACATAATTAAGAGACATCCGCATATGTATTGCATATGCAAAAGGAACCTTCAATTATACACAAAGTGCAATTAAAAAAAGTTCTAAAAATTCCAGGAAAAGCGGCGTATGGTCCCCAGTTAAAATAATGGCATTGCCCCCAGTCGAAATAATGGCATTGCTCTAAACGAGAAAACGAGGGGCAGAACTAAACAAAATGGAATTTAGCGAGGAGATCTGAGATTATAAATCCTGTTTATCACAGAAACTGTCAATAGAAAAAAATAAAAGCAAGCACCATAACCAATGGGTGATTAAACTATACCCAAAGGTATTTAAGTGCTAATATTGGAACCATATAAGGCGAAATGTCCAACAGTACACTTACGCAACATAAATGTCGTGCTGAACGATCTGTTTAACATTTACGTAAAATTTATAACTTTAATTTGAATCATGGATGTCACATTAACGCAATGCCTGCAAGTGAAACAAATTGCCTTTAAAACAGAGAAGGAAAGATCAAATCAAATTTTAATTAATAATATATACTAAATAGACAAAGCTGTAAGAATCCTTCATGTTAAAGATTTTCCTACTGTTTTTGTTTCCTTATTCTAATATTTCTACTAACAATGAGATTCATAACTCACTTATTTCAGATGTTTTAAAATTATATTACCTCCCTTAAATGATGCAATCTTGCAGATCTAAAGCTAAAAATGATTATAGATTAGAACAAAAATGGACATTCAAGTGGAATAACCGCCAGTAGTTTCAGAGGAGCAGTCCGGACAATTTCTTGGTGCAATCGGGAAGTCTTACAGATTAACAGATAAACGGACAAGACAAAATCAATATATCAACCAACATGGGAAGACAGAACTACCCAGGAACACGAACACACTACCGAACAAGATCGTAAGTGAAAATATTTGGATTCCTCTAAATGAAGCCTTATCAGAAATACGTTAATTCCCATGAGCATAAATAAAATAAAGCGTCTTCCATTAATGGATATCCTAACTTACAGTCCGTGAATATTTGAAGTGACACCGTTTACTGTACTAAGATAAATAATAGATAACATTATTCTTAGAGGGGGGAAGTGTTTCTTCAATTACTTCAAGCATTGTGCACATGTCATTCCTAATTGCGTATTACTTGAAAACATTTTTGTTTCCCGTAAGCTTGCTAGATGTCTAGCAATTGTCCACCAGGGAGGTCACTTAGAAGGATAGCCTAGACATCATACGAATGTAAGTGTAAAGCAAGACATTTCAGTGACAAAAGAACGGCATAAAACCAGATTCTTTCTGACAATCAGTGTGTTGTCGTAATGTGAATTGTTAAATAGGAATTAAAGGAAATTATCCGACAATTATT
Organism: Mercenaria mercenaria; assembly: GCF_021730395.1. Lineage (NCBI taxonomy): Eukaryota > Metazoa > Mollusca > Bivalvia > Venerida > Veneridae > Mercenaria > Mercenaria mercenaria. The sequence continues at coordinate 58,397,679 of NC_069368.1, forward strand.
ATTATTATAATACCAGATTTATATAGCGCCCTTTTCATGATCAATTTCGCGTTCAAAGGCGCCTTACATAGTTCAAATGCAGCCACACAGGGCGCATAATACATCCTCTACTTGTACAGACACAGAGCGATCTGACCAGAGGGACAGAGTGAGACAAAGCCCCCACGACAGAGAGATCAGAAATCAGATACAGGCTTGTCCGGCTAACTTAGCCTAGCTCGTTTCGAATAGACAGCCTGGTTCTTTAACGTACCCAGTGTATAGCACCCATACACGCAAGGATTGCCTGGGTTCCTGAACAGTACACCTCTAGTACATAAATATGTTAACAGATAAAACTTTTTGCGAAACAAAAACATAAAGTCATGCAATATGAACTTGTGATATTATAACTTGAAAATGAAACGATAAAGATAGATATTTCAAAAGCACAGAACAAAACAAGCAAATAAATTGCACGGTAGGCCGGCCTCATGCAGAAACTCTAGCGGAACACGAGTCCTTTCATAAAGTAATGGTGGCAATCTAGGGTACCATGACATCGTCATTCTTTGCTTATACTTGCACTACCATATGTAATACTAATTAATAAATAAGGTGATGATATTAAGGAGGTAATCGAAATATGAAAAGCAATACCAAATTTGTAAAAGAGAATGGGCTTAATACAGTGGATTTTTCTGTTTTTGTTAGGTTTAGAGTCCAAACAACACAATTTACATCATATGGATAGTTTTCCATCTTTTTATGGTGGAGTAAGACACCAGGTGACCCTCAGTGACATTATATGTAATGGCCTTTTGTCAGTGCAATGTATATCGTAAATGATAATTTTGTCCTTTCGATTTGCAAAATTTCAGAATTTCATTTTTAGTGTCTGGACTGGCCCATAATAATGGCATCAACTTTAAAAACACAGACGAGGAAAATAAGTTTCAAATACAGGAACGAAACCAAAAAGCAGTAAAGAAAGCAATTTTTGTCGAACATCACTTTGGAAATTCCTTTCGGTTTTAGTTTGACGAATGCGCCAGAAAGAAGTAGTTTTGATACATTCAAACTAAAACATATGAATGTGCATTTCTAAAGTACCTATTGATGGCTTACAGATATTGTTTTAAGTGTACATTTATTCAAGTAATAAAAATGTGATCCATATATTTATGTTGTTATTTGAAGAAGATATTTCCATCCTTTGTATGTTACCTACTGTTTCTTTAAGAGTCGTTTTTAGAGTTACTTATCAACATCCCAGGTGCATTTTATAAACACTTATAATTCTTAACTTTTTAATGCCTTTATAGTTGTGCACTGAAATATTGAAATTATACCTTTTACAAGCACACGAATAAAATATCAAATTCTGATGTATTTTAAGTGATTTTTATAAATTTTTGTTTACGTCCTTATTTTTACTTTTGTATGACATTATAGTTCAAGGTTAAATTATGCCAACTGGTAATCTAAATAATCATTCAAACTGTGAGTTTCACGCCTCTATGTCCAACATTCATTAAACCCTTTCAGTCTGTTTGCCTAGGGTCTACAACAAAGACACCGGTATCGTTATATCAACACCTGTATACACTGCTTTGTTTGTCGCGGAGTTCACTTTTGCTGCATCTTGCAGTAACTTTTCGTACTTTTTTCATTGTAATCCAACCGAAGGTCAGTGGTTCTACCCAGGGGCCCGCTCCTATTGAAATAATGCCCGAAGTGGCAATCTTGGATCAAAAGTTGGAAAAATTGCCATATGACCTATTTTATGTCGATGTGACTGTAAAAAACGATTATTCTACTTACGTTGTAGATATTAAGTGAGTTATTGACTTAACAGATATATTTTACTATTTCTTTTGAAGAAAAGTAATCAGTAATCATAATAGTTGTGGCGCAATTGAAATATTCACTTTAACTTAATTGCAATGGCCAAGATAAGAAGATTCCAGTAACTTACAAATCCGGTGTGACAATCCTTCTCTGACATATGACTGCAGAATAGACTAGAACGTCACTTCTATTTTATAAGGGGAATTAGATATCATATCTTATAATGACCATTGGCATTTTGGCATGCAAAGCAATGCAAAGTATTTCCTGTACCGACCAAGTGCGTGTCATCTCTTCTAATTTTAGATTCTGAATCTGCTTGTGTGTGTTTTTTTCCGTTTCCGTCTCGGTTTCGTTAAACTCAAAGCATGTACGTTCGTTTACTGTATAAGTGGTGCAAAAAAGGCAATGATCTCAATACATTTTAACATCGTTTGTATCTGTGTAACTTTCTTACATTTTAAGTGAGTACTATTGGATTGATTATGTCAGCGTTGTTTCTGCCGTATGGCGACCGTAAACAGTCTCCCCGTACATTCTATCAGGGCTGTTATATTTCTATCTTCTCAGAGCGTTCAGAACAACTATTATGTCATGTTATTGTACTGTTTAGTTCCTCAGCTTGAACATTTCGGCTTGGTTGGTACCAATATTCCCGCTTCCATAGCTTTTGATATCATAAAATTACCCCTTGGATATGGTGTCTGCTTTTTAATTTTTGTCTTTTGGCAGTTCCTGTGATATGCAGGCTCCATAACCTCAGATCCCTTTTCTAAATTCCAGTTTGTTTAATTCTGCCCATGTTTTCTCGTTTAGGGCAAACCAATTATTTTAACTGCTTTTAGCCGCTTTTCATTGAATTACACTCTAGTGTATCATTGAAGGTTCCATGTGCACCGCCGTATGACCACATCTGCGGATGTCGCTAAATTGTTTTGTACTTGTAGCATGTGTAAATGTTGAGTTCTGCTCAACCTAGGGCTAGAGGGCGTTGACAGTATTATCCATTTCCACTACAGCCCATTAAAAGGCTAAATCAAACTGAGTCTGCAACATCTTCGCTTTTGTCGTGTTGAGCGACCTGTGGAGTTTCCACTTCTTCTATTTCTTATATATGTAAACCCTGCCGAATAACTCAAACATTAAATAAATCCTCGTTGAAAGACATGGTTTACACACGTATGAAATCAGACATTGATGTAATGCTAAAAATGACACGAGTGCAAAATGATTAACAATGTGAGAACGCCTGGTTTAAAACCAATCAAATAGCTTGACTAAAAAGACAATACAAAGTCAGGTATACTACCACATAGTCATTGATCGTTACTTCATTATCCAGAACAAGGATTTGCCTTGTATTTATAAAAGCTTGTTCTCCTAACTATTTACATTAACTGAGCGACATTTTTAAAACTTTATAAAATGGAGCACCTCCTTTAACCGGCTACCTACATTAACAGAACCGCTTAAAACAACGGAGGAGGTGGGGTGGGTTTCCATCGCAATATTATCCAACAGAATCAAAATCAAATGCATGAGAGTAAATTCTCAAATTGTAATGATGTTAATGATTGTAATAATATATCTAACACGACTAACATGTATAATCATGAAATTGTCACAGACATTTCATTATCCGTACATTTTGTAGTCTATTATTTCCGTATTAAACACAGAAAATGGAAACTGTGTGTTTCATGCAAGTCACGCGCTATTTGTTCACCACAGTTAGTAAGTCATAGCGCCAGACCTCATAGCGACGGGCTGGAAAAGGAAACTACACAAAACAGACTCATTTTGGTGAATGTCGTCAAAGATGCAAATAATGAAACTTGAAAACGTGTTACAATAAAAATAAAAAATTTAAAAAAAGTGATTTTCTCTAAAATAAAATAATTGCTCTTCGCTAAGATGCGTATTACCATATCACTCATGCTGTGCCCTCGTTATAGAATTCCTTCGCATCCGAATTCCAAAGAACTATTTTATTCAACGACAAAATCATAAAATGAGATATCTTATTTCTTAAGCATAACAAGTTACAACAATAATGCCTGCAAAATGATCGTCAAAATAAACAATGAATCATTTAAACAAACAATTTGAACAGTGGCAGTCCAATAGGATTAGCAGTCACAAAATTAAGTCATTATAAATCACTCTCCATGTAGTGTGTTGCAGTGTGATAGAATTTTATTAAGTGTTTTTAACGGAAAATACATCATCTACATTTAGCCCTGTTACGAAATAGGGATCGGGCCATGTATAATCATGAAATTGTCACAGACATTTCATTATCCGTACATTTTGTAGTCTATGAATTAGTAATGACAGAAAGTAAATTAAGTACATACTTTTGTCCTAAAAAATCATAGATATGTAACTCTTGCACCAACTTGTATTCTTCTGCTCACTTTAAGACTTTGATAAAGTTATATTTCTATTAACAAAAGTTAAATCCGATTGTAAAGACTAGTTTGGTTAAGATCGCCTGAAATTCTTGGTGCAGAGGGAATTGGAATGGATACAAAAGCTCTGCTTGCTTTTTATGGTAGCGAAGAACTAACTCATACGGAATCTGGAGTTAGCCAATTCCGCAGACTTGCAATAACTCAGGAATAATTAAGCGCATATTACACAAGTAGGAAAACGGCAAGTTAATCAAATCTTTTCTAAAATAAAAACAATATCATCGAAGAGTGGATGGGTAGAAAAACGGAGAAAAAGCAAAAAACTGATTGTATAATTTACACATTCTTATCAATTAAGCCGTTAGTTTAATTCTTCTTTGACTAAGACTGGACATCGTGTTATTACATATACTACTGATAACATGTTTTGCGAACGAAGCGAGCAGAACATTTTTTCTAGAATGATCTGAAATCTGAGTTTTTGACATCGAAGTGTATGCTCGGCGGATTTAAAGAGAGGCTGGGTGGGTAGGGGCACTGGCTGTACTGCTTGAAACAACTAGTATATATATATATATATATATATATATATATATATATATATATATATGGGCCATTCCATGAGAAAACCTGTATTAGTGACACTACATTGTAGAATTAGTAGTGTAAAATACTGAAAAATCGCTGTTTTTCTTATGTTGCTCCAGAAACTAGAAACTAATATATTGTAATTGTGCCATCTAAGACAAATCAAATTCTACCATATTTTTCATATAAATGTTGTTACTTTTTTGTCATAGCAAATTCCAAAGCACCCATGCGTCATGAAAATATAGAGGTGTATAGATAAAAGGCTCGTGATGAAACTAAAAATATATGGTTAAGTTATTTTTCAGTGAAATCGCTTTAAACTGTTCCTAAATATTCATAATATTCATATGTATAATGTTAAGTAAGTGTTACGCATAATTTGTTCCATTAATGACTTGAAAAATACAGGGCATGCACAACGACGTCATACTGCTTTCATGACGTTCTTAACGTCACGTCTCAAAATACCCTCGTTGACTAACTTAAAAACATTGTAGCTCTTAAGATGGTGAAGATAATCTCTTCAAATTTTCGTATTTGAAAGATAAAAGAATGTTCTTTATGAATATGTTGTTATCTCAATTTTGAATTTTTTCATATTTATATATGAATGAGTGCCGTTGGCGTAGGGGCTTTTCAAAGCTGAGGATTTAGGATGAGGGACAAAATACAATCGCAACAAAATCTAGTTAAACATTACTTATACGTTTAATCCTGAAAATGTGATTATAAATCAAGTCAAGAGGGATTGAACAGCCTGACTGAACGAATGGAAACAGGTATAAAGTGGTAAGTTTCTGCAAAAAGACAATCAAAACATTATTCTTGTTTCAGCGGGTATTTTAATTTTTTTCCTTGCGAGATTTATAAATGTTTTTGTTTTCAATTACCTGTTTTAATTTAGAATGCATTTTTACAGATAACTAATACATGTTGACTGTTTTGACGGATGGAAAACTTGTAAATCACACATATATTACACATATATTAGAGGATTAAAACTGAAGGAAAATAATAATAAAGACAGACACAAGCATGTGCCATTATATCCGCGGGATAGATAAGGTACAATATTATATTGGTCTACGCAGGTACGCTATCGTTTTAAGAGAATTAACCTTTTTGGCGTCTATACCTGTCTGTCAACCTAGGAAACGAAATACTTTTCAGTACACACACAAACAAGCACGCACGCACACACGCACACACATAGAAACACGCATACACACAGATTTAGAGACCATTAAATCAAACAATATCAACATTTAATGGAACAACGAAACTATGATGTTCTGTGCATTCAGCATCATCATTCTTATATCAAATAAATAGTAAACAGACAGACTGAGTATATGTCATACAAATATACGTCTGTCTCAAACAGATACCACTACGCCAAGAGGAAAATGACCATTTTAACAAACCATAATTTCACAATAATTTAATAATTGTTTTTCATAAATAATGGAACAAATACGTAAACATTCAGCAGTCATTTTCTACAAGAGACATCAGAGGTGATATGATTTTAGTAATGCGCTAGATTTAATGAATAAATAATCACTGTTTCTTTCATGTATCTGTGCTTGTCGTGTGATAGAACAGTTCGTGTGAAAATTTAACATGTATTCTAGACAAAAATGACGGGAAAGGTAGTGCGGTTATTGTCAAGAGGACTTTGGGGTTTAGATTTTTCTTCTCCTTTTTATATATAACTAATGTCCTAAATCACAGTTTCAATCATATCTTGGCTTCAATCAATGACGTATATGTTATTTTCCATGTACCTTTATTTGATTATGTTGTCAATTACAGTATTCTGGATGATATTAATAAACTAAGTGTAATGGAACTGTTTTATTGTCTTTTATTACATGTATTTTTTATCTTGTCCTCAAGTTATAGTTTCTTGGAATGAATGGTATTTATGTAGGCGAATACATACAAATGTCTTACATTATTTATCTAGTTTTTGGTTCAAGCATCTTGAACATTCTTATCGAAACATATAATACTGACCTTTTATACTCTTATTACAGCAGTGCATTCCCAACTTGATTTCTAAACTCAGCAGTTTGACATTTCCAGAATGAAAACTAATCATAGATATTTCAAGCAATATTCTCGTAAATATAATTAGATATTGTCAGGCCTATATTGGGGCGATATTAAAACGTTACTACGGTACCAATTATATCTTTAAAGTTTTCCTACAGGCTATAAGTTATGTAGGAAACTGTCCATTCTGTCGATTTAAGCTCAACGTTTATACTCCATGTTCGACACGTGAGTGGTAAACTAATCTAGAATGAGCACATTGCTTATCACTCGTACTACTAAATGAATAAATAAAAAAAGGACAAACGGACATTAACACCGTATATTGTGTCCTCACTTATGAAAGGTAGAGGCATTATGAAATGACAAAAACATTCGAATATAAATGGTTAAGTCAATAACGACAACAAACCAGTTTAATGGACAGGTGTATTTTATTATATTCCACGTGATGCATAATACACGTTTAGTGTCAATCGTAAAGAGATTATCAATCAATTTAATTGTCTCAACATCATATTCTATAACAGCAAATGTAGAGTTGTTTTGTTTTTTTCATCCTTATATAAACGCTGAAAAAATCATTTTGGTGAATATTTCAAAACCAAGCTACACAGGACTTGCATATTTAAGCATTTATAAAAAGCCCTTAAGGAATTTGCGATTTGTCGTGCTCTGGGATCTTCTAATATAGTTTAATTGAAATAAGACAAGGTATCCTTAATGAACCAGTGCGAAGCAATATCCCTTTATGGGTGTTGCCAAAATCGTGTGATCAAATAATGCTTTTTCAAATAATGTTAAACATCGAACAGGAACTACCGTGTCCCTAGAAGGCAGGCTCCTCGGAGAGTAACCACAAAACATAGTAGGTATGGATGCTTACATGAATAACATATGCACAAAATACAAAGTGACAAAGTAAACAATAAAGAAACACACTTGTGCACAAAACAGTCAAGCACCGCTTTGGAATTAAAAACAAAAGCCACGTGAGGGTACACATACAGTTTATCCGACCTATATGAATAAATTGAATACAGAAGTCTTGGTAAACTAAGGAAAACCATTGAATTACTAGCAATAGTAAGAAATTGCAATTATCTTTCAGTGTTAAGGTATCAGACAACGAGAGACTGCAAAAATACCATTTTATATCTATTTTTTAGACAAGACTTACTATTGTTTTATTTAGAGCGAGTGATATTTATTTCACTTTTGCATCTAAATCCAGTAGTTCTTTGCACTTTCTAAGAGCGATACCCTTGATCAAATATATTTTAAAATATCACACTGACTTTATTTAATATTATGAGGAAAGACCAGCATGAGACTCAAGTATAAATAAATGTATCTAGAAACCTAGAACAATTGGACGTCCTACCAATTATTAAGTGGAAATAAATCAATTCCTCCTCGTACGACATTTGTAGAAGGACGCCTATTCCCATGTGTAAGTAAGATAACATCTTCAATTAATGAATATTAACAAACCGTGAATAGCTGAGGAAGTATTGTTTTCTGTATTAAGACAAATAGTCAATGATCATATCCTTTGAGGGTAGCAACTGTTTCAAGCTTTGTGCTACTGTCATTGTAAATATTTTTTAACAGGGAAACGCACTATTTGTTTACGCGTTCTGTTTCTACTTCGATGTTACTCGATGCTGCAGTTTTTAGGAGAAATACTTTGATAACAGCCTTTAAACCAGGATAAGTTGGTTAATGTTGCTTAACAGTGGACTGTATTTACATAATGTCAGAAAATGAACAATAAAAATTAAAATCTGAAAAAAATGTGCAATATACTTAATCACTCCACGTTACTTTGACCTAAAACCAGACACACAGATATATGCAATGCATCGCAAACAACAATCCTGTTGCTAATGTTTTGTTCTACGTTAAGATTCTATTATGTTATACCAAGTTTAAACGGGAAAATTAAATAACATGAAATAAAGAGTTTACATATATTAGAAGGAGCAACAATTTATGACCTTTTGAACCCTCTTACCTTTGTTCTTGAAAATAGGATTTTATTTACATATTCCCTGACTATTATTATTCTAGTCATTTTTTAAAAGATACATCAAAGGAACGATGTGATAGCAGCAGGATAGTTCAATATATATATTTCCTTGCAATGCAACAGTCTTCTAGCCTGTAAGTAATGTAAATGCACGAGAGACTGAAACTGATAGCATAACATGTCAAGAGAGTCTGTAAACGGAATAATAAGAAGGTTACGTCTTTCTTCTGTCTTTTGTTGTTGATTTTCGATACGTCCTGGCTATATTCAATTGTTATTATTAAAACTACGATCCAAACTTCCTATCGCCAGATAGAAAATTGAAAAAGCAACAGTAAAACAATCCGCTACATTATCAAAAAGATAAATCACATAATGGTATGAATGACTAAATGGGATTTAGTTTTACGTGGCTCAAACTTCCAAAATACTTTGATTAGAAGGACGTTTTTACGTGCAAAAGAATGTTTATCTAAGGATAGATTTAAAACATTCCTATCATCCTGCAAAACAGCTGTGATGGTATGACATGCCCATGTTTTCTGAAACAGTGACCTATAATGACGCAAAACAACGAAGTGCCTGCTAGTTTTCTTTCTTAAATGAATTGTCATCTGGCATGGGGAGCCAGATAGGTTTTACCGGTATGGGTAAACCCACAGGAAACGCCAGTATACAGCCAGGTGTTTAAGTGGTCATATAGACTAAGAAAACAAACAAAGAGCTGGTGCTTTAATAAAGAAAACATAGTGCAAAAGACGTAAATCATGTTCTTGTAATAGATAATGTTTATAGTAAAAGTGAAAGATATAATATGTTCACTCATTGCAAACTTGCTTATTTACAGAATTCAAGGAAAAGTGGCAATCATGTATTAACTCAGAGACTAGAATCAGTGCCCGTAACAGTGGCAATAAACTAAGACAATATAAACGATTCAAAGCTGAATACAAAACTGAAGCGTACGTTACGTCAGAAATTTTACAGCGACACCACAGATTGAAGTGCTCTTACAAAATTAGGTGTCGCGTTGCAACCGGGCGATATCAAGCTTTACCAACTGAACAAAGAACATGTTATAATTGTCAGACTGTAGTTGAAGATGTGTCGCGTGTTTACTTTATTGTCCTGTTTATAAATCTCTTAGACAAGAACATTTTAGAAATGTTACAAAATACAGTATGTCTTTCTCAATGTATATTGATTCTGAAAAAAAAATATTTATTTCATATCAAACAAAAATATATTGTAAAATACACTGCCAGAACCGGCTTTGAAATATTATGTGAAAGACGAAACAAGCTGTGTAGTATTACTTAACACGTACAAAATTTGTTATTTTACATGAACTTTTAAAGATGTATATATGAATATATGTATGTACTGTTATAAGGCAATTAGCATATCGTTCTATTAAAACGTTCTTATCGGCATAGTCTTAGGATTCTAGTTTCTCATAACTCTTATATTATGGTTTTGTTCATGTATTTATATGTTAAAATATGTTTATTACATGTATGTAATGTGTGTACAAATGTGAGACTTGAATGAGCTATTGTTATTGTTGTTGTTGTACAGGTGTGCACGAATATAATAATCTGTCAATTATTGTTAATGCAGATTTGAATAACTAGTTTGGCGGTGTCAAGGCTCGATCGGTCGTGTTACTGATAAAAAAAGTTACACGAGAGATATTTCTATATGCATTTACACCCTATGGTAGACTATTTTTCTTGCAAACCGTGTTTTTCAAATAAACGAATAAATGAAGCAAAAAGAAATACTTTCTTTCTAGCATTTATTCTTATAGTAGCGTATTTAAAGCGCATAACATAAACGTACATACACAGAAATGACGTTAAAATGACGCGCAACAACAAACATCCGGTTTAGTCATTTGTAGCCTACAAATGTAACACTATGTTTTTACCTCAAATAATTTATTTTGAATCTAGATGTATACTATAAGGAACAAAGAACTATGAAGGTATATATTTTTTATCGAAGTTTACATAAACAAATTATAATTAATGCACGAATCGTTAGTTATCATAAACAGCACGAGGGTCATCCGGTATAGGTGTTGTCAGATGGGTTTTGCCGGCATGGGTAAAATCAGAGGAAACGCCAGTCCGGTGTGCAAGAATATTGATTCTTCATCTGTTTTCACATGAAAAGAAAAAAATCCTGTTCATGTTCTTGCCAGAGTCATCACGTCTTTTTTTGCAAATGACAGATCACTGACAATAAAACTAGCCGAAAACTGTAGTAACTGATGTTTTGCACTTTAATTATGGGCACTTAACTGAAAATGCACCAAAAAAGGAGACATGCAAGGACTCTCCACGCACGGTGAGATATTTAAGGTGATGAATTATCAAAAATTGTAACCCTTTAAGAGTCCGAATACAAAGGGTAATGCAAATAGAAGGCACCATTGTACATAAAAATGTTCTATGAAATCACTATTATTTGTGACAAACTTTTTTCGGCTGATATCCCGGTCGAATCAATCCATGGTATTAAATCCCAACGTACAAATAAACGTCCATTTTGTTTTGTCTTTGCAATTTAAAAATCATAAATCTAAGCCATCCCCTCCTCCCTCCCCTTGTGAAACGACATTTTTTGACGATATTGCGAAGTTTGTTGCCCACGAAATTGAATGATTCCATACTACAATGTACGTGTTTTACATAACAACGTTTTCTTTACATCTTTACATGATCTGGTGATGTTCATTGACTATCCATCTAAACGTTCATTCACCAAACTATTGTATCGTTTATTCACCAACGCTTTCCTTGTAGGTACATGTAGCTTTCTAATATTACTCCTTCATACTAGAATCAAATGAATCAATTTGATGGACATATGACTCATGATGAATATAAGATGGCGCTGAGTTTTACACAACAACAAAATAGGATTATATTATGGAAATATATATTTTCGATCGATAAATAATACATCAATATGACTGCCTAACCGATGTATTTACATAGTTACAATAAAAGCTATTCATTATATACATATAATGTTGAGTGCATGAGCAATAACATTTCGATTGCATCAGTAAGGAAACAAAAGTACTGTCCGAACATGGTTCCAGAAGGAACTGACATTTCTATCATACAAAATGAATTTATTGAACAAAAATATAACTTTAACACATAAATGTCATATAAATAATATCAACATAACAGAAGTACAAAAACACCCGACATGACTCATTGACCCACGTGTAAAAAGTGTTATGATTATTGATGGTTCGTATTCCTTATACATTGCCAGACATTTACTGACTTTGCTATGATATAAACATTTACTTTGGCTTTTCTTTCTCTGTGAATCTAAGACTTTAAAAACCTATTCGGAATAACAAATATTATTCGATATTTTGTAAAGTAATAGAAGTCTGTTCAGTCTTTGTAATACCACTACGTAAATAAAAACGGCCAATAACGTTTAATTATGATGGAACAGCAATATATTGTAGACAACTCCTATAAATGTATATGAAAGTCCTTGAACAATTGAAACATATAAACTAACTATTATTTCGTCGAAAAAAATAATCATCTTTTCTTTTTATTTCTCAGCATGATTTTTATTTCAGGAAAAAGTAACTTTGTTGAACAGAAGCCAGGATTATCCTCTTTAAATGAAAGCTGCACGTGACTCATTTCGATTCATATGTATGATACAAATTTAACAAGACTACTTGAAGTGTGTGCTATCGAAAATGAGTCATAAAGTAAGATAAAAAAACTACTAAGTGATGTAATTTTATACGTCTATATATTTGTTTTATATGTATGTCTGTTTGACCGGAATATCTTGGATATCCTCCGATATTTCCTGACCCTCCGTGTGTTAACGCTTCATTTTCTGTGAAAAGAAAATGATACAATTACACAAACAAATATGTCGTTATTAAACTGCTCTTGCTTAATTGATGGCTGGAGTTAATTACTATTTTGTATAAAAGCATTATAGAACTTACTTATAATGACATTGATTATTATTCATGAAATTCTTTATCACATACTTTTCAGTGAATTTTCGAAATATTAGTGTAAAATATGAGTCATTATATATTTTCGCAACCTTTTTTGTCCCAGTAAAATATCTCAGAGCAGTTTAAACATATGGCACTAGAATCTGGTTTTGGTGAAAATATTTGACTAATTTAGTATATTGATGCACTTTTTTTGTACCTTATTATCGTTATTAACATAATGTTTTGTACGTTTAAGCATGTCAAATTGACACATTTTGCTGCCCCCAGGTAATTTTGTAGATGCTTGAAGTAAAATAAAAAAAAAACTGCAAAGTTCTATACTAAAAAATGTACGATCAATATTTATTTGACATTTGGCCTAAATGCTAGTTTACATAAGTTTGGAAATTACGGAAAAGCTCATCACTTAATTTAATGTATTTCATGTATCAGAAAGCAGTTCAATAAAACAATAGCTGATCCCCCTGTTATATTATCTATGCATTGCCGCCATTTGGAAGAGTATCATTTTACAAATTCAAATTTGAGGTGCCACGGTGGACATTCGTTTTTCTTTATCGAGGAAGTTGGTAAGTGGGTGCGTAATTTTATTTTCTGTCTCTTATGTAATAGTAATAATTCGTTACAATGAAAATCACATAAGGCTGCATTAATAGAAGGTAAGTGTTTTCAAAGCTACAATTCTAAAAATAACACGTAAGTTTCATTTTAATAACAAGGCGTCTGCTATTTTAATTGTGTTTACAAGAAAGCTGTAACAGGGTAGACGTCCAGTCTGTAAATATAAATAATATACAACTCAGTGTATCTAAACCAAGCTGAATTTACAATATGATACCAGTGTATATCTGTACTATGACTATCAGGTTTTATGAAATGGTTACAGGAGAGACAACAAGATGTGAATGACAATTTGCTTTTACAGTTTGAGTGCATACCTGAACAGATACTCGCATTTTTTTTGTATTTTGTTTAAATCCGAAACATTGAGAACTGTAGAAATGAGTATGAATATCCCATTAAACGTTTTATACCAGGGACAGACAGGCATATAGATGAATGATTGAAAAAAGTGTTCTTTAAAGTTACTTGCAGTCTAGAAATCATCTATTTTTTTAAATTAACGTGAAAAAGCTAACTCATTTGTATATAATTTTACAGGACATGAGACTGTAATGTCGAATGCTTGATTCGGACTCAGGTCGCAGACGAGTGCAATTGATTCCCATAAAGGTAAATCATGAACCAATAAACTCAATGATAAAATAGTGCATAAAGATCAAGAACCGAGAAAGACATCATGTAGACTAGTGGTGGAGACACATGAACAAGATTTTCCCAACGGGTCGGTAGATGACTGAGTAGTAACACACGGGTCAGTAGAGCTTAAAAATCAAAAACAAATACAAATACATGGCATTTATATAGCGCAAAAAATATAGAATATTCTATTGCGCTTTACAATGATATAACACACCTTTAAAATATGAACATGATTCTAGAACTTAGATTTATAGATTTAGACATGTATAAATATTATTTTATACCACTACTGATATTTTGTTTTTCAACAAGAGCATACTCATTGTTCATGAATCTGACTAAACAAATATGTTTTCTGTTTTGATCTAAAGCTGGCTTCAGACTGAATGTATTTCAGATAGCTAGGTAGACTGTTCCACCATTTGGGACCAAAGACGGCCATAGATCTGTCTGCTAATTTTGTTCGCTGTCTAGGGTTAAAGTTAGTGTCACTCTGTGAGCGTAGTCTGTACCGTTTTCGAGAACGTACAAACATTTCCCTCAGATATACTGGAGCTGTACCATTGATGACACGAAGACTATTACTAGGACTTTAAACATGCCTCTAGCCTTAACTGGAAGCCAGTGTAATTTTTTTCAGAAGTTCAGCACTTGGCTGTTGGTAGGAAGCATTCATGACTACTCTAGCGGCATGATTTTGGACTCGCTGTAGTTTGTTGATTTGGTAGGCTGGAATTTCGGTAAATAAACTGTTGCAGAAGTCAATGTGAGAATGAACCAATCCATGCACTAATGATTCAGTTGACTTTTGTGTGAGATGTTTCCGTATAGCCCCAAGGTTTCGTAACTGCACATGAGCTATCTGACACTTTTTATGGATGTTTTACAGATTTTACATAGGTATTACAGGTTAAACAGTAGTTTCAGAAGTGCAAGAAGATACAGTACACATGGCTACGGACCAAACAAAAGCGATGCATGAACAAACAGTGATTTACGATAAAAATTACACTTTTGACAGAAAATCATGTAGAGAATAATTAAGTAAGTACGATTATTTAGGAAACAAGTGACATAGCATAATGCATAAAAATCAGCAAAAGTAATAGCATATTAATATACACATGTTAAAGACCATGACATGCACACCAATACCAAGGATAACACAAAAAAGTGAAAAGTGAACATAAAGTAGTTCCTGAAGTTCAAGAATCCAAAAAGGTTACAGATAAACAAATGAAAATGCGTCAAGATTACCAACAAACAACGTTTGAAACTGAAATTTGAAATGCATGAAGAACCCGAACACAAGATGTAACACAAGTAGAAAGATAACAGATAAACATGAATATAAAGTCGCTGAAAATAAAATACCAGAGTTGACACAACACATGAAAGCTTAACGATGTCTGGGCTAGCAGAGAGTGGTGTCAGATACACTAGAAATTGAAAGAATTAGAAAACTAAAACCGTTGACAGATGAACCTGTAATAATAAATGAAACAGTTGTGTCTGATGTTATAGAGCCCACGGAGATGAAGATAGTTGTAGCACATGGAATCGCAATGCCTGAAGAATTATAGCCTGCAGAATAACATAAAAAAACAAAAGAACATAACACGGTTTGACGGAAGAAGGCAAAACGTTCAGATAGCACAGGCATCAAGAGAAAAACAAGACGCTGAATTTGAACATATCCCAAGTAAATTGATCACCGTTATCCCAGACTTAAGGTCGGATGAAATATGTTATAATAATTAAACGACCTTACCCAGCTGAAGTTGAGGAAGCTCGTGAAACATTGTATGAACAAAGCTTTGAAAAGAAATGACAACTTTTTCACTTAGTTTCAGAATACGATGGACCTTAATTTATAAAGAAAACTTACTTGGAATTATTCCTGAAGCCGAAGTTTTAACTAGCAGTCTAGCATACATTATAAAACAAATGAATTCACTACGAATAATCTTTCGTAAAACATTATGAAATGGTAAAAAGTAAGTATATAAGCAGTGCATTTTGATTGTAAGGATAGGGTATTAAGCTGGTTATTTAACTTTCTTTCTTGTTCGTTAAAATGAAGATTAATTATACTTAAATATTTATTGCTATTTCACTAGACACATGATGTTGATCCAGCGTTGGTGCAAAGTTGATACTTGATTACCTGTCATCAACGTTGAATCGTTCATGTGTTTCTTCCGCTATAAGTATTTGCACGGCAGTCTAATGGTAAAGCTTCGAATGTCAATTCAAAGGTAAATCGTTCGTACCATGGTCTGGGTACTTTAACGTTCTGAGAAGCTCTTGAATGTCACGGTATAGGACATGAATATTAAAACGGGGAGAAAGTGTGTAGGCGACCGGATAGCTCAGTTGGTACAGCATTGGAACTTTTCTCACCTTGTGATAATAATAATGTCACTACTGTTACAGTAAATAACATGTCATATTGTTATCATTATATGTACCTGTACAATCACTATGATTAATTAAGTTACAGTTTAACAAGATAAGTATCTATTTACAGTCAATGTTGTTTTAATCTGATGTTAAAACATATATTTTTTTTTGAATTTCTGTTACAATAGAAATGTATTATACATACTTTTCCATATTGTTCACTCCTGTTACATAACAATATATGGAAGAATTATATTAAATGCTTTAAATATATAGTCATAAATTTTGTTTGTTATGTTTTACAGAATGGTTATATATTTCAAAACTAATAAAATATTTTTTGCCTTTCTAAAAAAGAACATTTTGTCTAGGTTTCCTAGTCAAATTTCTCTCATGTAACAGACAGTGTCCTTTACATAACATATAATTATTGCAGTTATGAAAAAATACAAGATTATAAATCTTTTTTAAAAACCATTATCGCTATTTTCAGTATGGGTCATTTTTCGTATTTGATGAGCACTGGTTCCAATTTTATGTTCAATAAACATAGTAACTGTTCTAAGTTTTCTGTTTAAATGTCACTGACATAACAAAAAGGTGTCCTTCTTGATACACGCATGTCCCTACTGTAACATTGTATATATGTTCGATTATAATTTCCACTGTTACCATCTTATCCTTAATACCTTAGTACGTTGAAACATCAGCGTTTTCCTTTCACAAGAACACTGGTCAAAATTTAATTCATTGACAGAATTAAAAGTACAATTAATATCTAAACTACGAAATAAATTGATTTTTTAAATATCACACGAAATATATCGAAATTTTGTTTTGTGATACATATTGACCGTAGATGGTATTTTTCTATAAAACTAAATCTCAAACTTTCATATTGTTATGGTCGGAATGTGTTTTCCGTATCTTATGATAAAGTAGCAGTCACTGATATTATTGTCATGTAGGTTCTGTCTTCAGAATAGGTTCTATTTTGGTAAAACGAAGAGGTATTGAGCTTGCATTCAGTTAATTTTACAGTGAGGTAAATTCTGATGATTAAATCCACCAGATGAAAACAACAAAATTTATTCATGATGACGGTTAATTTTCGAAAGTTACCAGCTCCAAAATGTCTAAAATGTGAACATATAAAATATAAAATATGCCTAAGATCTGATACAGAAACATTCCTGAAAGATTTCAAAGTATTATTTGCAGTTTGATTTAGAATGATGTTTTATGTATTTGAAAGTATAACGTCTACGTAGTTTATTCCAAGTAGTAAACAAGTGGATGTAGCATTCAATCATTTAATGATAAATTAACGATATTATCGAACAAACAGCTGTATATTTTCCCCCTTAATGGCGGGCGTAAGAACAATTTTATAGAATTGACGATGATATACCACTTGCAAACGACAAATGAACTTCGTAAATATATACATACTCGGGTCAGGCTTTGCTATTTGAAAATAATATAGTACTTAATAGTTAAAGCGTGATGGATGGTTTAATACGTCCACTTTGAACGTGGCAGACAGTAACTCCGGTGTTCTACACACAAACGTTCCTGTATCTGACATATATGATTTAGCTATTGTCAGCCGACTTACTATCATTTTTGTTGTAAACTATATTTGTTTGTCAATAAGTAGATCATCCCTCTTTTCTGTAGTTGGTATATTGCCTGAAAACACAGTAAAAAATTAATATGATGATCATCTTCTTCAGTAATTCTTTCACATAATTAAAGTCAATCTGCTGTGTTTTAGAAAAGTTATCGACATACGTGATTCTTTAAACATGTTCTAGCAAATAGACATAAATTCTGTCAAACTGTGTAATAAACTAGATAATATAATTAAAACTATTGTAATAAGTTCATATGACAAGACATATTAGGAACATATTTCATGATTTCTGTTAACAAAAAGGTACATGTATATTGCCGTATTTTGGAAGTAGTTCTTATAATTGAATTATCTGTTCGAAGCAGGTGCTGATTTTCTACAGACTGGTGTAATTTAATATTATCTTGTATAAAAAAGCTTTCTGTATATTTTTATGAAATAATGAACGATAATGATAAAGTATAATGTTGCGTTTTTATCATTCCCTGCAGTGAATACTTTCTCTGTGTTTTCCTTGATAATTCCAGGTACCTGTAATTATACTTTTAGACAATTTCTTTTTAAATATTTGATGCAATTATTTTTTAATGAACTTCAGAGTGGTAGTAATAGTAACTTTTCGTTTCTCTTAATATACAAGTATAACAAACTTACCAATTTATGATTTTTCTGTGTGCCCACAATCACCTTTAGACTGATAAATAGCTTGGATGAGTGTACCACACACAATTAATTGTATATATACTGACGAGATAAAGAAACGCCTCATTGAAATTTGGCGTTATTTTTTTTCCTAACGCTTTAAATTGTTGTAAAATGTAGTAAATGTACATGTACTCTGACCGACAAACACAGTGAACAAAAACTCGCGCGATTTCATTCAGCCATTTGTTCACTTCATGTACCTGGTCATGATTTCCTCGTGCAGTCCGTGCATGTAAACCATGTGGTTTGATTGAACGATTTTTGCACATGTACATGTGTAATACGACACACAACCATATTTTCAGCTATTCTCTGAAAAAAACATTAGTTTTCGTAATGCCGAGGCTGAATTCTGAAGAGAGGGCTCAGGTTTTGGCTATGCTTGAATGTGGGCGAACGCAGGAACAAGTTGCTAGACGTTTTAACGTCTCTCGTTCGACAATTGTGCGTCTTATTCGACGTGTTAGAGACACGGTAACGTCTATCGATAGACCACGTTCAGGTAGACCGCGTGTAACGTCAATACGACAGGATAATTATATACGTCAACGTCATTTACGTGACAGATTTGTGACGGCGCAATCTACGTCACGTATAGTTGTAGGTAACCGTGGACGTCCAATTAGTCGACATACAGTGAGAAATCGACTCAGAGAACGCGGAATTACCTGTCGTAGGCCCTACCGCGGTCTAATTCTAACGTTACGCCACCGTCACCAACGTCTTATTTGGGCCCGCAACCATCGCGGCCAGCGTTGGCAGAACGTAGTGTTCAGTGACGAGTCGCGTTTCAACTTGTGGAACGCCGACGGACGTATCCGTGTCTATAGACGACGCCATGAACGCTACGCAAACAGTTGCGTTTTGGAGCACAATCGTTACGGTAGAGGTGGAGTAATGGTGTGGGCAGCAATCAACCATAGGTTTAAGTCCCAACTCGTCGTTTGCCAAGGTAATCTCACAGCCAGGCGTTACATCGACCAGATATTACGTCATGTAGTTGTCCCTTTATTCCGTCAACATCAAGGATTAGTCTATCAGCACGACAACGCGCGACCTCACGTTGCACGCGTCACCAGGGACTTTCTACAGGCTAGAAACATTAATGTTTTACCTTGGCCGGCGTGTTCACCGGACTGCAATCCGATTGAACACGCGTGGGAAAATCTCGGACGGCGGTTACGCCAACGTCAACCCCAGCCAGCAAACGTCCGGGAACTGGTAGTAGCGCTGCACTAGGAGTGGGCCAGAATCCCACGGTATCTGTTACGCAACTGGTGCGGCTCTATGAGGCGTCGCCTTGCTGCTGTGGTTGCTAGCAGAGGTGGCCACAAGCGCTACTGATTTTTCTAATGCAATTTCTCCGACCGGGCTATTAAAATTCAAGATTTAATCTTAATGCGACAATGAAATGATTTCTTATTGACCATAAATTCTTGTAAAGCATCTAATTTGCGAATGGAATTGTTCTTTTCTAATTTTGAATCACGGTTAACGAAAAAATGTATACCGAGTTTGAATGAGGCGTTTCTTTATCTCGTCAGTATATTTCCATGATGCTGTAAATTGTAATAATAACTTTGGATAACTTTGGTAATCCAAGTTTTTTATGTAGCGTTGACATAACCATGAAATATGCGGAATGTCTGCGATATAACATATTGAGACAATGTGATTGGTGCACGATGGAAGATAAATCACCGCTTTTTCAATATGCATAGTACCCATTTACTGAAATGCACGTGTTCGATTGTACAGCGGTATGTTTAGTACATGCATTTTATTTTTCAAGATTAGATTATCTCAAGCGCACGACATCTTATCTCGAGCGCTCAACATCTTATCTCGAGAGCTCGATGTCTTATCTTGTGCGCACGACATCTTATCTCGTGCACTCGACACTTATCTCAAGCGATTAGATGTCGTGCGCACGAAATAAGATGTCGTGCGCACGATATAGTTTAATATTAAAACAAAAATAAATGCGTGTCCTTAACATACCACCGTACGATTGAAATGAGTTAGTATATTTTCCCGTTCATAATCATGGTTCTTATATATAGTATACCTAGGGGTAGGTAATAACATGTACAGTGGCATTTTCTTTCTGGTCTAGTGCCAGTGGATATTACCACTTTGGTATCACCTTTCACAGTCTAAATACTGTATGTTTGTCTATACTTTTAATTAGGTCGATGCAATTTTAACCTTGTAACAATTACCAAAAATAAATTGCAAAGTACTATAAATCTTAATAAAAAACACAAAATGCATTTTCACGTTAAAGTTCTGTGAAATACGTTTTATGTCATTATTTATAGTCTGTGTTGCATAAAAACAGGTCAAGCAATCACACAGCATTACTCATTTCTTTCTTTTTATAATGGTTATTATAACATACAAAAATAGGTATACCATCCTTTTACCAGTCTATTCCCTCTGGGGTAGACGTTGTTCTTGACGCTTGACATGTCAGATGTATACTTTTGCCCTTTTCTACAACTCTGGTCCCTGTTATTGATATTTCTGGAACAAAGAATGACGGTGACACAATTAACTATCGTATTAAAAAGTTGTTGTTTTTTCATCAACTTCTATACAAATACAAAAAGACCAGGTGTATACTTTTGCCCTTTTCTACAACTCTGGTCCCTGTTATTGATATTTCTGGAACAAAGAAAGACGGTGTCACAATTAACTATCGCATTAAAAAGTTGTTGTTTTTTCATCAACTTCTATACAAATACAAAAAAACCAAGTCTTAGAGATTTAGGAATCTATAAGGAAACATATTATTTAACTAAACTTATAATCAGAACTCGGATCTTTTCGCTTATATATTTGAAGTCAATGTCTGTTACACTTTGCCTGTGGTGAAAGCAAAGAAATCGGTGAGTGAAATTAGGATATCGTATAAAAATTACATTTTATCCTACCTTCATGCAAGATAAAGGCAAAAATCAAGGGGTCAGATAAATTTTGCTTTATCTGGTCAGTGACTAGATAAAGCTTGGCGGACTACTTTTTGGATTTTTTTTTAAAACGACGCCATCTTGTTTTTGAGAATAACAAATTACTGCTAAAAGACATATTTATGCAATTATTTTCATAAACGCGCTTTTATTAGGTACGTGAGACCATGTCACAAATGTATAGTGTATGCATACCGTATTTGCAATTACTACAAAAGTTTTTATAACGGAAACGCTCGGAGAAACGGAAAGTGACTCATGTATAGCGTTTGTTAAGAATGTTAGCTTTCTACACTTCAATCTAGGAATATATTGCATCTGGAATGGAGTATTATTGAATAAAATCATCGAGGAAACGGTTTGCCTATTTGTTCTGTCAAGCGGCGATATGGCGTGTATATAAGTCTCGTCAATCGTTTGCTTGGTGAAGATGGGTAATCCGGCATTCAACTGAACTTAGGACAAAACTTCACTTGGCAGCAAATTAAAATTATTCTTTAATGTTCAGCACAACAGAGAAGTCGGACGCAAAGCAAAACAAGGTTAGCCTTTGTTTTTCGGCTCTTATTTTATAACATTTTTATTTTAAAGACCTGTTTGTGTAATGGTGGAGCGTATTAATTTCTGTGCAAGACAGACTCAGATCTAGTTGGTGGTAAATTTTAAATTTTAATTAAAGAATGATTTTAGATCAGAAGGTAGGATAGATAGAACATTAGATTACTGTCTTATAAATTTAAATTTATTAAGTTCGTCTACGTAAAAATAAAAGTCTCGACAGAGCCTCGACTTTTATATTTTCTCCGACTCACTTAATAAATTTAAATTTATAAGACAGTAACCTAATGTTCTCTATATTCACGTCTTCTTGAGATAATTTTTAACATTTTATAGGTGTAGCCGTTTACCACAACGCATTTTAGAACGATAATTAAGGTATTTTGAATTAAATCTACTTTTGTGGAATACTAATCAGCAGTTACTGTAGTAATACGTTTTAATTTGTAATGATAGTTTGTATGGTTTTGGTTTTAAATCTTACCTGGTTTCAACAGTCCACTACTTTCGGAAATGCATTCTATCAATTAGTTTAATTACAGTCAAACTTCATATGGTTTTCTCCACATGACCTGAAATGTAAAGATCCATACAATGTTTATTTACAGGGTATTAGTTTAATGAAATTCAACAAGGTTTGCGTGCATTCTGTCTGACAATTGTGGCCAACAGTTAAACTGACTTTACAAGCTATATTTATTTTGCACCGCTGCCATAAATACAGTTTACGGTTACTGACTGTAATCTTAAGCTTGCTCAATATCTAACAGTTCCGCTTATAATAAAATAAAGTACAGTATCTATTATATTTCGAGAAGCAGATGGGTCATCACTGTGCTTTGAAACCACTCTCGACTTGATACACCTTGTCTCCTTGAACAAAACACAGCGTTTTAGTCCTAAGATTTTTAACAGAGCAATAAAGTATGGCCAGCCCTCCTTTTTCATAGGTTACGTTCGTAGGGGTAGGATAGCATTTTGATGGAAGCATTCGTCTCGGAAACTCTGCAATAAAAATCATACCAAATTACCACATGTGTATAATTGCGTGAAAATATGTATCTTGGTTGTTACTGCACATTGTGATTTGGGGTAATTGTGCATGTTCGGATCAAATTTTTTTCTACAAAGTAGAATTTGATTAAACTCTGAGTTTTCAAACCTTCAAGATATATTTAGAAAATTCGGCAGATAAATATGATAGGGTAGGGTGCTTCATTTTTGCTAGACTGATTTGAAAAATTTCGACCAGACACAAGTTTTAAGTGCCGTGTGGCGGCTGTAAAAAGTTTCTCCGTACTTGGATTCAGTGCTATTATATTTTCTGGTCCTTTGAGACCATGGAGTCCATTCAACATATGTGTAATTTCAGCTTAAGCCGGTGCTAGGGGGCGTGAGAGGTGTTTCACATTTCATTACCTCTCATGGACAGTCTCAATCAAACCGAGTCTGCTATTATTCTTCTTGATTGCATTCTTTGCTTCCAAAGGATCTTTTTTACAGATTTTATTCATAATGGGCGTTCGTGGGAAAATCACAAGATTGATAACATTTTCACGAATAGACTTTTTTCAACAATGTAGATTTTTATGGAACTTCGAACAATTGTAAATTTACATAATATTATGATCTTTAGTATAGTGAAATAAAATGTATATGTCCGTGTGCTTGTTTTTGATATATTTACACTTAATTAAAAGCTCCGCCGCATATTGCACGCTGATTCTTTATACATTAATCGCAATTATAATAAGTGTGAAACTTAGATATCAACTTTTATCTTTAAAAAGATAGTAACGTTGTCGTTTTCATAAATTTACTCACTAGTTGCCATGTAGACCTATTCATTAAAGCCATACCAGCTTTATTCTACGTTGTCGATAAAGGCTTACGCATTACTTCCTATTTATCAACGTGCAAACTTCCTTAAACAAACCTGTGATTATTTTATTCTTAGCGAAGAAAGCTTAGAAACCAATATTGATATTTTCGACATTGAACAGATTATCTTCATTACATTTAAATCTTTTTGTTTATATTATCGAATATGAATGATATCATACTTGACTTTAGTATCTGATATATTTTTCTGTTAAGACCTCTCCTCATATGAAAAGTCTGTACCGTCACAATATCAATATAACAAGCGATAAGTCAATATAATAATATAATATAGACAAACTGTTACTAGTTAATCATATTTTATTTGCTTTTCAACTTCATAACGACTTACACAGCATAAAGAACTAAAGCAAAAGTTGGCACAAGATCTTACACATATGAATGCCTCCCAAACTTAACGTAACATTTTTAAACGTATTTTGTTGCTTTTAAATATTGAATTCTGAAAAAGTTGCTTTAAAATACACTTACTTTTCTTGGAGTGATGATTAATTAAAATATATCTTTGCTTGATATTCAAAAATTAACTACAATGACTTTACTTGGAACTTTCATCCTATAGACCTGTTCATACATTTTCTTTTAAGCCTTGCAATTTTTTCTCTTTCATCATTCTGTTGCAATTATTTCACACATATAGTTATGATTATGTCACGTTGATTATTGTTGAATCTTAATCATGTGAACTAACTTTGTTTTCACACACTATCATATTTGTCAGTAATGTTCTGATTGCTACAAGACATTATTGAGAATCAATTTTTGCCAATGGAAATAATTGGAACTTTTTATGAAAATCATTTTGGCTTCTTATTCTTGCATCAGATGTGGGATTAAATCCGTCAAATGAAACTCAGTCAATTTTAGATGCTATTGAGAACGCTAAACAACAGACTTCTAGAGAAATAAGAGATGTAAAATGTGATGTTATATCAATTAAAAGCGATATTGCCTGTGTAAAAGAGGAATTATCCTTCATGAAAAATAGGGTGAAGCTGGTTGAACAAAAGCAGGCCTCCCTCACCACTAGGCTTGATGAAACTGTAGGTAGAATCGATAGTTTAGAGTATTATAGGAATAATTTAACTTACGATATAGATGCCATCGACGGTAAGATTGAAAGACATAATGATATGTGTGATAGGCTTGAAGTCGCTCTAGATCAGGTTGAATCCGAGCAGCGAAAAAATTCAATTAGGATATTTGGCCTTACAGAACAACCAAATGAATCTATAGATAGTTTGAAGTCTTCGATCTCTGAACAGGTCGTCGAAGCATGCCCTGATAAAAGTGTTGATCTTAACTCAGTTATATTTGCTAAACGATTAGGAAGCTATAATCCAGATAATGCTAGACCAGTTCTTGTGAAGCTGAATAATTCCACTGATAAACTTAAATTATACGATGGTCGAGAAGCATTACGGGCAAATGGTGTTAAGCTAGCGAACGATCTAACCTTCCGTCAGCGCAATACCCTGAAAGACCTAAAAAATAAAGGCCAAAGAGGTTACTTCAAGGGTGGTCATTTACACATATTACCGGATGATGCAGACACTGATGAAAATCGCCAAGATGATTCCGTTAAAACGCGCTATATAAGAAGAGCAGTAAGATCTTATGGTAAACATAATCCAGTAGCATTTGATACGAACCAGTCTTCTCTGTTAAGTACCATTTCCGAGGAAATGGAACAAACTAATATATAGGGGTCAGGCCAAGGCATTACACGAATATTTCCTCCTCTAAACTGTCAGTTATTGCTTTTAGAATGGAATATCGAAGGTATCAAACATAAATTGCAGGATGAAGACTTTATTAAATATATCTCTAACTTTGATTTGATAGGATTGTTGGAAACATGGGAAATAGATATGTCACAAATTGTGATTATTTTTCCAGACTTTACAATCTTTAATTGCCCAGCAAAGAAGTCAAAAAGGGGTGGTCGTAACCTTGGTGGTATTATTGTATTAGCAAAAGACAGAATAGCTCGCGATGTAGAACGTATAAATAAGATTTTCCGTACGGAATTTGTCTCAAAATTAACAGAAACCTTCTACAATTGGACAAAGATTTATTGTATGTTTGTGTTTACTTTCCACCAGAAGGGTCTCCATTTTATGCGGATGAAATTGAATCCGGTTTCCAATGTTTGGAGTCTGAACTTCTTAAGCTTGACAATATAGATAATATGAGCTTACTGTTGTGTGGCGATTTTAATGCCAGGACGGCAGATGCTGATGACTTTGTTGTTTGTGAGGATAATGTACCTATGTTAAGTGAATATATTCACATATTTGATGTATCTGTCAAAATTAGGCGTAACTCTAAAGATAAAGTAATTAACAATTTCGGTCGAACGTTAATAAATGTTTGTAAAACTTATGGCCTATCAATTGTAAATGGTAGGGCAGGTAAAGATGTAAATATAGGTGAATACACTTTTGTTGATATTGTGGGATGTAGTGTTATTGACTATTATTTGGTATCGGGTTCCGTGTTTTCTATCATTTGAGATTTTTTCATTGATAATATAGCAGATTGTAAGCATTTACCAGCAGTGTGTTCTTTAAAAGTGCCCATTATGCCTGCGGAAGTCTTAAGAGAGAAAACTGACTGCCAGGAAGAAAATGTACTATAGATTTTCTGGGTACGAGGATGAATTGAAATTTAGAGAGAATATACGGAATAGCATTTTCAATGGTGACTTTGATGAATTGGAAAACCATATACAAAACCCCTCGGCAGATGTTAATGTTACAATTAACATATTTGAAAATTTAATATTAGAATGTTCTAAAGAAGTAAAAAAGTTCATTGTGAAGCGAAAGCACAAAGTTAATCATCGTAAATGGTTTGATAGCAGTTGTAAACAGATGAAGCTAAACAGAAATATAACATTAAGAAAGTTTAGACAAACAAGAAAACTTAGTGACCTTGACTCTTATCTAGCTGTTAAAAAGGAGTTTAACCATATGTGCAGAATGAAAGAACGAGAATATAACAGACAGTGTTAAATTCAATATCTGAAAGTGTACATGATCAAAAACAATTTTGGAAAAAAGTAAACAGTTCACAACAAAAACATAAAGATATAAACAATATAACTACATCAGACTGGTATGAACATTTTAAAAACGTTTTCCAGCAGGGTGAAATTGAAGACGTGTATTATGAAAATGACCTTGAAGAAAGAGAAACTCAAAATATAGAAAATATGACTGAACTAGAAAGTATTTTACTAAATGACCCTATAACCGATGATGAAATATTGAATACAGTTAAAGAATTAAAAAAAAAGGAAAAGCGTGTTCAGGGAACCTAATACCAGAGTATATTATTTACACTGTTGATATTTTGTTGCCGTATTTACGTAAATTTTACAATAGAATTTTTGTCTATGGAGATTTTCCTGACAAGTGGTCTCTTGCAGTTCTTATTCCTATACATAAGAAAGGTTCTCTGAATAATCCGGATAATTACAGAGGAATAGCATTATTAGATAGTTTAAGCAAAATTTATGTTAGTATTTTGAACATCCGTTTAACTTTTTATGCAAATGTGTTTAGAAAAATCACGGAAGCCCAAGGTGGATTCAGGTCAGGTTATTCTACGATTGATAATGTTTTTATTCTAAACTCTATTGTAAAGAAATACTTATGTCAGAAGCGCAAAAATTGTACGTAGCATTTATAGATTTTAAAAAGCCTTTGATAGTTTTGACAGAGTAAAACTGTATACTGCACTTTTGCGTCATGGAGTTCAGGGTAATTTGTTAAACGCAGTAAGAGGCATTTATAAATCTGTTAAGGCGTGTGTTAGAAATGGTACTATTCATAGTGAAATATTTGATTGCCCTATTGGCTTAAGACAGGGTTGTAATTTAAGTCCGGTCCTATTTTCTCTGTTTATAAATGAATTATATGACGTTATTGCACAAAGTAATATACATGGTATACAGTTGACATCTGACATTGTTGAAATTTTCTTGCTTATGTTTGCTGATGATGTAGCGTTAACCGCAGATACTATTAATAGTTTACAGAGAGAGCTTGATATACTATGTAACTATTGTAGAGAGTGGAAGCTAACACTCAATGTCCAAAAATCTTAAATAGTGGTTTTTAAAAATGGTGGACAACTTTCGAAACATGAGAAGTGGTTTTATAAGGGTAATAAACTTGAAGTGGTAAATGGCTTCAACTATGTTGGACTTTTTTTCACAAGTAAAATGTCATTGTTTAAAATGTCAGAGAGCATGGCTGTGAAAGCTAAAAGGGTTTTAATATCACTATTGTCCTCTTTAAATCATCTAATGCCTATGCCAAGACATGTGTTTTTTAAATTGTTTGATGTGAAAATTGTACCGATTTTATTATACGGATCCGAAATATGGGGTTTTCACCGTATGGAACATACTGAAAGAGTTCAAACATATGCCTGTAAACGATTTATGTCAGCCTCTCTTCGAGCATGTAATGCTGCAGTTATGGGCGATTGTGAAAGATATCCGATGCAAATTATTGCTGCTAAACGTTGTATCAAGAATTGGCTTAGAATTGTGACTTTGCCTCCAGACAGATATGTTAGAAAATGTTATAATATGCTTTTATATTATGATAGTATTGGCTACAAAAACTGGGTTACAGACGTAAAATTCGATTTGTATAAAATGGATTTGGCTATATATGGGAGAATCAGTGTGCTCCAAATGAAAACTTGTTTTTATATCAGTATGTTCAAAGACTAAAAGACCAGTATATCCAATTATGGAACAATGAATGCAGTAATAGTTCAAAACTCATGTCTTATAGATATTTTAAGACCTCTTTTAATTATGAAAATTATCTTGATGTGTTAGATATTAAAAAATTTAGATATCATTTTGTTGCATTTAGAACATCATCTCATACACTAATGATTGAGAACGGTAGGCATATTGGTATAGAAAGAGAGCAACGGTACTGTTTCTATTGTGAAAATACTGTAGAAAATGAATACCACTTCTTATTGGTTTGTCCGTTTTATAATACTATTAGATCAACATACATAGATAGACATTATTTTACTTATCCTACCCTACATAAGTTTAATTCGCTGTTGTCAACAAAAAATGAAACAATGTTAAAAAATCTTGCAATGTTTATTTTTCATGCAATGACCTTGAGAAAATCATTTCTTGGGGTATAGTTTTTTCTATTAACGCTCTGTATATGGAAAAAGTACGATCTTCACTTTTTAATGTAGTGTCATACTTTCTATGCATTGAAAGTTTATATGTGTGTATTTCAAAGCTAGAGGAATTATAATATAAGATCTGAATGTACATATATATATATATATCTTATTAAATGGGTAATTTGACACTGTAAAGTTCAATTAAAAGTACTGTACTTATTCAGCATTATCTCATAATATTTATCTGCAAATATATATAATCAAAATTCTAATTATGAAATAGATATACATTTTGGTAAATGGCACTTTACTAGTCTTTATGAATTTGTTTTATCTAATGTTTGTTATATACTGTGTACAGTCACACACACATTTGTGTTTATTATTTATGATTGTATTGTATATGTGTATGGGCTGGAGGCCTTTAACGCAATAAACTAGTTTGAGTTTGAGTTTGAGTTTGGTACCACTCTCGAATAGTTAAGGTTATGTATGATATGACTCTCGTGCTCTCGTACAATTTCCTGAGTTCAAATACCAGGTGCACGAATACTTTCTTTAGTTCCGATCCGTTCATACCGCACCATCGATGCTATTGTATGAGACGAAGGGAAAGAACATGGCACTGATAAATGCTTAATCGAAATGAACTGTAGCCTGTAGTATCAAAGTCATAAACAAGAAGTATCTTTTAAAAAGATACACGACCGTATTAGCCAATGCACACTTTAAGCTACGAAACGTGCATGCACTCTACACTTTTACATACGATAGAGTATTTTTAAAGCAAAACAAAAAAGAGTTTATAAGTAACATTTTCATGATTTTTATGTAGAACATATTTTACAGGACACATATTTTACATCATTATTATATTAATCTTAATCTAGGAAACTTTGACAAAAAAGACTAAAAAGCAGGAGTCGAAAAATGTGTGTGTGTGTGGGGGGGGGGGGGACCATTTTTGAAACCGGCAAGGGATACGAAATGACCAAAATTGGGGACGAGTTGACTAGGAGACGAGTTAATCGTATCCGTATCAGAGTGGCAGAGTATTGTTTATTTTCTTTGTGGGGAGGGGGGCGGGGGTAGTACTTTTGGAGGGGGCTGTGGGTCGAAAATAGGGATTCCGTTTACCTACACAGCGATACTTCTAATTAGACTTGTTATGGAAAATGAATGAGTGCTCGGTATTATTATTCTCAATGACCATTTTGAAATACAGTTTAAAAGCTGAAGCAGTGTTCCTTAAATAGGTATGTGCCAACGCCTTTGATTATTAAAGTCACGTGGTTTGTTTTCATGGTAAAGTTTATTTCGTTCGCCATATCACAATTTTCTACTAAAATATGAATACTTTTAGCATAGTGACCAGTAAATAGCATTAAATAATGAAAGGAAACGAAAAAATAGGTATTACAAATCAAACTTCCCTATTTTCATTTTGAAAATTTTCAAAATGGCCGAGATAATTAACCTTGCATCCGCCTATTTCAAAATTATGAGGCTGACCCAGCTGGAAAAGGCAGAAATAATTGAGAACTTATAAATTATTTAAGCAAAAGTTTCAGACTGAAGAATATGTTACAGTCTATGTACCCATGAGTCATACAGAAGCACTGGTAATGTTTAGATGTTTTCTAGCAGCTGCAGCCCCGATTCGATTAAAACAGGGTGATACAGAACATTCCTCAACAGGAAAGACTGTCCTATTTGTCATAATTCGATTGAAAATGAAATACATGTGTTTTATACTGTTCTGCAAATCAGAGATCAGGGAAGAGTTAGCTTCTTAGGCGCTGACCACTGAAAAATCTTAAATGAGAATAAATCACAATTTTATCTCTCCAGTATAAGTAGAATTAACTGGTATGTTAATGTCATTACGATTGTTAAAAAATAGACATACTTATAGATACATCATACGTATACTGTAATTTTGTCTTATTATTAACAGGCTTTATTGTGATATGTATAAGACAGCTTATTCTAAGAGAGGATAACTTTTCTTAATCACTCGTATTTTTAAATAAAAACCTAAATGGTAATTCTAATTCCTTTATACTGTTATTCAATATTTTAATGGCAATTCCGTGTTTTATACCATTTAAATGAGTAAGATAAATGTATTATTCTCTTTGTTTTAAACTTATCTGCCTCTCCATTTTATTTATAAATTGTATAACCCTGAAATGTCTGCTATAGGGTAAAGATAAGATACCCCTCTTGATTCTAGAATGTATATTATTCGTCAAGAATTGTTCTATGTCTTTTACTACTGTCTCTTATAAAATCAAATATGTACCTCTTGGTACAGATGTCATGCCTGTTCATTGATTAAAACGCCGCAAATTTTTGATCGTTATTAGTCCCCTACTGGTTGACAAATGTTTCCCATGATGAGACGACGTGTCATGCGCAAAACCCGGACCCCTAGCTCAAAGGTCAAGGTCACAATTGGAGGTCAAATGTCAACAAGGCTTTTTTCCTGTCCGGTCCACAACTCTCCCATCCTTGAAGGGATTTTAGTATTACTTGGTACAAATGTTCCCCGTGATGAGATGACGTGTTATGCGCAAATCCCGGACCCTAGCTCAAAGGTCAAGGTCACACAATTGGAGGTCAAAGGTCAACAGGGCTTTTTCCCTGTCGGTCCATAACTCTCCCATCCATTAAGAGATTTTAATATTAACTGGCACAAATGTTCCCCATGAGGAGACGACGTGTCATGCGCAAAACCTGGACCCCTAGCTTAAAGGTCAAGGTCACAATTGGAGGTCAAAGGTCAACAAGGCATTTCTCTTGCCGGTCCATAACACTCCCATCCATGAAGGGATTTTAAAATTACTTGGCACAAATGTACCTCATAATAAGACGATGTGTATTGCACAACTTTCAGACCCCTAGCTCAAAGGTCAAGGTCACACTTAGCAGTCAAATGTTAATATAGCATGAACAGGGTCTGTTTCGTGTCCGGTCCATAACTCTGACATTCATTAAGAAATTTTAATATCACTTAGCACAAGTGTTCCCTATGATGAGACGACATGTCATGCGCAAATCCCGGTCCCCTACCTCAAAGGTCAAGGTCACAATTGGGGGTCAAAGGTCAACAGAGTTTTTTTCCTGTCCCGTCCATTACTCTGCCATCCATGAAGGGATTTTGATATTACTTGGCACAAATGTACCCCATGATGAGACAACATGTCTTGAGCAAAGCCCAGACCCTTAGCTCAAAGGTCAAGGTCACAATTGGAGGTCAAAGGTCAATAAGGTTTTTTCCCTGTCCGATCCAGAACTCTGTCATCCATCAATGGATTACAATATTACTTGGCATAAATGTTCCCCATGATGAGACGACGTGTCATGCGCAAAACCGAGCACCCTAGCTTAAAGGTCAAGGTCACACTTTGAGATCAAAGGTCAAGAGGATTTTTTTCCAGTCCGGTCTATAACTTTGTCATGCAAAGCAGGATTTAGATATCAGTTGGCACAAATATTCCCCTGGATGAGACAACATGTCATGCGCAAGAACCAGGTCCCTAGGTCTAAAGTCAAGGTCATATTTAGAGGTCAAATGTCAAATTCAAAAATGACTTTGTACGGAACATTTCTTCTTCATGCATGGAGGTATTTTGATGTAACTTGGACCAAATGTTCACCACCATGAGGCACCCTTGTTTTTAGAATTACGTCCATTTGTTTTACTATAAACAGATTTTATTGTAACCTTTTTATTACTTGCGGTAGAGAAAAATCGTGACCACTTTTCTGTTGTACAACATGCATGTTACATCCAATGTTTCGGTGTATTTTGACCTATCTCTACCTGGTAAAGAGTTTCTTGTGGACTTATATTATATAGATTTTTTTTAAAGATTAATTTCCCTTTGTTGTTACTATAAATAACTTACATGATAACAGCCAAAAAATTCAATATGAAAACAACTGTTGGTTTTTATATATGCACATTTTAATCCAAGTGTGTTGTTATAACATATTGTATATGTAGTACAATGTTGTTTATACATCATTGACAGATATCAGTTCATTATGTTATACTGCAGTAGAGAAAATTAGGTGCCTTTGTATTGCATGGCAATACTTCATTCACTTGTTCAAAATGGAAGAGTTTAAAAAAATAGTTCGGCAAAAAACGGCTGTTTAAAGTTAGCTCATATAAAACCAAACGCTCAAAATCTCGTACATTCAAGATACAATCTATTAATTTTGCAATTCCTGGCGTGTATGACGTGAATTAAACACAACAATATTTTGTAGCATCTTTGTAGTAATTCAAGTTATTATTTCAGCAAATTAAACTATATAGCATTATGTCGAAGACAGGTTTCTGTAATTGTCCAGAAGAACGAATACAGACACATTTATTTTTTCAATTATTTTTTGTAAAGAAAATTTGACTTAAATTCGGACGTTTTCTTTCCGGTTGGACATGCGCACAATTGAATGTTATGGTATACTACTTCCTTAAATAAACGTAGAAGGTCTTAAGAGCGAACACATTGGTGAAATGGTTGCATTTTTCAGACGACGAAACTAGAGGTCGTTAATTCGAGTCCCTCTCCTCCAACTAAAACTTATTAATATTGAAACAAGCGATCCGTGTATGCGTGCCTAATATCTGGCACGCTAATGAACCAGGCAAGCTTCTTGAATCGAAGTGTTTCTTGTATATTGCACTATCCTACAACTGAAATTACTAACATTCTGCTAAAGGAGTCACCAACAAGGTTAACCGGGAGTAGCTTTAAACAAACATTCAAAAAAGGAAGGTCTTACTACTCTCCACCGTGACAGTGTGTACCTATAAATTGTTCGACATTCGCTAGTAATTTGATGTTTTTAGCGCCTGTTACTTCGAGACAACGGCAGCCACAGTTAAAAGAAATAAATAATACACGATGGAAAACATCCAGTGCGAAAGGACATTTAGTGGCAGCTTAAGAGAAATATTTTATTAAGTTTGGCTCCCAATTGTCGATCTCCGGTCGCGTTAGACAAATGTTGCTTAATACAAACCAAACAGTCACTTAATTGAACAAAAACAATAGGAAGACAACACTCGCTCAACATACGTGGTCGCATGCGAAAGTATGTCAGTATTTGATGTCTGTTATGGGTTATGTTTTTTGCATGAATAAAGAAAGAATTTGTAGCAAAACAGTGTTTTAACACTATTTATACACCATAGGCGGTTATACGTCGAGCGAAATAATTTCACGGGGGCATAGCCTGATTGAAGTATTTCGTACGACGTATAACCACCGGCGTTCAAATGTGCTAGAACTGTTTCTTCGCGGATGTTTGGTGCCAAATGGTAGGTCGTCACGCTCCTTTGTTTATACACGCCTGGACCGGAAATAATAATATGTCTTGCGGAATAGTTCAATTAGAGCTCAAATGATGGCGAATTATTCTGCACAGTGAATTACCTACTCAGTGTTTGTTTAAATTAGACAAAACAGTTGTACTATTTGACATTTCGTTTAAAATGTGTCTTTAATTAAAATATTTGATCAAATTTGAAAGCGCAATTTCTCGATGCGTACATGGCGCTAAATATTAAGTCGACGTGACGTCAATATAATATTGCTGTGATGATTTAAGCATTGACTGGTCATATTAGAATGCTTATTGAACTGTCACTTTTGCCTTAGAATTCAGGTTCTTGTTTTGTGTGTCCTCTTTAATTATGGATATTTAAAAACATATATACAACAGTCTGAACAGTACATTGCTTTCGTATATATTGTCTATATAGAGAATACCTGTTTTTTGTTTCACGAGTTGAATTAGTCTGTATTCACACTCTTTATTTTGTTCAAAGAAGACAACTCCTATGTCTATTTAAATCTTGTATAAATATTCCCCTTTTGGTTTTCAAAACATAGGAGCTATCAGAGCCAACTTGAAGAAAGATCCAGTCAGAATATATCAGAGAAATAATAAAAAACATATAAAAGATGATTTAGTTTGTAGCCAGACTAGAGTTAAATATTCATATTATTGAAAAAGGTTTGATAGTAAACATATGTAATGTCAGAATATTGAATGTTACACGTAAAATGTTAACATTTACGTCAAGTAATTTGGATAATCGTGTTCTACATATTTCCAAGCATGACAATAAGTAAACAACTTAATTGTTTCCTAATTCATATATATCAAATTTAACAAGACACTTTTTGTAGTTGGCATAGTAAAATTATTTGCAAATGCCAAATGTGAATGACACTTTAGTCTTCACAGAAAAAAACAATCCATCGAACATGCATATTGAACTCAACTTTGTTAAATAAACGTCTGTTCCGCAACAAAAATTGAAACTGCAACAAAGGACCATCGCACTGCCTAGCCAACTGGTCTAAAAAGTAAACAATCAAACTACATGGCCAATGATAACGTATAACCTTTCTCCTCCATGTTTCAACTAGAGGAACCACGTTCATCTGCCAGTTGAACTCTGGTAAAAATCTACGTCACATCCGTTAGCTAGAGGCAGTTCTTTTGCACAATAGTTAAACTATATAAACAAACTGTCGTAGGTGATGAGTTATAATTCTGTGCTTGAAATACCTCGCAATTAACGCTTTAAATATCTAAATGAAAATACAGTTTACAATTACATCTATATCTAAAACCAGTTTTGCACGATAAGTTCAGTCTATCTTTTTTCCACATTCTGTCAAGTCATATTTGTTTTGAAGTATTAATTTCAAGTTTATATATTTTGATTCAGAAGGTCTGATACCCATGTGGCAATACATATATATATATATATATATATGGCGACATATATAAAAAGTATATATTCTAATGACATATGTAAAGTTCTCATACTAATATTATTTTTTTACAAATATATCTGTCCACAACATTCTATCCAGTAAAACATTTTAAGTATACCAATGTCCACGCAATTTGAATTTTACGCTCTGTATATCACCTGTACAAAACGAATATTTCCGAATAAAAATGTTTTCATGAATATATTTCTGTCATCTCTTAAGCTAGCATAATTCCAGATCGAGTTCCGTCTTGCTCGAACACAAAACAAACAAGGTGTTACGTCTGGATTTTTATATATTTATATGTCTCCATTAGACGAACATCCAACAAATAAATATATTAAATGTAAAGAACGTTACATTTGTACTATGTAGTTGTAAACAATAGATATATTCGAAGAAGTATGAATTAAATAAATGTTGGAGAAATTAAATGTTTGACACATATTTAATCAGATCCACAGTAATAACCAACAAGTACATTAGAAAAACAGTCTGAAAACAACAACTATACACAAAGAATTTAATACTGACATAACTCAAATGCACTAGAAGACATTTACATTTTTCATTCCTAGACAACAAATTTAAAAAGACATCTTTTATGTCGTATATCGTCTGCAGACGAACCTAAAGACTTCTTGTAATAGAAAAGATTAAGATTATAAATTGTCTCACATTTTAATTCCCGAAAGGGTGTATACGTCTAATTCTGACATAAATAAATGGTTTGCAATATTCAGACGAATGTACAAACTCAAACGTTTGTATTAAGGACAAATGCTTTCTGTATTCAACTGATTGCTTAGATAAAACTTGAGACAAGTACAACTTTTAATCTTGTATTATTACTTATTTTAGATAACGAGTATTAATGTTTGGTTGCAGTAATTGATAGATTTAATTTGTATAATATCATGCCCCTGTAACATTTTGACAACTTGCTTCATGGTCGCAATGAGGTACGGAAAGGATATACTTTCACTTATATTGGTACATGTAAGATTTTTTTTACAATACTACAAAAATCATTTAATTTAGTGGTTTTCATCAAAACAGCATCTGTTTCGAGAGGATATGAATTCGTGGACTTCAGCGTTTGAACATGAAATAACTGTGAAGAGTTGTTGTTCATTTGGGATAAAAATCCGGGGAATCAACCACAAAGTCCACGAATTTTATTCCTTTGCGAATAGTAATTTCACATAAGACAGTTTTAAAACGCATTTTTCTAAAAGGAATATGTTGTCTAGTAGTAGTGCTAGCCGTCCAAACCTCGTATGACATCAGATAACAGACTGAGTTTAGAAACGCCATTCTAACCTTGTCACGAGGATTTCATTTTAAACTTGCATAGTGCTAAGTATGTATCATCGAACAAGCAAGCCGTTTTTTCTCGAGTATAGACTTTCATATTTACAAAAAAAACAACTGAAATCGTCAGATAAAAATATATAAGAGGAGGCAGGTCTGTCAAAAATACTGCTTAAGAAATGAAATAAATAATATATGAACCAGCGAAAATCAAGAACTGCCGAAACTTCCGCTGACACGCACACTTTTTATATTCTTATATTGAACAGACGAAACACACCATCAGTAACTTTATCGGCTTAATTATGAATGAATGCGTTCGTCTGTTTTCTTTCCCACTCACAGGTAAAGTGCGCATGACTAGACTCATTTGTCTTCCGCGCACGCAAACAGAACTGCATAAGGGCATCAATTTTAAAGGTACGCTTTCATCAGTAGGGGAAACTTCCCGTTCACTTTCAAAATTTCCCGAATAGGAAACTTAACTCCCGGATCGGGAAGCTCATTATATAAATTAATATTGAAAGCTACTCCTTCAGCAATTTCTCGTCCTGGATGTCAATATCTAGGTTTTGTCCCTACTTCCAAAACGGGAAACTTGTTACTAAATTTAGCAATTTGCTTCTCGTTCGGGAAGTAAAATATTCCTTTTCTGACTTATTTTATTCAAAAGGCTTTAAATGAATTACACCATTGTAAACCTGGGAAATATATCTAAATTTCTACCGTTCATATTATTTAGATATAATATAATAAAAAAATAATAACACTGATATAACTAAATTTCAAAATTTCCCGAATTAGAAACTTAACTTCAAGATCGAGAAGCTAGTTATATAAAGTGATATTGAATTGCTTGTCTTTCATAGAGTACTTTAGTTACACAAATAATACTAATAAAATACCTTTTTATCATTAGCTTGCTTCAATACTTATTTCTGACAAATACACAATACACTCATACTTTTTTAATAGGTCACTGTTGTAATTGCGATAACTTGAATAACACGACTGAAATTTTCTCGAATATGCTATTTATTCGTGAGGGTAATTTTCAATTAAAATGGCTTAAATCAACCATGCGTGGTATACATTATTGTTTTATTTTCAGCCTAGTCTTAACGAAATATATGAAAATCATAGGTGACCGATTATAAATGTTTCTGAGAGTATATACTCATACACATATGTTGGTTGAAATTATACTGACCCAAAACGTTTTAATGCAATAATATACATAATTAAAACCTTTCATAGCTTAAATTAGATTTTCTGAATGTAAAATGGGTCATAATGCATGAATGCAATTCAGTGTAAATATACATATCTGTGTTAACCGATTTGGAAGCTACGTTCCCTGTTCGGGAAGCTTTGAAGTTTAGAGATATAGAAGTTAAATATAATCATTTTTTAGACAAATAACGTTTCTTCGTTTAAATTGGCATATTTCATTTTATGACAAAATGTATGCTCATACATTGGGCCTTATGATGGAAAGAGGTACGAAAAATGATGATTTTGCTCCCCTTACGAGGAATAAGGTACTTTATGTAGTGCATGTTTCCAGTTCGGAAAGTAAAGGAAAACCAATAATTCATCATAAAAATCATATTTCTCTTACTGTTCATATGTGAAGTGTGATTTGTTATTTTCACATACGCACAAGTGTGACAAGAAAAAAAGAAATGAAAACCGTTCCAACATGTTGACATACGAATAATTTAAATAAGAAAGCATTTTAGCTGATACTTGTTTACTATTGTACAGAACTTGTTGGCACTTCTGGTCTGTAGCTGAATACTGAAAACGTTAGCAACACCAACACCAACAATTCATAATTATAAGCCAGTTTGTAAAATCATTATTTGAAATAATTTCATGTTTATAAACCATTGTAAAATAGAGTTTTCATTTTCCTAAATGAATTATTTTGCAACGGTTTCAAAGAAAACCTCTTGATATTTTGCAGTCTGCTAATTTACACATATATCATTTAATTAAATTAATTTCTGTGACGTATAAATTCATGCACATCATTTCGTGCAACTGGAAGGGTGTGCAAGTCACTTAATGTGAAAACCATGCTTTATTTTGCAAAGTGTTTGTGGATAATATCTAGAAAACAAGAACACGAATCGCTTTAACTCAATACAGTAACAGGCATATTTGTTGCAGGTATACATGAAGTATGGCGCAGTAAAATATCTTTTTATTTAGTCTGTAGAGCACTTTAAAACCAATGTAATATCTTGTGAATACCTAATTCATCGTGGAAGTTCATACATAGCCATTTCAATGTAGTATCTCATTTGAGGTAAAATGGGTATCTTGCATAAATTTTAACAAAGGTGAATATTAATGTTTTTTTTTATAATTTTGAAACTTCAAGATTAAATTCAATACATGCACAATAAGTCAACGTAGCCGTTAAAAGGATATTATTAAAATGTCTGTAATTATAATTGTTAACAAAGCAACTCTTATTGTTTTCTAAATGTGGATTGAAATATACGTTATATTGCAAATATAAAATCTCTACTGAATACTAAAAGATGAAAGCAGTAAAAGCTATTTTCTGTTTATTGCTACCGTGACGGCAATAAGATTAATTATTCAGGCATTAATTAACTCTGATACAGAAAGATTAATTGACTCAGAACAGTATCTAGTGATTAACCTAATATACTTCCACAATGAACGCAAATATTATACGCAACGGAACATTCCATATTTGTACACGAGGGGTGTTCTAAAATTTTTTGATACTAGGGTCATAACTCAGAATTGATCGAAATAGTGCGATATATAAACATCAATAGAAAGGCATGCTTCGAGTTTTAAAATGATATCTTTATGCCTTACAAACCTAATTACAGTTGTACAAGCGGCGCGTTGCTGACATTTCTATGAGGAACTCCAGTCAGTACTACTGAGTTTCACAAGTGAGAAAACTTCTTAGAATTAATATTTTATCTGAGTTAAAATATATAAACATTACAACTCCATACTTAAAGTGTTTAATTGTGTTATTATCGTTGTCAAAAAGTGACGCGCTTCAAAAAGAATTGGTAATGCATTCATTTTTCAAAAATAAGACAAAATTGAACGTTATTTCAGTGAGTGATTTGTTACAATTAGAATAAAGAAACTGCTCTTGATATCAATTTTATTAATACATGTGTTTATTATTTGATCTGATTTATTTGCATGCGTTGTATACCTAAGTATTGCTGTATTTCTTAAGCAATAAAATATGATTAAACTAAATAAACTAAAATATTCTTTAAATTATTTATCACAAAATTATTGCAGACCACTATGTGGAAAGTCGTTTTACCTGCAGGTAAACATGTTTGCTTCGAACTTTGCACACTCATCAAGGATAGAATACGCCCTAATTTTGGCAGAGGATATTGTTTTCAAAACTGTACATTAGTTGATCGGAAAACACCAGTTGTGCAGAAAAATATTATTAATATAAATTACATTGCCCATTTTATTTGCTGTTGGTATACGAAAATGATTCAACTCAAGTGTGGCAATAAACATTTCATTTGTCCAGAACATTTCTTTTAAATTTTTAGATGGCTTCAGATCTTAAAAACTGTTTTTGCTTTTGCTTAAGTTAAACGTTAAATTGTTTCTTCATTTTTTTTTCACGTATGACGTGGTAACAATTATTTAACTTATTTATCATTCACGATTTATTTAAATATCATGTACACTTTACTGTTCTCTTGTTTCGTAAATAACCAGAGGTATTATGAAACATTAACGTAAATATATTAGCATCTAAACAGCGAAGTCTGGTCTCGTCCGTCCCTATAACTTAAGCATTGTTTTCTATGTTGTTTGATTAGTTTATACTTAATCATGTAGGCTTGTAGTTTATCCGATAATGGTAAATTACGGTGAATTGAAACGCGCAATGAGTGTAACTTAAACACTCCAACGAAAGACAAATTAATCTTCAAAATTGGTTTTAAGCAGCATGCAATTACTTTGTAAATTTTCGCGAAAATTACTAACTTATTCCCTAAAGTAGACATTTGTTTTCATTAGTTTTTTTGTTATGTAAATTAGAAAGAGGAAAAAAGGTTTTTATACACGAGAAATACAGACTTGTTTTTATCCCATACAGTAACAATAATATACAGAACGCTTTGAAGTAAACATATTTGACTTTATCACATTTTCTGTCTGCATAATTGATAAACAAAGAGGCAGGTTCTTTTGTAACTGTTCAAATGCAAAGATGTCTGTGTTCAAGTACCATTTATTTAATAGAATATTATTAGCCATATTTGTTCTTAGGCGTGAAATATTCAACGGACATGGTTCAGAGGTTATATTCAGCATTCTCCAAACGCTGTTTGTTTTGCTAAACTTTGTGTAGCTTGTTCAGGTTCATAGTAAACATGGTAAATAAAAAGAATCATGTTATTTTGATAGCTGACATAAGTTTATTTCTCGTAACTTATTTCACGCCTTACACAAATGTACATGTTTATGTTTTAATGAATATTTGTTTTAATACTATTTTCTAACAAAATGTCAGTTATTTGACGTCGCTCGATACATTATACTAGCTTTGCTTGATTCTGTGCCCACAAATAAGCAATAACATAAATCAGATGAATGAATGACTGTTTTCTGCGAATAGATAGTTGGCCCGGTGGTATAGTAGTAACACGTTTGGCTGTCAATCCAGGTCCGGATTCGAATACCCGTCCAGTCACTGGAATGTTTGAGATGCTCTTGAGTGTATCTCATCTAACTAAGATCTGGAACTAACTAATCTAACCCCCCCCCCCCCACACACACCAGGATAAACGGCTTCGCGTGTATCGTTGCTTCGCAAAATAGTGGATGAATTTGGCCCTATTATGTGGCTGCCTTTGCTACGGAATCCTGTTGGGGCCATTTATAATGTCGCCGTCGCGTTTGTGGGATCGACACACGACAACGCGAAGTGACATAGCGACATTACGAAGTGACACCCGACAATCGCAAACGACGGCGACAATCCCAAATGACATGTCGCGATATCCACTTTGAAATATCGCCTTTCAAAAGCACGATATTACGATGTCACTTCGCGTTGTCGAGCGTCGTATCGCATTGTCGCTATGTCACTTCGTAATGTTGCGATGTCACTTCGCGTTGTCGTGTTTCGACCCTGCAAACGCAACGGCGATATTATCAAACGACATGCGATAATCTCAAACGACGCTCGACAACGCGAAGCGACATTTTCCAAATGTCGTATCGTATGTCGCATGTCGCGGGTTTTGGTGAGGGTCGACGCGCGACAATTCCAAACGATACACGACACGCGAAGTGACACTCGACAATACGAAGCGACATTTTCCTAATGTCGTTTCGCATGTCACCCGTCTACCGGTGAAAGGGTAAGATAAAAAGCTGTATTTCCGTACTTTTCCGTTAGTAAAATGTCCACGTTTTTCATTAACTTCAAATAATTGTAGAATGTTCCAAACACAAGATATTTTAATGAAATAACTTTTATAAATTAAATTCAAACATTGTCTAAACGGATATGTAACTTGTATAATTTTACCGCCGACGGTTTCGTCGAATGACCGTCTCAAAATGTATCATTTTTCGTGAAAATATGCATGCTTCTTCATATATAAAATGGAGGGTTGGTCCTTGTCTGAGGAGCCATAATCTTCATAACCTGACGTCCGGTTTTAATAAATGATACCTTGTTGCAAAGAGAAAGCCAGTACCTAGAGAAAAGAGGCCACGTCAGGTTCGAACCCGGTCGGCTAGGGTTCAAGGTCCAATTCCGGTAATATTCTCAAAATATGAACTTGTCAAAGCAGTCAAGACAGTCCTGAAAACCCAAGCACTACCTTTACTGAGTCCAATGACACCATTGGAGCAATTCTCACGGCTCCCCGGGTCGGGCCAGCTTAGTCTTGGCCAGCACCCTACCGTATATAACAAGTTTAATCATTTTCTGATACCTGTCCTGATTCTGATGGCATATGGACTTGTAATTAGTTTAAATGTAAAGCCAAGTCATCTACGAACATATTCATATATATATGGTATAAGTAGGTACCTGGGATGTAAAGACTCGAACAAGGGTCAAAATCTAACATAGTGTCATTATCAACTGAAATCAGCATAAATTACAATAGTAATAATTAAAAAAAATAGGACAAGTATCAGAAAATGATCAAACTTGTTGTATGCGGTAGGATGCTGGCCAATACTAACATCTACAATATTCAAACATAAAACACACAAAGGGTCGTACTGTAAAGTTTATATTAAGGTAGTTCTGCACGTTTTACAAACCTGGTGTAATGGCGTAA
This sequence comes from Mercenaria mercenaria, assembly GCF_021730395.1. Classification (NCBI taxonomy): domain Eukaryota; kingdom Metazoa; phylum Mollusca; class Bivalvia; order Venerida; family Veneridae; genus Mercenaria; species Mercenaria mercenaria. Next base: position 58,441,715 of record NC_069368.1, read on the forward strand.
CGTCATTTATTATCTGGAAAAAGTAGAATAAAGCCTGTACTCAGTATGCGAAAATGAATATCATTTCATGAATTGATAGCAATGCGTGAGTAAATGTATTAAATAGGTAATTTTACTGTCTTTCTAAAGATAAAATATGATATTTAAACATTTGACATGTTCAAAATTCCAAATAATATTTTAAAATCAGCGTATAATGTACGAATCTCTTTAATCAAAGGCAAAAATTTTAAATATAAAGTCACGGACCTACACATTTTATTGCACCATATTTTAGGCTATATGGTTATTCACGACTGTGAAAAGTTTCAATAAAATCTACCTATTAACAAAATTTCTTTTAGCAAACATGTTATCAAAATTGTGATTTTCCTTTAGACGTCCACCCATAATAAAAACTTGTGCATGGTTGCAATTTTCAATCTGTCTAGCAAAACATCAAACATGCCATCATGTCTTTTTTATTTCCCGAATTTTTTAAGTATATTCTGAAATTAGAAAGAAATAAGCAGGGTTTAATCAAATGCTTCATTGTACAACGTGCAGAACTACCTCAGCGATAGTGATTTCAAGCTATTGAGTAGTGCAATGCGATATTTTCTGTCGTCAAAAGTGTCTTATACTTCTGACATGAATACCAACATAAGCCAAAGTAGGCATATACACGGTTTCCTTATATCTTATCGGAGTGCATTAGGTACAAATAAACTGCTTTAAATTGTCTCGAGGTAGACGCAATTACGTTATTGCAACAACTTAATGGTGCGTCTGCAGCATCAATTTGATTAATGCTTAATGCACGATTAATAACAATAAAATGCTTTTAACCGAGTTACGTCTTCTGGTAATATACGTCTAAATCATTAGAAGCACCATTTCATTTGCCGTTGATAAAGGTTTCGTAATATCTTATTATTAACATTCCTCACATATATTTGCTTTGATTGGCTTTTGAAGAATTAAAGTACCTAATCTTCTCTATAGTTAGAAAGAAATATCACCAATTTTACAACAGCGAGTAAATTTTGCAAACGTGCAAGCGCAAATAGCTTTTCAGTTTATTTACCTTTATCGTGTTTGCAGCTATGCTCTTAATATTACAACTGAACGTCTTTCAGGCTTTATTTCACGAGACAATGACATTAAGTTAAGTACTATTTATAAAATAGATTATTTCCCGATGGGCTGTAATAATCTGATGTTTGAAAACAGCATATTAGTTATCATGCTATTAAGTTTATTTTCCATGCACTTTGTTCGGAAAAGAAATACTGGAAAGGTTTGGAACGTCCATACACTAAAAGTCTTTTGTGAATATACAATGTCGCAATTTGTTTGGGACCGCAGCATGTATATAAAACGAAAATGAACTTTTTGTTGGGGTACTTGGATTTGGGTATGTGACTGTTGAGATGCGTGTTTGGATGTGACTAATCTTGTTGTTTATGACAAGCTTAGCTTGTTTTAGTCTCTTTTGCAGAAATATGTAATCGGCTCCGGCAATCATGTTGCTAGTGCTTTTCAAGTCATCCTTACAGGTGGTCAATCGGATTTTGCACAAGTAATGGATTTGTTTAGATCTTTAACATCTGATCATTCATCTACGTTTGTATATGAACTATATATACATGTATATGTAGGTGGACGGATAGCTCAGTGGTTTGCACACTGGCCTTCCAATCCTGAGTTCGGGGGTTCGATCCCGGCAGCTACTCGGGGATTTTCAGAAACGCTTTTCAGTGTTTCCCACCCAGCTAGAGGTGTACTGGTCAGGAACCCAGGCAATCCTTGCGTGTATCAGTGCTATACACTGGGTACGTTTAAGAACCAGGCTGTCTATTCGCAACGAGCTAGGCTAAGTTAGCCGGACAAGCCTGTATCTGATTTCTGATCTCTCTGTCGTGGGGGCTTTGTCTCACTCTGTTCTTCTGGTCAGATCGCTCTGTGTCTGTACTAGTAGAGGATGAATTATGCGCCCTATGTGGCTGCATTTGAACTATGTAAAGCGCCTTTGAACGTGAAATTGACACACAATACCGTTAGAAAAATGAAAGTAAACTCCTTCTGCACAAGCTTAGGAAAATCATGCTACTATCACGTTTTTTTTTGTTTGTTTGTTTATTTGTAAGTTTAATTAGTTCAAGTGTGATTTTCAGTGCTAAAATAGGCATTATATTGCTCGTCAACTAATTTCTTCCCGCTCTATACAGGTTGTGGAATTCCTCTTGTTTATTTTATTTCAATAAATGTACCCTCTCCCTTTCCAAACTTGCAAGCTTTCATCGTTCGTCAAAATTTCAAATGCTTCTTTCGTCAAATGTTTTCAATAGCAGAAAATGTTTACCTTTGTATTTGAACATACGTTATGCACGTTGATTCATATTATTCTCAAACACCATATTAATGACAAGATTGATAATCATGCATTAAGATTGTATCAAAAAAATCTAGTCTGATTTCTAGCGGTAGATTAATATTTTTATATACTGTATGCACGTTGAGTTTACTTCAGTGTTGTGCATTTCCAAAGTTAGATGGGTATATGAATTCAATACGCTTGTCTTTAAATATGTCTGTTCCATAGCTTTATATCTGAATGTCACTGTCAGTACTACTAGCTTCAAGTCATAAGCTCATTTTGCGTTAATATTTCTCAAAGCTAAAGTACACTACAAAGCTGCAATAATATTTTCATATGATCATATTTTACTGTATCATTCAGGTATTTGCAATTCACCTAAAAACTTATTGTAAAATACATTTGATACTAACAACACATCATCTAAAACGTGAATGATACAATAATTTTAAAACTGCGGAACAACGTATGTCATTTACATTGGAAAAATAAAAAGCAAGGGCTATTTTATAAAATGTAAATGCTTCTATAATTAAACTTACATACCGTAATCATGTCAATAGATAACATCATAACATCTTTGAAACTGTTTGAAAATAGTTAGGAAACAAATGATGAAAATGTCACCAAAAGTCCCTTTGGGATATGAACCAGTGTGTTTTCCAAACTGACCCTTATTTAATTCAACATATCCCATCTCGTTTATATTGTATCTAGAGATAAATAGGAAAGTTTTTTTTTTACATTTAACTGGTCAGGGTTTGCGATTGTCCGACAAACATTTAAAAAAAAACATTCTATGTTTTATAGTGTAGTTTTATACTTCTCTAGACCCGACCAAAGAATATAATTAAAACTGGTACAAAATCGAATGTTATCCAACGTTTCGTGCGCATTTCAATTACTATAACAGATTATATATTATTTAGCCTCAAACGGAAATAATGACCGTATTATTTAATAATTTCTGATCATTAAATATGATCTGTAATAGTTGGCATTAAATAGGAGGCATCAGACTTAAAAAAGGAACTTACTGCTATCTAGAGTCTAATATCAAGTTTATTTCAATAAAGCGTTAGATGTTGTCAAGGAAATACGACCTTAAAGTGTCCCTTGGGACAGTTTGTAACAGGAGAGTGTTTTTTCGTCCTTAATGCAGATATAGTATTTCTAGGAGTATAATACAGTTACTTGATAATTTTGCTGATTACCATCTATTTTAATGTAACGTGTCAAACGTTCAAACTTTAAAACAATATGATTTTCCCTAGACATTTGAGCTTGAAAAAATAAGTATGCCAATAATTCTAAAATTATCTTTCCGTAATTTAATATACATATTTCATTTGGTATTTTGTGAGTTTAAACTTTAAACAATCGTCGTGAAATGTCAGTTTCCCTCGGGCATCACTTCATGCACTGTGAGTTGAAAACATACCAATTCTAGCGTTTTGGTAAAAAGAACAAGTTACAGGTAAGTTAATTGCAAAGATGTGCACACTTTATCAACCGTTGTTGGAAGTAAAAATGAAAAGAAAAAGAAAACAAATAAAAGAAAGTTTGGTGTCCAACCATCAAAACAAGACAATGCAGATGGTATGTTAGGATTTCATTAGTTATAATGGCAGTCTGTAGACAAGTTTCCTGATTATTCCGAATATTTTCTGCACTAGTGGTGCTTTTCTTCAAATGGATTATATCTTGTATAAGAAGTCATGACAATTGTAATGGAACATTTTTTGGAATACGTGTAATATTAGTGAAGCAGTAATACTGAAAAACAGAGAGACAGAGATACAGAATAGAATTTCGGATAATAATAAAACAACAGAGCCCTCATTTGTGTTACCTGTTAAACTGTTACGAAGGCGTTCCTGCGATTTTATCTCTTTTTCCAGTTGTGATTTACCAAAATAAAACAAATGACATTTGTAGGAAAAGAACGCTCTCATGCAAAAGGGAAAGTCAAGCCTCTCCAGACTCAACTCACAGAACGTGGACGTGCACACGATTAAAATAGAAAAAGTAGAAAACCACAGGTCGCACAATACTACATAAACGAAAATGGTTCGGTTTGATTGATCCTAATCATTGACGGTAGTGGAAATGCTAGCTACCGTCCACGCCCTCTAGCCCCAGTTTGAGCAGAACTCAACATTTACACTTGCTGTAAGTGCCAAAATATGATTTGCAGACATTCGGAGATGTATTCATACGGTGGTGCACATGGAACCTTCGATGAGGGCAAAAAAGGTAATTCCATGAAAAGCGGCATATGGTTCCAAGTTAAAATAATGGCTTAGCCCTAAACGAGAAAACAATGAGCAGAACTAAACAGACTTGACTTTAAAAAAGTGATATGAGGTTATGGAGCCTGCATATCACCGACACTGCCAAGACACAAAACTGAAAAGCAGGCACCATATTCAAGGGGTGATTAAACAATACCAAAAGCTATTAAAGCGGAATTGTTGGACCAACCAAGCCGAAATGTTCAAGCTGAAAAATAACAAAACGTAAATGTCATGCTGATCGAAATATAACAGCTCTGACTGAAGGTACGGGGAGGCTTTAGTTTGGCCGCCACACGACACAAACAACACTGCTGTGATAATAAAATAGAGAAAGACATAGGAGGGATGATCAATATATAACGGGAAAATGCTTATAAATTTGTTCGTACTTATCATTTTCCAGAGATATCTTATACTGGGGTAAATACATATATTAGAAAAAAAACGCACGAAATAGTGTGAAAATATTGAAAAATTATCAATTGACAACAATTTTGCCAACGTATGAAACCCATAGGCGGGGCAACGTCATTTACGCTCTAATTGACGTACAACTGAGTTCAACGTTTTTAACTTAACTTTACTGTAGTAATTGCCACACATTTTTTAAAACTTCTCGAAATACTCTCCTTTTACATTAATACATTTTGCCAACGGGTTACGCAGGGTAGAAGTGAATTACGATAATAATCTTTGAGAATTGCGTTCAGCACATTCAACACTTTCTTACGAATTTCTGAAAATGAATAATTCAATTTTACACCCCGCCATTCACGTTTCAGTGTCGGAAACTGGTAAAAGTCGTTTGGCAACAAATCCGGTGAATAAGGAGGATAATATTGCAGATTAATTACCAGATATTCTATATGACATGTGGTCACTTTCGAGGTGTGCGGTGGCGCATTGACATGATGCATGATGAAATGGTCCAACTTTTCCGGGCATTTCCGAATCCAACGTGTTGCAATTTTCTCATATTTAACTTTTTCTCCAAGATTGTATGGACAGTTTCATATGACAAGTGCAGTTTATTACACAGTTCTCTGACAGTTAACCTCCTATCACTGTTTATGAGATCTTTCACCCTTGTAACGTTCTTACCGTGTGTCGACGTCACTTTCCAGCCACTCCGTGGTAAATCATACGCATTTTTCCAACGTTGTTAAATCAGTCATACCATACATAAATTATTGTTTTCGATCACTAAAGGTACTCTTATTTCTTGCACAACTTCAGTTTTACTTTTTCTCTTCAAAACTAAAAAATAATTAGAGCAAACCTTTGATCTTCCGCCATTTTCTACCACGGAACAGTAACACGTGCAGGACGCAACATATGACGTCACAACTCGTGCATGACGTCATCATCCGACGGGTTAGTATTAAGTGACCATAATTGCTAATTTTCACCAATATACCTTTGCTAGAATTAAAACTGTAACAGTGAAAATGGTGAAAAGTATTCAAAATGCCCCGCCTATGCATATTGAGCGTTACCTAAGCAACTGTAGATTTTAGCATTATATTAGTATAAACCTGAAAATTTAGCGATACATTGCTTATGTATGTATCTACTTCTGGCTTAAGTGTGAGAAAGATTGGTTTTATTATAAAAAAGTTATGAGCATTTTCCCGTTATATATTGATCATCCCTCGTACATACCCATCCACTGACAGACAAAGTAGTAACAAGTTAACAAATCAAACAAATAAAGGACTACTGTGCTACACCGCCCTAGAATGGTCGCTAATTAAACTTCAGTTAATTCAATTTAATCACTGTTCTTTAGCAAGATTATAATTTTGTATGCCTCATTAGATGTTATAACCCCGATAGTAGTAGGTTAAAGGTGTTTATATATTCGCCTTACAATCACAAAGTAAAAGTATATCATAAAACATTTATAATCAGATCATTGTAGCTAACATGAGAGCAATCATGTTCGTGTGTATTATCCCTGAATAAGACAATTTATGGGAGAGATTGTTCTTGACTTGCACGAAATACTTGCTGAAAGAAATATAATAAATACACACTGAAACATTCTTGATCAATTGGTGTAATCATTTTTTAAAACTAAACATTGTGAAGAATAGTTTCAAAAAATAATTTAAACCTAATGCAAAAAAAAATATGAATTTGCCGGGAGGAGCTTATGAGGTCATGAATCTTAGAGAAATAGAGAATGTAAACAATTCTCACATGGTTAAATATTATCAACAAACCTGGAAAGCAGAAGGCTTCATGTATCAATGGAATTAACACCTAGAGTGCATTGTAAAGCTCTGGCCAGAGAAATAATTTCAAATTTTTAAACTGAGTCGAATTTTACAATCATTTCTTCAGTTAAATCTTTTATGTTATTTAAAACAGGTTTAGAATTGCGTAAATATTTTGCTAAATTTTACTATCGTAATTCTGATTTAGCTTTAAAATTCAATAGTAATTTAAGGACACTTTAAAGGTATTTCTAAACCCGTTTTTATGGGGATGTGGTTTATAAACTTCGTAAGATCTTGGGTCATGGTACTTTTCCAAATGTGTTTGGTAAAATTATACAACGTTTTATTAAAAGAGGTTACGACCAAACTGTTTTGAGACATACCGCATGTTTAGTGTTCAACCCGTTTACAGCTGGACACTACGCTTCCCTCTTTGATTGTGTCTGACGGAAGAGGGGGAGGACTCTATGATAAGCAGGTTTTAAATCCTACCAGGACTGAACTGTTTTGAAATCTGTCTTCTAGCCTGTTTCGTCAGGCCCTTAAGGGTGTTTCTCTTGTTGCTCTGTCTTCTAAAAAGGCATTGAGTAAATACGTTTTTGGTTCTAAAAGTTTGCTTTTTATATATTTATACACGAGCATTTTTGTGTTTTACATGCCATGCCTTTTTGTTTCCATTACGTGTGTTAGAGATTCACCTGGAGTAGATTACTCCCCAGTGGTGTTTTTGCCACTGACCGTTCCAAGGCGGTGCCCCACTGTGTTCCTTTGTTTGTTCGTTTTGTCCTCGTGTGTTGGCTTTGTGTGCGTGTGCGTGTATGTGTATGTGTGTGTGTGCTTGTGGAGTCTGCGTACTGTGGGTATCGTTTTGGGGAGGCTGCGATTTTGGTACGTGGCTTTCCCTGTTTGATATTTGTCTTTGTTTTTTGTGTGTGTGCGCGCGTGTATGTGTATGTGTGTGTGTGTGTGTGTGTGTTTTGTGGTGTGCACGTCTGCGTGCTGTGGGTATCGTTTTGGGGAGGCTGCGATTTTGGTACGTGGCGTTCCCTGTTTGATATTTGTCTTTGTCTTTTTTTAGAATCAAAATGTAGAGAACAACTAAACTACAGACACAATGTGATCAATTATATCAAATAGATTATCATTTTTAAGACATTATCACAGCAACACTTGCCAATTTTTGTGTATTGATCTACATCCCAGACTTTAATAGTTTATCATTTCTACATTGATTGCTAGATTATCTCAATAAATGGGCAAGTCAGTTATGACAGAAAAGCTTAATGACTGTTAGATTTTGAAGTTTCACTGTTCAATGTACATGAAAAGTTTAAATGTCAGGAATGCCAGTCTCAACTTAGAACTATTTATAAGCTTGATTCATATAAAGATGCACAAAATATGAATAATATTAATTTGTAACCCTCGAAATAAGTAAGTTCATCAAGTTTTCTTCTTCAACTGCCCATTGCTTCCATTTGCTTGTGAGTAGTTGAAAGTGAGCTATTTTAAGCTGACAGACAGTCTAGAGTAGCGTTATTATTTGATAGGCTCCGCCTACAAAGTTTACTGCCTGGGTAGTAAAAGATGGGGCTTTAATAATAATAACATTATATGTGTGTAAATAGAATTGCCATTGTGGTTGTTTATTTGTTTATATTCAGCAGACCAATAAGTACTACTTGAGAACAATAAATCATTTCAGTAATAATTCTAACAGTATATTAAATATGAAAATCGTAATTATTTGGCTTTTTTTCTGAACATATTTACCGATAGTTGGTATCTTATTCTGGTATATATACACTGAGCTATAAAAACTTAAATTTTGAATGTATAAGTAGATAATGACGTGTGCATTCTTGGGCTGCTTCAAAGGCTAATATCCTGCATATGCATGTTATAACCTTATACAAGATTGTTACATTTTTATAAACATTCGTATTATTCTAAATTTGTTTAGTTTAATCATATCTTATTGCTTATTAATATTTATGTACAGCCAAATAAATAAGCAAATCGGTCGTGTCTAAACATGTTTAAACATATCAAGTGTGCATCATGCACTGAAATACATTATTTTTATTAGCTGTAAATGTAGAAAATGCTCATCACATAAATTAAACTTGATTTGATAATACATATAAGCTAAATGTTTTCAAAGCTAAATATCATGAATACATATAACAGTCATTTGTTTGAAGTTGTAGCACATGTTTATACTTTGCTTAGCTATACATATATAAGGTGTATACTGTTTTAAGCCTAACACGCAGTTCTGTTTATGCACACAATTATGTTATTTTTATGTGCACATAGATATTATGAGGTAACTGTTCCTATGTTCAAAAATTAATTTGGGTCTTATATGTGTCAAAAGAAATTTTGTATTGTATCTTCACAATCTGCAAGTATTATTTTGTTCTGAAGTCCACACTGATTCTGGCTTTATGAACAATTAACTGACGAATCCACTTTTCAAATAGATGAAAGGCAGAATTACATAATCATAATGACCACTTACAATAGTGCAAATGACATTAGGGCCAGAGCCATAAAGGGAGGTAATAAAAAACGCAATATTCAATAAAATTCTAGCTCTTTAATGAAATGAATAAACAATTTCCCAAAATCCAACTATTCACAAGCGACATAACGGAATCTTAGCTTAATGTAAAATCAGTCGAAATCTATTTTGTTTTCCAACTTTTATAGTCATATTGATGTACAAATGGCTTAATGTGTTTAGAAAAGTAGAACAGTGTTTCGACTATTAAAGGAAATCTTATTATCCTTAAGGGACACAAACACTTTACAAAGCATATAACATTTTCAAAATGCTTCATAATGTTTGACAATAATTTGTCCTTTGAGAGTCATGACGCCAGTCTTCCAGTCTATATTTGTTTTTATGTCAGGGCAGGCACTAAACATGACAAGTTCTTGAACTTGTTTTTAAACAACTAAATTGTATATATGTAATATGTGTACTGACATGTATCTATTATACAGTTTTTTATATTTAATTAGCTACGGATTCCTGCTTTTGTTTAGTCATCATATCACAAACATATTATCTTCCCTAGATAATAGTTTATACTGGTACCAAGGGAGTAACATTTAGCATATTTAATGTTTTCGAACTGCTGAAATATCTGAACTATCAAATGAAAATCCCAATTGTGTCATTCAGGATTATATCTAATATCTGACTTATTATTGCAATTAGAAGCTGCACTTTTAGCATGAGTATAAACATCGGTTATCTACAACTTAAACTCAATTAAAAAGAAAATTGCGTTTGACAGTGATATAAACCGCGTAGACATTTAGTCCTGCAAACTTACACAGCCTCATAAACTATGAAATGGTACGGATTTTAATAATAATGACATTGACTGTATAATGTTATATCAACATTGGCCCTATTCTTTTCCATTGAAAATTATGACGTTCATTTCGTATGAACAGCAAAAGGAAAGGCGCGAAATTTACGTCATCGCTTCTTAGTGATAACCTACCGCTGTTTTGACGACGTCCGCGTATAGTCCGAGAGAACGTACCTTAGATGACGTCGCAGTTATTCCATGTGTTGAACAGAATGGCCGGGAAGCTGATTTTAATGTTAAATGCCACAAAATATGTGCAATTTATAATATTATCTTGTTTACAAATGGAAAGCGCGATTCATGGATTTGCCGATCCTATTCTGTCGTTCATTTCGCATGAACACCGAAAAAAAATCGTTTTATTTCTCAAGTAACCATTTGCATTTTGATAGGTGTGATATTCTTTTTGAAGGTTAGACAAATAATTCCTCAAATCGAATTAAATAAAACGCATTTATCAATAATATCTCCGGAATCAATAAACACCATACCTGAGCAAACTGTAGATATAAGCGTGTATGTGGTTTTCAACTGGGGATAAGTTTTTTTACATTAATCAGAGAAAAAGTATAAGAATTAGTGTAATTGTACTAACTTAATCTCTAAAAGTGACAAAATACATTCCTACATGAAAAAAACATTTGGCATCATTCAGGAATAAATATTTACACTGACTGCATGATCATGAATAGATAGAATTGTTTATACTTGATTATTTGTTTGAGCCAATTCATATCAGACAGCATAATAATAAAAATAATAATAATAAAAATAATTGATCTAGCAGTGATAAAAACAAGGATGAATATTCAATAGGTACATGTAAAGCCATGTTCCAAACACACAGCCTCACTAAAGCACATCCAACAGCACGCGGACGTGTATACATCTAACACACATAGGCAAACATACGCGCACACACGCACAAAATAAGACAAAGCAAACACTACAGGAGAGGATAAAGGAATAAACAAGGCTTTATGTGTTGCTCTTACACAGCACTATAATAATAATGAGTGCAACAGTGTAGCAATGCTGAAGCGCCTTTCAAAAGAGGAATTCCATTATTAAAGAAGTATTCATACATATGTCGTATGCCACTTCCAACGATTATCTTTTTTAATATTCTGTAAATTAGGCGAGTCATTTGTTATTTTTAAAATATCAAAACCCAGGCTAAGTTTTAAACATTGAAATATTCATTTATAAAGCCTATAGGTGTCATAAAGGTGTACCTCTGAGGACAGAAAACATTAATATGTATACGGCAATCTAAACAAGCGAGCGTTTCGAAGTGCATTAGTTGTGGCATTTCTTTGAACTGTCAGCCCAGTATTCCGAACATTTTATGCTCACATGTTGCCGTTTTCACTCAGTTCGTTTTATTCACAGTCCATTACACTGATATGGTGGTAATTTACGTTCGCATCCATTTAGTTGAATGCAAGTGAAGCTAACATGTATCTCCAAGCCAGATAAAATTTCTTTGTAGAAAATGGTCAAAATGCCACAGAAAAATTCCATTATGGTTTTAGAAAAGTTTGAACTCTTTCTTAAAAAATATCCATTACAGGTCATATTATCAATGACGATAAGTCGCAAGTTTGCTTATCTCTGATTTTTTATTTACATATTTGCTGTTATGGATGATTTTGAATGTTTTATGCAAACATCCCAGAAAATTGGAAAAATAGTTGTGCTATATTCAGAAAGTACTTGGTTTTCGACAATTGTACTAAGGTAAAGGTAAAATTAGACTTTATTTAACATCGCTGGGGATCGAGCCACATACATTATGCAAGCGCGGACACTATCACAGAGCTGTTGACTCAGGGGCGGTTTCTACCACAGATCTATTGAGGCAATAGAAAGATATGAACAATGAAACGTTTTACCTGTTTCCTACACCTCTCAACCAAAGTTTGGGAACTAACTATGTAGGATGACATGTAAGATATTTTTAACTGTTTTTGTTATCTTTGTTAAAGCTAGAATTACATTGCCCCGGAAGAACTTGCTGATGAGTTTCGGATTCTTATCCCCAGATTGATCTGGATATGAAAAAATGGGTTTTGCGAATTTGTTACGTTATAATTTCTAATGCAATAGTACCAGAAACTTAATTAACCTTATTAGAACCGGAATAAATCTGTAATAGTTGGTATTTTTTGTTTGGACCACTGTGATTGCCTTCCGGACTGTTACGATATTTTAAGATCTGTTACAGTCCTTTCAAAAACGTTTACGGATTTCTTATGGTTATATTATCCGTGGCAAAATTTTGAGCATGTTCAAAACATCGCACCCTCGCCCTCGGATGCCCCGATTTCTAAACGGATACACCGGATGACTTACGAATGAATCAGGAGTTCTACCGATGCATCACGGATGCTATCCGGAACTCTTCCGCAAGCCCATCCGGAGCAGTGTGATTCTAGCATAAGGCTTGTACATGATATGTACACTTTAGAAGGAACACATAAAAATAATTATGTTGGGATTAAAGTTTTACTTTCGACTTTGAATTGGATATGATGGTTTATTTATATGTGTTCCTAAACAATCAAGTTAGCAAACATACTTTATAACTGAAAACTGTTATATTCTTAGCGGGTCGAGATTGACCTTTCCGTGTACATACAATTTGTTCGATAACACCACTTTTATCTATTGTATTTACCTAGTATTATAACATATCTCAATTGCTGCAATAAACATGGCTACTCGACTTCTGTAAACATTCATTCCAAAGTATAAAATATAACATGTGTAACTTCATCCCGGGTTTCAAATATATATGTTGAATATAATTTCTCCAAACAGTGTTATGTTCTTGGGAAATGGTCTCAGCAATTTACAGTGACTAGAATGAATGAAAGAAAACACTCACCGCTTAACAAATTTGCCAAGGGACGATTGACATTTTTTTTTTATTTTTTTTTTTTTTGCAATTTATTTCATCGACTGGTCTTTGAAAATAGTAATTTCACGAGAGGCGAAAACAAACACAAAAGACAAAACTACAGACATTTTTAATTTTGCCCCATTTAATATTCCCTACTTGTAGCCGAAAAAGCTAAATTAATCAAATACCAGTGTACAAATACGAAGTGTGCAATCTCGTCTTCTACAAATTTCTTGCATTTCTATTGGTCAATAGACGTCATGTGGAGACAGGATATTTTCCATATCATGCTAATAATTTTGCCGGTATGAATTTGATTAAAACAAAATGGCTGCCGCATCGATGGCGCAATTGAATTAAGTCAAATTATAAGCTCCAGCTATAGATTATCGTTTCCGAGAGTACATTTAGTGTTTTCTTGCCGTTTCATTTTTCTACGTAGTTTAGGCTCGTAAAGTTTGCCGTTATAATCGGAATAGAAGAATGATAACCCAGACTTACTCTATATGGGAGACATGGTCATTGAAATCTTGTTTTAATTTAAATCATCGTAAAGCAATGGAATTTATATATTTGTTACTCAGTAGTTTGTTGTAGGATCATTTAATCTACGTGCAAGATAAAGGATTTAAAAAGAAACGAGGGTACGAGATGAAAGCCGAAATTTCAAGACATTTTGACATCGTCAAAATCTGATGATTTTCGAAAGGATGGAACTGAAAGGTTTTTTTTTTGTATTCTGATCAAAACCAATTCATAACCTGTATAAATGAGCTTTTGTGTTTCGTGATTCAGCCAAAATACAGTTCATTTTTCTTTTATGTTTGGTGTTGATCAACTATAAACAAAACGTCATAACCAAACAAATGAATGCAGGATTCCAGTTTGTACTGTAAGTAGCTTTGCTATTTACAAAATGTGTCGCTTATAGCATGAAAGTAAAAATTAGTCGGCAAGATATAATCGTAACACAGATTGTTGGTTACAGGATACGGGATATACCTCTATCACTTTGTCATGCATTATCTGAGCATAATGTTACAGAATATTTAGACTTAGTAATCTATGGTCTTCTAAATTTTCATTTACGTTTAAGGTCTCATTAAAAACATTCATTCCAAAGTATAAAATATAACATGTGTAACTTCATCCCGGGTTTCAAATATATATGTTGAATATAATTTCTCCAAACTTCGAAAACTGCCATTTCTATAATACCAAATATGATGGATCTGCGCACTTTTTAGCTCTTCATTTAATACAGTGTTGCAGATTTTCGATTAAAAATGGATATTTCAACGACATTAAACGTTGCCAAATATTTTGCCTATCAACATCCGGTTTGGTATGCACAGATTCAAGTTCATCGTTTTTCTAAGCATTGAACTTTGTTCAGTTTTAAAACGTTTTTTTTCACAACAAGCAGAAAGAAAATATTTTGTGATGTAAAATCTTTGACCATTAAAGTACATACCTCTAAGCGTGCACAATAATCAAATACCAATATATTTAAAATGTAAGGCATATTTGTCTCTCAAAGTTCTTCAAAAGATTTTTTCTTTAAACAGCGCTACTACTATTTCATCACAAACAGGCAAAGAGTTCACTTCTTTAGCATCTTGTCATAAAAGTTTCACTGGCCTCATGTTTTTGTCCACTTGTGATATCATCACATGACAACGTTAATGTCAATATCGATTTTTTAAAACTAAAGAGATCGAGCCATTTAATTGTCTTAATAGGCGATTAATTGAATTATCGATGCGTCTGCAATTATTGCAATGCATAATGCATAGGGCATGAATTACTTTCAATAAAATTGCTTCTCCTTCTTATTTACGAACATATTTCCAAACAAAATGGTATTGGAGTACCAGTGATACCTGAAAACTTTTTTTTTTTAATTGGTGTTTTTGATATATTGGAACGCTTAAAATATGTTACCTACGTGAAGCATTTGATTTGATAATGTAATATACCCGGATATAATATAAATGCCGTATCATTTTTTAAAAGTGTGTTAACCAGTTTCTTTCACAAAAATGTGAGACAATTATTTTACACAGAAAAAAAAATCCGCCAAGCCACGCTCCAAAACAGAGCTCTCTATAACCTTAGCCCCATAGCAATGTCCGTGTATGTAAAGATTTATAAATAAACCAACATAATTATACACAAAAGTACACAGACAAAATAAAACATTCAGATAACGAGGACGAAACGAACACATAAAGGCATCAAAACACCAATAGATTGCTTAAACGGGTTTATGGAGCGCACATTTTTTCCGCTCAACCCCACCACAGCTCCGTGCAAACTAAAATTATCCCGCCCGGTGAAATGTGCCTGTGATATAGTTATATCACTAGAAATAATTTTCAACGATATTTTAAATTTCAAAAGTGTGATCTCATGAAAAGTGAAATATTCCATGAACAAATTGCTGTGTGGTATTTCATATACGTCGCAAACAGTCAAACAGTTTGCATATTAATTAACTGTTTTGATATTTCTCACAAGCGGTTGTACAATTGATGATCTTCATCTTTTTTCAAACGTTATATTGCGCATCTAAATTAAATTTATTTCTACATATAAATAATACAAAATGTATGATATAAATTATTATTATTTTACAATAATTATGAAGTTATATTAGTAATGCAGTACCTATCATTTGGCATTTTTCAATCAGCTGTTACAGCTTTGCAGTGCTTTAGATTACCCCTGTATTGACCTTGTATGTTCGGAATTATTCACATGGAAATCAGAAGCTCTCGACAAATATCTTATGCTTTAAACAGTATTACTAAACAAATCCAGAAAATATTGAACTTTGACACCTAATGATACTTTGAGATCGTTGTTGTCTGGATGTCTGGATATCAAGCAGTCTTTATATAAAACACATACAATTAATATCTCATTACCGGATATATTGCGTGAATGCTCAAACATTTCTTATAGCAAGTTATTTCACGAACCAGTTTTAATTTTGAAAAGCAATAATAAGTAATAAAACATTTTATGAAGTTTGCTATACGTTTAAAAACCAATATCTCGGTTATCATAAATGGTAAGAAATACGTGAACTTACATTTTCTTCAGCACAATGTACCAATACAAACAGGCTGCGTTGAATCCAAAATACAGAGTTTGAAAATTTACAATGTAACACAATTTAGCTGTGAAAGATGTTTAGCTTTTCTTCTTTTATAAACTGATATGTTTTATGCCTGTCCAGACCTTTGACAAAAATATAGTGAAGAAGAAAATATATTTTGTCTCAGAGGAAAAAATCTTGTCAAACATTATGAAGCATTTTGAAGATGTGATATGACAAGTAATGTGCTTATGTCCCAAAAGGATAATCATTATAACGGTTTCTGTAAACAGTCGATACACTGTTTCACATTTGTAAACACACTTAGCGCTATGACTGTACATAGGGATGACTTTTATTCTTACATAATTATCATAACACACAGATTTTGATTTTACACTTAGATCAAACGCATCTGCTTTTGTAAACATTCAGTCAAAATATTCTTTGTAATGGAACAATAAATAGTGTAAAGTTTCCATATGTTGTAATTACTGTCATAAAGTCATTAGAGGTGATTTTACCTTCCATTTTAATCCATTTAGATTTACATATTTTATGATTGATTATTTCTACAATGCATTTATATTTGAACTGGAATATTTGTTTTAAAAGTGGCAAAAATTCAAGGCATATGCGTTTAAAATGTTAAAATATGCGACGAGCCATATTTCAAACACTTGGTGATCACCGAAATATCCTGCTGTTTATCATATCGGTGTAATACACTCCGACAATGTGCACGAGAGATGCGTATTTCGTTACTTCTTGTGATCAGACTCAATCCAACCAAACTAGTTTTTTTGTGTACTTGGCTGCATTCTATGTTTTTAAAAGATCGTCTTTTGAATTGTACTGTTGTTCATTTTAAAAGATAGCTAAAGATTAATTGACTTAGTTATTCTCGCTAAAACTTACGGAACACGAAGTTAGGATGTCTGACACAAAGTTTCATTAGTATATTATTTAAAAGTACAGCGTTATGTTCTTGGGAAATGGTCTCAGCAATTTACAGTGACTAGAATGAATGAAAGAAAACACTCACCGCTTAACAAATTTGCCAAGGGACGATTGACATTTTTTTTTTATTTTTTTTTTTTTTGTAATTTATTTCATCGACTGGTCTTTGAAAATAGTAATTTCATAGTAATTTCACGAGAGGCGAAAACAAACACAAAAGACAAAACTACAGACATTTTTAATTTTGCCCCATTTAATATTCCCTACTTGGTCATTGAAATCTTGTTTTAATTTAAATCATCGTAAAGCAATGGAATTAATATATTTGTTACTCAGTAGTTTGTTGTAGGATCATTTAATCTACGTGCAAGATAAAGGATTTAAAAGGAAACGAGGGAACGAGATGAAAGCCGAAATTTCAAGACATTTTTGACATCGTCAAAATCTGATGATTTTCGAAAGGATGGAACTAAAAGTTTTTTTGTATTCTGATCAAAACCAATTCATAACCTGTATAAATGAGCTTTTCTGTTTCGTGATTAAGCCAAAATACAGTTCATTTTTCTTTTATGTTTGGTGTTGATCAACTATAAACAAAACGTGATGACCAAACAAATGAATGCAGGATTCCAGTTTGTACTGTAAGTAGCTTTGCTATTTACAAAATGTGTCGCTTATAGCATGAAAGTAAAAGGTAGTCGGCAAAATATAATCGTAACACAGATTGTTGGTTACAGGATACGGGATATACCTCTATTGCTTTGTCATGCTTTATCTGAGCATAATGTTACAGAATATTTAGACTTAGTAATCTATGATCTTCTAAATTTTCATTTACGTTTAAAGTCTCATTAAAAGGGAACCCATTGTCGATATTTAAGTGAACAATCGAGATGAAAAGACACGTTCCATTGCAGGAAGTTTTAATCAGAAAACGCTGTTTGTGTTTCATCGAACTTTAGATCGATATCTTGTAAACACTGTATCCAAGCGTTAATGTTTCGTCCGTCAAGTTCATTTTTGTCCTGAGACTGAGGTATTCAAATACATACCGAGTATTTTTATGTCATATATCAGTAAGGGAGACAGAAAAAATACGGTCCTTCTGAATTCTGCTTCACGCATCTTATATATTACTGAAAAATATGATTATGTATACACCGCTCCCGACATGCATTACTGGGTTTATTTTGGTTTTTTTTATCCAGACCAATGAAACGTAATATGAACTTGGGCAATACATGAAATATAAAGTTAATAAGTTTAAACATTCATTTTGCTTTCCTGTTGCGATAAAATTAGTATAGGTAGGCTTATAGAAATTCAGTTGTTCTAACCTAAAATCCGACATTAGGTCTTATCTTACCAGGAACTATAAGTACAAATAAATGCAAACTGTCATTACATGTCATGACTGGACTCAATCAAACCTAATCTGCTTTCTGTTTTGTTTAGTTGTGTTTGCAAAGGGTCCTAGGTAAGAAAGGTATAGTATCACTACAATAACATGCAGTTAGTTTATCAAGGTATGTTGATCTACTTTTGAAGAATTCCTCTTTCATAACTGTTATTTGAACAAACGGAAATGGAAATGTGTTATTACGAATACTTTTGTATAATTAAGAAATAATAAGTTACAAAACGTGGTTTATCGTAGAATAACCCAAGTTTTGAGTTCTTATGCGTAAGAATATATCACGAAGGCCGTAGGCCTAAGTGATATATTGTTTCGCATAAGAACAAATGGATATATTGTTTCGCATTAGAACGAAAAACTCGGGTTATTCTACGATAAACTACGTTTGGGAACTTATTATTTCTTAAATGTATACACGTACGATAAATCACACTTGGGAACTTATTATTTCGATTCTAACACGACATACTAGTATCGACAGTGATAGAGAAAATGGTAACTACTTTTTACGACCCTGCTACGCACCTGGATCGGATGACGTCATTGCACGCGAGTGGTTTATTGCAGAATAACACGAGATAGATTTTGCTCTACATGTATGTAGCTTATTTGCTGGTCGTGTTAGAATTATTAATATTAAAAGTTATACCTTACAGAAACGTAAAAGAAACCTGGATGTAGGAAAACCTGTTTTCTCAAATAGAATTAAAATTATATTTGGAAACACTTTCCACTCCAGCAAGCTCATAATTGCGAACTTTTAAATTTTAAGAATATTTTTCTTCGTCGGTTTTTTGTGTTTTTCTGTTTTTTACACAAGAGAATTACCAATGCTAATGAACAATCCTGTTCTCCTCAAGTAATTCACAACTTCCTCAAATTAATACGAGACAGAGAAACTATTGTATTATTAGCACCACGGCCTGTTTTCAAATTTTTTACATGACTACTGCTATAAATTGACAGTACATAGTTTTTTGCTAAGTGACCAGTCTATGAATCAGAGCTATATTTTACTGGGCTAAAACTAATAACTGAGGAAAAAAGCAAACGATGTATTACTTGCCGGCTAATTGTCAAATTTAATAGCCACGAACTTTTTCTTTTTGTTTGATTTTGTGGGGTTTAACGTCGCACCAGCACAATTATATATCATATGGCAACTTTCCGGCTTTTATGGTGGCGGAAGACCCCAGGTACCTCTACGTGCATTATTTTTATCACGAACCGGCACCTGGGTAGAACCACCGACCTTCCGTAAGCCAGCTGGATGGGCCACAGACCTTGTCTGACTTCTATGAAAATAAAACATTTATACGAATATCACTCTACTGTGATCGTAATTTACCGACTATTTATTTAAAAGTTCTTTCGTAAAGCGATTGACATAAATGTTTGAATTATATCTTATAAAAGAATTTTCATATAAAATTATGATTTTGTTGGTCTATGTTACACATATCTCAGATCATTCTAACATTTGGCATTTTATATGATATATGATAGTTATAAATATTTGTTCTTGCTACATTTTGTTGCTAATTATTTGATGGTTTATGAGGTATAATTACACATTCAATGTGATCTACATCGATTTAAAAAACTTCAATTTAATATTATTAGGAGTCAGGTCAACCAATTCTGAACGCCGTTTAGATAGTTGATCTACGAGACAGGTCAACCAGTTCTAAACGCACTTCAGTAGTTCGATTTACGATGTACGACACAGGTAAACCAATTGTCAGTGTATTTTGATGGTTGATCAACGACCTAAGAGCCACGACAACCACTTCTGAATGAATTTTAAATGGCTGATATCTTCTACTCAGATCAATCAAATTGTCGATGTATTTTAGATAGTTGATATGCGATCTACTATAAACTGAAGTCAAGTATAACAGCTTATCTGTGTCAGTCTTCTATGGCTTAGCCTCTGTTTGTTTACTTTAATGAAAAAAATAACACAAAAGTAGATAAAGTTTTAAAAAAAGTTTTAGATTTTTATTTCTTATATATTTTTCAATAGATTCCTGACTTTAATATTTCAAAAAAGATCATTACTTTCGTTCCAGTTAGACATAAATGAAAATGTTGCAGGCTTGGTTTGATTGAGGCTTTACATGGACGGTGTTGAAATGCAAGCTACCGTCCACGCCCTTTAGCCCCGAGTTGAGCAAAACGATTTTTTTAATGTGACAAGTACAAGAATACCATTTAGAGACATCCGCAGATGTTTTCATACAGCAGTGTGCATGGAACCTTCAATGATACACAGAGTGCAATTCCATGAAAAGCGGTGCAAAGTCCCTAGTTAAAATAACGTGTGTATCCTAAATGAGAAAACAACGGGCAAAACTTAAAGACATTTAAGTGGGATTTGAGGTTATGAACCTGCATATCATAGGTTCTCACTTTTGAGGTATTATTTCTCCGCATTAAGACAATACAGTTCATATGAATATTTTAAAAATGAATTAGATGATCAAACATTCAAATGTTTGTAACGTAGCGTGGCCATTTAATACAACAAACGTAACCTTTTAACCAGTTTTATTTAACATAGCAACAGTCTTTAATATTTAAACATAACATTTTTAGGTAGATATTATCAAGTGATGGTGACCTGATCAATCTAGCATTTCTACCCAATTTCTCTCTCTCTCTAACTCTCTAACTCTAGATAATTATATTTCAGCATATATATTTATTTAAGCAGTCTAGCCGCTATGTAAAATTACGCAATTCGTCGTGCGTTTTTCCTTAAACATATCTAACTTTGATCCCGGAAAGAAATGGTATAAACAACTAAGTAAACCTGTTTAACCCTTGGGCTACATGTTTTGTGACAGGTTTGATAATTCAGCAAGCTTTCAATATTTTCTATTTAGATTCAAGTATTACAGTTTATCATCTTTCTCCGTAACATATTTAACAATGATTTATAGAATATACAATATTCCGAACCTTTCAAACCTGTTACATTACATGTTCAAATGCAAAATAAATTGTTTTATATTGGTGAATAATCACAGTTACAGTTTTAATAATACTTAGAAATTCCTCAAGGGTTTTCCTATTTGTTATTCACTGACAATTTGAGAGATGGCACATGGGATGATCTGATTGTTCTTTAATTTAATCTGATTTACAAAATCAAGTCCTATTAAAACCATTTTACAAAATACGATTTGGTAATTTATCTAAGACACTTAGAATTTACAAAAAATGTTTGATGTGCCTATCATATAGTTCTCGAGGAATATCACTAATTAAATTCATTCGAACAACAGTAAGTTTGATATCCTCATTTACACACGGTTCGACCTAAAACGTTTATCATGAAACCGATGTAAATGATAAGCGGAGGGAAAACGGACAAATAAGCGAAAATTAATGCTATTGAAATATGAACGGCATTCCTACTCTGGATAACTTTTTAAAAAGCGAAACATTAAGCAAAGATAATGTATCTGCGTCTATATCACATAGAACTTTCAGCGAGTATTGTTTGTAATGAACGAGAAACTTAAAACTGTGTTTAATTAGAAAGAAACGCTATCACAATCTAGGCTGTGTATAACGTCGCCCAACAATACATGTTAGAGTAAAACAAGTAGTTCTTTAATAATTGTCATACATGATAATGATTGATAGAAATACAAAGAGAAAACATGAATTTGATAGATCATCTAAACAAGGTAAAGCATCATGCACTTAAGAGATTCACCTGTGGCAGTTTCTAAAACACGTTTGCTCACGGTTGTGAACATTTTCTGCCTTTGAATTAAATAAAGTTTGAATTTTGAAGACAAAATATACTCGGAGTCCATTATACTATTATAGCTGTAATTAACATTCTCTTTGTTGATTGCAAATGCAGTTACAATATAGCACTTAGAATTTCGTATCATACTGATCAAAATGCCGATTTCAGAATTTCAGAAAATTTCATTATATCTCAAAGAATATTTCCTTTTATTTGCTTTACTAAACCTAAAGAAATAAGTAGACCAGCCCTAACATCTGACAAGACTTCAAATACCTCTTGGATTATTTGCTAACCAACGTATTTGCAGTCGCAAATCAAATGGTTTATTAAAATTCACAAATCAGTGTATACTGCAGAGAAAATACTCTTGATTTGAATACCGCAGGTTTCCAATTACCGGAACGCAGCAATGTTATTTTCCTACATTAGGTAGCCTGTTAAATATTCGAGGAAGTTCTATTTACCGCATTTAGATAAATAGACAATGATTATTTCCTAAGGAGGTAAATTGTTTAACCATCTCTATTAGCGTTGTTTAATAATACATCTACACTCTTTTTGACTTCGTTTCTCTTTAGCTTGCTCAATGTTTTAACGTCTACGATTAACCTCATATTCTTCTAAATGTGCGAGACATTTCGTAAGTGTACTTTTATGTACTTTCAATCAAATATCTTCCACAGGGAATTATATATAAAGTGATGATAAACATTACCCTTTATCAAATTATCGGCCGTCTGGCCTTCATCGAAATATGTAAAATTGTACTTTTAAGTACTATAAAAGATGATGTCAGAAATACCAAGTGCCGCTGGAAGTTTCGGAATCAATACTTCATAATTCATAAATGCGAATGTAATGGAAGATAACCGTTAATTTATTTGGAACCTATTCTGAAGAATTATGTTTACCATTAGCGTTTGTTATTAAATTAATAATGTCAGGAAACTGGTTATATGACCCAGTGAAGTGCCTACGCCTTTAGTATCTTGGACAATGGTTTGGGTCCAATCGCTAAAGTGACTAAGTCTTAGACTAGCTGACAAACGATGTAGAATGTCCTTTGTTAAAACGTAGAGCTGGTGAGACCAAATATCTCATATATAGAATTTTCCTCTGGCTACCTTGCCTAAATGATTCGTGTACCAATGATTCGTAAATGATTTCTTATTATGAGCTAGGCGATTTCAGGAATCAGACAAATTACTAAATGTTTCAAATTAACAATCTCCAATAAAAAAAGATTAGCTCACACTCCTATAGGCTGGAGACTCTATACTTGACTGGTCTTTTTGTTGAAGTTCCCGTCAGACAATGTCTTTGAATCAACAACATACGAGTCCTATCGCATAGATGCTCGGCCTCTGTCCTCTCAAACTCTATAAGATTGCCCCGACTCCTTGATGCTCAGCGCCTATATGCTATCATATGTAGCATTCAACTACCATATAGGTATTATCCCCGATGCCTTGGCTGTACTTCGCCAATAATGCTGAACCGTCTATAAGCTGGACCTCTCCTACTATCTCAGTAGATTACCAAACTCTGGGTCTCTGTCTCAGCTTCCCGATGCTCAGCCTATATATGCTATCGTCTATAGCATTCAATTACCATTAAGGTAAAACTCCTATGCGCTGGCCCTATAGCTCGAAACCTTATCGAAATTCTGCTAATCTTCTTTAGTCTAAGAACTTCCAAAGTCTTCTTTTTAATAACTTATCCGCCCTGACAGGGTAACTGCAATAGTCTCCTTCTCAAGGTACTGGGATACATTATTAGTTGAATCCACGATGTGTCTTCTTCAACCGCTGGATACCGAATGAGCTCTCTTGATTTTTGTTTTATTCATTTTCATTTGTTTACGCTGCGCTGCGTAGTTATGACTGTTTCCAGTCTAACTAATCAATCGTAGGCCCAGCGGGATTTGAATTTTGAGACCCGTTGCCAGATACAGGTCGGCGCCTGGATCAATTCCAAAGAATTATATTCATATCATATCATTAAAAGGGGGCCTTAATTCAAGGCCCGGGTGTTAGTTTTGGAACATGTCTGGGTCTTGGCTGGAGTATTTTTGGTTATTGTAATGTTGTTAAATGTTATACACCCTAAATTTGTCTAGATTTCCAAAATAATAAATAGATTATGAAATATATATTTAAATTTATTAAATTTTGTCATCCAGGGTAAGAGCCGCGATTACCTTACTTACACTCCTGAAACGCCTGAGAAAAACTGCCACTGACCATGAACTACATCTATACTCTTAAGATTTATTTTATTAATATTAAAACTTTAGAAACTTTAAAACTTTAAAAACACATTTAAAAAGATCATTTATATACGTCCGATAATTGTCAGTACACAGGTTATTTATAGATTACACGCCACGCCTACTGCATAATTGTGTCATATCGATAAATATGCTTACTCTATATGCGCTAAACATTCAATGTGCTTTAACAATTCTGTTTTATTCTATATTTTTAAATTGCTGTCATTTTGTCATTTTTTAATGTTTTTCCGATCTGTTTTTGCACTTTCTAGTCTAGGGTCTAAATTTAATGATTATATCGATATTAATTACTTTACGTTTTGTATAGAAAATATATTTACGATCGCGCTGTATGAAATTTTGCTGTTGGTTTTATCAAATTTCGACCGTGAATGAGCTCTCTGTTATCCATTTACCTATTTATACCCCAGCAGACGTGCTATTTTTAGAACTTGTTTCTGATTGGTCCAAATTTTAACATAAGGTTTTACAACGAGTACATGCTCTATCAAATATCTTGTTCCCTTTAACTTTTGGATATGACATAATGTGCGAAGCTGGGACCCAGCTATCTATATAGTGAACCCCAATCAGCCATAAATGACCAAAATTCTATTAATAACAGTAATTCAATAAAAAATTATAGCAATGACAACATGAAAAGGGAGTCAAGCACTATCTGTGCTTATGTGTAACGTTATCAATATATTAAATATACAAATTATTCTGACAAATATATCCCAGTTATTTTTCAAAATGGATTGCACAACAATGACACTTTCCAAGAGCTATAATTTTACAACGAGAAACAGTAAATATTGAAAATTAATTATTGCCACTAAAGTGATCCATAGTTAAACTATTAACTATATGTTTTTAATAAAGTTCTGCCTTGTGCTATTTTCTTGATTAGCTAGTATGAAACTGTATGCTCTTGGTAGGATGAGCCGAGAAAGTATTGTTTCTATATTTTATACTGTGCAAACTATTTAAGCACCAACCTTGTTTGATTGTATCGACATTAATTTGGACCACCTTTTCACATTTTTCAAATAACAATATATTTGTTTGTTGCGACGTCCACAAAATTCAAATGATCGATGTTGGGAATCCATCTTCTGACTCTGAAAAAGTTAGTAAAAACAGGAAAATGAGGCACCAGCTTCTCAGTGACTTCAGTAATTGGGTTTCCCGTGCCGCGCCGGTCACTTGACTGATTTCAGTGTCACAGCACTTTATCTTACATACAAATAAGAAATTTGAACATATGACGTGCAAAGTATCATTGTAAGGAATTATTGTTTTAAGCAAGCAGATAAGAGATGTATTGAACTTTAGCTTACGTAGGCTTTGTTCAGCGTGAGTTGTCAGTGTAGGTGGATGGCCCGGTGTCAATTGTCTATAATCTTCGTCCTGAGTCCAACGTCCTTTGTAAACATTTTTACACAAGCATCTTCTCCTTTGAAACTTGTTGGTGGAATTCTATGAAACTTGGCCTGGCTATTTTGTATGGTCTTTTTCCACACGTGTTTCATGAATTCTATTCTATTCAGAAATACTGTAAATATGGTAATCAAAAGGTAACAACTTTTAAAAAATCTGCTTAAAATCGCAAGGCTCAGACGTTCTTCCAGAACTTAGATATTGCACATGTCTATGTCTAGTGAGGCTCTTGCATATTAAAGCCCCTGGTGTCAAATTCACTACCTTCTTGTCACAAACCCGAAGAACGAAGGCTTAGATATTTGGCATGTAACACCGTGTAATAGTTCTCTTCAACATATGTTCAGATCATGTCCTTGGGATCAAAATTGCCCCTATCATTTGCTCACTTGCTGTACGTAGATTTATGTGGGAAAGCATTTAAAACTCTACTTGTCTTATACATCAAGACCTAAAGCTTAGTTAATTAGCTTTTAGCATTGTATAGTGGGTCTCTAAAATGTGTGTTCAAATCATGTTACTATGGTCCAAATTGCCAAACCATGGGGTTGTCTAGTTTTATATACAGGCACAACATTACAAATATTTGGCAAAAGCATAATGTAGTGCTCCTCTACAAATTTGTCAAAATCATGGTCATGGGGTCAACATCGGCAATGTCCTGAGATATATCGTTTTACTTAGATTTATATAGGATAAACTTAAATTTGTTTTATCTGCCTAAAACCTTGAGCGCGGCTTTGAACCTTTTAATCTATGTTATGAAATAGATTCGTTAATCTCGTCGTATCACGCAAATATATGTCTTTTTATGTCACAAATAAATATAAAATTGTGTTATGTTTTAATAACGAAAGTGTGAATGAAAGTGTAAATACTAACAAACACGATGCAAATGAATGTAGCTTATATATTCATTTAATATAATATTAAGTCTAGATATTTACAAAAGCCTGACATTGTAATGAGCATACCGTTTCTATAATAGAATTCCTCTGAAACGGTTCTAGGGGACATGAGGATGTTGCACATTTCATTGCTTCTCATGAGCATAACCAGTCTGGTTTTATTATGCTTGGTTACATTCTATGTTTCCAAAGTTTCTTCATTTACATTTTATCAAATAAACCCAGAAACGAATTCAATTAAATGTGTATTTAGTGACCTACTGTGAAATCATTAATATTCGTGGGGGACCAATTTTCGTGGATTTCGTGGTTGGGTCAATCCACGAAATTTAATCCCAACGAACAAATAAAATCCCCATTCACTTTATGTTCAAAAGTTGTGATCCACGAATTCATATCCCTACGAAATTGCCGTTTTGACACAAACCACGAAATTTCATGCTCACGAAATTAAATGATTTCACAGTATTTAAGATTAGGATTAGGTTGAGTGGTTGAATACATGGAGATGCCGTTGAAAGGAAATTTTTATCTAAAATGCGGCCCTCCACTAGTTTCTCGTTTGACATGTTTTCAATATCTCCTTTAGCTTAAATTAACACTTTTGCAACTCTTTTAAAGACAAAGATGGAAACGCTGCAACAATTGACACTTGAAATTTCGAAACGTTTCTGTCACAGATTCTTTTGAAAGGACCTTTCAGTGTTATAAAATTCGTGACCGAGGAAATATGATCCTTTGTTAGCATTGATGTCTGCCAGTATTGCATTCCTGTCCTCTGAATAAATTATAAGATAAAACTATTTATGTTGCATTAATAGGCAATTCAATTAAGGATGTAGGAGCGATTTTTTTCTAACGGTCAGAATTTTTTTCATGCTCTGTGAGCTTGAAGAACATTAGTTTCTAAGACAAACAAGAGAAGAAAAAACACAGGTCACCGAACTCGTTTTATTTTTATAGGGCATTTTCTTCACCCAGTGTTTGAGCATTTCTGAAATTTTGTAAAACTGTAAAAATGGTGGTATGTTATAAAACATATAATATCCCATTTAATGTTAAAGGGATTTCATGTCTTACAGGTTAATATGAATACAAGGTGATATCAGTATTATATAAGCATAAATGTCACGAACAAATCTCTTTCATTTTTACATGTTGACATAATTACTCCACCCACTTTATTTTCAATGGAAAAAATGTTTTTAGATCTGCAAAAAAAATTCTGACGGTAAGATTTTCAAAATATTTTGCAGCTTTAATGACATACAAAAATGCTTCAAAATGGACAGAAAAAAATGTTGGGGTCACCGTGCATCTAAGAGATTTATTAAGAAAAAACTGTTAAAAACTGGTAAATTTTGATATTTTATGTTCTTTTTGTTTTAATCTACATTTTCTAGATAAAATAAAGTGCTATTTTGGAGAGTTTTATTTCAGTTATGGCTTATTGTTATATGTATCATTTAGGAAAATATCAAAACCAAACCTGATCTACTTTCATAGATATTTGAAATTACCTACCCCTACCCCATTGTAAATCTTACGTCAAATTTAGGCAAATGCCAGCCAAAAATAAGGGGGGAAAAATTTTTTTTGCAAAAAGTAGAATTTTTTTGTTAAATGGTACATTATTAGCCATATTTTAATAATTTAACGTTAATTTTTTTCAAAAACTTTTGGTAGAAAGCAATATTCGAAGAAACATTTTTCAAATTGGCGGATATTCTGAAAAAAACGCTCGTACATCCTTTATGATGCGTCTGCAGTTTCAATCTAGACATTGCATAATAAATAGGCATTAACTACAATTGATTAAGTGACCTCTCCTTGTTATATGCGCACTATTTCACTAGAGGAATGCAACCATTGTCCAGGAATAGCGGACAGGTGCTTGCACTCGCTTGTACTTTAATATATATGCAAATAATTGTGTCAATAGACAAAATAGCAATTATACACAGCCTCTTAAGTAACTCATAGCCATGATTTTTCTCAAGAGCATGCAAAATTACGAAAATCCCATTTTCGATTTATGTCCCTGTTACCATTGAAACAAGGAGGCATTTCCAAAAAATTTTGTTTTTTCAAAGTTTGTTTTGATATTTTCTGTTAATATTTAAATGAATCAAAATTCTTTAATTCGTAGATGATTATATAAAACAGCAGCTCAAATAAAATTGGGAACGACTTTAAGTTACTGACATTCGAATATCAGTATCAGAAGCGTGGTCTTACGGCAAAATATGAGATTTCGTCAATACAATGTTATTATTTATTTCTGCTTTCTTCACTTTTCTTGCAGCTCATAAATAATTCGGAAACATTGACTGATGAGAACATCATACAACTACCTATCATGACGTAAACTGTTGTCCACTAATTGCAAGGTTGATGACCCTCATTTGTCTTCCAGCATAATATCTCATTCTATGTTTTTAGATTCCTTTAAAAGAATAACATAATTTCATTCGTACGAACAACATTTTTGAAAGAAACATTTTGGAATAGATTAACTAAAATGATTTATAAATGTCTGCATACATGTACTTTTGCATTGATACTGTACCCTAACTTAGACTCGTTACTACATGATAGGTTCGAAACACTACAAGTTTCTAGTAGCACTGCACGTTTTCCCACAGTCATTACAGTGTTATCATAAGTATATGTTGTATTTTGGTGTTTACATCTTTGTTAATAAGTTTCATGATGAGTTGCATTGAAATACGAACCTACAAACAATATAAAGTGCAATATGTATTCAACGATATATTTGTAATATTTTAGTAGCATTTCTCCCATTTTCATTATCTCCATGGAATCAGTAGACAAGTGGTTTACACGATACCGCTTTGTCTGTAATCGCAGAGGTTTTGCATGTGGTTTGATGAACTGATCATGTATAATAGTATACATTTACTGAATGGATATCATCCATCCACTAAAGCAATTGTAATTATTTTGTTTATGGGAAGAAAGATCAAATAACAACTACCTAATCTGAAATGACATTTCATAATTGAACAGAATTATTAAAAGCTATTTCATAATATCTTCTGCGACAAAGTTTTGACCCAGGGCGTTTTCAAAAACAAAAAGGAAAAAGTGGAAAACCACAGATCGCCCAACACGACACAAACGAAAATGTTGCAGGCTCGGTTTGATCGAGCCTGTTCATGGACGGTAGTGGAAATGCAAGCTACCGTCCATGCTCTCTAGCCCCAGGTTGAGCAAAACGCAGCATTTACACATGTTTTAGGTACCAGAATATATTTTATCTAACCCCAGATGTACACCTACGGCGGTGCACATGGAACCTTCAATGATAGACAAAGTGCAATTTAAAACAAGAAATATCTTTAAAAATGATGGTCGG
Source organism: Mercenaria mercenaria (assembly GCF_021730395.1). Classification (NCBI taxonomy): domain Eukaryota; kingdom Metazoa; phylum Mollusca; class Bivalvia; order Venerida; family Veneridae; genus Mercenaria; species Mercenaria mercenaria. The sequence goes on from NC_069368.1 coordinate 58,472,138, forward strand.
CGAATTGTAATAAGGAAAGAAGTTTATGAATTTTTCATCTAACATTCATCTTTCATCTAACATTTTTAAAATTGCAAAACTAAACACCGCACTTTAACAATTTAAATGGTTCTCTTTTAATTTTTCGCAAAGGTTTCGTAGGGTTGCAATTTTGTTTCGTTTATCATTAGACGAATAATTACAGCAGTAGTTTGATGAAGATTCATGAAGCGGTTCATGAGAAGAGGTCATTAAACGTGATTATATTTTTAGCTAAATTGGTCCCTATCCCCATTTGTAACAAAATAGCAGGAGAACTTACGATATTGTTACACATCGAGTTTGATAAAAATCCATTACATTTTAGTGGTTAATGCGAAGAAAGGCATATCTACTTTTAGCTATAGTGGTCCGTAATAGGGCCCAAGTTCCTATATAAATAAATTTGGAAGAGGACCTTATAATGATGCTCCAGACCAAGTATGACAAAGATCCACCAAGCTGTTCATGAGACGCTGTATAAAGGCATTTCTAGTTTTAGCTCTAGCAGCCCCTAAAAGGGGTCAAATGTCCCAGCTGAACAAAGTTGGCTGCGGGCCTAATAAAGATGCTACAAATCAAGTTTGATTAGAATACATGAGAAAAAATCAATTAAAGGATTTTTTTATTTATTGTTTTTATTTATTTCTAGAATAGGCCAACTGATCCCGCTTTAACAAATGCATATTCGCTTTTCATGAATCTTTGGACAATGACGTCACACCTATAAAAAAGTGAAGGTCAAGCAAAACATACAATTGTAATTATTTCAATATTTCTGTTTCATAAGCAAAGTTTGACCGTAGTCATATCATAGATATAGATAAACTGTATGCAGCGTACCTTCATTTCAGTGTTATGAGATTCAGTCATTATATAGCATATACATAATAAAACAGATTTCAACTGTGTTCAATATTTGCATACCATACTAAAGAAAAATATTCATATATAATAAATCAGTTAAATAATTTATAACAAATATATCAAAGCAAACAAGTACTCATTTTAATATGCAATCTGAATAAGTCACAAAAGCAAGAAACCTTTTCATATACAGACGACAATTGTAACAAGGAAAATCTTTTAAAAATTACTTCTCTACATAAAAGACTCTTAACACATCCTTATTCGTGTGATACGCAGACCGTATTCAGCTCTTTCTTTAATTTGATATATGTTGGTATTTGAACAGGTTTTTATTAAACTTACTTATCATTTTTAGATATATCAATATTCTTGCTAAATATACTGAGCCAAAGTTAGCTTTAAAACTGTGAACAGCGTCGTTTAGAATAAACGCTTTGTCTACATTTCACTCAGCGTAGCACAATCAACAGAGTGAAAGAAATTGACACTCTTGTCCAATCAGGCAGAGTGTTGCATAAATCTTCCATTCTGATAAATTATCTATAATGCGTTATCAAGCAGATTGATTTGCAAACTGAAGTCACGTGGCATAGGTAACGAATTCGTTCTTAGACGGCGTTCGCCGAAAAAACAAAACAATCAAACAATTCCAAGGAAAGCGGCGTATGGTCCCCAGGTAAAATAATATCATTGCCCTAAACAAGAAAATGACGGGCTCTAAACTAAAAGCAGGCACCCTAACCAAGTGGTGATTTAACAATACCCAAAGCTACTTAAGCGGGTTAATGTATCCACCCAAAGCGAAATGTCTAAGCTGAAAAATTAAACAGTACACTAACACAACATAAATGTCATGTTGAATGATCTGAAGAGATCGAAATATAACGGCTCTGTCTGTAGGTACAAGGAGACATTTTATGGCCGCCACACGGCAAAAACAACGCTGCTGTGCTAATGAAATATAATAAGTTGAAAGCCAAAGGTCGTGTCACATTGGTACAACTTGGTCTGATTTACATTTACATAAAATGTATTACTTTAATTAGAATTATGGAAGTAACACTAACGTAAGGCTAGAGAGGGCAGATTTGCAAATGGAACAAATTGCCTTTTGAACAGAGAAGGTAAGTTCTCATATCAAATCAAATCAAAATTTAATTAATAATATATACTAGATCATTTAGTCAAAGCTGTAAGGATCCTTCATCTTATAGATTTTCCTACTGTTTTTTGTTTCCTTATTCTAATATTTCTATTGACATTGTGATTCATAACTCACTTATTTCAGATTTCTAAAATCATATTTCCTCCCTTTAAAGATGCATCCTTGCAGATCTAAAACTGAAAAGAATATTAATCTGAAAATAGATTAGAACAAAAATGGACATCTAAGTGGAATAACCACCAGTAGTTTCGGAGGAGCAGTCCGGTCAATTTTTGGTACAGACGGAGAGACTTGCAGATTGAAAGATTTACGGACAAGACAATATCAATATATCTACTACCAACATATGGGGAGACATAACTACCCAGGAACATGAAACCATCACACGACCGAACAATATCGTAAGTGAAAATAAGTGGATTCCTCTAAATGAAGCATTATCAGAAATACGTTAATTCCCATGTACATAAATAAAATAAAGCGTCTTGGATTAATGGATATCCTAACTTACAGTCCGTAAATATTTGTGGAAGCGCTGTTTACTGTACTAAGATAAATAGTCGATAATCCTATCCTTAGAGGGAGGAAAGTCTTTCTTCAATTACTTCAAGCATTGTGCACATGGCTTCCTTAATTGCGTATTACTTGAAAACAGACTACAATATATTTGTTTCCTGTATGTCTAGAAATGGTTTATCAGGGAGGGCACGTAGAAGGATAGCCTAGATATAATAAGAATGTAAGTGTAAAGCAAGACGTTTCAGTGACAACAGAACGGCATAAAACCAGACTCTTTCTGACAATCAGTGTGTTATCGTAGTGTGAATTGTTAAATAGGAATTAAAGGAAATTTTCCGACAATTCAAAACATAAATATGTTAACAGATATAGCCTTTTAAAACAAACTTTTTTTTGCGAAACAAAAACATAACGTCATGCAATATGTATTGGAGATATTTTAACTTAAAAATGAAACGATAAGGGTAGATTTTCCAGAAGCACAGAACACAACAAATACATAAAGTGCACGGAAGGCCCACCTTATGCGGAAACTGTAGCGGAAGACGGGTCCTTTCATAAAGTAATGGTGGCTATCTTGGGTACCATGACTTCCTCAGTCTTTGCTTATATTTGCACTACCATATGTTAGACTTATAAATAAGATAATGATATTAAGGAGGTAATCCGAATATGGAAATTATAACCAAATTTGTGAAAGGGATTGGACTTAATATAGTTGATTTTTCTCTTTATGTTGGGTTTAGAGTCCAAACAAAAAATTTACATCATATGGATAGTTTTCCATCTTTTTATGGTGGAGAAAGACACCAGGTGCCCCACCACGGAATAATTTGTAATCGCCTTTTGTCTGGGTCTGGCCTGTCTCATAATAATGGCATCAACTTTAAAAACACAAACGAGAAAAATAAGTTTCATAAGACAGGAAAGAAAGCAATTTTTGTCGGACATCACTTGGAATAAGTTTGATGAATGCGCCAGAAAGAAATAGTTTTGATCCATAAACTCTTAAACATGTGAATGGGCATTTCTAAAGCACATATTGATGGCCTACCAATATTGTTTTAAATCTAAGCGTATCCAAATATTTTGTTCAGTGTGTTGCAATAATTATCGTTGCGTACTTTGCGTAATGATATTGGCAGTTGCTGCGCAAATGTTTCACTCATATAACAAATATGCACGTTTTGTAATCGCGCAGCGCAAATAACTAATTTGTGATTTAAGACATACTGATTTTAGCTGCCAACAAAATTTCATAAGAGGACCTTTCAAATAAAATTGTCTAATGATACAAATGACAAAAATCAGACATGCTTGAAGGTGTGAATAGTCCGAGCCGTTCTGTTTTAAGTGTACATTTCTTCGAGTAATAAAATAGGTGATCCATATATTTTTGCAGTTATTTGAAGAAGTTATTTACATCCTTGGTATTTTATGTAATTTAATTTCTTTAAAAGTCGTTTTTAGAGTTACTTAATGTCATCCAAGGTATTTTTTAAATACTCTTAAAATTTTTCACTTTTTAATGCCTTTTTAGTTTAACATTTAGATTCTGAAATTGTAACTTTCACGAGCACACGAATAAAATATCAAATCCTGACAAGCATTTTTCATAAACTAATGTTAACTTTACCAAGGACGTTGTTTACGTCAATAATTTTACTTTTGTATGACATTATAGTTCAAGGTTTTATTTAATTGTGCCAATTGGTAATCTAAATAGCCACATTGGCTTTTCCTTTAAAACTGAGTTTCACACCTTTATGTTCAACATTCATAAAAACCCTTTCAGATTGTCTGTTTACCTAAGGTTTTCAACAAAGACACCTGCATCGTTATATCACCTCCTGGACTAGCTGTTCTATCAGTACTGCATACACTGATGTGTTTGGCGCGGAGTTTTCTTTTGATGAATCGTGCAGTAACTTTCGTACTTGTTCCATTAAGAGCGGGCAGCTGAGTAGAACCACCGACATTTCGTAAGCCAGCTGAAGGCCGATGGTTCTACCCAGAAGAAGCAATCTGGGATAAAAAGTTGGAAAACTTGCCATTTGACCTAACTGGTGTCAGTGTGACTGAGGAAATTTTGTTTATTCTACTTACGATGCAGATTATAAAGTTATCAAATTAACAGATATATTTTACTATTTCTATTGAAAAAAGTACTAAGTAATCATAATAGTTGTGGCGTAGCTGAAATATTCACTTGCACTTAATTGCAACGGACAAGATAAGAAGATTCCAGTAACTTACAAATCCGATGTAACAATCTTTATCTGACCTGTGACTGTAACATTCCTTCTCGGACCTGTGACTGGAGAATAGAGTAGAACGTCACTTCTATTTTATAATGGGATTTAGAAATCATATATTTTATTGACCATTGATACTTACTGCATGCAAAGCAATGCAAAGCATTGCCTGTGCCGACAAAGTGCGTGTAATGCCTTCTAAATTTAGATTCTGAATCACCTTCCGTCGCAAGTGCGTTAAACTCAGACAACAAACTGTATAAATGGTGCAAACAAGGCAATGATCTCAACATAATTTAAAAACGTTTTTACCTGTTTAATATTCTTACATTTAAAATGAGTACTATTGGATTAATTTATATGTAAACCCTACCGAATAACTAATTAAATCCTTGCGTTTACAAACGTATGAAATCAGAAAAAGGCATTGGTGTAACGCTGAAAAATGACACAAGTGCAATGTCGTACAATGATATTATTCAACGACAAATCATAAAATGAGATAATCTTATTTCTTAAACAAATACAGTCTACAAAATGATCGTCAAAATAAACAATGTATCATTTCATTTGGAAAAAAAAACTGTTTGAACAGTCTCAGTCAACTAGGATTGGCAGTCACAAAATTAAGTCATGATAAATCACTCCCCAGGTATTATTTGCAGTGCGATTGTACTTTATTAAGTTTTGTAACGGAAAATACATCATCTACATTTAACCCTGTCAGGCCATTTATAACCATGAAATTGTCACTACAGACATTTCATTACCCGTACTTTTTGTAGTACAGTCAAACCTGTGTTAAAGACCACCTCTGAACAGAGACCATCTGGCTGTAAAGACCACATGTTTTGTTTCTCCCATTTTAACATTTACAGTGTATCTTAACCTGAGAATAAAGACCGCCTCCCAATAAAGACCACATTTTGGCTCTCCCAAGGGTAGTCTTTATAGACAGGTTTGACTGTATATAAATTCTTAATGACAAAATGTAAATGAAGTACATACGTTTGTCCTAAAAGATCATAAATATGTAACTCTTGCACCAACTTGTATTCTTCTGTTCACTTCACGGCTTTGATAAATTTAGCCAAAAGTTAAATCCGATTGTAGAGACTATTTATGTTAAGACCGTCTGAAATTCTTGGTGCAGAGGGAATTGGAACGGAGACCAAAACACCGTTTCCTTTGTTTGGTAGCGAAGAACTCATACGGAATCTGAAATTAATCGATTCTACAGACTTGTGATAACTCCTGATCAGAAATAATTAAGCGCTAATTAAACCAAGAAGGAAAACGGCAGACAAACGTAAGTGTGTACATGTTTCAAACAAGCTAACATATATAATTGTAGGTTTTATATGTTTGAAGCATATTTGAATTTATTTATTTATTTATTAAGTTATTTATGAAGATGATATTATTGTATCTGAAGATTTTACAGACAAAAATGTAATCTATTCTTTTCACACGAACATTACAGAGAATTGATCGTCTGTTTATGATGGCAGATTTAAATTTATATTAAGTTTTTCACAATGAAATCAACATAGAACACAATATAAAGTTGACTGATATAGCCATATATATGCGACTTATAAGAATATTAATCAAGTTTTGCTAAATGATTATTTTGAAAAATCTGATAATAACGATTTTTTCAGCTCTAATTACACGACTCTAAAACTGAGTGGGCAACATGTCACGTGTCTACGGCGTAACATTCTAGTGAGACAGTTTTATAAAGTACAGCATTGTGCGCATTGTTACAAACAGACACTGTCGTTTACATGACTGAAAAATTGTTGAAAAAGACGCTAAACCCGAACAAATACACTCCTTATACATTTTTCTGTTCAAAAATTGATAAGAGCAATAAGGATATACAATTTGTGATAGAGCTCTAATGCATTGGACGTATATTTTGAAGTTATGAATATGATAAATTATGCTTATGAAAATAATGTGCACGTCCTGGCCTTTGGGCCTAATATGCTATGCTAATGGTAACCCTGTTTACAGCTGTATTGCTAACAGTCAAAAATGTTTGAAATAACGTCAGCTTTATTTTTTTCATCATAAACTGCATAAATATGTCCAGACGCCATGCAAGTTAATGAATTTTTTTCTAAAATAAATATCATCGAAACTATGACGGTCTGTGCATTCAACATTATCATTCTTTAATCAAAAAAATAGTAAACAGACAGGTTAAGCATATGTCATATGAATATACGTCTGTCTTAATATGAACAGATATACCACTATGTCAAGTGGAAAATGAACATTTCAACAAACAATAATTTCACAATTGTTTTTCATAAATAATGGAACAAATACGTAAACATTCAGCAGTCATTTTCTACAAGAGACATCAGGGGTGCGATATGATTTCAGTAATGCGCTAGATTTAATGAATAAATAATCACTGTTTCTTTTGTATCTTTCGTGTATCTGTGCTTGTCATGTGATAGTCTAGATCAATTCGTGTGAAAATTTAACATGTATTCTAGACGAAACTAACGAGAAAGGTAGTACAATTATTGCCAAGGGGAATTTTTTTTTTCTCCTTTATATACATAACTAATGTCCTCAATGTTTTCCTTAAATTACATTATCAATCACATCTTGGCTTCAATCAAAGACTTATATATTATTTTTTACGTGCACATAATTAAGTTGTCAATAACAAAATTCTGGATGACATTAATAAACTAAGTGTAATGGAAGTGTTTTATTATCTCTTATTAAAAACATGTACTTTTTACCCAATTACGGCTAGTGAATCTTCTCCTCAAGTTTTAGTTCCCTGGAATGAATGGTATTGGTCATTGAAGTTAAAATGGAGTATCTATAACAAAAACATCATCAGGATAGTGAAATATGTAATGCAATTAAACCGTAGCAGGAGAGTGGTGGTCTAGCGGTTAAGATGTTAGCCGCTGAACATGGGTGTCGTGGGTTCGAACCCTACTGGGGTCACGATCACGCCTTCTCGTTAGACACTGGTACAGGTTTTCCAGGAAGCGGACTCTAGAGTGGATCAAATAAGCTTGAAGCTTTCATCACAATCGATCTAAAATTAAATACTATAAACTAAACTATTTAAACCGCATGACTATGTACCTGAGGAAATACTCGGCATAAGTTTTCGTTCATAACAAAAACAATTCCAATATGTTTTGTTCACATCGTTCCCATTTGAATTCCATTTACCAGTATAGAAACTGCATTCCAAAATCGGATATTGATCAAAATGAGCTGAATGATTGGGTATAATGTTTTACAATGCTGCAGAGGCATTGCTATTTGCATAGGGCGTAAAAGCGGAACGGCTATTAACCTGAACGCTTGTTATCTTTAAGAGACACGAAAGATTTGTTAGCATATTGTATGTTTAAAATGCTTGATAGGTACCGACAGAAATTTGTCCTCTGTGTGTCATTAATTTATTTCTTCCTATATCTGTTTTGACGTTCGGCAGGCACTTTCATAGGAAGTTATCGATAAAGATATGCTGAACTTTTTAAACATGGGCAATAACGCAATTTCTATAATTTTTAGCTTTTATATTTTTGCATTGAAAGCCGACTGGCTCTGCCATTACATACATGATGTGCCCTATTGTGTTTCATCTTCATATATGTTTTGTTTGTCAGTTTGTCAGTTACTTCTGTTTTTATTATCGCATTAACTTGTGGTTATGTGTACACATGCTTAGTCGGGTATACGTGTAAACATCTCAATGTACCCATTCCTCCATGCAGAGTGCTGTATGAGTGGCAGCGCTCCATGAACTTGGCTTTTCCTGTTGTTTCGTATTGTGCTACGGTTTCTGTTATTACTCCTCTGTTGTGATAATCCGACCAAACATAGAAGTAAACTTTAGCGCAGTTACATATTTCAAACTACCGATTTTTCGATGACAACACTCATTCGAACGTAGTTTGTTTTACGTGTTATAAGAAGCACTGAAAGCATTGATGAAACATTCCAAATCACATGTTAATTATACGTTCGGTACGGTAAAAAACAGTTTGTGTCCGGCATCAACGTTTACAATGCTCATTTAATTTATTCCTTCGTAACCACAGAATCAGCCTAGAGCAATGTATTCCCGGTCATCACTACATCCAGTGTTCCAATATAAATGTCTATACCACTACATAGTGGGTTTGAACATTAGAATTCTTTCAACCTAAAATATTCCATATATATTGGTAAACTAAAAGTACTACAACTGTTTCGTTCTCAAACTATTACCAGTAGACAACAGACCGAATGTTTTACTAAATAAATTCAGCTTTCCAATGCTGATGTGTGTTACAAAATTGGATATTTTAATCTGAATGTTACACAATTGATATCTCACATATATCTTAAAATAATGTTGCGAAATAGTATCTACTTTAGAAAAAATGAAAAAAAGTTATAATATTCATTTCTGTTACGTAAAGTATGGGCTCTACGTAGTTGACGACCTCCTCTCATTAATCAGACACTGGAAAAATATGACTGTGGTGTAGCTGCCAGTGTGCCATTTCTACACTACTTGTGCGTTTCAACTATTTTGTACAAATGTATATAATACAGCATAGGTCGTTGCCAATAGTAAGACCATGTCACAAGCACATGGTGAAAATGTTAATACACGAAACACTCATGAAATTAGTGTTCAATGCTAAAGAGCACCAGCTTTACATAACAATGTTTGACAACTAAAATCAAATTATGATTAACTTGGAAAATTGTCTTTAACAAATAGTTATAAAAATTCCAAAATTCACAATCTAATCTCATCTTCCATTATTAAATTGCAAGGATGTCCATTAACCTTTTTAATTTAGAGCAATCCCTACATCTCCTCTGATAATAGCAGTCAGTTCTTTAAAATTGTATCCGTCTATCATTGAACACATTTGAAATAGTATTATAGTAGTTGACGAATATATACAAATCTTAAACATTATTTTTCTAGTAAGCTTTTTGAACATCCTCATCGAAATATATAATACTGGCGTTTTATACTCTTAAACATTCTGACAGAAACATATAAAATTGGACTATTACACTCTTCAACATTCTGATCGAAACTAAAATAGTAATTCAGAGATATTTACAGAGAAAAGATCGTGAAGTCGTGTAGACATATTCCAATGGATATCTGTAGGCATTTTATTTCAAAAGTTAAGGCAAAGGATCCATTTCGAATGCCATGCTAAAAGAAAAAACATGCAATTTTTTGTGACACTGTACACTTTTATAAATATTTTTACGATTTAATTTTTTTCGCAGCAAATGTTTGAAAAATATTTGATAATCCCTTTTAAATTATCTAGTTACCTCACAAATAGACTACTATAAGGTTTTGTAGAGTTCACAGTAAGTGCAGATCACAGTAGCTCGCATATCACTTGGACATATTTCCACAGTCATATTCTTTGTCTTGTTTGGGTATATATCTATATGTTGGTAGTCATGTTTGATTAATCTATTAGTGAAACGAAACACCGTTTTTTAATAATTTAATATAAAAATTTTTCATTCATAAAGATTTGCACGTGACATTTGGCATGTACTCTGTAAGTCATGCTTCATCTTGTAAACATGTATGTGCATGAAAAGACAGCTATACGAATATGGCATAATAGAAATAATAGTATTCAAAATGATTTCAATAATATTCGTATTTAAATACATAAGCAGGGTGAAAGCATATGTACAAAATTATTGAAACAAAGCTGTAAATTTGGCGCCATTCAAACATACACACATGGAAGTGCTCACGAAAAGACTTACTTGTAAAGAAAACCTAGCGCTGATTATACTTGATTCATTGTTTTTGGACTGAAATTATCCTATAATCATATTGATCGTCTTTACTTTCAAGTAGCAAATTACAAAAGATAGACTGCCTACTTTCATATTGCAACTGTTCATCCCCCTCAAGTTTTCTAAATTCAGTGATTTATCCTTTCCTGAATGAAAACTAATTAAAGAATATTTCAAGCAATACCCTCATATATCGGGACGATATATACACGTTATTATGGTGCAAATTATATTGCTACTGACTATAAGATATAGTCATAGGACACTGTTTGTTCTGTCGCTTAAAGCTCAGCGTGTATTCATCATTCTCGACACGTGAGTGTAAGCTGTAAATTAATCTAGAATGACTACCTTGGTATCAATCGTACTACAAAATGAACAGAATAGTACAAAAGACAAACTGACATTAATACCATATACTGTATCTTTACTTATAAAATACAGAGGCAGTCCGTTGAACTGGTAAAAACATTCAAATGACAAACGGTTAAGTAAATAACGACAACAAACAAGTTTAATGGTGCGTTTATTCTATTCCAAGTGATGCATCATACACATTTAGTCTCCATCGGAAGGAGATCATCAATCAATTTAATTATCTCAACATCATAATATACAACAGCAAATGTAGTATGGACTTTTTTCATACGTGTATAAAATGCCGAAAACGTTTTTCGTATTGATTATTTAAAAGGTACGAAATCTAGATTTACACAAGACTAACATATTTAAGCATAAACAAAAAGAAGTCCTAAAGGAATTTGCGATTTGTTGTGATCTGTGATTTTCTAATATAATTTAATTGAAATGAAATTAACACTTAGATAAAATTTTAAGATATATTTTTAGCAGAAAATGATCAAAATGCCATGTCAAAATACAGCCAAAACGTTTTTTTTTTATTTGATATACTAGTATTGTTTAATAGGCAGGTATAGTATTCATGTCGATACATTGCTAGTTTGGCTATACATACCTTATGAGGTGTTAACTTTTTAGATATCGTATGTATAGGTCTCTAAATAAGGAACAAACAATATTTATGATAAGTAATGGTAAATAATAAATCATGAAAAATAGCAAAACAGATAAAAAAGAAGGGCAATGCAGCCTTCATACAGCATTAATACTCCAGAGTGAAGCCATTTCATGTTACCAAAATTTTGTGACCAAAACATGCTCTTTAGGCAATATTAAACATCTAACAGGAAATGCCATGTCTCCAGAACGCAGTCTTCTCGAATAGCAACCACAAATCAGTGTATGTATAGATGTTTATATAAATTACACATGCATAAAATAAAAAGAGAGAGACAACGAAGACGAAGCGAACAAATGAAGGAAGCACTTAGACACGAAACAATTATTGAAGCAGCACTCTTGATATTAAACCAGTTACTGGTGCAACAATTCCGAAAGGGTGCACATTAAAGTTATTCGAACTAGATGATTCGAATACAGAAGGCGTGATAAACCAGGGAAATTCAGTGTATTACTAGTAGGAAAATGCAATTAACTCTCAGTGTTGACTTATGATACAACTAGGGATGCAAAAAAGACCAGTTTGTAGTTCCTGTTTCGTTTTATGTGACATGACTTATAACCGTTTTATAATGAGTATTATTTAGAGTGTTATTTATGTCACATTTGTATTTAACTCCAGTACTTCTTTACACTTTCAAAGAGCGACACCCCTGATCAAATATGTTTTATATTGTCACACTGACTTAATTTAATATTGTGACGAAAGACCGGCAAGAGACTCAAGTATGAATAAATGTATAAAGAAACCTAGAACAATTGGACGTCCTACCAAATATTAAGTTAAAATAAGTCCCCGTACGATATTTGTAGAAGCACGTCAATTCCCGTGTGTAAGTAAGATAACACCTTTCACTTAATGAATATCCTAACAATCCGTGAGTAGTAGAGGCAGTATTGTTTTCTGTATTAAGACAAATAGTCAATGATTATATCCTTTGAGGGTAGCAAGTGTTTCAAGCTTTGTGCTAGTCACTGTAAATAACTTTTAACAGGGAAAAGCACTTTTTGCGCGTCCTATTTCTACTTAGATGTTGCTCAGTGCTATAGCTTTTTGGAGAAATACTTTGATAATAGCTTATAATCCAGTAACCAATAGTAATATATACTGATAAGTTGGTAAAATACGGTTAAATGTTGCGTAACAGTGGACTATATTCAAATAATGTTAGGAAATGAGCAATAAACATATACATCTGAAAGGAAAGTATAATATACCAGTAGACATTTGACGTCGGTTAGACGTCGTATAGACGTCGGACCCCGACGTCGGATTAACGTTGGATTTTGGTTGGATTTGCAAACCGTTTAGACGTAAAGAAAATATGTCAGAATGAATTATCTAAAACTACTGATGAATCACTTAAAAAATAAACTTTCCTAATAATATGCTGCACAAAAGCGCTTGAAGTGCAAGAAAAACAGTCTATTTTAATTTAGTATTGTAACTGTAATATTATGTTATTCAGACATTTTACTTTCTAATGTTTGAATGGAGGAGGGAGGGCACAATGATAATAAAATACAAGTATTGTATACATGCAGTATACTTAAGAATGGTTAGCAACGATATCTCCAAAGACGTTCTACATTTAAAAATGTTATTCTTTCAATTTCTAATTTGACTAACTGAGAAAATGTTAACGTAATAAAACAAATCACCTCCTCTTACCGGTTAAATGTATTTAAAGAAATGAATGAGACAAATCCGTTCCTACAATGTTAATAATATTCCTTAAAAGTATTATAAAAGTCAAAAACAAAACACGACTTTCCAATACTTGTATAAATACGCAAGTTCTTCGAACCTGACATAACATAATACAACAAAACCTTGATATTGATCTATTAGAATCTTGTTGGTAGTAAGACTAATAAATCCATGAATCATGTATAATTGAAGGGAAAAAAACTTAATTCGTAATTGCATAACCCTTGTTCAAATATTCATTTTATTTCATTTAAATTAAAACTGTCGGCATTTTTTTTAACTTATGTTAACGAAAGTTAATCGGGATTAACTACGTAGAATGGTGCAAATGGTGTTTTAATGAGAACATAATTTGACTATTTTTCACAAATGGCAATACATATTAATTTTAATACGGAATTGTGTCTTATGCATGTATTATTACTTTTACTTTAACAACACTTCTGAAATACTTCTTAAAGAAAATATTATAAGACTTATAATACGGCCTTTCGATCGCTGATAGTCCTGCCCTATTTGCACATTGTAGGAAATCTTAATTAACAAGATATCCTAAGTCTGATGGACATTTGTTACATTCTCACTTTGGCAAATTTTACTGCCTTTATTATCTGGCAACTTCTTTCATAACTGTATCATTTATAGCACATGTTGTAGCTCACCTGAGCACGAAGATCTCAAGGTGAGCTATTGTGACTGGTCATTGTCCGGCGTCGTGCGTCGTGCGGTGTACGTCGTCCGTCAACATTTTCCTTATTAGCATTATAGAGGCCACAGTTGTGACCCAATCTTCGTTAAATTTGGTCGGAATGCTTGTCTTGATGATTTCAAGGTCAAGTTTGAAATTGGGTCATGTGGAGTCAAAAACTAGGTCAGAAGGAAAGATCATAGGAAAATCTTGTTCACATTCTAGAGTCCACAGTTTAAGCCTGAAACTCATGGGAATTAACCAGAATGTTTGTCTTGATGACCACCAAGTCAAGTGTGAATCTGCATTATGTAGAATAAAAAACTAGGTCACCAGTTCAAATCAAAGGAAAGGCTTTTAACACTGTAGAAACCACATTTATTATTCTATCTTCTTGAAACTTTGTCGGAATGTTTATCTTGATAATTCCTATGCCAAGATCGAAATTGGGTTATGTGGAGTTAAAAACTAAGTCACACGCTCAAATCAAAGTAAAAGCTTGTTAACACTGTAGAGGCCACAATTCTGACCCTATCTTCAAGAAACTTGATCAGAGTGTTTAATTTTCATAACTTTAAGGCCAGATTTGAATCTTGATGATGTGGATTCAACGATTAGGTAACTCGCTCAAATCAAAGGAAAAGCTTATTAACACTCTAGAGGCCACATTTATGACCCTATCTTCATACAACTCTGTCAGAATGTTTTTCTTCATGATCCCTAGGCCAATTTGAAACTGGGTTATGTGGGGTAAAAAACTATGCCACCCACACAAATCAAAGGAACGTTTGTTAACATTCCAGATGACACATTTATGGTTCTATCTTCAGGAAAGTTTAATAGATTGTTTATCTTGATGATCCCTAGGTCAAGTTTGAATTCGTGTCAGTTAGGGTTAAAAACTAGGTCACGTGTTCAAATTACATGAAAGGCTTGTTAACACTCCAGATGTCAAATTTATAATCCTATCTTCATGAAACCTGGTCAGAATGTTCATCTTGATGATCTCTATGGCAGGTTTGAATCCTGGTCATGTGGGGTCAAAAAGTAGGTCACCCAGTCAAATCAAAGGATAAGCTTGTTAACACTCTAGAGGCTATAGGCCCAATTACTCAGGTGAGCGATCCAGGGTCACCACGACCCTCTTGTTTACTTTTATGTTCACTATCCTATAACGAACAGGAGAGGTTGGTATCCCGAATAAAGGTTTACGTGCAATTTACCAGTTTAAGCTTACCATGTTTGCCTATTACCGCTCCAAGGCGGTGTATCACTGTGTTTCTTTATGTGTTTGTTATATAATTGTAAATTAACAAATTGATATAGCAAATGTTTTGTGATAAACACTTTCAAATGTGCTTTACATACATATGGCAGCTACGCAAGTTGTGTAATTCATCATGTACAGACTGAGTACGGATGCAGATGTATCTGACCAAAGGAACAGAGGACGACAAAGCTCGCAGAACAAAAAGACAGAAAGCTGTACGTTGTAGATATATCTGAATAAGTTTTAATTCATTGTGCATGGGTAGTTTTGTTTTATAACGTGCCCAGTGTAAAGCAGCACCGATACACCTAAATCTATTTTTTCCTTGGAAGAACAAAAGATAATAGGTAACGGTCCATTTCTCGGAAGCACAGAGCACCACAAACATTTGCAAAGTAGGTCCACAACAAAAAGAAGCTGTAACGGAAGATATTATAGACGGGTTGCTTGAAAAGTACATTTTAATTTGATGCAAAATATAGAAAAAGGGGAGGAGGGAGTAGGGGGTATAAAGGGGGTGTTGAAGTGGAACAAGGATGAATATTCAGAAGGGAATGCTACGTTCCTTAAGCATTGACCTCGTTGTTAAGTGGTAGGTACTGAAGGATTGACATGACTGGACCACCGATCAATATATCAAAAGATTTTATTTTGACCGCTTAAAGTCATTCGCATGAGGCAAACTCATTTTTACTTTGTTGTCTATTTGTTTTACTTTGTCTATGGATATTTGTGTACATGTCTATTCTTGTACACATCCATACATTAATTGCTGAAGAGTTTTGTTTCGAGGATCTCTTTTCCTTAAACGTGGCTTTTCTTATTGGAACTAGTATTTAAGGCCTACAGTGTATGATTTTGGTGTTAATGGTTTTAAATCATGAATACATAACGTTATCTTCTATTATAAACCAAACACGTACGTATTATATTAACAATGTCTTATTTCATATGAAATAAGTAGTATACTTCAATATGTTTAACACTAGTCAGTAGTAGTCACGAGAATAGATAGAAAGAGCTTTCTCTGATTCCAATCTATTAATCAGTTTAGCGTACGAAAATAAAGCATAAAACTACTTCAGGTCAAGGCGAACAGAACCCAGAAAACCTCCGTTTATAACGATTTTCCTCAACTTCCCTACCATGGAAAAGTCGGAAAATCTGTACCTTTTATTTGTTGTTGATTTAGGTTTTACTATCTACCAACTCAGTACAGATAATATGTCGCAAAACAAAAAAACAAAGAAAAATATCTAACAGGGAATGTCACGCACCAAAAACGTAGCCTCCTCAAAACGAAACCCCCAAGACTAAACTGTTTGGTTCATGTTTTATTTTTCTTTTGGATGCAGAATAAACTGCACTGTTGCATAGGTAATTATATTCATCTGACACTTTGCTGGTTGTGTTCGTTTTAATTGCAATCGTATTTTCCGGTCACCATTACGCGGACTCATTGAACGATCTTTTCGAATTAAAAAAACACACACACACACTCACTTGTATTTGTTTAATATTTATTCAAAAAATATAAAGGTACATTTGAGTCGGCCGTCCAATCTTCCACCCGCGTATCTGTCAAGCAAAAATAAACAACTGACCTTCCATTTTCTTTTCGAATCAATATGTAGTTTTGCACACTATTATTAACAGCTTGGAAGTTTATATTTTGTCCGTCTGACTCTTTGTACTTGAGAGTTTTAATATAAAATGTAATCAAAGTAGAATCTGTAATCAAAGTAGATCCTTGCATATTACAAGTTTTGATTTTTAACACAAAAAGTCAAATACATTTATCATTTTTTTCGATCAAACATACCTTTAGGTTACAAGTAACTCTTTTTAATGTCCAAGAACATAAAAATGTGGAATATGAATACATGTAAAATGATAAATGAATTCGTGAATATTTGACTTGCACAGAAACTAGTCTAATAACAAGAAAAATGACTTCAGTTACATGAATGTGGCACTGTACGGTCGGGTTTAGCTGTTGAAAAGCAAAGCTACGTTTGTTTCGACAAGAGTGTAGGTTCATGGTTGTAAGGTTGTGCATTGGTTTGCAGTACCATTTAGACAACAGTAACTTGCATGGTACCACCAATCTACACAAACAGCATTTTTTAAATTAAATTAAACAGAATCTTCTCCTCTGGAATGTATACATCCATCAATTTACGTAGCTAAAAATTCTATACAATTATAATATAGTTATATAAGATAAAATTGAAATGTTACATCAAATAACATCAATATGTTTTAGGACAAACTGCTTTTCTAATGTTACGTCCATTAACAGCATTCTGAAATAGGATAAACGAAACATACAGAGTTGACGAAACACCATGAAATCCCGATTGCATGAACATGTAAGATGAAGTACTTAATAAATTTTTTTGAAACCTATAACTTGATAAAACTTATACATTGGAACATACTATTCAATATGAAAATATTCTTAGGTCAAGAGGGAGTAAAACTATTCTCATTTAGTTAGTTAAGAACGCTCTACATAGTAGGAAAAATTTAATCACGGTAAGAATGTTATAATTGACTCAAAAATACAGTTTTATTCAAAAAATATTATTCTAGTCATTTTCTACAAGATACATCAAAGGAATGGTGTGATACCAGCAGGACAGTTTAATATTTATATTGCCTTGCAATGCAACAGTCGTTTAGCCTGTAAGTAATGTAAGTGCACGAGAGACTGAAACTGATAGCATAACATGTCAAGAGAGTCTGAAAACGGCATAATAAGAAGGTTACGTCTTTCTTCTGTCTTTTGTTGTTGATTCCGATAAGTCCTGGCAATATTCGATTATTATTTTTTAAAACTACGATCCCGAAATCCTATCACCATATAGCAAATTGAAACAAGCAAATTCGATGAATTGGTATCTCCCGCCGAAAGGGTCTGTGGTGAAAAACGGCAAAAAAATATATCCTGCAAAAAGTTAAGAATGTTACAAAGAAGCAAATAATTTCATTGGTTAAAATCAAATTAACAGAAAATGAATGGGGTTTGTGTGTGTGTGTGACGGGGGGGGGGCGGTACAAAACTTTACATGTTGATTATAAATATTGATGGAAAATTAAAAATGAAAAAATAAAATGGGGGGGTGTGGGTTTGTTGGGAGGGGGAGGGGGTGTGACCAAGGCAAGGTGGCGGCCAGGTGTGGGTACACAACTTCACATGCTTATAATGAATGTTCATGGAAAAGACAGAAAGAAGTTTTATGAAATTCTTCCAATTGGTTGGTTTGTTATGTACAAATCTGTGGATTTATAAACCATTAAAGGGCAATAACTGTATGAAAAATTGACCTATAAAAAAAGCGAAAATGACGGGCATCATCAAAGTATTTTGGTTCATATTTATTTAAAATTTCATGAAATTTTACAAACTTGTTACTGAGAAATGGCTGCAGACGTGTATTTTTCATGAAATCAAGGGCAATAACTCTAAGGGTAATTGACCAATAAAAAAAAAACTTGACGGGCATCATTACAGTATATTGGCTCATATTTATTTCAAGTTTGATGAAATTCTACCTGCAAGATACAAAAATATACTGAGAAATGGCTGCGGACGGACATTTTTGTGCATTTTTCATTAAATCAAGGGCAATATCTCCAAGGGGTAATTGACCAATCGAAAAAAAAAACTTAAAGGGCATCATCGCAGTATCTTGGTTCATATCTATTTCAAGTTTGATGAAATTCTACCTGCTAGTTACTGAGAAATGGGTGCGGATGGACATTTTTCATTAACTCAAGGGCAATAACTCTAAGGGAAATTGACCAATAAAAAAAACTTGACGGGCATCATCGCAGTATGAAATTCTACCAGGTAGTTACTGAGAAATGGCTGCGGACGGACGGACGGACGGACGGACTGACGGACAGACAACGCCATTTCAATACCCCCTCCCGATTTCATCGGTGGGATAAAAAGCAGTGTTGTTCTTGTTGCAATAAAAAAATCCGCTACTTTATCAGAAAGATAAATCACATAATGGTTTGAATGACTGAATGGGATTTAGTTCGATGTGACTCAAACTTCCAATACTCTTTGATTAGAAGGACATTTTACGTGCAAAAGAATCTTTTTCTAAGGATAGATTTACGTGCAAAAGAATCTTTATCTAAGGATATATTTAAAACATCTATATCATCCTGCAAAACAGCTGTCGTGGTAGTGACATGCCGGGTCTTTTTTGAAACAGTGACCTATAATGACGCACAGCAACGAAGTTCCTGTTGGTTTTATCATTTGAAGTGTAACGTTATGTTTTTTTTCTTAAGGAGGTAGGTTACTTTCATATTTGTATGTGCGCATGCCCAACCGGAAGCTAACGTGACGATTTACGACAGCGTTTACGACAAACCAAATGTGTTTGTATATCCATTCGTCAGAAAAGTAAACATGTACCTGTCTCCGATCTGATGCTTAATGGTTTAATTATGCAGAAATAATTAATTAATTGCCGCAGAAACGCTTCAAAACATTGTAGCTTTTAAATAACGTCATTGACGTCATGACGTTACGTGTCAGTTACCGCGTAAAATTAATAGCTTTTATTTTTAAAGTACGTAATTCTGTGCATTTTCTTTATTTGAACTATTTTTAAACAGCCATTATTTACTGAAATATTTTTTATGTATCTTTCGCTCTGAATAATAATCAATATTTTGCTTCTTCTATATAGTTAACTTGAAATGTTATGCGGAATGTAAGAAAATGGATGATGGTAACCAATGTTATTGGGAATATAGCTGGGTGAAAGACTACTTAATACGGCCATTTTAAAATAAAAATTGGGCAGTTTGATTTGTAATACCCATTTTTCAGTTTCCGTTGATAGTTTGTTACTTGTATATTAAAACTGAGCTCTAAAATGTTCAAATTTCACTAGAAAATTGTGATTTATTGAATTGAATTGGTGTTACCATGGACACGAAGCCCGTGACCTATATATCTAAATGTAAAATTCAAAAGCGTTAACACAGGTCTATTTAAGGAACACAGCTTCGGCATTTTATTTTCATTTCATAAATATCCATAATAATAATAGCAGCATGCAGAACGATTTTTTCCATAAAAGATGTCAGACATGGAGTACTGCTGTAAGTATTTTAAGCTGTGAAATTTGTTTAAGTAAATGCAAATAACACGAAAATATTACTTACGTTAGAATTAAAATGTTCTAAAGCTACATTAACAAGAAAGATTATCTTATTTAATATTTTTTTACAAGAAATTATGATAAAAAGCAAGATATAAGCTATTTTAAACATCTCTGTTGCCATGGTTACTTTAAACTTTAAGAAAAATAGGGTACCATGTAAAGTGTTTGGTATTTTGCTAATAATATTGCCCAAATATTCCATGTTGGTCATTGACAGAATGGCACTAAAGCCGTCGAAAAACCTGTTTTCATACATAGTTGTTTAAAAATGAGAGAAAATGCGTTACCATGGAAACACGAGCCCCGCGACATATATATTTTATGCTTATATTAGAAAGCTAACGCGCATACTAGTAAAATTATTAATTATGCAGACTTCTACGGATAACAATGAAACCAAAATGCACTGAAAACTGTTAAATATACGTATTTTCCTTCTTCTTTCTATATAAAATACCTTTAGAGGGTCATGTTCTTCAAACCTGTATAAAAATTGTACTTGAAGGGCCAGAGATAAAAGAAATTGCAATTGTAGCAGTCAAAATATTAAATTACACGAAATACAAAAAATGCTGCGGTTAAACTAATTTGAATTTACCCTGGTAACAAGGTAACCTACCTCCTTAGATGAATTGTCATATGGCATGGGGGTGTCAGATAGGTTTGCCGGTATGAGTAATCCCACAGGAAACGCCAGTGTACAACCACGTGTTTAAGTGGTCATATAGACTAAGGAAACAAACAAAGAACTGGTGCTTTATGATAAAAAAAAAACATAGTGCAAAAGTCGTAACTCATGTTCTTGTAATAGATAATGTTTATAGTAAAAGTGAAAGATACAATATGTTCACTCATTGCAAACTTGCTTATTTACTGAATTCAAGGAAAAGTGGCAATCATGTATTAATTCAGAGACTGGAGTCAGTGGCCGTAACAGTGGCACTAACCTTAGAAAATATAAACGATTCAAGGCTGAATACAAAACTGAAGCGTACGTTACGTCAGGAATCACAGAAGTGCTCTTACAAAATTTAGGTGTGGCGTTGCAACTGGGCGATATCAAGCTTTACCAACTGAACAAAGAACATGTTATAATTGTCAGACTGCAGTTGAAGATGAGCCACGTGTTTAAGTCATCGTCCCCTTTACAAATTCCCTATACAAGAACTTTTTAGAAATGTCACAAAATACAATATGTCTTTCTCAATGTAGATGATGTATACTGATTCTGAAAAATTTATTTATTTGCTATCAAACGAAAATATTGTTAAATACACTGCCAGAACCTGCTTTGAAATATTATGTGAAAGACGAAATAAACTGTATATTACTTAACTTGTACACACATTTGTTATTTTACATGAACTTTTAAAGATGTATACATGAATATATGTATGTACTATTATAAGGCAATTAACATGTATATCGTTCTAATAAAACGGTCTTACCGGCATAGTATATTTAGGTGCTATTTTAGATCTTTAAGAAGTTTGCGTGTATATCTTGATATTCTATATTTTTAGTGCTTCACTGTCTTAGGATTCTAGACTCTCATAAATCTTATAGAGCGGTTTTGTACATGTATTTATATAATAGAACATGTTTTATTATATGTAATGTGTGTACAAATGTGAGACTAACATAAACTATTGTTGTTGCTGTTGTTGTACAGGTATGCAAGAATATAATAATCTGTCAATTTTTGTTGATGCAGATTTGAATATACGGTTCGAGGGCAACTAGTTCCGCGGTAACGAGGTTCGATCGGTCGTGTTACTGCAAAAAATTTACACTAGAGTCGGATATTTCTATATGCATCTACTCCCAGTGGTGGATTATTTTTCTTCCATACCGTGTTTTACAAATTAGAGAATAAATGAAGCAAAAAGAAATACTTTCTTTCAAGTATTCATTCTTATAGTAGCGTATTTAAAGCGCGGAAAATTAACGTACATAAACAGAAGTGACGTTTAAATGACGCGCAACAACAAAGATCCGGTTTAGTCATTTGTAGCGTTACGCTACGTTTTTACCGTGAACTAATTTATTTCGAATCTAGATATATACTATAAGGAACAAAGAACTATGAAGGTATATTTTTGTTTTGAAGTTTACATAAACAGAATATAATCAATACACGAATCGTTAGTTATCATTAACAGCACGAGGGTCATCCGGCATGGGGGTTGTCAGATGGGTTTTGCCGGCATGGGTGAATTCACAGGGAACGTCAGTACGTCAGTACAATATTTATTCTTCAACTGTTTTCACATAAAAAGGACAGAATCCTGTTCATGTTCTTACCAGAGTCATCTCGTCTTTTCTTGCAAATGACAGTCTCGAAGAGAAATCACTGACAATAAAACTAGCTGAAAACTGTAGTAAATGATGTTTTGCACTTCAAGTATGGGCACTTTATTAAAAATGCACAGAAAAAGAAGACATGCAATGACTCTCCAAGCACGGTGAGATATTTAAGGTGATGAATTATGCAAAAGTGTAGCCCCTTTAAGAATCAGAATACAAAGGGTAAGGCAAATAGAAGGCAATATTGTACATAAAAATGTAATATGAAATCACTATTATTTGTGGCGAACTAATTTCGGCTGATATCCAGGTAGAGTCAATCCATGGCATTTAATCCCGACGTACAAATAAACATCCATTTTGTTTTGTCTTTGCAATTTAAAAATCATAAATTTAAGCCAGCCCCAACCCTCCTCCGACCCCTTGTGAAACGACATTTTTTTGCGACACCGCGAAATTCGTTGCCCACGAAATTAAATGATTCTATACTACAATGTACGTGTTTTACATAACAACGTTTTCTTTACATCTTTACACGATTTGGTGATGTTCATTGACCATCCATCTAAACGTTCATTCATCAAACTATTGTATCTTTTATTCACCAACGCTTTCCTTGTAGGTACAGGTAGCTTTCTAATATTACTCCTTCATACAAGGATCAAATGAATCGATTTGATGGATATATGATTAATGATGGAGAGTTTTACACAACAACAAAATAGGGGTATGTTATGAAAATATATTTTTTTCGATCGATAAATAATACATCAATATAACTGCCTAACCGATGTATTTACATATTTACAATAAAAGTTATTCATTATATACATATAATGTTGAATTCATGAGCAATTACATTTCGTTTGCATCAGTAAGGAAACAAAAGTATTGTCCGAACATGGTTCCAGAAGGAACTGACATTTCTATTATACAAAATGGATTTATTGAACAAAAATATATCTTTAATACACAAATGTCATATAAATAATATCAACAAAACAGAAGAAGTACAAAAGCGCCTGACATGACTCATTGACCCACATGTAGAAATTTGTTATGATTTGTTATGATTATGGATGGTACGTGTTCTTTAAACATTGCCACATATTTACTGACTTTGTTATGACGTAAACACTCATTTTGCCTTTTCCTTCTCTGTGAATCTAAGACTTTACAAAACAATTTGGAATAACAAACAGTTTTTGAGTAATATTATTCGATATTTTGTATAATAATATACAGCATAGAAGTTTGTTCATTCTTTTTAATACCACTTCGTAAATAACAATTGCTATTAATGTTTAATTATGATGGGACTGCAATATATTGTCGACTACTTTTATATGAAATTTCTTGAACAATTGAAACATATAAACTAACTGTTATTTCGTCGAAACAATTACGGTAACCATGCTTTCTTTTTATTTCTCAGCATGATTTTTATTTCAGGAAAAAGTAACGTTGAACAGAAGCCAGGATTATCCTCTTTAAATGAAAGCTGCACGTGTCTTGTTTCGATTCATATATATGATACAAATTTAACAAGATTACTTTGAAGTGTATGCTATCGAAAATGAGTCACAAAGTAAGATAAAAATACTACTAAGTGATGTAATTTTATACGTCTATATATTTGTTTTATATGTATGTCTGTTTGACCGGAATATCTTGGATATCCTCCGATATTTCCTGACCCTCCGTGTGTTAACGCTTCATTTTCTGTGAAAAGATAAATGGTACAATTACACAAACAAATATTTCGTAATCAAACTGCTCCTGCTTAATTGATGGCTGGAGTTAATCGTTATTACTTTTTTGTATAAAATCATTACATAACTTACTTATAGTAACATTCATTATTATTCATAAAATTCTTTATCACATCCTTTTCAGTGAATTTTCGAAATATTAGTGTGAATTATATGTAGTATTTTCACAGTGAAAAGTATCAAATATATATCTTTACGTGTAAGAAGTTTTAAAATGAGCAAATTTGGTCAAAACATAATAAAAAGAATCATTGTTTGTTTTACATAAAGATCAAAATATCTTTCACTTTTGAATACCACATCTTATAATTTCACCCACGGCTATGTCACTCGTAAAAATTTGCATCTGGTGTTCACTATTGAAAGATATTTCAATAAACAAATATCCTCTCTATATATCATCACGTGTAAAATTAGAAATATGCATTTGCGTTATTGACAGGATGCGCGCGATTTATGTATCTAAGCTATCCTTTTCATTTCATGCTTGTCAGCGGATTAATAAAATATAGCGGTAAATTATATTTATCTATTTCACTGTTTCAATTAGAGAGATTTTCAATATGATTTTCATTGTTACAGAACTATACTTGAATGCGAATGAATATGTATTATAAATAATCAGAAGGTCTTACATGATTATATAAATACCTATTAAATACATAAAATATTTGCACCGTTGTATTAGAATGTAATTTAAATATCAAAATATAAGATCACATTGTGACGTCATGACTGTTTGCGACAGTACACAATACAATTAATACCGTTTGATAAAAGAATGACATGGAAAAAAAGGAAATGTGTTGTTGTTTTCCTAAAACATTTCGGTTGTGATCATCATTCGTGAATATATTACATCTCGGTGACAGATATGTCAATATCATATTGAAAGAAACAAATAAAATTTATAGCGTATATCAGCTAATATCTATATAACATCATATAGAAACAAATAGTTTATAAATAATATTTATTTAATTAAGCTGTTTACTAGTTCTATACCAGAATGGCATTTACGCATATTTGTCTCCTGTTATGACATCTGCTAAATCCGTCTGACTCTGCAGATATTATGACAAGATTCCAGTATAAATCTTATTTCATGCTCTAAAATTGTTTTCTATGAAAAATATGCTTATACCTATCTGCACTTACCCATACCTCTTTTATCTTTTCTATCGGGGTCTGCTGAAAAATAACACAATATAACAGCTTTACTATAACTATTCTGCAATATACATGTGTAGTAAGAGTAGTACATTTTAACAACGTTTAAAGAGTAGTCCATGCCACTTATTCAGCAACAAAAAATTGTAACGCATTCACACTTACTGCGAATTGTTCATTGTTATTTTTCTGAATGATGCTGGCATCGTACAATACATCGTTATGAAAGACAGCCTATTATCTTAGCGTTTGTGTCTACTTACACTGAACATATAGCAAGTAAAATATGTCTCAGATTTGATACAGAAACATTTCCCGAAAGATTTCAAAATATTATCTACAGTTTGATTAAGAATGATGTTTTATGTATTTGAAAGTATAACGTCTACGTAGTTTATTCCAAGTAGTAAACAAGTTGATGTAGCATTCAATCATTTAATGATAAAATCAATATTAACGATATTATTGAACAAGCAGGTGTAACACTATATCCTTTCCCCCTCTCCCTCATCCATTTTAATGGTGGGGCATAAAAACAATTTCGAATTGACGATGATATACCACTTGCAAACGACAAATGAACTTCATAAGTATATACTTACTTGGGTCAGGCTTTGCTTTTTGAAAATCATGACAACATAGTACTTAATAATTAATGCGTGTTCGTCCTTACCGTTTGGGTGGTTTAATACGTCCACTTTGAACGTGGCAGTCAGTAACTCCGGTGTTCTACACACAAACGTTCCTGTATCTGACATATATGATTTAGCTATTGTCAGCCGACTTACTATCATTCTTGTTGTAAACGATATTTGTTTTTCAATAAGTAGATCACCCCTCTTTTCTGTGGTTAATATATTGCCTGAAAGCACAGAATAAATAACATCTTTAATTTTCTGTCAGAAATTAGTAATTCGTTCACATAATTATTTTAAGTCAATCTACTGTGTGAGGACGTTCGTTTCTACAACAGTTATCGACATACGTGATTCTTTAAAATGTTCTTGCAAATAGACATAAATTCTGTCAAACTGTTCAATAAACTAGATAATGTAATTAAAACTATTGCAATAAGTTCAACAGACAAGACCTATTAGGAACAAAAAGGTACATGTACATTGGCCATAATTTGGAACTACGTCTTATAATTGAAATAATCTGCTCGAAGCAGATGCTGTTCTTCTACAGGCTGGTATAATTTAATATTATCTTGTATAACTATAAAAAAAACTTTTTGTATATTTTTTGATGAAATAATGAAACTATTGATAAAGTATCATGTTGCGTTTTTATCATTCCTTACAGCGAATACTTTCTCTGTATTTTCCTTGATTAATCCACGTTTCTTATAATTATACTTCAATTTCTTTTTAAATATTTGATGTACTTATTTTTAATGAACTCCAAGAATTTCCTGAGCGCCCACATTTACCTTTAAACTAGAAAAAATCTTATATGAAGTTTATGAAACATTTTCAATATGCTCTTTCACATACAAAGTCAAACTATCAGTAATTTCATATCCACGTGCGATGGCTTCGGAATCATCTTAAGAAAACAAATCTGATCTTTCTTAAATGTAAAATAACAATCTAGAATTTCCCACCAGTTAGTAATTATTTTACAGTATGTGAACGAGTAAACGGTTTTTCAGTAAAAAGTATGGGACAATAATTATCATAATAATATTATAAATCAGGTGTCAGTACCACAACCGTTTATTGTATTTATTCCCGTGATGCTGTAAATTGTGATAATAACTTCGATATTCCAAGATTTTATTCTGTAACGTTGGCGAAACCATGAAATATGCGGAGTGTCTTTGCGATATAAACTATTGAACAATTGTTGCACGCTGCACGATGGAAGATAAATTACCACTTTTTCATATGCAAAGTACCCATTTACTGAACTGCACGTTTTAGATGAGAAATGTGCGATTGAAATGGGTTAGTATATTTTCCCGTTCATAGCCATGGTTCTTATGATATACCTAAAGCTACAGTCACACACAGGGATATGTCCGTGCGTTGAGGTACGGTACGGATGGAATTGGTCTGTGGGGGCGGACACAGATAGGTACGGAGCAGTATGTCTTAGTACGGGAAAATGGTGATAAATTCCCCAGTTACACATACGACGCGGATAACTACATCTAGCTATGGATAGAAACGTAGTAATCCGTATCGATCCGTACCTGAGCTGTGAATAAGTTTCAACCAAGTTGGACTAAAGTCACGCTCAAATTGCTACGGATCGCTCAAACTTTCGTGCATGTTCAAAAGTTGGAGAAACGTGCAAGTTTAGGATAAGTCTTGAATACGTTTTGACCAAGTTTTGGTACGGATTAATACGGATTATACTTTGAGGTAACATGTACAGTGGCTTTTCCTTCTGGTCTGGTGCCAGTGGATATCGCCACTTTGGTGCCCTTTCTCAATCTAAATATCGGAAGTCTATCTATACTTCTAATTAAGCTAAGGCCATTTTAACATTGTATCCATTAGCAGAAAAAAGGAAAGTTGCTATAAATCTTAATAAAATAGATCTTGGTGTTAAAGTTCTGTGAAATACGTTTTCTGTCATTATTTTATTCTACGTTGCACATGAAACAAATCACAAAGCATTACTCATTTCTTTCTTTCTTTCTATAATGGTGTTTATGACATACAAAAATAGGTATACCATCCTTATACCAGTCTATTCCCTCTGGAGGAGAAGTTGTTCCTGATGCTTGACATGTCAGATGTATACTTTTGCCTTTTTCTACAACTCTGGTCCCTGTTATTGATATTTCTGAAACAAATAATGACGGTGACACAATGAACTACCGTATTTTTTTCATCAACTTAAATACAAATACAAAAATACCAAGTATTTGAAATTTAGCTAGGAATCTGTAAGGACTCATTTTATGGGAGTTTTACTTTTCATCATTTATTTAATAATTTAAGGTTTGTTAAATTAAATGTATAACGCTATTCAATATGTAATGTAAATGTATAAAAATAGGTGTTTAATCAAATCAATCAGTTTCAGTTTGTATTGTTCAATTTTGAAATCTTACCTGGTTTCAACAGTCCACTACTTTCTGAAATGAAAATGCATTTTATCAATTAGTTTAAATAGAGTCAAACTTGCTCGAAACACCATATCTATTCAGAGACCACTTGCATTAAGATACCACGTTTTCGGTTCCTTCTTTATGTTGTTAATGAACAAATTATTCTGTATTAAGAAAGCGGTGGTGTTAAAAGACCACGTTTGCACTTCCCTAAGATTGTCTGTTAATACAAAGTGTACTGTAAATCATATTCTATTCATAAAACTTCGTATAATTGGGACCTGGAATCTATCTGTTATCTCTGTGAACAGGAGAATAATGCACCTGCCTCTCAGACACTAAGTGTATTTCTAACTCGTAATTGATTGACTGCAATGCCTGCTCAACGCCTCATAACATTATACTTTGTCTTAGGATCCTTTTGTAGCAACACATCATCAATTTATACAACTAGATAATACAAAGATAGTAGTGCAAAATACCGTTTTCTCGAGTAACTTTACACAGGAACACGTGTTATAAAAGCAATCATTATTATACGATTGTGATCTAGATTATTTGTATTAATTGATTTTAATTTGGATTAAAGGCCGGAACAAATCAATACTACAAAATATCAGTCTACGAGAACAGTTAAACGATTAGTTTGGACTTTACTTTAATACAACATACCTACAACATTTAAAGTAATATTTCGTCGTAAAACCTTTTCAGTTGAGCTTATCTGACATTCGTATGTACCCGCATCGAATGGCTGAACATTCTTTATTAGAAGATTCCATTCTTCCCGGTACGGGACATGACTTAAATAAAACCTGTTTATTTCAACAAACTGTTCTTGACCAACTGTTATTGGAACATTGTAAGGTTGTTTTCTCCATATGACCTGAAATGTAAAGATCCACACAACGTGTATCTATAGGGTCATAAAGTTAGATATTAATTAGCATTATTTCTTTTAATAGAGTTCACGAAGGTGTGCGTGCATACTGTCTGACTATTGTGTCCAACAGTTATCTGACTTAGCAAGCCATTATATTTATTTTGCAGCACTGCACGCGTTCAATACAGTTTACTGTTACTG
The DNA here is from genome assembly GCF_021730395.1 of Mercenaria mercenaria. NCBI lineage: Eukaryota > Metazoa > Mollusca > Bivalvia > Venerida > Veneridae > Mercenaria > Mercenaria mercenaria. The sequence continues at coordinate 58,502,099 of NC_069368.1, forward strand.
ACTGCATGTTTAATCTTGCTTTTAAAGTAAACATGTAACTCAATATCTAACAGTTCTGCTCATAATAACACAAAAGTTCGTAGAACACAAAATGCCCAACCCCCACTTGATGCATTCAGTAATTGCCCAAGGAACAGAAATTACTTGGTCACTGTGCACTGGACGTTTGACGCACTGACCTCAAATCAATAATTATTCCTAAGTGACCTCCTTAACAAATGTGATCTTAGACCAAAGCATTCTCTAATTATTTGGCAAAAAAGTTCTACTGTTCTGAGTCGAGTCAGTGTAAACTTAACCTTTGACCTACTGACCTCAGAATTAATAAGGGTCATCTGCTGGTCATGATCAACCTCCCTTTAGTTAGTGATCCTAGACCCAAATGTTCTCAAGTTATCTTCCGGAAACGGTTTAACTGTTCCGGGTTACTGTGACCCTTGACCTAACAACCTGAAAATTCATAGAAGTCATCTGCTGATTATGACCAATCTCCGTATTAAGTTTCGTGATCCTAGGCCCAAGCGTTCTCATGTTATTGTTCGGAAACGGTTTAACTTTCCAGGTCACTGTGACCTTGAGTTTTGACGTACAGACCTCAAAATCAATAGGGATTGTTTGTTCGTCATGACTAATCTCCCTTTTAAATTTCGTGATCCTTGGTCTAAGCGTTATTAAATTGAAAGTTATTGTCCGGAAACGGTTTTACAGAAATTACTTGGTCACTGAGCACTGAACGTTTGACGCACTGACCTCAAATCAATAATTATCGGTCATTTACCAGTCATAAGTTTGTTTGTTTGTTTGTTTTGGGTTTAACGCCGTTTTTAACAGTATTTCAGTCATGTAACGGCGGGCAGTTAACTTAACCAGTGTTCCTGGATTCTGTACCAGTACAAACCTGTTGTCCGCAAGTAACTGCCAACTTCCCCACATGAATCAGAGGTGGAGGACTATGATTTCAGACACAATGTCGTTTATCAAATAGTCACGGAGAACATGTGCCCCGCCCGAGGATCGAACTCGCGACCCCGCGATCCGTAGACAAACGCTCTTAAGCCCCCTTTACACCAAACTAGTTCTCAAAACGTCCCAACCCGTCCTAAAATATTGTAAAACGGGTTGCGATCTGGCTAGAACGTTTGTACTTTGGCCGGAAAATATCCATAATGCGATGTAGTTAGTTCTTAAACAGTTCTCGATACGTCCATCGCGTCTTTATCCCGTCTGAAGTTCGTTAATAGTAAGTTCTGTTCAGAAAAAAATGCCCATTCACCTCATGTGGACACCGTTTGTAGGCAGTCCAAGTCCGTCTGTAGTCAGATTAAAGAAGTTCGTAACTAGCCGTACTTCGTTCCGAGTACGTCGAAATACGTTCTAACTAGTTGTTAACTCGACCAACTCGTTCACAGGCGGTTTAACTCGTTCTGATTACGTCCTCATCTCTTCCCTAGTACGTTCAGAACGTAAATTGCAATCACGTTCTCATCCGTTGGCTAGTACAAGCCATCACGTTTCGCCCAGTTCTCATTCTCGTTTGTCTCTTCAACCTCTCAAGACACAAAATCTCAAGACACAAAAAAATCCACAGCAAATGGACAGTATGACTGCAAAGAAAAGTGAAGCCAAACAGAGACGGGTTGTAAAGTGTTAAAGCAGTAACAGATGAATGTCTCACAGTAGCCGATACAGAGTCTCCTGAGTCAGCCCCTGAATGCGAAAGTCGAGAGGATGAGCGTCGTAATTTATTCCCTGCACCTTTTGACGACTCTGTCTCCAAGTCCGAGGATGAAGGAGGACAGTCAGAAACCAAAGAAGAAAAAAGCAAAGGCATAAACTTGACTAAACCTTGTGCCCAAATCTTGAACCTGTACGACAACGGCATGTTTTTATACCCTAACTTGTGTAATTGTACTGCAGACGGGATCGACGTTGTAGGAACTGTGAATAAACGTACTAAACATACTAAAAACGTGTGGTGCGTGCTGAGAACGTATTGAAATTCATAGAACTATTTAGAAACGTAAATTGCAAACTTAGTATTTTATTTTGATCGTATTCAGACGCACTAAAGATGTAATGCGGTCGAGTTAAGTCTTTCTATGAACGGGTTAAACGAGATACAAACGGATCCGGTCGGTGTGCACACGTACTTGATTTGATGCCCGATCGCATTACTTCATACCACGTCTCTAGTACGATCGAAGTACGGCGGCTCAGTTCTTAGTACGTCCATCTCGTTTTAAGTACGTTGTCAGTACGTCTAACTGTAGGACGGAATGATCGGCAGAAATTTTTGAGTAGGCTCAAAGTTCTGGAGCACCATTCCCGTTCAACCCCGTCTGAGCCAGTCCATAAATTTCTTAGACAGACCGTAGATCGTCGCTACTACGTCTGTTCCGTTGCCACACAGTTTGAGCCCGTTCGGCTACATTTTTAGAACGTACTGTAAACGAGCTTGGTGTTATGGGGGTATTACCTACTGAGCTAAGCGGGCGGGCTTACAAGTCCTTAGTTACCTCCGTATCAAATGTGATGTTAGACCAATACATTCTCTAGTTATCTGGTAAAAAAATGTTCTGCTGTTCTGAGTCAATGTTACCTTGACCTTTGACATACTGAACTCAAAATCAAAAAGGGTCATCGGCTGGTTATAATTAACCTCCCTTTTAAGTTTCGTGATCCTTTGCATTGAAAGTTATCGTAACTATTCCAGGTCACTGTGACCTTGACCTTTGACCTACTGACCTCAAGATCAATAGGGGTCATTTACTTGTCATGATCTACTTTTCTATTAAGTTTCGTGATCCTAGTTTCATGCATCTCAAGTTTTCGTCCTGAAACAGTTTTAACTGTTTCGGGTCACTGTGACCTTGCCCTTTGACCTACTGACCTCAAAATCAATAAGGGTCATTTACTGGTCAAATCCAGCCTCCCTATCGAATTTCATATCCTAGGCTTAAGCTTTCTTGAGTTATCATCCTGGAAACTGATTGGTCTATGGACCGACCGACATACCTACTGACCGACTGACCGACATCTTCAAAACTATATACCCCTTCTTCTTCGAACGGGGGGCGGAGGTGCATAATGAATTATAGTATTTCGGGAAAGAGATGGGTCATCAGTGTTCTTTGGAACCACTCATGACTTGATACACCTTACACAACTTGTCTTCTTGAACAAAACTCACCGTTTTGGTCCCAAGATTTTCAATAGAGCAATAAAGTATTGCCAGTCCTCCTTTTTCATAGGTTACGTTCGTAGGGGTAGGATAGAATTTTGGTGGAAGCATTTTTCTTTGAAACTCTGCAATAAAAATCATAACAAATTACCACAGGTTTATTATTGCATGTGTCTTGGTTTTTACTGCACATTGTGTTTTAAGGTAATACTGCAAGTTTGAATCAAACTTTATTCTACAATTTGATTTAACCCTAATTTTTCAAAACATTAAGATGTACTTAGAAAATTCAGCAGGTAAATAAGATAAGGGTAGGGTGCTTAACTTTTACTACACTGATTTGAAAAATTTCGAACTGACACAAGTTTTCATAACGGGCGTTCGGGGGAAAATCACAAGGTTGATAACATTTTCGCGAATAGATTATTTCTACAATGTAGATTTGTATGGAACTTTGCACAATTGTAAATAAACATATGATCTTCCGGTGAAATAAAATGTATAGGTCTGTGTGCTTGTTTTTGAGATATTTACCCTTAATAAAAAAGATAGTAACGTTGTCGTTTCCATAAACTTACTCACAAGTTGCCATGTAGAATTATTAATAAAACGATTTTTACCATGACCAGGCTTTATTCTACGTTTTCCGGATAATACCTCCTATTTATCAAACGTGCAGAAATTCCTTAAAACAAGTCTGTGATATATTTAATTCTTAGCGGACGAAAGCTTAGGAAACAATGGATTGATATCTTTTCGACAATTGCGTGGAATATTAACATTATTCTTCATTACATATAAAATCGTTTTGTTTATATTTACACTGAATAACGCATGATGTACACATACATGTATATTAGAATTCTGATATGTGTTCTGTTAAGAAGCATCTCCTTATTTTGATAAAGTCTTAACAGTCACAAACTATCACAATATAACCGGCGATAACAATCAAAATAATATTCTAAATATACTAATATAATATACTATAATAAGACATAACTGTTACTGTTAACAACCTATTTACGTTATATTTGTGTTGCATTTAAATATTGAATTCTGAAAGTGCGTTTGCTTTCAAATACACTTTACTATTTCTTTTATATTACATGTATCTTTGCTTGATATTCAAAATTGTAATATCGTTGATTTTACTTGGAACCTTCCTCCTATAGACCTGTTTATACATTTTCTATCTTTTAAACTTTGCAATTTGTTTCTCTTTCATCATTCTGCTGAATGACCTTGCAATTATTTCACACACATTGTGTTACGATTATGTCGTGTTGGTATTCTGTTTGATCTCTTAATCAGTCGATCTAAATTTGTTTTGATCATCACTTATTTGTATAAACATGTTTTTTTGCCAATGACAACAATTTGGAACATTTTTATTAAAATCAATTTGGCTTGCGTTCAATTTTGGTACTATTCTCAGTAACAAAATAAGACACAGTTACAAAGATTCCCGCTATTTGATAAAACAAAGTTGTTCCTATATTGAGACCTTATTATGTATTATTCGTCTTGAAATGTTAGAAAGATCTTTTTGAAGATTTTAGTTATCTTTGTAATTGTCAAATTGTATGGCCAATGAAGAAATTTAGACCATGAAAAATTGATGGATTTTTTTGGGGTTTTTTTGTTCAAAATTCGATTTTTATATTGATATTTTGCCTGTGTGTATTCGTTCTAAAATAACAGGCCTATTCTATAACAATCAATAAAATATCAAGTCCAAATGGCAAATATATTATATTATTTTGATATATTTGAATTTTATAATCAATACCATAGTTACTTTCATTTCGTCAAAAGTCAGACTAAGTGTATTTGTATAAAATTATACAGAATTAAATCATGTTTTGATTCAGAAAAAATATAGTATAATAAAAAATATGTATAGTCATGCCATTCAGATTTATTAATGCATTTAACGTTTCAGGGTTATATTCTGTTTGTGTAGATAAATATTCAAATAACACATTTTATTTCTAGTTTTTTTCAAACGCTAAATTCTAAATAAAACAAAAACTGTGTCGGGATATGAACTTAAACATAAGATTTAAATGCTCGAGGGGAAAAATAAACCAACGGTAAATTCTGACATTTTGCAAGCAAATTTGGGGAGCTTTGGGACTGTGGGGCTGGAGGTGGGGGGGGGGGGGGTGTCGTGAGCTGAAAATAGGGGTTATTTTACCTAAGCAGCAGCACTTCTAACCTGACTTGTTATGAAAAATACTCTCAATTATTACTCTCAATGACCATTATGGAATACTGTTTAAAAGCTGAAACAGTGTTCCTTAAATAGACACGTGCCAACGCCTTTGAATATTGAAGTTAGCTATATAGGTCGCGTGGTTCGTTTTCATGGTGACGTTAATTTAGTTCGCGATATCACAATTGTCTACTGAAATATGAACACTTTTAGCACAGTGACTAGTATATAGCATTAAATTCTCAATGGAAACGAAAAACAAAATAGGTATTACAAATCAAACTCTCCTGTTTCATTTTGAAAATTATCAAAATGGCTGTGATGATTAACCTTGCATCCGCGTATTTCCCAATTATGAGGTTGACCCAACTGGAAAAGGCAGAAATAATTATTTAAGCAAAGGCTTCAGCCTGAAGATTATGTTACAGTCTATATACCCACCAGACATACAGAAGCATTAGCAATGTTTAGATGTTATGTAGCAGCCCCAATTCGACTAGAAAGAGAGAGATACCAGGAAATATTTTGCCCTATTTGTCATAATTCGATTGAAAATGAAATACGTGTGTTTTATACTGTCTCTGAGTGTCAGGAATTAGTTAGCTTCTAAGGCGCTGACCACTTAAAGCTCTTTACATAGTTTATCTGATGAGAATAAATCACAGTTTTATGTCTCCAATAAAACTAGAATAAAACTGTTATGTAAGTTTTTTAAATAGACATACTTACAGAAACATCATTAGTACATACCGTAATTTTGATTTAATATTAGCAAGTTTTATTGTTATATGTATATCTTAATCTCTTTTATTTTCAAATTAATACTAAAATTGTTCTAATTCCTTTATACTGTTATTTAATATTCTAATGGTAATTATGCGTTTTATACCATTTAAATGAGTAAGACAAATGCATTATTTCTATGTTTTAAATTTATCTGCCTCTTTGTTTTATTGATAGAAATATAACTCCATTTAAATGAGTAAGACAAACGCATAATTTCTATGTTTCAAATTTATTTGCCTCTTTATTTTATTTATAGAGTATCTGATATAGGGTAAAGGTAAGATGCTCCTCTTGATATTAGAATGTGTATCATCCGCCAAGAATTGTCCTATTTCTCTAACTACGGTCTCTTAGATATCATGGCTGTATATTCATGAAACGAAAAACTATATATACCTATCCAAAATAATAATAAATATCAGTCATCTACATCTACTTTCTTACATTCCGCATGGCCGCTTAATACAAGTATAAAAAGTACTTAAACGTCGCAAATTCTTGACCATTATTCAAAATGGAAGAATCGTGAAAAATAGAACCAAATGCTCTAAGTCTCGTACATTCAAGATAAAAGCTATTAATTTTGCACATCCTGACGTCTATAACGTGAATTAAACACAACAATATTTTGTAGCAGCTTTCCGGTAATTCAAGTTACCATTCCAGCATAATCAAACTATCTACCATTATGTTGAAGAAGTGTAATTGTCCAGAAGAACGAGTACAAACATATTTATTTTTGTCAAGACTTTTTGTAAAGAAAGTTTGTTTTAAATTCTCACGTTTTATTTCCGGATGGACATGCGCACAATTGAATTATGGTATACTACTTCCTTAAATAGACGTAGAAGGTCTTAAGAGCGAACACATTAGTGAAGTGGTTGCATTTTCAGACGACGAAACTAGAGGTCGTTAATTCGAGTCCCCGCTCCTCCAACTAAAGATAATATATATTGGAACAAGCGACCCGTGTATGCGCGCCTAACATCTGGCACGCTAACGAAACAGGCAAGCTTCTTGAATCGAAACGTCTCCTGTATATTGCACTATCCTTCCACTAAAATTACTAATATTCTGCTGGAGAAGTCACCCACAATGTTAAGCGACAGTATCTATTAATAAACATTTAAACAAAACAAAAAATAGAAGGTCTTACTATTCTCCGCCGTGAAAGTGTGTACCTATAATTTGTTCAACATTCGCTAGTAATTTGATGTTTTTAGCATCTGTTACTGCGAGGCAACGGCGGTCACAGTTAACAGAAGTAAAAATGATAATGGAAAACATCCATTGTGAAAGGCAATTTACTGGTAGCTTTAGAGAAATATGTTATTAAGTTTGGCTCCCAATTGTCGATCTCTGGTCGCGTTAGACAAATGTTGCTTAACACAAACCAAACAGTCATTTAACTGAACAAAAACAAAAGAATAACGACACTCGTTAAATATACGTGGTTGCATGCGAAAATATGACAGTATTTGATGTCTGTTATGGGTTATGTTTATGCATAAATTAAGACAAAGTTTGTAGCAAGACAGTGTTTAACATTATTTATACACGATGGGTGGTTATACGCCGAGCGTAATTATTTCACGACGAAATAGTCCAATTGAATTATTTCGTACGACGTAAAACCGCCGGAGTATATAAATAGTGTTAACACACGGTTTTTATTGTAAAAAAATAGTTCAAATGTGATAGAACTGTTTCTTCGCGGATGAATGACATCACCTGGTAGGTCGTCACGCTCCTTTGTTTAAACATGCCTGGACCGGAAATAATAATACGTCTTGCGGAATACTAGTAGTTCAATTAGAGTTCAAATGATGGCGAGTTATTCTGCACAGCGAATTACCTAGTCAGTATGTGTGTAAATTAGTCAAAACAGTTGTGTTATGTGACATTTTGTTTAAAATGTGTTTTTAAGTAAAAATATTTATCAAATTTGAAAGCGCTATTTCTCGATGCGTACTTGGCGCTATATATTTTGTCGACGTGACGTTAACATAGTATTGTTCTGATGATTTAAGCATTGCCTGGTCATATGAGAATGCTCATTCAACAGTCACATTTACCTTAAAATTCAGTTTCTTGTTTATTGTGTCCTCTTTGATTATGATATTTAAAATCATATTTGCAGCAGTCTGGTAATGAATTTGCTTACGTATATATTGCCTAGTATATAGAGGATACTTGTTTGTTTCACGAGTTGAATTAGTCTGTATTCAGACCCCATGTTTGTTTTTCAAAGGAGATAACTCCTAAGTCTATCAAAAGTTTGTATAAATATGCCCCTTTGCTTTTCAAAACATAGAATCTATCAGATTAAAAACAAGTCAGAGTATATAGGAGAAATGATTAAAAAAGATTGTCTAGTTGGTAGCCAGACTACAGTTGAATATTCACATTATTGAAAAAGCTTTGATAAAAAAAAGTCGGAATATTGAATGTTAGACGTAAAATGTTAACATTTACGTCTAGTGGTTTGGAAGACTATCAATGGATAATCGTGTTCTACATTTTTCCAAGCAGGAAATTAAGTAAACAACTAAATTGTTTCCTAATTCATATATTAAATTAACTAGACACATCTTGTAGGTGGCATAGTAAAATCCATCGCAAATGCCAACTGTGAATGACACTTTAGTTTTCACAGAAAAATAATCCATCGAACATGCATATTTAACTCAACCTTGTTAAAGAAATTTCTGTTCTAAATCTTCGCCGCAAAAAACAAAAAAATGGAAACTGCAACTAAAGACCATCGCACTGACTGGCCTCGTACAATGGTCTAAAGAGTCAAATATAACGCTCTACGTGAAACTACATGGTCAATGTTTACCAACGACATAGTTATTGTACATAAGAGTGTAAATAATCTGATCAGTCAAATATCTAAGTAGGTAATTAATTTCTAATTTAGGCACTATGCACGTAAGTAATGATACTATATGAAGCTACAATAGACGCTTTCTCAAAAAGGTGTTTTTCTGTCATTATTTTTTCAGATATGATGAGTTATGTACAATACTGTTCCATTATACCTAAAATCGGTACTCAAATGATTTTATTTTTATTTATTTTGTTGGGTTTAACGTCGCACCGACACAATTTTAGGTCATATGGCGACTTTCCAACTTTTAATGGTGGAGGAAGACCCCAGGTGCCCCTCCGTGCACAATTTCATCACGAGCGGGCACCTGGGTAGAACCACCGACCTTCCGTAAGCCAGCTGGATGGCTTCCTCACGTGAAGAATTCTACGCCCCAAATGAGGTTTCGAACCCACATCGATGAGGGGCAAATGGTTTGAAGTCAACGACTCTAACCACTCGGCCACGGAGGCCCCGGTACTCAAATGACGAGCAATATGTTATGTCACTGGTAGATAAATAAAGATTCCTTCTTTCAAGTTTTAGAATGAGAGATGCGTTTTTGTAATTACTGGAATATGTTCTCATGTCCATATATAGCATGCATACTGAGGCAAAGAAACTAAAAAGTTATTCCTTTCAAATACAAAAACGGTGACTGTTAGTTAAAACAACGTGTCAAAGTTTGTAAAGGTCATTTTATTAATGTAGTAAGAAACAGCACGTATTTCTGTGCGTGACCTTACGTACTGTGGTTTCTATAGTAGAGTGTACTGCTCTGTATAGCTCTTACACATATTTTGTTTAATTCTTTTGAAACTTTAACTGATCACAATACCATCTAGACACACTCCTCAACGGTCATGTGTTCAAGTGGTCTTTTGATAGCAACGTCAAATTCAAATAAAACCCAAAAAATACTGTGACTGCAACGCCCCGTTAACATTTTATAACCTTTCTCCGCCATGTTTAAACTAGAAGAACCAAGCTCATCTGCTGCTTGAACTCTGGTAAAATTCTACGTAATATCCGTTAGCTAGAGACAGTTCGTTGGCATAATTGTTAAACTATATAAAAACAGGTGATGAGTAGTCATGTGCTTGAAAATACCTCCCAGTTGCAATTTTTAAAATCTACTCAAAATACAATTAAGAAATTATATTATGATATATATTTAAAACAAATTTTGCATGATAAGTACAATTTTTTTCCCACATGTCATACTTCTTTAGCAGAAAGTATAAATCTCATACATTCAAAAAGAGTAAAAATAATAACTAAAAGTTATCTTATAAATGCAGTCTGAAACCAAAAACTATACAGTCACAAAGAAATTAGATACAGGTATGACACAAATGTACTAGAAGACGTTCACATGTTTCATTTCTAGATAAATTTAAAAAAGACATTTTTATATTGTTTATCGTCTGCAGACGATCTTAAAGACTCCTTGTAATAGATAAGATTAAGATAATAAATTGTCTCACATCTTAATTCCCAACAGAGTATATACGTCTAGTTTTGACATAAATGATGGTTTGCAATGTTCAGACAAATGTACAAACTTTGTTTGATTTAAGGACAGAAATGTTTTCTTTATTCAGTTGATTGCTAAAATAATACTTGAGACAAGTACAACTTGTACTCTTGTATTATTACTTATTTTAGATAGCGCGTACTTACGTTGTGTTGCAGTAATTGATAAATCTTAATTTGTATAATACCGCGCCACTGTAAAATTTCGAAGCTATGCTTAATAGTTGAAGTAAGGTAGGAATATAAGGTAAGGATATACTTTCACTTATATTGATACATTTAGGAAATGTTTACAGTACTGCGAAAATCATTAAATTGTGTGGTTTTCATCAATGAAAACAGCACTTAATTTTGTTTCGAGGGAATATGAATTCGTGGACTTCAGCGTATGAACATGAGATGACTGTGAAGATTTGTTGTTCCTTTGGGATTAAATTTAATATATATCAAATAGTAATGAATAAATGTATAAACCAGCGGAAATCAAGAACTGCCGACACTTCCGCTGACACGCACACTTTTTATATTCTTATAGTGAACAGACGAAAAACGCCATCAGTAACCTAATCTGCTTAATTATGGATGAATGCATTCGCCTGTTTTCCTTCCCACTCAGAGGTAAAGTGCGCATAACTAGACTCATTTGTCTTCCGTGCACGCAAACAGAACTACATACGGGCGTCAATTCTTAAAGCTACTCCTTCATCAGCAGGTGAAACTTTCCGTTTGGGAGGTGAACCTCTGGGTTTTTCCCTGCTTACTACTCACTTTGAAAAATTTCCGAATTGGAAACTTAACTCCCCGATCAGGCTCATTATATAGATTAGTATTGAAAGCTACTACTTCATCCGTTCTGGAGGTCAACATCTAGGTTTTGTCCCTATTTCCAGGACGGGAAACTTGGTACTAAATTTAGTAACTTGCTTCCCTTTCGGGAAGTAAAACATCCTTTTCTGACTTGTTTCTTTCAAAAGACCCTACGCATAAAAATATGCATGGTATCATTAAATAAAATGCAACATTGTAAACCTGAGAAATATATCTAAATTACTAAATTTCAAAACTTCCCGCATTGGAAATTTAACTCCCTGATCGGGAAGCTCATTAAATATAAATTGATATTGAATTGCTTGTTTTTCAGAGTACTTAAGTTACACAAATAATACTAATAAAACACTTTCTAACATTGTCTTGCTTGATAATTGCTAAAACAAAAAATATTTCAAGATTCTGCAACACTCATTTCTAACAAATACACAGCTTATACTCATACATTATGTACACATGCAGTTCTTTCTTTAAATGTTATGTTGCTTGAAGTTAGACTGTCCCAGAATGCCTTTATGCAATAGTGTGCATCATAGAAGCTTTCATAGATTTAACTAATTTTCTTAGTGGAAAAAGAGGTCATAATTCTGACTGAATGCAATTCAATGTTAATATACATATCTATGTTTCCCAATTGATTGGGAAGTAACGTTGCTTTGAAACATAGAGATTAAGAAGTTATTTTAAATTTAATAAATAGAATTACATTTAATGACACCAAGTATACTCTTATGCACCGGGCGTTTTGATGGCAACAACTAACTTACAATTTTTGCTTCCCGAACGGGAACTTAGTTACTATATGTACACAGTGTGACAAGAAAAAAGAAATGAACATGTTCACATATGAATAATTGAAATAAAAGTGCATTTTAGCTCCTACTTGTTTACTGTTGTACAGAACGTGTTGGCACTTCTGGTCTGTAGCTGATTACATGAAAACGTTGGCAAAACAAACAGTTCATAACCATAAGCCAGTTCGTAAAATCATTTTTTGAATTTTCATTTTACAAATATTGTGAAAACAAGATATCGTTTTCTTAAATTGATTAACATGCGACGGTTTCAAAGAAGGACACTTGATAATGTGCAGTCAGTTAGTTTACATATATATTAATAATTGATTACTTTGTGTCTGAGACATGTACCTTATTTCGTGCAGTTAGAAGTAAGTGCAAGTCACTTAATATTAAAACCACGCTTTTCTGCAATATTTTTGTGTATAACATCTAGAAAACAAGAAATTTAACTTCAGTCGAACATATAATTAACTTTGATAAAATTGACAACTTTTGTACCTTTTTACCTTAATATAGTCGGTACATTTGTTTCAGGTACATAATGTATACATGGTGTATTGCGTATATAAAAATATTTTTTATTTTAGTTTGTAGAGCACTTTAGAATCACTGTAAAATCTTGTAGATACCACAAGACATGATCATTTGATATTAAAGGATTCTTAGCGGAAACTAAGTTCATACACAACCATTTCAGTTAAGTGTCTCATTTAAGTTAATGTTACTGTACGCGTCTGTGTATGTGTGTGTATGCGTGCGTGCGAGCGTGCGCGCGCATGTGTGTGTGTATGTGAAATACTTTTCTGGTCTTAAACATAGTTTCCACTTTTCCTTTGCCTGTGTTAGTACTGCTGAGTTTCTTTAGACATTTTAGTATCGTGCTGATGTGTATGTCAGCCCTTGGAAATTTATTTTTAGGTCATTAATGAGCACCTATTTATTTGAAACGTGGATTTTAGGCATTGGTGTTGAAATTAGTTCCTCTATTTAAAAAGTAGAAAAAAGGTATTGAGTAGATTGAGTCAGCTGGAACTGGATGAGACAAGAATTTGTAACTGCTTGATGTGAAGATAAAAAGGTAGGTCTTCTTTAAAGGTCGTTTTTCGTGAGCAAAACTTTGTTTAAATTTTCAGAATATGCAAATGGATTTTTGTTTGTATTTTAAAATCCCTGTACATATGGGAAAGCCCTTTTATTGTTAACAGTATGGAAATAACTATCACCTTAAAAATACATGTATCTACCACTGAGCATTAGACAAGCGAACTGTAACAGGGATCTACTTAAAACTGTCCGATAGTTTATATTTCTCATATATGTGCTCCGGTTTTAAAATGGGTGAGTATCTAACACAAATTTTGACGAAGGTGAATATTAATGTTTTTCGAATTTTAAAACTTTAACAATATGTCAATGTAGCCTTTAATTGAAATGGTATGCTCAACATCTCTATAATTTTAGTTCTTAAAAAGCAACCGTAATTGTTTTTTCTTTGAACGCGGATACAAATGGCAAATATAAAATCTTTACTAAATAGTAAACGAGAAATGCAGTAAAGGCTATTTTCAGTTTATTGCTACTGCAATAAGATTAATTATTCAAGCATTAATTAACCCTGAAACAGAAAGATTTATTGACACAGAGCAGTATCTAGTGATTAACCTTGACTTCCACAATCAACGCAAATATTATACGCAACGGAACCGTCCTACTGGTATACCAGGGTGTTCTAAAATTTGTGATACTAAACTTATAACTCACTATTAATCAAAATAGTGCGAAATATCAATAGAAAGGCATGCTTCGAGTTTAAAAATGATATCTTTATGCTTTACAAACTTAATTACAGTTGTTGTGCAAGCAGCGTGTTGCTGTCATTTCTATGAGGAACTCAAGTCAGTACTATTGATTTTCACAAATAAGAAAACGTGGGTAAATGCAATGCTTAGAATCAATATTTTATCCGAGTTAAAATAGATATACCTTACAGCTCCATACTTTAATCCTTATCATTGTCATTAAGAATTGGCAGTGCATTCATATTTTGTTTCAAAAATAAAACATAATTCGAGGTAATTTCAGTGAGTGGCTTGTTACAATTACAATAACGAAGTTAGTGTTTTTTAAAGGATCTGGAAGGATTTAAATGATCTTTTTACAGATTTTGTTATTTAAATTGATAATCGCAAAATTAGTGCAGACCGCTATGTGGCAAGTCGTTTTATCTGCAGGTAAACCGGTTTGCTGCGAACTTTGCACTCAATAAGAGATAGAATACGCCCTTATTTTGACAGAGGATTTTTTTTCGAAAGTGTACATTAGTTGATCGCAAAACACCAGTTGTGCAGAAAAGAATTAATATAAATTACAGTCCCCATTTTTTTACTGTCGTGTTACGAAAATCACTCAAATCAAATGTGACAATAAAACATTTCAGTTGTCCAAAACATAATTCTTTACTTCTTTTAAATTTTTAGATGGCTGCAGATATTAAAAAATGTTTTCGCTTTTGCTTAAGTGAAACGTTAAATTGTATCTTTATGTTTTCACGTGAGACGTGGTAACACTTATTTAACTTACTTTTTTTATTTACAATTTACTTATTTATCATTTACAATGTACTGTTCTCCCATTGCGTAAATAACGAGAGGTCATTATAAAACAGTTTACGTAAATATATTAGGAGCTAAACAGCGAAGCCTAGTATCGTCATTCCCTACAACTTAATCATTAGACTGGTGAATTGTTTTCTTTGCTGTTTGATTAGTTTGTACTTAATCATGCAGGCACGTAGTTTCTCGGATAATGGTAAATTATGGTGAATTGAGACGCGCTATTAGGACTCTTATTTATTTATGTAATATAAACACTCCAACGAAAGACAAATTTATCTTCAAAATTGGTTTTAAGCAGTATGCAATTGCTTTGAAATTTTCGCGAAAATTTCTAACTTATTCCCTAAATGAGACACTTTGTTTTCATTATCTTTTATTATGTAAATTTTTTGTTATGTAAATTAGAAAGAGAAAAAGCTTTTTACACACGAAAAATAAATACTCGTGTTTATCCCATACAGTAAAAATAATTTACAGAATGCTTTGAAGTAAATATATTTGACTTTATCACATTTTTTGTCTGCATAATTGATAAACAGAGACAGGTTCTTTTGTAACTGTTCAAATGCAAAGATGTCTGTGTCCAGGTACCATTTATCTATAAGAATATTATTCAATTTCGCCATATTTGTTCTTAGGCGTGAAATATTCAACGGACATGGTTCAGAGGTTATATTCAGCAGGCTCCAACCGCTGTTTGTATTGCTAAACTCTGCATAGCTTGTTCAAGTTCGTAGTAACTTAAAAGAATCAGGTCATTTTGAAAGCTGACATAAGATTATTTCTTGTAACTTATTTCACTCCTTACACAAATGTACATGTTTATATTTAATGAATATTTATTTTAATACTATTTTCTAACAGAATGTCAGTCATTTGACGTCAACCGATACATAATACTAGCTTTTCTTGATTCTGTAACCACGCATAAACAACAAAATAAATCAGATGAATAAATGACTGTATTCTGAGAATAGATAGTTGGCCGGATGGTCCGGGGTTCGAATACCGGTCCAGGCACTGGAATTTCTGAGATGCTCTTGAGTGTCTCCCACCTAACTAAGAGGCCAATAGTGATTCTTCCCAGGATAGACGGCTGCGCATGTATCGTTGAGGATGAATTCAGCACCGTGAGTGGCTGCCTTTGCGCCATTTAAAGCACCTTTGAACGTGTTTTTCACGAAAAGGGCGCTATATAAATCTGGCATAGAATAATATATGTCGTTGAGAAAAATTAAAATCTTAGCAATGGTATGATCTCGAGAATTCTCGCGGAAATTAAGGAATTTACCGGCCGGCCCCGCTGACTGAGAAAAAGCATGAACCCATATGTATAAACTCATATATGCTGAAATGACATTATAATAGGAACCTTGCTAATGAAACACCTTATTATTCACTGAAAACATCTGTATAATATATATTTTATCTGTACATTGTTAAAGTAGATTTGTATCAATGATAATAAAACAATATCTAAATATCTTTATCAGGAACGTACAATATCTGGTGTGCAGGTATTAAGCAGAGTTATAGAGTAAATAAAGATGTATTTTCATCTACAATATACATGTATATATGTTCATACACACAAGGAATCTTACTGTAAAGTTTATATTAAGGTAGTTATGCACGTTTTACAAACGTGGTGTAATGGCGTAACGTCATTTATCTGGAAAAAGTAGAATGAAGCCTGTACTCAGTATGCGAAAATGAATATCATTTCATGAATTGATAGCAATGCGTGAGTAAATGTATTAAAACGGTAAATTTACTATCTTTCTAAAGTTAAAATATTATATTTAAACGTTTGACATGTTGAAAATTCCAAATAATGTAATTTTAAAGTGTATAATGTACGAATCTCTTTAATCATGGGCAATTATCTTAAAAATAAGATCACGGACCTACACATAATATTGCACCATATTTTAGGTTGGTTTAAACAATATTTTATTCATATATATTTACAACATGAAACGTTACATAGTTACAGCATGAAGGATTGAGTAGAAAGCCAAGCTTATTTGAAACTCTCTCCTTACGTATTTTGGTATTTTATTTTGGTAACATGTTAACTTCACAATAAACAGTATTGTATGTAGACCGGTTAGACATAAAATGAAGGAAAATAAATATACGTGTATTCATTTAGTATTTAAAGCAAATGTAAAGACAAAAACATATCTATGAGATCGTACAGGAAAGAAAGGACAGAAAAGCAAGAAGCAAGAAAAGATTTGTAGTGGTCACTTTAGAGCACTTGGTTATGTTTGACGGATTTGTATCATACTCACAAAGGGTCTGAATTAAGAAATTAGATAATTTGGAGTCGTGTTATGTTTTGAATCTGTTTGTTTGCTGTATATATTTTTGTACGTGTAGAAAGATAGAATTATTTAGTGTGTTTGTGATTGATGAATTACCATATAGCAAAGTATGTAGTGTTATGTTGGAAATTAGTTGGACGCTGTTGAATAATTCCGCGCGCTCTCTTGTGTAAATAGGACAGTTGAAGAAATAGTGGTATGTATTTTCAGCCTCGCCACATGTACATAGTGGGCTATTAACGATGTTCTTGGAAAAGAGGTCTTCATTTAGAGAACTACAATGTGTTCTGAGTCTACAATGGAGAATTTGGTATTTGCGGTCTCCAACATAGTAATGGTCGGGGGCTTTATGTCCTCCAGAAAAGAGTCTCCTTTTAAAGATGGCTAGTGTGGGAGAGTTTCGCAGATCTAGTGGTAATTGATTCCATTCGGTTATGGTTGATGGTAGGAAAGAGTTAGCATATAGTTGTGTATGACACTGAAAGTTTCTGATATTGTTTGCATTTCTTAGATTGTATACAGATGTTTGGCCAACGGCATCTGGAACCAAGGAGGAGAGATAATGGGGAGTCAGAAGATTAGTCATTTTATAGAATAGGATCAGTTTATGTTTGTTTCTCCTGATTTTAAGGGGCTCAAATCCAGTATCATTGTACAGGTTCTCAAAAGAAACTAATTTGGTTGCTCCAGTAATGATTCTGCAGGCTTCCAGTTGAATTTTCTCAAGTTCAAATTCTTCCTGGTGGGTAATATTACTCCATACCACATCAGAATACTCAAGAAGAGGTCGTATAAAAGACAGATAGATAGTTTCGAGGGATTTGCGATCAAGAATAAACTTTAAGGTTCTCATGATACCGATACGTTTCCACGCCTTTTCCTTGATACTATCTATGTGTTCGTGCCATGTTCCGTCTTTAGAAAGGACAACTCCAAGATGTTTGTGGGATTCAACCTCATTGATCTGGACATCATGCATGGTTAAAGGAGGATGTAAGGGTTTATTAACTTTACGAGAGATAAGAAGAGACTCTGTTTTTCTTGGATTAAAGTCTACTAGCCAGTCATTCGACCATTTAGTTATTTTTAAAAGATCAGAGTTCAAAGATTCAGCAGCAGATATTGGATTATCTACAATGATATATAGACTTGTATCGTCAGCAAAGAGTTTGATGGTAGAGTGTATGTCATGAACAATATCATTGATGAAAACAATGAAGAGAAGAGGTCCCAGAATAGAGCCCTGTGGTACACCAGCAGAGATTACAACTGTATCAGAAGAACCACCAGGAAGAACTACTTTTTGTTTTCTTTGTGATAAGTAGTCACGAAACCAGTTTAAAAGACGTCCAGAGATACCTGTAGATTCAAGTTTGAAAAGAAGACCTTTGTGCCAGACGCGATCAAAGGCTTTAGAGATGTCACAGAAGACTGCACGGACTTCTTTTCCTTCATCTAGTGCATGACAGAATGTATTGTATATCGATACAAGTTGGTTTGTTGTTGAGTCGTTGGGGACAAATCCAGATTGGAGAGAAGAAATAAAGTTATTTTCTAAGAAGAAATTGAAAACATGTTTGTGGATGATTTTTTCTAATACTTTACTGATGGTGCTAAGTAGAGATATTGGTCTATAATTTGATACTAATTGCGGGTCATTCTTTTTAAAGATAGCACAAACGTGTGCAAGTTTCCATTGTGATGGTCATTTTCCAGTGTGAAGTGACATATTAAAGAGTTTACAAAATGGATTTGCTAATTGATGTGATAATTCCTTTAGGATTCTATTATTTACATTGTCTGGTCCTGCTGCTTTTCCTGTTGAAAGTGAATTGAGTGTTACAGTTATTTCATCTTGTGTGATATTGATAGAGTTTAGTATTGTGTGATTCGGATTTAATTGTATGTGTGGCAGTGTTTTGTTATTGTCGTTAAGTAATGTTTGCGATTGGAAAAAGTTATTAAGTAGATTTGCCTTGTCAGTGTCTGATGTGATAAGATTACCATTATCATTTAAGATTTGAACTGCTGGGTTAGTTAAAGGTAATATGAATTTCTTTAATATCTTCCAATAATCTGTTGGTTTAAGATTTTCATTTTTTAATTTATCTGACAGTTTTTGAGAATGATTTGTTTTTGCATTTCTGAGGAGCTGGGTTGTTTTATTTCTTATTTGTCTGTATTTGGTCCAGTGATGTTCGCTCTGTGTACGTTTTGCCTTGTCGTATGCTCTTTTTCTTTTTCTGATGAGTTTTCTTATTTCATTGTGCATCCATGGAGGGTCGGCTGGTCTAATTGTAGTTATTTTATTAGGAATATGTTTTTTTGATATAGAAATGATATGTTGAGTGATATTATTTGCATATGTATCAATATCATCATCTGCTAGGGAGTCCCAGTTGGTAGATGCTGCCTCTTGTCTTAAATTGTCGTAGTCACCTTGGTCAAATTTCCATACCATTCTTTTGTAAGTCTTTAGATGGGGCTTAGAGTAGTTGAGACAACAATATATCGGGCAGTGAAATCTGATATTTTGATCAAGGAATGGATCTCCAACACCTGACGTGTACACATCACATGAGGATGAAACAAGAAAAAGGTCTATGAGAGAGTTAGATGATTCAGTGAAATGTGTGGGTTCATTTATTAATTGTGTCATGTTATATTGTGTGGCTATATCATTAATTTTTCTTTGTGTTCCAGGCTTAAGCATATCTAAGTTGAAGTCACCTGAAATTATAATGTTACTTATGTTCGTGTCAAAAGCAAGACCAATTGAGTTTTCTATACTGGACAGAACAAGAGGAGTGGAGTTGGGAGGACGATAGAATGTTCCATAAAGAAATTTCTTGTGACCAGTTCTAAGTTCTATCCAAATACATTCAATTCCATCCGGCTCCAGGTCATATCTTCGAATAGCTGGTATATGACTTTTTACATAAACAAGGACCCCTCCATGGTTATCTCCTGATCTGTCTTTTCTGAATGGAGCAGTAAAATTTTCAAAGCTAATGGAATCCGACTCAGTATTACTTCCTAGCCATGTTTCGGCAAAAGAAATGACATCAAAATGTTGAAGTTCTCCTTGCAAAATATCCTTTTTATTGAAAAAGCTTTGAACATTATAGTGTACAAGCGAGAGAGAATTTCGAAAGTCTTCTAAGACTTCAGAAACAGATAAAACAGATGAGAGTGTGCTACATGAATCAGGACCTGGATTCTTATGAATATCACCAGCACATAATAGTATCATGGACATCCAGGTTATCAGCTCAAAATTTGTAAAGTGGCGTAGTCCCTTTATATTCATCTGAAAGAAGGCAAAGAGTCCAATCCTCACCCTATACATGGTTAGTTCTATAGCCATTAGGTAATACCAGGACTAAATGCTTCATAGGGTGAGGTTAACCAGTATCTAAAGTGACTAAGACAAAAGGGTAGTAAAACAAGGATAGAGAGAAAAGTAGAGAACGGATCAAAGATATAGAGAAGTACGAGTGCGCAACTGGACATAATAAACATAGATTTAATATACCTCACAACAATTTTGATTTTTAACAAAATATATTTGTTATTACATGCTAGAACTTATTCGACTGTTCTGTATTTTAATTCTCATGGTCATTGATGTGTTTTGATTGACAGGGGTTACACGGGATGAAACAAGTGCTTTTCATTGGCCGATACTGCCAGGCAATTACATGAAGTGTGTATGTTTCATTGTTTGGTCATCGGATTATCTAATTAGTAATGGATTAAGTGTTTTACAACCTGTTACTACTATAATTGTCCAAATTGTGGGTACATGGAATATAATAATAAATTTAATACAGTTTCAAGTTTTCAACATTACTTACAATTTTGTATGAATATATTTATATTGTGTGTATATTAATTCTCGTGGTCATTGATGTGTTTGATTGACAGAGGTTACACGGGGTGAAACGAGTGCTTCATTTTCATTGGCCGATACGGCCAGACAAGTACATGAAGCGTGTATATTTCATTGAATGGTCATTGGATTATGTAATTAGTAATGAATGAAATGTTTTACTACATGTACCTGTTATTTTATAATTTTCTAAATTGAAGGCATGTGGAATAAAATGATGAATTTGACACAATTTAAACATTGGTTACAATTATAAATGAATATATTTATCCTGTGTGTAAGTGTACAATATTGTGTAAATTTCAAAAATGTGTGCTCATCGTCAGAATTTGTTTGTGTAAAGTGGTTATTTTCAAAATGGATTTACTATGGATTTAGTTGCAGGTGCGTTGGATATAGCGTGCCGTACATCTCTGTGAGTAACTTGTATATTAAATACTTTGGTATTACTATCTTGTAACGTTAGAAAGTATTGAGTACAAAATGTATATAATAATATATGTTTGACAGGGATGACACAGTGAAGTTTTATCTAAATCAGTTAAAGTCTTGTTTTTTAGTTTCAAATAAGCTTAGCTCTCTACTACATACTGGTACTTACTAAACATTTATGATACAAATTACATAATACAGTGTATGATATAAAATAATGCTATTTCAAATGTAATATTATAGCACAAATTATAAATCACTCCATACAGTACATAATACATTCTCACACAGAGTACTTAAAATTCACAAAAAAATACAAATGTTTCATTTATTACAAATCTATCAAATATATGACTATTTAATTTACACATTATTCTAATGCAGATCTTATTCTAGATTTCATATCAGTATTCCTAATCATCATCATATTATTATTGATATTATTGTTGTTATTTTTATCATTAGTATCATTATTAATAAAAAGCAAATCATCACAGAATAGACAATTGTATTCTTATAATTTGACCTACATCTCATATAATCATTACACTTATTTCTTAACTGTCACAGTAGTAGTAATCAATATCATCATCATTATCATCATCATCATCACACACTCATACAAATATTTCTTTTATCACAAATCTATCAAATATATGACTATTTAATTTACACATTTTTCTCATGCAGTTCTTACTCTAGCTATCATATCAGTATTCATCATCATCAGCAGCAGCATCATCATCTTATTTTTTTTTTTTTAATTATTATTGTTTATAAAAATTTATTCATCACAAGACCTACATTTCATGTAAGCATTACACTATTTTCTTAGCTATCACAACAGTAATCATCAATATCATCATCATTATCATCATCATCACCACACATCACACAAACATTTCTTCTATTAAAAATCTATCAAATATATAACTATTTGGTTTACATATTGCTCTAATGCAGTTTTTATTCTAGCTATCATATCAGTGTTCATCATCATCATCATCATCATCATTATATTCTTATTTATAAAATTTTATTCATCACAAATAGACAATTGTATTCTTATTATTTGACCTACATCTCCTGTAATCATTACACTTATTTCTTAGCTATCACAGCAGTAGTCATCAATATCATCACCATTATCATCATCATCATCATCATCATCACCACACATCATACAAATATTTCTTTTATCACAAATATATCAAATATATGACTATTTAATTTACACATTATTCTCATGCAGTTCTCATTCTAGCTATCATATCAGTATTCATCATCATCATCATCAGCATCATCTTATTATATATATATATATTTTTTAATTATTATTATTTATAAAATTTTTTCATCACCAGACCTACATTTCGTGTAAGCATTACCCTATTTTCTTTGCTATCACAATAGTAATCATCAATATCATCATCATTATCATCATCATCATCACACATCATACAAATATTTCTTTTATTAAAGATCTATCAAATATATGACTATTTGGTTTACATATTATTCTAATGCAGTTTTTATTCTAGCTATCATATCAGTATTCATCATCATCATCATCATCATCATTATATTCTTATTTATGAAATTTTATTCATCACAAATAGACAATTGTATTCTTATTATTTGACCTACATCTCATGTAATCATTACACCATTTTCTTAGCTATCACAAAAATAGTCATCAATGTCATCATCATTATAATCATCATCATCACACATCATACAAATTTTCCATTTATCACAAAACTATTATATATATGACTATTTCATTTTACACATTATTTTCATGCAGTTTTTATTTTAGCTATCATATCAGTTTTCATCATCAGCATCAGCATCAACATCATCATCATCATCTTATTTATACATTTTATCATCACAAGGTAGTCAATTGTATTTTCATTATTTGTCCTGCATCTCATATAATTATTACAATAGTTATAAGTAATCAACATCATCATCATCATCACCATCATCATCATCATATACAATGCAGATAATTATACCTAATATTTTAGGTTAGGCTATATGGTTGGTTATTCACGAATGAGAGAAGTTTCAATAAAATCTGCCTTACAGAAAATTTTTTTTTAGAGAAACATGTTATCAAAATTGTGATTTTCCTATAGACGTCCATAATCAAAACCTGTGCATGGTTGAAATTTTCAAATCTGTCTAGCAAAACATCAAACATGCGATCCTGTCTTTTCTATTTCCCGAAGTTTCTAAATATATTCTGGACCTAAAAGAATTAGGCAGGTTTTATCAAATGTTTCATTGTAGAAAAATGATCCGAAAGTGCAGACCTACATCAAGCAATAGCGGTTTCAATCTATAGAGTAGTGCAATGCGATATTGTCTGTTGTCAAATGCGTCTTATTTCTAGTATTTCCTTTTTAAAGTTTTATAGATCTTTTGCAATATCCAATACTTCTGACACTAACACCAACATATGTTAAAGTAGGCATATACTAGACATAGTACTAGAGATCAAACAATGACACAAATATTAATCCTATCCTGCATTTACCTGTTCACCTGCATGACACAAGTCAATAGCAATAATGAAGTAAATGTATGGTTAAAAACTTAGTGATAAGTCATTATACTGTAATGTCAATTTTCATGGTAAATACTGAAAAGATTTTTCTTGTTTTTATATATGACGTGTGATATGGTACAAATAACATTAAATCTAAATTTCAGCTGAAACAGTGGGTCTGGATTTATTTAATTAGACTTAAAACATTTTCTGACGTCACAGAATAATTTTGCACTTGACAACATTTTTTCACTGAGATAAGTTATTCCCGCATTAATCCAGGTATAATTGGGGATTAAATATTTATCAATGACTTGATAGGTAGGACTATCTGCAAGAGCAGATACATGGAAATTAAATAAGAAGTTTCAGAAAATCTGAAATAATATGCTTCAAAATGATCAAATTAAGAGTGAAGAATTATGATTATTTAGTCTTAAATGTTACATATTAGCTGTTTTTCATAATCTAAAATTTTAGGTACTATCTCTACATATACAATGTTTTCTTTATATTATCAGAGTGCATTAGGTACAAATAAACTGCTTTAAATTGTCTCGAGATAGACGCAATTACGTTATTGCAACAAATTATTGGTGCGTCTGCAGCATCAATTTAATTAATGCTTAATGCACGATTAACAACAAAAAATGCTTTTAACCGAGTTACGTCTTCTTGTAATACACGTCTAATTCATTAAAATCACCATTTCAGTTTCCTTTGATAAAAGTTTAGTAATATCTTATTACTGACATTCCTCAAATATGTGTGCTTTGACTGGCTTTTAAGGAATTAAAGTATCTAATATTCTCTATATTTAGAAAGAAATATCACCACTTTTAGAACAGCGAGTAAATGTTGCAAAAGTCCAAGTGCAAATAGCTTTTCAGTTTATTTAACTATATAGAAATTGCATCTATGCTCTTAATATTGCAACTGAACGTGTTTCAGGCTTTATGTGAAGAGGCAATGACATTAAGTATAATAAGTACTATTTATGTTATATTTATTTCACGGTGGGCTGTAATAATCTGATGTTTGAAAACAGAGTATTAGTAATCACGCGACTAAGTTTATTTTCCCTGCACTTTGTTATGAAAAGAAATACTGTAAAAGTATGGAAAATCCATACACTTCAAGTCTTTAGTGAATATACAATTTCGCAATTTGTTTGGAACCACAGCTTATATATAAAACGAAAATGAACTTTTTGTTGAGGTACTTGGATTTGGGTATGTGACTGTTGAGATGCTTATTTGAAAGTGCCTTATCTAGTTGTTTATGACAAGCTTAGCTTATTGTCGTCTCTATTGCAGAAATAAGTAATCGGCTCCGGCAATCAGGTCGCTAGAGCTTCAAGTCATCCTTACAGGCGGTCAATCGGCTTTTGCACAAGTAATGGATTTGTTCAGATCTTTAACATCTGATCATTTATTTCTTTAATTTGATACGCTCCATCAAGATAGATTATTTTTAGCATAAAAACTAACTGGATAAACATACTTAGTCGAGGGTTTTATATGAATGTAAGAACTATTTTATTATATTTGCCAAAGATTAACATTGATATTTACATTGACAATGATATATTTAGACAAGACTGCTTTGAATTGCCTTTTGTAAAACTATTATAACCTCCTTTTGCTAAAATACATCGACGACCAAGGTGAGCTTTTAACGAACAATGTCGTGTATGAACAATGTCGTGTATTCTCTCCCTTAGTTATCTATTGTGTTAAAGAAATTCCGTTTGATTAGATGGTCTCCCTTACTTAAGCTAAAGCTTATCATGCAAACTCTATATTGTTTAGTTTCGTCGATTTTGTATAACCTTGCTTTGAGCTCGATATCACTCCGTAGTTCTGTACTTGAGTTTGTTGTTTTTTTATGACCATTTTATTCAAAACATGGTTAAAAATTGGCACCCAAATTATAGGCGAGTTGCTTTAATTTCACGCCTAAGGGTTGCTGGCCATAAAGGTGAGCATTTGCATACTTTTGACGGACAATACCTTAGAAAAATGAAAGTCGCACTAAAGGCAAAATCTCCTACTGCACACGCTCAGAAAAATCATGCTACTATCACGTTTGTTTGTTTGTTTGTTGCTGTTTTTTTTTTGTAAGTTAATTAGTTCAAGTTTGATTTTCAGTGCTAAAATGGGCATCACTGATTTCTTCCTGATCTATACAGGTTGTTGAATTCCTCTTGTGTATTCTATTTCAATACATGTACCCTCTTCCTTTCCCCTCTCGCAAGCTTTCTTCGTTCATCAAAATTTCAAATGAAAAAATTTCCAAAATCTGATTCTTAAGGACTTTTGCCTCTTTCATCAGACATTTCCAAAGTTAGATGGATATATAAATGCACTACGCTTGTCTTAAAATATGTCGTTCCATAGCTTTACACCTGAATGTCACTGTCAGTACTACTCATAAGCTCATTTTTACATTAAAATTTCTCAAAGCTACAGTTTTTTCAATATGCAATAATATTTTCGTATGATCATAATTTACAGTATCATTTAGGTATTTGCAATTCGCCTAAACACTTAATGTAAAATATACATTTGATACTAGCAACACATCATCTAAAACGTGAATGATACAATAGTTTTAAAACTGTGGACCAATGTATGTCATTTACATTTGAAAAATCATAAGTACGGTCTATTTTATAAATGTAAATGCAACTATATCTAAACTTACATCCTTTAAATATCTCGTAATGTAATCATGTCAATAGATAACATCTTTGAAACAATTTGAAAATTATGAAAAAGTCATACAGCGACCGCTGGGGATAAGAACCAATGTGCTTCCTAACAGACTCTCATTTAACTCAACATAACATAGACCATCTCATTTATGTATCTACAAATAAACTGGAAAGTTCACGTAAATGGTCAGAAGTTGCATTTGTCCGAAAAATAAAATGAAAATAATCACTATGATTTCTATATTATTATAGTGTAGTGTCATGCTTCTCCAGACACGACCAAAGAATATAGTTAAAGTGGTACAAAATCGAATGTTATCCAACTTTCCGTGCCCATTTCAATCATGTAACAGATTATATATAATTTAGCCTCGAACGCAAATAATAATCGTATTATTTAATAATTTCTGATCATTAATCTAAAAGATAATCTGTAATAGTTGGCATAATATAGGAGGCACTTATTGCCGTCTAGTGTCTAATATCAAGTTAAATTTAATTCAATAGATCATTAGATCTTGTCACGGATATACGACTTTATAGCCTCCATTGAGACTGTTTTTAACAGGAGAGTGTTTTTTCGTCCTTAGTCGAGATATAATATTTCTAGCAGTATAAAACAGTCACTTGATAATTTTACTAATTACCATCTATATTAATGTAACGTATCAAGAGTTCAATCTTAAAATCAATACGATTTTCCCTAGACATTTGAGCTTGAGAAGTATGCCAATAATTCTATAATTATCTTTCACTAGCTTTATCTACATATTTCATTTTATGGTATTCTGTGAGTTTAAACATTAAACAATCGTCATGAAATGTCAGTTTCCCACGGGCATCACTTGAGTTACAGTTTACTGACCACTGACCAATGTAAGGCTTTCCCCTAATCCCCCTGTAGTAATCCTGCTAGCTATTTCCGTGCCTAGGCGTAAATTTACTTAGATTGCAGGAGGTGAAAAGTACTTAGTCAAATAAAAAGTAAACAAGGACAACGGTCTAACTGAAACAGCCATATTCAATGAAAACAGAAGCCCATACAACAAACCATGGATGAGCACATTAACACAAACGAAACCAATAATAATAACGAACAATAAATACAATAACAGACACACATATACATGAACGAAAAGCTCAGTAGCAAAAACACCAATGAAAAGTTTAGGTCGTTTCAAATTGCTGGCACAAAACCTCGCTATTTAACCCCTCCGATTTTTACATTTTTACAAGACAGCTCACATAACATTAAGCCCATCCAGGTGAATCCCTACATTAGGTAACACACATTGAAACACAAACTCATGTACAGATTTAAATATGAAAAAAAATGGAACCGTAATCGTATGAACTCGAAGACATCTGCAAAGACAGTTCAATTAAAGGCATGACGAAGTAGGACAGGAGTCACATATCAAAGCAGTCCGTCCCTAATGGGTTACTTCAGAGCTAGTTCCCATAGAGTCCTCTACTTTTCCGTCGTCGCACAATCAAAGACGAAAGCGCAGTAGACAACATTATGAGGGCTTAACATTTAACACGCAATCTGTTTCAGGACAGTAAGGTCATGGTTTCTTGCAAAATACGTGACGACTGTGATAAATTTGTTAATTAGTGGCAGGAAATGGCTATGTCGGAAATTCTTAAGAAGTTTGCAATGAACTCCACAAGATGCATATCACAAAAATAAAATGCACTAAATTACACAATATTTATTAAAATGAAATTCTTTGCCCAATGAATAAATCAGATCAGCAAACTGAAATGCTTTCAGTGTAGGAAGCAATGTTTGTTTGCTTCCTTAAATCAACTACTAAATGACTCGAGATGGCAAAATGCCAATATCTCTTAGACATGAAATTAAAGCTACTCGCCAATAGTTTGGGTGACTATTTTCAACCAAGTTTGGAATAAAATGGTAATATGCGTCAAAATAGTAACTAGATACTGAAACAAAGCAGAAAGAAGTTGATTTAATCCATTATTTTAAATTTGTTGCAACACTTTACTCCTTTTTTAAAACATTTCCTTTCATTTCTTAGAACATCTTGCAAAACCCATATGTCAATAAGTTTTTACAACTGGCCATTTCCATAGTACCTACATTTTATGGAATGTTTGAGAGAGAGAGAAATTCGCCTAAAACGTGAGAACGATTCGCTTTAAATATACCATTTTGTAAATTTTCCTGCTTTGTATTTGTATTTAGTGCACTACTGCTAAACCACTAATGTAATACACATTCAATTGATATCGTTAAAAGCGTACAGTCCACAATCATCAACGTGTAAAGTCTGACATTTGGCTTAAGAACGAAAAATATTCAATTTTCCATTAAACTGTTTATAGCATGTCTATGTTTGACCTTTTTTCTGGGTTGTCTAGAATATTCAAAGAACATTTAATTACTTTTAATAATAACAGAAACAAATGGAAACAAACGGTGACGAATACAGGCCCAAGGGTAAGTAAAAGCTATGGTGTTTATTCTTTTTATATAATAACGTCAGCAAAACTGTCATTTTCGACTGAGACAAAATTTCATATTAAACTGTACGGATTGCGTCATAGCTTCCTCGTGGTCTGTCATTTTTGCAATTTCGCAAAAGTGATTGAAAGCAAAATTCAATATTAAATAATTACATGTATGTTATATATCACGTATAACTAAAGGAAACAAACTTTTTGAACCGTTGTTGAAAGTACAAAAGGTAAACAAACAAATAAAAATATTAATGTGTACAATCATCAGAACGGTAGGTTAGGAATCGACAGTCTGTAGAAAGGTTTTCTCCTTTTCTACTCTATTGGTGCCTTTTTGAGTTCAATGTTTTTTCTCAAACATCTGAATTTTATATCATTTTATTTGCATCAGACAAATATACATTCTATCATATGACACTATTCACTTTAGAGTATTGTGAAGGTCATGTGTAGTACCCTTACTTTAATAATCATGTATCCATATCGAGGGGTAAGTGCCAGAAGGTGCTATGTACCATATTTTACGTTTTTCACTTTTTTGCATTTTCTGGTAGAGTTCTTCAAGCCGCACATTTTGCACCAATCTGCGTCCTTATATCATATTTCTTTCATAAGTTATTAAATTGGGATCAAACCAGCCATTGAAGAATCCCTATCAATAATTTATGCCAAAAACAGTTTTCATTACATAGCATGTTATCAAAGTAAGTTTATTTTATTTGAAATGAACCAAAACAATCTATATACTAATAGCTGCTTTTGGTTGACTGCATTTTAAGGCTTAGGGAGGATTTTAAAAAAATCCAAAACATGATATGTAAAGATAGCACGTTTTAGCAGAGCAGTTTTCTACATATAATGCATTAACCCTACTTAGCCAGAAAAAGTCATATAAATATAGGAGCTAAACCTTACTGATGTTATACAGTAGTGCAACAGCCATATTGCGCTATGTTATGATAGAAGATTCTGGTTGAAGGCAGGTAGTAAGATCGTTTGTCATTTTCATTTCAAGAAGCATACATTCCACGATAGGTTTATTTGGCAGTGTCAACTTTCACTGTTTTTTTTTTCAATAATTAGGTGATGAAAACGGACTAACAAGTTTATGAGTGTGTGGCATATATTGTATTATGCACTGGAATGTTGAACATTCATCTTGTTTAAATCTTTTAGAAAAAAGGGTGGAAGTTATTTAAAGTGAAGTAGACTTACTACCGTCAGCAAATGATCTTGTAAGAGAAAAAATCAAACCTTACTGTAACTGCTTTTCTAAGCTAGTTGGAAACAAATCGGCAAATATCCCTCACATTTACGACACTCTTGAATAAAGAATGGAAGAGTAAATTGCCTTTGTGTTCAACTGTCATCATCCGAATTATGAAGAAACAGTTGTGGCTTGATTACGTGTCAGTGGCAGACCTTTTCTCATTAGTACTGGCTAATTACTCAAAGCGCAATGTAATATTCTTCACAAATAATGCTGAAGAGCCAGTCAGCACAATGAAACCAACCAAAAGTGATTCACTTGAAAAAAGTAAGTGTAAAGTCTATACATCTTTTCATGGAATTTTGGAACACTTTGAAGGATACCTTGAAAATCAAGACTCTGAAATATACTTTGCCTCGCCGTTTTAAGATGACATTCTGACTAACAGAAACAACAAATGTTCACCTATCACCAGTGATAAACCAAAACCATAGAAAAGAGCTACATCAAGAAAAAGGCAGTTTTTTTAATGCCTGAGAAGTTCCATACTAGAAAAGGAAAAGCCAGAAACATCGAATAAATGTGGAAAGTTACAGGCTGTCAGGTGCAGAGTATAAATCAGCAGACGGAAAGCCCAACACCGCTAGTTGGCTGAGCCAGTAGGCTGTAGCAACTGCAGACAAAAGATGTGACATAAAAGTAACAACAAAGCAAAGGCAACAATTCTTTAAATCAATTTGGTCATTGATAGTTATGATAGACAGAAAGATGTCTGTTCAGGTATAGAAGAGACAGACATTAAAACATATCAAATCCAAATCCAAAATAGAAACAGGTGTCAAGGAGAATTTCTTTCGAAATTAAAGATATAAAGTATTCAGTCTGTAAGACACTTTTTTTTAATAAAACGTCAATAGATAAGGCATGATTATATTGATCATATTTTGAAGAACAAAAAGGACAGACATTTTACAGTAAGTGATTAAAGATGGAAACACACTCTCATAACAAAATTTATCAAAGTAGAGTAGATGCAGTGAAAAAGCATACTAAATCTTTCCCACCAGATGCACATTATGTTAGAGAAGAGAAAAGGAGACAGTTCCTTGATTTGCATCTCACACTGCCGAAAATGTACGACCTCTATCTGGAGAAGTGAAAAAATTAAAACAAAGCCAGTTTTATTCGAAGGATACAAATTATTGTTGTACCTAAGAAGGACCAGTGTGACATATGTAATCGGTATTACATGGCGCAGCAAGAAGGAATTATGACTTATGAACAAAAGAATGCTTTTGACAAACCTAAGCAAAGAATGAAGTGATCAAGAGAACTGAAAGCTAACGATAAACAGAAATGTTAATCTCAATGTAATAGTCATGTAGCATGTTTTGAAACACACTCCTGTAAAATTTCAAAAAATGCACATAGCAGGTTCTGGCACTTACCCCTCGATATGATAAATGTGCAACATTTCTTTGAAAATGGTGAGATTTTAATGGCGCTACACTGTCCACAAGTGTGGCCCCTTAATGTGGTACCTTTTTGGGAATGCAAGCATCCATCAGTAAATTGACCATCGGTTTTTAGAATAATATATTTATTTTATAAGCTGTGCAATCTTCATATATCTAACTCTTTCTTTCTATGATTTGCTGATGTTCAAATGTCAAGACGTCAAATATCGATCTAATTCTTAAATTGCGACGAAAGCGTTCCTGCGTTGTTAGCTCTTTTCCAGTTGTGGTTATCAAAAATTGTATGAGAGACATTTAGAGAAAACGAACGCTATCAAGCAACAGAATTAAGGCACGTTCTACAAACGCAGCCTTTCAAAACTCAACTCACATCACGTGGACGTGCACGCGTGTAAACTAGAAACACACGACATAAAGTTTTAGTAACTTTAAATGTACAAAATTTTCATCACATGAATTTAACTTGATTTGATAATATATATAAACAACTAAATGTCTCACATTTTTAATGTGCTCTGCTATATATATAAGGTGTATACTATTTATAGCCTAACACACAGTTCTGTTTACGCACACAAATCTTCAACAATTAATTCGGGTGTTATATGTATCGGAAGAAATTTTTATGGTATCTTCACAATCTGCACGTATATTGTTTTGTTCTGAAGTCCACGTTGGTTCTGGTTTTACGACCAATAAACTGACGAAGCGATTTTTCAAATAGATAAAAGGCAGAATTACATAATCAGAAAATGACTACGTACAATAGTGCAAATTACCTTAGGGCCAGAGCCATAAAAGGAGGTAATAAAAAAACGAAATATTCAATAATATGTTCTAGCTCGTTAATAAAATGAATGAACATTTCCCAAAAATCCAACTATTCACCAGTGACATAATGGAATCTTAGCTTAATGTAAAATCAATCGAAATCAAGTTTGTGTTTTCCAACTTATAGTCATACTGAAGTACAAATGGCTTAATATGTTTAGAAATGTAGAACAGTGTTTTGACTATTAACGGAAATCTTATTGTCCTTAAGGGACACAAACACATTACTAAGCATATAACATTTTCAAAATGCTTCATAATGTTTGACAAGAATTTGTCCTTTGAGAGTCATGACGCCAGTCTTCCAGTCTGTATTTGTTTTGATATCATGGCCAGCACTAAACATAACAAGTTCTTGAACTTGTTTTTAAACAACTAAATTGAATATATGTAATATTTGTACTGACATCTACCTATTATACAGCGTTTTATATTTAATTAGCTACGGATTCCTACTTTTGTTCAGTCAGTATATCACAAACATATTATTTACCTAGATAACAGTTTGTAATAGTTACCAAGGGACTAACATTTAGCGTATTTAATGTTTTCAAACTGCTAAATATCTTAACTATCAAATGGAAATCCCATTTGTGTCATTCAGGATTTTATCTAATATCTGACGTATTATTGCAATTAGAAGCTGCTCTTTTAGCTTGAGTATAAACATCGGTTATCTGTAACTTAAATTGAATTAAAAAGAAAATTGCTTTTGACAGTAAAATACATTGCTTAAACATTTAGTCCTGCAAACTTACACGGCCTCATAAACTTTGAAATGGTACCGATTTTGATATTAATTGCATCATGGTCTAACCCTTTGCATTTTGATACGGGTGATATTCTTTTTAAAGGTAAGACAAATAATTCCTCAAATTGAATTAAATAAAATTCATCTATCAATAATATCTCCGGAATCAACAATTATGAGCGTGATGCGGTTTTCAACTGTGGACAAGGATTTACATTAATGAGAGAAAAAGTATAAGTGTAATTGTACAAACAATCCCTAAAAGTGAAAGAATACATTTCTACATGAAAGAAACATTTGACATCATTAAGGAAAAATATTTAAACGAACTGCATGATCATGAGTAGATAGAACTACTACTACTACTAATAATAAATATAATGATAATAATGATAAGGATAACAAGCAGTCTGAATGACAGCTATATACCCCGCCACTGTTATGTGGATAGTGAAAGGGTTGGTGGTATTGGGTGGGACCATTAAACATTTGAGTTGTGACCTTGACCTTAAGCTGGCAGGGGTGAATTATGAATTCTGCACATTGTCTTGATAAGGGGAATATATTACAGCCAAGTCATACTAAAATCCTTCAAGTGGTTTAGGAGATACAGAGCAGACATAAAATGAAAGGCTCAAACCTTTGACCTTGAGTTGTGACCTTGACATTGAGCCAACATGGCTGACTCATGAGTTCTGCACATCGTCTTGATAAGCTGATTATGTGACCCAAGTTTCATGGAAATCCTTTAAGGGGGTTAGCAGATACAGAGCGTAGACAATATGGAAGGCTCCAACATTTGACCCGGAGTTGTGACCTTGACCTTAAGCTGACACGGCTGACTCATGAGTTCTGCACATCGTCTTGATGAGGTGATCATTTGACCCAAGTTCTTGAAATTGCTTCAAGGGGTTTAGGAGACACAGGGCAGACACAAAATTGAAGGCTAAAACATTTGAGTTGTGACCTTGACCTTGATCCGACATGGTTGCTTCATGTGGTCTTCACATTGTCTTGTTGAGGTGATCAAGTTTCATGAAAATCCTTCAGGTGGTTTAGGAAATGTAGAGTGGACACAAAATTGAATGCTCAAATATTTAACATTGAGTTATGGCCTTGACCTTGAACCGACGTGCCTGCCTTATAGGTTCTGCACATCGTCATGATGAGGTGATCATTGGACCAAAGTTTCATGATTATCCTTCAAGGAGTTTAGAAGGTCGTAGCGGACACGAAATGGAAGGCTCAAACATTTGACCGTGTGTTGTGAGCTTGACCTAGAAGGATCATTCTTATAATCCCCACCACTCGTGGCGGGGGATTAATAATTCTTTCTAATAATGATAAAAACAATGATGAATATCCAACAGGTACATGTAAAGCCAAGTTCCAAACACACAGCCTCCCTAACGAGCAACCCAGAGCACGCGTACGTGTATACATCTAACACAAGATTCAGTTCTCAGGAAATGTAGTAAGTGCACATGTATTTTCTCATTCTGAAATATGATAAGTGCAACAGTGTAGCAATGCTGAAGCGCCTTTCAAAAGAGGAATACCGTGAACAAAGAAGTATTTATATATAAGTCGTATGCCACTTCCAGAGGTTTTCATTTGGTAATATTTTGTAAAACAAGCGAGTCGTTTGTAATTTTATTTAATTCTCTGCGGAAAAAAGGATCAAAATCCAGGCTATGTTTTAAACATTCAAATATTTATTAATCTGACCGGTAGGTGTCCTAATTTGGTACCTCTGAGGACAGAAAACATTAATATGTAAGGCCATCTAAACAAGCAAGCGTTCCGTAGTGCATTAGTTGTGGCATTTCTTAGAACTGTTCGCCCATTGTTCCGAATATTTTATGCTCGCATGCTGCCTTTTTCACTCAATTCGTTTAAATCACAGTCCATTACACTAATATGCTGGTAATTTACATTCGCACCCAATTTAGTTGAATGCACATGAAGCTAACAAGTATCTCCAAACCACATGGAATTTCTTTGTAGAAAATGATCAAAATGTAATAGGAAAATTTCATTACGGTTTTAGAAATGTTTGCACAAACTCTTTCTTTAAAAATAACAATTACAAGTCATAATATAGATGACGATAAGTCCCCAGTTTCCCTGTCTCTTTACTTACATATTTGCAGTTTGCAGTTTATACAAACATCCCAGAAAAGGGTACAAATGGTCGTGTTATATTCAAAAAGTGCTTGGATTTCGACAATTGCACTAAGGATAGACTTTATTTAACATCGCATATAATCAACATACAACAGGAACTGCAAAACCCTAGGTGTACAAAACTTTACATGCTGAGTGCAAAGTAAGATACAAGTACTATTTTTCACGTCTTTGGTATGACGCGGCCGGGGATCGAACCTTCCGCAAACAAAGAGCGGACACTTTCACAGAGCTGTTGACTTAAAGGTTGTTTCTACCACCTATCTATTGAGGCAATATAAAGATATGAACAATGATTACTGCAAGAATAACAGAGCGCAGACATATTGCAGAGGGCTCCTGTCATTATTTTCAAATGTGTTGATTATCAAAAAAGATTCTTAAATATGTGGATTGTACATGTGAATCTACTTTTCATATGGAACTCACTATTTTAACAGAAGTATCCGTCTGATTAAATATGCCTTGTAATATAAAACCACACTCTGGTATTAATAACAAAGTGACAAGAATAAAAAAGCGTTTAACCAGTTTCCTACATCTTTCAAACAAAGATTGGGAACAAATTATGTAGGCTGACATATATAAGATAATTTTAACTGTTGTTGTAATCTTTATTAAGGCTTTGGGTGGTATACATAAAAATAATTCTGTTGGGATTAAAATTTTACGTGTACATACAGTGTGTTCGTTAACACCACATTTATCTATTGTATTTACCTAGTATCACAAAATATCTCAAATGCTTCAATAAACATGGCTCCTCGACTTCTGTAAACATTCATTCCAAAGAATGTAATATAGAATGTGTAACTTCATCCCGGGTTTCAAATATATATGTTAAATATAATTCCTTCGAAAACTATCATTACGGTGACATTGTAAAACCTCCCCGCGTCAGTAAATTCGTCACGCATGAATGCAGCGCTTCATTGTGGACTGATAGAGAATCACTGTGCTGAAATGTCTACGCGCAAAAGTGGTAATCAAATTTTGGACTGGGCTTCTGGGGAGGCAGAAGAGTATGTGGAGTCGATCATGACGTCTCAACGCACAACTCGTGTAGCTACACCCGTACAGAGTGGTCGTAAGCGGAATGCCTCAGGACCTTGTGCTACTGATTCTACTGTGAAAAAGGCTAGAGTTACGACCAAAGCTAAACGTACATTGTATCAGAAAAACACACCTGACAGCCAGCCACAGTCGGTGACTAACAGCCAACCTAATTCGTCAGTGGAACACTTAATTGCTACGTTAGCGGCAGATATACATGTGCAGTTTGCTGCTATGAATAAGCGGATGGATAAGCTGGAAGCGGGGCTGGAGCAGCGCATTTCTACCAAAGTGGCTCAACTGTTGGATAAAAGAGTGAACACCGAGCTGAGTCGCATTCGAAAGGATATAGAAAGTAGGCTGGATTCTTTCAAAGAGGAGATCAAGTCTGACATCTCAGCCGATTTTCAGGACATTAATGACAAGTTGAGATGGGTTTCAAGGAACCACAACGATCAAAATGCGCCTGATGAACCGGATGTCTCATTAAACGTTGTCATTAGAGGACTTCCAGAATCTCGAGATGAAGACACCAGCAGAAAAGTCAACTCTTTGATCAAAGATGGCCTCAAGGTTCATGATGTTTCCTGTGCAAGTGCCATCCGTAAAAGCGCACCCCATCATTCGCGACCCGGGATTATTATAGTTTCGTTTAGTTCACATGAGGAAAAACGTAAAGTGATGGTTCCGAAAAATAAACTCAAGAGCAGCCGTCAGTATTCAAATGTTTTTATAAACCATGATCAATCTCATGCTAACAGACTGATGTCCAGCAATTTTCGTACAATATTACGAGCCTTGAATCATCATGACTTAGTAGTAAAAGGATCACGTGTTGTTCATATGAGTGCTTCAGATCAGCATGAACGTTCTAGAGACAGTTCTCGGTCTCGTGATAACGGTAGGTCGAATGACCGTGATAACCGTCGACCTTCTTACAATGAACGTAACAATGGTCGTAGTACTTCACGTGGTCACAATGGCGGGGAATGGGGCAGTCGTCGTGGTAACAACAACTACAATAGGAGCGGTGCAGGTGGTCGTCGTGGTGGTAACGGTGCAAGAGACAGACGCGATTAGTTAATTGCGGGGTTTTGGAATGTCCGTGGTTGGAACAAGAACCCTAATTCTGACAATTATATTTTACGAACTGCTTGTATTTTACATTTTAATTTTGATATTTTAGCTATTGCAGAATCTCACTTAGTTGGTAATTACAGCCTTCACGTTGATGGATATCGTTGGTTCGGTTTAAACCGTAAGGTTACTCACCCTAACGCTAGAGCAGGGTCTGGAGGAGTCGGATTCTTAATTAAAGAGTCACTTTTTGATAGTTTTGATATTTCTATACTGCAGGATTCATATGAAGGTATTTTATGGCTGAAAATGCACTTTACATTGTTGCCCTGTGAATGTTATTTGCCACCAGAAAATACTTCGCGTTATTTTGATGTCAATTCATTTTACGACAACCTTCTTGTTGATATTTATAAATTTCAGAATGATGGTATGATATACTTATGTGGCGACTTTAATAGTAGATGTGGAGACCTAGAAGATTTTATAGCTGGAGTTGATAGTGTTCCCCCTAGAAATGTCATAGATTTTTCTAATAATGCCTATGGTGAACTATTTATTGATTTTTTGATCAATACAAACATGTGCATGCTGAATGGCAGAAGCAATAATGAAAACAATTTTACCTCAGTTTCAGTAAAAGGGTTATCTGTAGTGGACTACTGCGTAACTACAAATGATAATCTTAGCAATATGTTAGATTTTGCTGTTACTTTAACCTCGGATGTAATCAATGCTACAGATCAGTTACAGGCCTTGGCTCCAAGCAGTATACCGGATCACTCTTTGCTTTCTTGGAAGATAGTTACTTCTTGTTTCGAGGATCTGGACGTCAATTCACCAGATTTTAATTCATATGATAAATTTGATTTTAGAAATATAAGTGATAATTTTTTATGCAAAGATGATGTGTTATTACAAGTCAATACAGTTATTGATAAATTAGAGCAGGGTTTACGCTCTCAGAATGATATGGATTCTGTTTACGATGACAGGTGTGGTATAATTAAAAGAAACATGTATACTGATATTCCCTTTAAAACAATTTTTCCTAGAGGAAGTAGTAAAAAGAAGCGTAGACAGGGCAAACCATAGTGGAATGACAACTTAACCGACCTCTGGTCTGAGTTGTGTATTGCTGAGCGTAATCGGTTAAATCGTTGTAATAGGCAGGATAAAGTGAGACTAAAATCTGTGTATGTTAATATTAGAAAGTTTTTTGACAGAGGAGTACAAAAATCTAAAAGGAAATATTGGTATTCTATGCAAGATGAACTTTTGAACGAATGTAATGTTGATCAGTCTAAGTTTTGGCGGTCGATAGGTAGTGTAGGTGTAGGCCAATCTAAAAGTAAATCGATTCCTATGGAAATCGTCAACGAGGATGGTTCAGTTTCTACCAATATTGATAATGTCTTAATTAAATGGAAAAATGAATTTAGTTCATTATTTAATCGAACAGATGTAAATTCTTCTTCTGCTGTCGCTGCTTCCACTGACTCTGTAGATCATGTTACATTTAATGAACATATCACAATAATTGAAGTTAAGAAAGCCATTGATACGACAAAAAGAGGTAAAGTTAGTGGTGTTGACGAAATTCTGTCAGAGGTTTTAAAAAATGATACATCAGTTATGTTTCTTCACGTATTGTTTAACATTTGTTTTGATAACGGCATTGTACCTTCTTTATAGAACAAATGTATCATTAACCCAATTCCTAAGTCATCTACTTCTGATCGACGAGACCCAATGTCTTACAGAGGAATTGCACTAGCATGTACCATGTACTAGATATATTGTAATATATTGAATCTGTTTGGGTAGAAGATAATGATATTCTGGCAGACGAGCAGAATGGTTTCAGAAAGAAACGAAGTACCACCGATCATATTGGGTCTTTAGTAAATCTCCTTGAAACCAGGAAAAAACTGAAACAGTCCAATTTTACTGCTTTTATTGATTTTCGGAAAGCATATTATTTTATCAATCGTTCTAAATTATGGAAAAGGTTACACGATACTGGTATCTCTGGGAAAATGTTAAAAGCGGTACAATCACTTTACTCGTCTGTTGTTTCATGTGTTTGAGTCAATTCCTTTAAAACTGACTGGTTCGATGTCCACTGCGGCTTACGACAGGGTTGTGTGTTGTCTCCCCTGCTTTTTAATCTTTATATTAATGATCTAGCACTGTTTCTTAAGTCAATGAACATAGGTGTCAATATTGATGATGAAATTGTGTGTATATTATTGTATGCAGACGACATTGTTCTGTTGGCAGAAAATGCCCACGATTTACAATTATTAAATGCTTTACATGACTGGTGTGGTCTAAATGATATGTCTTTGAATGTAGACAAGAGTAACATTGTGCACTTTCGCCCTGAATCCATTGATAGAACTAACTGTGTATTTAAATGTGGAGATGACAGCCTAACAGTAGTCGATAAATATACATACCTTGGTATTGTTTTACAAGAACACTTAGATATGAACATAACTGCGAAGCAGGTGGCGCAAAGTGCAAGTCGTGCCTTGGAACTTTTAATAGCCAAATGTAAACTTATAGGAGGTGTTCCTTATAACGTATTTACCAAATTATACGACTCAATTGTTTGGCCTGTTATTGCATATGGTGCGGCAATTTGGGGATATAAAGCATTCTCCTGTACTAACGCTGTGCATAACCGAGCTATGATGGTGTCGGTAAATATACACCAAATGCAGCTATAGCAGGTGAAATGGGATGGCAACCTCCTTGGGTCCGTCAATGGAAGTCCATATTGATTTTTTGGTCTCGTTTAAGTAACACGAATACTACACGAGTAAACAAACGAATTGCACTGTGGGCTAACTCGAAATCGGTCTTGTGTAAAAATTGGGTTTTCTATGTAAAGAAGCAGTTGCACGATTATAACTTAGATGCATTTTCTTATTTGTCAGTATGTATACCCAAAGTAACTATTGTTAATAAGGTCGAGAAGGCCGCGATGGAGAAATTTGTAAATGATTGGTTAGCGTCAGTGAATAGTTTAAATGGTCCATCTGGGAGAGGTCGTAATAAACTTAGGACATATCGTACTTTTAAAATCAATTTTGAACCAGAGCTTTACTGTAAAATGTTATTGCCACTTGGACATAGAGCCGCATTCAGTAAATTTAGATGCGGAGTAGCCCATACATCGAACGGCAGATTAAATTTCATTGAACGTAACTGTAAAGTATTGAGAGAAGTCAATATTAGACTGTGTTATGTACTAGAAGTGAGCTGTCTGAGAAAGCTGTTACTCATGGGTATAATTTTCTTAATATGTGCAAAAGTGATCAACTTAAGGTTCTGTTCACAAATGCTTATTTGGTAAGGTTATGTGCCAAAACCTGTTTTAACATATTACAAAGACGTAGTTTTAGCTTGTGTAAATAATGCTCACATTCTCTTAAATTGTTATAAAGTGTTTTATTTCCACTGAGAAGCAGCTGCTAATTAGTTCACTCTCGATCTGATCGAGGCTGATATCTGATTTTCTAAAATATTTCTTAATGTGCGCATTAGTGCTTGTATTATTTCTTCAGTGTCTTATTTGTGTTGGTTTTAGTAACTTTTTATTCTTCAATTAGCAGTTGTTCCTCAGTTTTATGCTGTATATACCTTTTACTGTTATATGATGTGATGTGGATATACTTACTGTGATAAGTCTCTTATAATTCTTCTATATTGAATGGCTATGTACTATGTATTGATGTAGTGTATATTATGTTTCTGACGTTGTTTGTACATAGATGAGACTATAATAAAGATTAAAACTTTAAACTATTACGGTCATACCAAATTTGATGGACAATGGATATTTCAACGACATTAAACGTTGCCAAATATTTTGCCCAACATCATCCGGTTTGGTATGCGCAGATTCAAATTCATAGTTCCTCTAAGCATTGAATTTTGTTCTGTTTCAAAAATTTTTTTGGCGACCAGCGGAAACAAAATATTCCGTGATGTAAAATCTTCAGTTCTTTAGCATTTGGTCATGGAAGTTTTACTTGCCTCATGTTTATGTCAACTTGTGAAATCATCACATTACAACCTCGATGTCAAAATAGATTTCTTAGAACTGAGATCAACCTAATTATATTGTTTTAATAGGTCATTAATTCAATTATTAACGCATCTATTGTATCAGTCTCTGCAATGCAAACGAATAATAAATAGGGCATAAATTACCTCTCCTTGTGATATAGACATATATTTCCAAATGAAATGATATTAGAGTTCGCGTAAGACTTATATGTATATATAATAATATATTCTTGTATAAAAAGGAAATTTAATGCCTATTAAGAAAAGGGGCGATTTGAAATACCCTTTTAAACGTACATATTGTTTGCTTATTTGTTTATATAATTATATTGACTCGTTTAAAATGTGTTACTGATGTGATGTATTTGCTTTAATGATATAATATGCCTGTATATGTTATGAATACTGTATTATTTTTTAAGTTTGTAACCAATGCCAATTACAGTGAGGTGTAATACAATTATTTTACACAGAAACAAAGATACGTAAAAACAGAATAACCCCATGGCAATGTATGGATATGTACATAACTTACATATACACACAATACACAGGCAAAATCAAATATATATATTACGAGGACTAAACAAATGAGGGAAAGAAAACAGTAATTTTCATTCCAAAAGTGTAATCTCATGAATAGTGAAAGATGCCATGAACAAATTACAGTGTGATATTTCGTATACGTCGCATGATATCAAACCGCAACTATCGGATTGCTTTTATATAAAAACTGTAAAATGAATAGTATTCTCACAAGTGGCGGAAACAAAAAGAAATCATATTATCCTTTTACAAGACAAAAAGACAAAAATACAGGCATTTTTAATTTTGTCCCATGTAATATTCCCTACTTGTAGCCCGTAAAGCATAATTGATCACATACCAGGGCACAAAAACAAAGTGTGCAAAAATGTATCCATACATCAACAACAAGTATTTGTTAGGAATATTTTCTACGAAAGAAATCGTAATTAAATCGTCTTTATGTTTAATATGACAGTTATGAGAGCTGTGAATATTTGTACCATCGCAACGTATGTTAAAACCTTTCTAAATGTTTAAATGAATGACAGTATTCGAGGAGACGTTAGGGGAAATTATTTAATGAAGTTCAAACTGGAGTACAGTGAAAACTATAATTGATATTTTTACTGTAAAATGATCAAATATATTTTTCACTTATATCGTAGTTTTTCATCAGAAAGCATGAAATATATCGTCACTGTTCTTTTTTAGACAACAAGCAAATTCGATGAAATGGTTTCCTCCGCCGAAAGGGTTTGTGGTGAGGAACGGCAAAACAGTATATCCAGCAAAAAGTTAAGGATGTTAATAATAGGCAAATAATTTCATTAGTCAAAATCAATTTAACAGAAAATGAATGCTATGTTTTGGTGGGGGGAGGGGAGGGGGCAGGGGGCAGCGGGGGTGACTGGGTGAGGGTACAAAACATCATTATGGAAAATTAAAAATAAAAAAAAATGGGGAGGGGGCAGGGTTATGCATGCTTGGGGTGGTGGGCATGACTGGGTGGAGTAGTGACGTGGGGGAATGGTACAACACCTTTCATGTTGATAAATATTCATGGAAAGTTTGAAAAAAAAAAGGAATGAAAAATAATCTGTTTCTTTTTTTTTGGGGGGGGGGGGGGAAGGGGGGGGGTGTGTGACCAAGGCAAGGGGATGACCAGGTGTGGATACACAACTTCACATGTTTATAATAAATGTTCATGGAAAAGAATGAAAGACGTTTAATGAAATTCTCCCAATTGGTTGGTTTGTTATGTACAAATCTGTAGATTTTTAAACAATTAAAGGGCAATAACTATAAGGAAAATTGGCCAATTAAAAAAATGACAGGCATCATCGAAGTATGTTGGTTCATATTTATTTCAAGTTTCATGAAATTCTTCCAGTTTGTTACTGAGAAATTGCAGCAGACGTGGATTTTCATTAAATCAAGGGCAAAAACTCTAAGGGAAATTGACCAATCAAAAAATAAACTTGACGGGCATCATCACAGTATGTTTGTGCATGTTTATTACAAGTTTTATGAAATTCTACTTAATAGTTACTGAGAAATGGCTGAAGACGGACAATTTTGGGTAAATCAATGGCAAAAACTCTAAGGGAAATTGACCAATAAAAAAAACTTGACGCGCATCATCGCAGTATGTTGGTTCATGTTTATTTCAAGTTTCATGAAATTCTACCAGCTAGTTACTGAAATATGGCTGCCGACGCAAGCACGGACGCACGGACGTGACGGACGGACAACGCCATTTCAATACCCCCCTCCCGATTTCATCGGCGGGGGATGATATATATGTTATGCAAACTATATTACCATATAAAGCGACTGTTATTTCCCTTTGAGGTTAAATGCAATGTAATAAGTTCATTTTAGATAAGATTGAAAGTAGCGAGTATCATTCAGATTTTGTAACAGCATTACCTTTATTGCTTTGTCATGCTTTATCCAAGCATAATATTACAGAATATTTAGAACCAGTAATCTACGATCTTCTGAAATTTTCATTGACCTTTGAATTTTCATTAAAAGACAACCCATTGTCGATATTTAAATGAACCACCGAGATGAAAATACACGTTCCATTTCAGGAAGTTTTAATCCGAAAACGCTGTTTGTGTTTCATCGAATTTAAGATCAATATCTTTTAAACAGTCTATCCAAGCGTTATTTAGAGTTGGAAAATGTTTCATTTAGTATTAAGCATGCGTCACGTTCTCTTTTTTCTTTAACAGGCTCCTGTTCTCAATGTTGCAGTTCAATGTATTTACCCGTATTCTGAATCATTATAAAGAATGTAGCCGTAAAACGTAGAGATTGAGGTATTCAAAAAATATCCGAGTATTACTCACGTCAAATTCAGTAACGAATACAGAAAAAGAACAA
The DNA here is from genome assembly GCF_021730395.1 of Mercenaria mercenaria. Taxonomy (NCBI): domain Eukaryota; kingdom Metazoa; phylum Mollusca; class Bivalvia; order Venerida; family Veneridae; genus Mercenaria; species Mercenaria mercenaria. The sequence goes on from NC_069368.1 coordinate 58,546,935, forward strand.
AAAATACGGTTCTGTCAGAGCGTCCTTCTGGAATCTGCTTCAAGCATTTTATAATACTGACAATATCGTTATGTATACATTGCTTTTGTCATACATTACTGGATCTATTTTGTTTATTTCACCAAGACCCATAAAACGTAATATAAAGTGAGGGCAATGGATGAAATACAGTACAATCGCGGTCCTGCGAAAAACCAAGGGACCGGCCATCATTTTCGTAATATCGCATTTTCGTTTGAGCGCAGCTTAGAAAATTTCGTTATGCGACACCATCGTATCTACACGTCGGCACAACTACCCAAATGTACACGTCGTGATATTTACACGTCTAGATTTTCGTATCGGAGTACATGTATACCAGATTTATAATTATGTATAACTAGGTACTAAAAACTAAAAATCTAATTTGAATATGAACTCAGAGGGTATCCGGAATATAAAATATAATGAGGACGGCATGTGTTTTTTTTTTTCCACATTTTATTCACTATACATAAAACATAAATGCATACATAAAACATATACAGGAACGCTTAAATTGCCTTTTCCGATTCAGCTCTCCTTCCAGATGACCTAGCGCCGGACTTTACACATCAAGAATGGAAGGTGTGAAAACATAGCCGGTACAGTTGTTCGTAAAATTGCAATACAAACAAGTTGAAAAAAAGGTTTTAAGGGCATAACAATACATTCGTAGAAGCACATATTTCGCAGAATTGCATTTTCGTAAAACTGCGACTTTGCAACATAGAAATAAGAAGGAAAGCAGCCGAGTATTTCGTTAAATTGCGATTCGTAGCACCGCGAATGCACTGTATAAAGTTACTAACATTTACTTTTGCTTCCTATTGTGACAGAATGTTTTAGGTAGACTTATAGAAATTCAGTTGTTCTAACCTGATATCCGACATTGTGTCTTATCATACCAGAAATGATTAGCAAACATACATGCATACTATCATTACATGTCATGACAAGACTCAATCAAACTTAAACTGGTATTTGTTTAGTTAAGTTGCCTTGCAAAGGGTCCTCGTATAGATTATATATTAGTAAGATACAGTATCACTACAACAACATACAAATAGTTAAAGGTTTGTTGACCTACTTTTTCAAGAATACTATTTAAACAGATGAAAATGTATTATTACGACCAATGTGTGTACGTGTATATAATTATTATTATTATACTTTATTCCTTGCAGAAACCTGAAAGAAACGTGAATGTAACTGATATAGAACAAAAACATATTAGAAACACTACCCACTCCAGCAAGAACATCAGATGTCATAATTCAACTATTGTAAACCGTAAGAATACCTTACTTCGTCGGTGTATTTGTTTTTGGTAGAGGAGTATTACCAGTGCTCCCGAACTACCCCGTTCTTCTCAAGTAATTCACAACAATTTATCATTATGCGAAAATTAGGAACTATTGTAATATTAGCACCACGACCTGTATTCAAATTTATTACATGACTGCTGCTATAAAGTGACAGTCCATAGTTTTTGCTATTTGACCGGTCTATGAGTCAGTGCTGGGCTAAAAATTAAAAACTGAGAAAAAGAATCGAAATTCATTTCCGAAGTCATAAAACATACATTAATCGCCAATTGTCAAATTTAATAGCCCTCGAACCTTATTTGACTTCTATGAAAAGAGAACATTTAAACCAATGTCACTACACTGGATTGTAATGTATGACTGTTGATCGTACGGAAACAATCTTATGGCAAATTTGAGTATCATGTATAGGACAGACTACATTTTTACCATAATAATACATCTCCGACTGGTATTCTTTATTCAATATTTTGGTACATCGTAATTTGCGATTCCATGATACAAATCAATTACAACATATCTCACGCAATCTTCTCATCACAATTTTGGAGCACTTTTTATAATATATCGGAAAATATTTTGCTTATGTTACTATGACATTTTGTTCTTTTGCTATATGTTAATGTATTTTAGATGATTGATCTAACATTAACGACCCAGGTAAACCAATGCTGTACATATTTCAAATGGTTGATCTACGATCGATCTACTACAAAATCAACCATATTTCAATTTCAGATGACTGATCTACGATCTAGGAGCCAAGTCGACCTATTCTAAACGCCTTTAATATTTAAGATAGTTGATCTACGAGCTATGGCAACCAGTCCTTAACGCATTTAAGATGGTAGATCTACAATCTACAAGCCATGGCAACCAATCCTGAACACATTTAAGATGGTAGATCTACGATCTACGAGCTACGGCAACCAATCCTTAACACATTTAAGATGGTAGATCTAAGATCTATGACCCATGGCAACCAATCCTGAACGCATTTAAGATAGTTGATCTACGATCTACGAGCTATAGCAACCAATCCTTAATGCATTTAAGATGGTAGATCTACAATCTACGAGCCATGGCAACCAATCCTGAACGCATTTAAGATGGTAGATCTACGATTTACGATTTACGAGCCATGTCTACCAACCCTGGACGCATGTAAGATGGTTGATCTAAGATCTACGAGCCATGGCAACCAATCCTGAACGCATTTAAGATAGTTGATCTACGATCTACGAGCTACGGCAACCAATCCTTAATGCATTTAAGATGGTAGATCTACAATCTACGAGCCATGGCAACCAATCCTGAACGCATTTAAGATGATAGATCTACGATCCACGAGCCATGTCTACCAATCATGAACGCATGTAAGATGTTTGATCTAAGATCTACGAGCCATGGCAACCAATCCTGAACGCATTTAAGATGGTTGATCTACGATCTACGAACCATGTCTACCGATCCTGAACGCATGTAAAATGGTTGATCTACGTTCTACGACCCATTACCCATTACCCATTTAAGATGGTTGATCTACGGTCTTCGACCCAAATCAACCAATATTAATAATGTATTTTAGATGGTTGATCTGCGGTCTACTATAAGCTGCAGTCAAATATAACAGCTCATCTGTGTCTTTCTTCTAAAGCCACTGTTTACCAAAATAACGCAAAAGTAGTTAAAGGTTTTCTAAAAGTCAAACCCATCAATTACTTTATTTATAACTCATGCTTAAAGGGAAAGAAATGCCTGTCAACGAGTTTATTTCTTATAGGAACAATCATACGACAAATCATGACGATGAAAGCATTTTCTAAAATCAGAAAATTATATTGTATAATATTAAAATTCAAGGAAAGGGCTAACAAGTCATGTTAATGTCATAACAGTGTAGATTCTTTTATTGGTTATATCCTTTAAAATCTGAAAATAATAAAAGATCATTTCTTTCAGAAACAAGATGAAAATGGTGCAGGCTTGGTTTAAATGAGCCTGTTCACAGACGGTATGGAAATGCAAGCTACCGTCAGAACTCAACATCTATTCATGTTACATGTACATAAATACAATTTAGAGACATCCATAGATGTATTCATACGGCAGTGTGCATGAAACATTCAATGAAACACAGAATGCCATTCCATGAAAAATGGTGAATGCCCCCAGTTGAAATAACGTGTGTACCCTAATTAAGAAAACAGCAGGCGAAACTAAATTTTAGAGAAGCGATGTGTGGTTATGGAGCCTGCATATCACAGATTATCATAGGAATGCAAACTTTTGAGGTATCATTTTTCCGCATTAAGACAATACAGTTCATATTAATATTTCAAAATAAATTAGATGATCAAACATTGAAATGTCCATACTTCTCAGTATCCTGCATATTTTGAAAAATAAATGATTTAGGAGGACCCAACAGGTAAATTAACGTAAGTACAACGTTTATTTTTCTCCTTAATAAAAAGACACAGATATAAAGAAGACGTAAAATTTTGCAATAATACAGTCATATACCCTAAACAAATAAATAAAAAATAATCGCTGAGGACTAAATCCAAAATCAATACAGCTCATACATATTTACTTTCCTTCGGAAGAAAATTTTAAATCAATTTAAATATCTCAAGATTAATTCTAATACTGTCTATATATTCGCTCATCTTGAAATTAAATGCAAAATAAGTTGTCTTATTTTGGTGAATAATCACAAAACATTTCGTTACAGTTTTAATAATTCATAGAAATTCCTCAAGGATTTTCCGATTTGTTATTCACTGACAATTTGAGAGATGGCATATGGGATGATCTGATTGTTATTTGATTTTAATCTGATTTACAAAATCAAGCTGTGTATCACTGAAATTGTCCTAATAAAAGCATTTGACATGTAAGAAATACGATTTGGTAATTTATCTAAGACACTATAAATATTTGATGTGCGTATTATATGGTTCTCGAGGAATATCGCTGATTAATTTATTCAAACGAGAGTAAGTTTGATATCCTCATTTACACACGGTTCAACCTAAAGTGTTTATCATGAAACCGATGTAAATGATAAGCGGAGGGAAAACGGTACAAATAAGCAAACATTAATGTTGTTGAAATATGAAAGGCATTCCTACCCTGGATAACTTTTTAAAAAGCAAAACCTTAAGCAAAGATATGTATCTGCGTCTATATCACATAAAACTTTCAGCGAGTATTGTTTGCAATGAACGAGACACTTCAAACTGCTTTTTATTAGAAGAAAACGCTATCACAATCTATGCTGTGTATAAAATCGACCAACAATACAGGTTTGAATCAAACCAGAGATGCACTGGCTACAGTTTTAAACATGTTTGCCCATGGTTCGGTGCCTGTATCGCATTTGAATTAAATAAAGACAGAAACTTCACAGGGTCCATTATACTATTATAGCTGTAATTTACATTCTCTTTGTTGATTGCAAATGCAATTACAACAAAGCACTTAAAATCTCCTTTCATACTCAGTAAAATGCCGATTTCAGAATATTTCATGATACCTCAAAGAATATTTGCTTGTATCTTTTTTTTAATTAAACAAATATACAATAATAAAAAATTTCATAAGGATCTAAAATTGATTAAGCATTTCTTTTCGCGTGGCTTTCGCCAGAATCTTGTTGACTTCGTTTCCCTTTAGCTTTTCAATGTGTTAACGTTTATCATCGTATTCTTCTAAATGTGCGGGACATTTCATCAGTGTACTTTTATGTTATTTCAGTCAAACATCTTCCACAGGGAATAAGATATGAAGTGATAATATACATTACCCTTTATTAAATTATTGGCCATCTGGCCTTTATCAAAACATGAAAAGTTGTATATTTAAGTATTGTAAAAGGTAATTGTCAGAAATATCTAGTGCCGTCAGAACTTCCGATAATCATATAAACAATTCGTCCAAACCAACACAACTACCGAATCAATATTTTATAATACACATATGCGAATATAATGGAAGATAACTGTTCACAAATTTGGAGCCCAGCCTGTAGACTTATGTTTACATCTGCGTTTCTTATTAAATTAATATACATGTATCCCCGTTATATTTCAGAATGAATTGCATAACAATGAAATTTTCTAAGAGCAATAATTTTACAACTAGAAATAGTAAGTATTGAACATTAATTATTTCTACAAAAGTGATTCATAGTTGCACTATTAATTAAATATTTGCAAATAAAATTTGAAACTGTGTGCTCTTGATAAGATGAACCAAGAATTGATTGTTAATACATACAAACCGGCCACCGTGGCCCAGTGGTTGAGGCGTCCGCCTCGGGATCGGGAGGTCGAAGGTTCGAGCTCCATAGAGAGCGTTCGTCCGGGGGATGTTTGTCATCGGACGCGTTCCGAAAAGGTCTGTTCGTGAGCTGCGAGCTAATTAAATGAATGGTTAGCGACTTCTGCCTGGCGCCTGGGATAGTGGTAGGAGTTGGGAGGTAATTGGTACGCACAATAAAGGTGTCTCATAAGCCAAATTGGCTGACCCTTTCAATAGCGGTGACACTATAATAAACAAGACCTTTACCTTTACCTTTTACTACTGAAGCACAAACTTGTTTGCTTGTATTGACATTAACTTGTACGCTTTTACACATTATTCAAATAACAATGTAAAAATTAAAATGGTTTTGTAAACGTTAGTAAAAAAAACAGGACAATAATGCATCTGCGTCTTAGAGACTTCAGTAATTGGTTTTCTCGTGATTGTTTGAATGCGACACTACGTCCCTGGAACCTTATATTACACAAAAATCAGAAATTTAAACAAATGAAGCACAAAGTAATATTGTAACCAATCTTAATTTTAAACAAGCAGAAAAAAAGACGTAGTGATGTTTCAGTGCTTGGCATATACATAGGCTTTGTTTATCTTGAGGTATTAGAATAAGTGGATGGTTCGGTGTCAATCCTCTATCATCCTACGTCCTAGGCCAAATGTCCTTCGTAAAACATTTTACATAAGAATCTTCACCTTTGAAACAAGTTGGTGGAAGTCGATGAAACTTGGCCTGGCTATTTTAATGGTCTTCTACCACACGAGTTCTATGAATTCCAATCTTTATTTCTATGATAATCAAAAGGAAACAACTTTAACAAACTTCTTCAAAACCGCAAGGCTCAGAACTTAGATATTGCACATGTCTAATGACGCTCTTGCATATTTATTAAAGTCATGCCCGTCGTGTCATATTCACTCTTTTTTGTCAAAACCCTGAAGGACTAAGACTCCATGAACAGACTCGATCAAACCGAGCCTGCAACATTTTGGTTTATGTCGTTTTGGGCGACCTGTGCTATTATCATAGCAGCGTTGTTTGTGCCATGTGGCGGCCGTTAAATCACTCCCCGTACCTTCAATCAGAGCTGCTATATTTCGATCTTCTCATATCGTTCAGCACGACATTTATGGTCTGATAGTGTACTGTTTGTTTTTTTAGCTTGAACATTTCGGCCAGGGTGGTTCCAATACTCCGATCGCTTTAAAAGCTTTCGGTATTGTTTAATCACCCCTTATATATGGTGCCTGCTTTTTAATTTTGTCTTATGGCAGTTTCTGTGATATGCAGGCTCCATAACCACAGATACCCTCTCTAAATTCCAATTTGGGTCTGCCCATTGTTTTCGTTCACAAATTGGCTCAATCAAACCGAGCACCCAAGCCCCCCCCCCCCCCCCCCCCCTTACCCCCCTCCTTTCCCACCCAAGACACACACACCACGAGTTGCTCACATTTAAATTCTTATACATCAATCTGTAGAAGTTTCCTGCAAATTTTGTTCAGATCATGCCCTAGCGGTCAAAATTACCCACCCCCTCCCCAAGACACACACACCACAAGTTGCTCACATTTAAATCACACACCACGAGCTGCTCACATTTAAATGTCTTCTTCTCTTATACATCAATACTTAAAGGTTAGATAATTAGCTTATAGCGTGATGTAATGATTTTATGTTTAAAATGTTTGTTCAGATCATTGCTCATCAATGAGGTTCTCTAGTCTTATATATAGGAACAACTTTAGAAATATTTGGCAAGAAACATGGTGTAGCGCTCCACAAAGTTGTCAAAATCATGGCCCTGAGGTCAAAATTTGCAATGCCCTGAGATGTACAAGTTTTATTCAGATTTATATAGTAAAGAATAAACTAAAATTAGTTATACATCTGCCTTAAACCTGGAGCGCGGACTTGAACCATTAAATCTGTATTATGAAATAGATTCGTTAATCTAATCGTATCACGCAAATGCACTTATTTTTATTTCACAAATAAATATAAAATCTGATATGTTTTATAAAGAAAGTATGAATGAAATGCAAATACTACCACAAAAACGGTGCAAATGAATGTGTCTTCATTATTTATTTAATATATTTTCAGTCTAGATATTAAAAATGCTGACATTGTAAATGAGCATACCGTTTCTATTACAGACTTCCTCTTAAGTCATTGCTAGGGGACGTGAGGGGTGTTGCACATTTCATTGCTTCGCATGAACATAATAATTTGTTTTGTTTTGAGTCTAACGCCGTTTTTAACAGTAGTTCAGTAATATAGCGGCGGGCAGTCAACCTAACCAGTGTTCCTGGATTCTGTACCTGAAAAAAGCATGTTCTGCGCTAGTAACAGCCAACTTCCCCACATGAATCAGAGGTGGAGGACACAATGTCTTCTATCAAATCGTCACGGAGAGCATATGCCAAGCCCGGGTATCGAACTCACGACCCCGCGATCCGTAGATCTGCGCTCTCCCTAATGAGCTAAACGGGCGGGCTGCTATTATTTTGCTTGGTTGAATTCTATGTTTTTAAAGGATCTAAATTTAGATTTTATCATATAAATCCAGAAACGAATACAATAAAATGTTTATTTAGTGATCTATTTAAGATTTGATTGAATGCATGGAGATGCCGTTAAAAGGACAGTTTTGTCTAGAGTGCCGCTCTCCACTAGTATCTCGTTTGGCAAGTTCTCAATAACTCCTTTAGTGGAAAACAACAGCCCTCATTGTAAATGTAGTATCTTGGAAAGAACAAAGACGGAAACGCTGCAACAATTTATTCTAAAAATTATAGAGATTCCGAAACGTTTTGTCACAGATTCCTTTGAAAGGACCTTTCAGTGTAATAAAATTCGTGACCGAGGAAATATGATCCTTTGTTAGCATCAATGTATGTCAGTATTGCTTTCGTGTCCTCTGATTAAATTATAAGATAAAACTAATTATGTTGCATTCAATTACCGATGCGCCTGCAGTTTCAATCTAGACATTGCATAACAAATAGGCATTAACTTCTATTGATTAAATGACCTTTCCGTGTTTTATGCGCACTATTGTACTAGAGGAAGTGTACAAGAACAGCGGGCAGCGTTTGCAATCGCTTTTACTTTTATATATAAACAAAACATTGTGTCAATGGACAAAGTAGCAATTATACACGGCCCCTTAAATGCATTACGTTAAAATTGTATATTACATGTTAAGTTCAATTCTCTGTAAGGACCAAAGAAGTTGAAAACTTATAGTCACTGATTTTATTTTATTCCTTGTTTGTTTTAACAGCATGCGAAGTTAAGAAAATAATGGGGTTTTTTTCTTCATATTTTCGATTTCATATCAAATTTAGTATTTCCAAGTATTTATTTGATTCTTGTCTGATCTCGATTTGCAAATGCAGGAAAAATACCCGGTACATTTATGGATTAAAACATACGTTATATACTGTTTACTTCTTGAACAGTGCACAGGTCTCGGTATAAATATATATATGTGTCTGTATAAAGGGAAGATGATATATATTAAAAGAAACATAAATTGTAGCGGGACATTTAGACACATTTAAGTAAACATATATATTTCACTGCCACATTTCATACTTGATATTATGAAGAAAAATAGTATTCAGGTTCTTTGTTAAAGTTTGTTTTAATATTTCTTGTTTATATTTAAAATTAGATGAAATAAAACTGTTTAACTCATAGTTGATTATGTAGGACGCAAGCTCAGCTAAAAGCGATAATAACTTTAAGCTATTGACATTTGAAAATCAGGGGAGTGATCTTACGACAAAATATGACGGATTCCATCAATAAATCGTAACTGTTTATTTCTGCTTTCTTTCCTTCTCTTGTCCCGTGATAGAACAATTCAAGAACAGCTCATAAATAATTCCGAAACATTGACTGATGAGAAATCGTACAGCGACGTATTGGGACGTAAACTATGTTTTTTCACAACACTAATTGTAAGGTTAATGACCCTCATTTGTTTTCAAAGATAATATATTATCTAATTTTATTTTTATATTTTAATGTCCATTTTACAGAATAACATATTTCCATATGTAGCGACAACATTTTTGAAAATAACATTTTAGAATAGATTAACTGACATGATTTATAAATGTCTTTGCACTGTACCTTACTTTGACTAGTTACTACATGTACATGGTAGGCTTGAAACACTACACGTTTCTAGTAGCACTGCATGTTTTCTACATTCATTAATGCTATCATAAGTATATTTTATATTTAGTTTTTACATCTTTGTTAATAAGCTTCATGAAGAGGTGCATTACAATATGAGCCTACAAACAATATAAAGTGCAATATGTATTCAGCGATATAGTTGTAATATTTCAATACATTTCGTTATCTCCAAGGAATCAGTTGATAAATGGTTTACAATATACCGATCTGGCTGTAATAGCAAAGGTTCGCATGTGGTTTCATGAAACACACTCAACGTTTCCTGAGGACAAAAACTTCCGTATACGGAGCGATAATTGACACCTTGAGCATGCCCCTAAACAGCGACAATAGGTTGCTTTGTGATTAGTATTAAAATGTCAGAGAATATTGCGAGTAAAAGATTAAAGTATTTTATTTGCTCTGTGACTGCATGTTTAATACTTACATGCCAAAGCAACAGATATCATACTGCTCCAAAATGCAAGGTTAATATGTTTTTTCGTGCTTCTTTCGATCTTATATAGTAATGACAATGTTTGACGATCTCGTGGGTCTTACGTGTAGTAACAATTAAATTCAGTTTTTCCCTAAATGTTGAAGGTCTTTTAAGACAATTTTCCAAAGTAAAGTGTTTTCGTTTAATTGCCGTAAAACATTTTGTTTTTGCTTTTGTAACCAATACAGATACAGATATTGTGGCGACAGGTCAGGTTTTTACGACGTACCTTCAAGTATTATTTCAGGTAATGGCGGGCACCCCGGTAGAAGCAGCGGTCTTTCGCAAGAAAGCTAGATGGCTTCCTCACATAAAAGATTCAACAGGGAAGCCGGGTTTCGAAACCACAGCTGTAAGGATAAAATCAAAGTAAAATTTATGTCGGTGTAATTTGTTAACATGGTTAAGCATTCAACTTAAATTTTATCAGTTGATGTTACCTAATTTTACTACATGATTACATTAAGGGTCATAGTACTGACAGTCCTACCTTTGCAGTATTATATCAACATGTACATTATATCATAAAAATCCTATAATGACTTGGTATAATTATTAAAATCATATTGTCAGGTTTTTAGCTCACGCAGATTTTGATCAGGATGAGCTATTATTAGTATATGTGGATGCTCTGGAGTCCATCGTTTATTGTCCTTTCATCCAAGAAAAAAATTTCACTTAAACATCTTTTCCAGGTCTGGTAAAAATTATATCAATCTTTGTTTGTAGCGCTATGTCATGGACGTCATTCAAATTAGTTCATGCTTTTCCACTGACTCCTTTCATAGAGCCACGAGGGCTAAAACTATCCGAAAGACTTCTTCTCATAGATATAATTATGTATCCTCACCAAACCTGGTTAATAGCATACAGGTCTGGATTTCTATCAAAGTATTTTTAACCAATTTCGCTAGACCCACTCTATAGGTTGTTACAGCCAAAACACAACAAAACTTCCTTATTATGAATGACATGATTAATCTTCACCATACTTAGCCTGTCACAGAAATATACAGTTTTCCGCTTCGCCAATTTTACGGGTCGTCAAAGGTAAAAATAGAAAAGCTTTTGTATCATGAATCACTTGATGAACATCACCATGTCTGTTGCAGCACGATCATGCTCTGATTTTTCATTAACTGGGTGGCTTGTATATAACCCAAGCCCTCTCCCGAAAAGTAGCTAGCATTCGCGACCTTGGACAAAAATCTTTGAATTTAAATTGTTAAATTGTGAACAGAAACACTAAAAATGTGGGTAGTATTATATCTTTAAGTTTAAATCGATAAAAATTAAATGGCACCGTTTCCTTTAGTTTTAGGAAGAGTATTCCCTTTGAACACATGCTTTCCGTCTAAAGACAACTATTTACTAGTGACTATGAAGATTGTTCACTAGCAACCACAATCTATTTTATGAGTTTGTACAATCAAGTTGTACGGTATACATACACCAAGCTACTAGTGCAATGCAAAATAGAGAACAATGTATCGGCTGTCTACGGGAAACTCAACATTCATATTTTGAAGGCGTTTATTGGTTCTGACAAGTATTCTTCCTCTGGGAGTTTTGATATAATCTTGTCCCGTGTTTATATGCTTTTTCCTCCTGGGTTAGAACTATATATAATTAGTTCTAGATTAAGATACCTACTGGATTGATCATATATAATAGTATACATTTACTGAATGGATATCATCCATCCACTAATACAGTTGTAATAATTTTGTTTATGGGAAGAAAGACAAAAATACACCTAATCTATAGTGACATTTCATAATTGAACAGTTATTAAAAGCTAAAAGCTATTTTAGTAATATCTTCTGCGACACAGTTTTGACCCAGGGCGTTATAAAAAAAGTAAAAAACCACAGATCGCCCAACATGAAATAAAGGAAAATGTTGCAGGCACGGTTTGACTGAGCCTGTTCATGGCCGGTAGAGGAAATGCAAACTACCGTCTACGTTCTTTAGCCACGGTTTGAGCAGAACTCAACATTAACCCATGTTTGAAGTACCAGAATATAATTTAGAGACATCCGCAGATGTATTCATACGTCGTTGCACATAGAACCTTCAATGATACACAAAGTGCTATTTAAAAAAAAAAATTGAAGAAAAGCAGTGTATGGTCTCCAGTTAAGATAATGGGACTGCCCAAGTTAGAAAAATGGCATTGCCCTAAACGAGAAAACGATGGGCAAAACTGAACAAAGGGGTCTGTGAGACAATAAAGCCTGCCTATCACAGAAACTACTAAAAGACAAAATTAAAAGGAAGCACCAGAACCAAGGGGTATTTAAACAATAAACAAAGCTATTTATAAGGGAGTATTGGAACCACCCAAGGCGAAATGTACAAGCTGAAAAATTAAACAGTACACTAACACAACATAAATGTCGTGCTGAACGATCTGAAAAGATCGAAATATAACAGCTCTGACTGAAGTTACAAGGAGATTTTTTATGGCCGCCACACGGCACAAACAACGCTGCTGTGATAATAAAATAGAAAACGTTGAAAGACACAGGCCGCGTCACATTCTTACATCTTCGTCTGATTTACATGTACATAAAATTTATTACTTTAATTGGAATCAAGGAACTCACACTAACGTAAGGCCAGAACGGGCAGATTTGCAAATGGAATAAAATGCCTTTAAAACAGAGAAGGCAAGTTCTCATATCAAATCAAATCAAAATTTAATTAATTATATATACTACATCACTTAGAAACAGCTGTAAGGATCATTCATCTTATAGATTTTCCAAATGTTTCTGTTTCCTTATTCAAATATTTTTATTGACAATGTGATTCATAACTCAATTGTTTCAGACATTTGAAATTATATTACCTCCCTTTAACGATGCAATCTTGCAGATCTAAAACAAAAATGACAATCAATCTGAAAATAGATTAGAACAAAAATGTACATTCAAGTGGAATAACCACCAGTAGTTTCAGAGGAGCAGTCCGGACAATGTTTTTGGTACAGACGGAGAGACTTGCAGATTAAAAGATTAACGGACAAGACAAAATCAATATATCTACCAACACATGGGGAGACGTAACTACCCAGGAACACGAAACCATCAACAATATCGTAAGTGAAAATTAGTGGATTCCTCTAAATGAAGCGTTATCAGAAATACGTTAATTCCCATGTGCATAAATAAAATAAAGCGTCTTCTATTTGTGGATATCCGAACATACAGTCCGTGACTGTTTCAGGAAGGCACCCACTTACTGTATTGAGATATATAGTCGATAATCTTATCCTCAGAGGGAGGAAAGTGTTTCTTCAATTACCTCAAGCATTGTGCACATGTCATTCTGAATTGCATACAACTTGAAATCAGACTACAATATATTAGTTTCTCGTAAGCTTGCAAGATGTGTCTAGCAACGGTTCATCAGTGGGGCACTTAGAAGAATAGCCTAAACATAATACTTACATATGTGTAAAGCAAGGAATTTAAGTGACAAAAGAACGGCATAAAAGCAGACCCTTTCCGACAATCACTCAGTGTGTTAAAGTAGTGTAAATTGTCAAATAGGAATAAAAGGAAGTTTACCGACAATTCAAGACGGATGAATCCATTTAAAACATTAACTTTTGCAAAAGAGAAATACAAAGTCATGCAATATGTATTGGTGACATTATTACTTAACATACAACGATAAGGGTGTATTTCCTAGAAGCACGAAGCACGCACAACAAACATCGTTCGGGGCAATAAATCGCACGGTAGCCCACCAAAAGCAGAATCTATAGTGGAAGACGGCTCTTTTCATAAAGCAACGGTAGACATCTTTGGTACCATGACATCGTCATTCTTTGCTTACATTTTACACTATCATATGTTAAACTAATTAATTAGTAAGATGGTTATCTGAATATGAAAGTTAATACCAACTTCGTAAAAGATAGTGGGCTTAGTACAATTGAATTGGTCTTTCTGTTTTTGTTAGGCTTAGTGTCCAACCGATGCAATTTACGTCATATGGCTAGTTCTTCAGAGTTTGATGATGGAAGACCCCAGGTGCCCCCCCCCCCCCCCCCCACCCCCACACACACAAACACATGGCATTATTTCATTAGGAGCGGGCAACTTAGTAGAACCATTGACCTTCCGCAAGCCACCCAAGTGTCCGCTCCTAATGAAAAAAATGCCCGGAAGGACATCCTCACGGTGAGGATGCGTACACCGGATATTGCCATTTAGTGATAAGGTATTTTCCGAAAACGTGTTTATTTTTCGTCAACAAGGTAAGTAAAACACCTATTTACTATTGCATTATACTTCTATAGAAGAAAAGATCATTGTTTTTAATGACTAGATACTGTGTATATGCTCTCACAAGGGTAAAATGAGTCAATCTTATGAGGAAACGCTAAAATTTGTGATAAAATGGCATCTTTATCATCTGATAAATGCAGGTCGGGGACACATTTCTCCCGGTATCGTCACTTACTGTCTTGTGATAAAAATTCTGAATCGTATGATTTATTTAGTTACATACAAAGAAAATATGTGCAAAATTTCAGCTTTATAAATGTTCAAATGACGGAGAAATCGATGATAAATGAGCGTCGATGGTGTACTGTGTATTGCAAATACATGTACTGAGTATTGACTTGTATCACATTTTACTGTACTGTGTATTGTTTACATTATCGCTGAGTTTTATAGAATTAATCTTACAAAATGTACATTATCATTTCCTTTCCAAAGTACAAAACAGTAATTTCTTTAGCCCTGAAGATACGTGATGTTTTACATTGATATTTGTAGCGTTTACTCTGTTGTAATTCATGTAATAAGCTCTAAACGTAACTCTCAGTCACCATAGTGCAACAGCGGGCAATTTTTTTTTTGTTACGTTAAGCAGTTGTAAATGTATATATATTTTTTATTCTTCCACTGAGCATTGATCAAGTTGATTTTACACGAATTATCTCATTTCTTGACGTCGCAAAATGTTTTCATCGACAACTTGGTTAATATGAGGTATAGTGAAGACTGCAAGTTGTTTTGAAGAGCAGGCTTATAACTCTTCCACTGATTTTAAAATTATACAACTTCTTGCATAACAGAGACCGCATTTCTGACGCTAAATTAAGAGGAAAGAGAAAAGCAAGACAGACGAATACTTATTGACATTAAAAGAAGCAGCTAGTTACTGCATAAATGTGATGAGTGTACATTACTTCCACATAAGATTGGGCATTGATACTGAAATAGTTTCTGTTGTGACAGATTTATTTTACCACCAAGTAATATTGTAAAAGTCATGTTTTACTTTGATAAAGAAAAAAAAGTCATATACATTGAAATATTTATTAAACAAACTTGAAACGTGAACAGAAATTCATAAAATAGCAAAGATAATAATAAGATAGTAGAAGAACTCTATAAGATTTGTCTTTCGTTCTAATCCTTTCCACCAACTGTACTTGTAATGTTAGTATATAAATATAGTTATGTATATTGTTGGGAATAAATATGTTTAAACCAAAGATCATAAACATTTGACATTCAACAGTTTGAATACATGAAAAAAATCGAAATGATCTTCAAGTGAGTTCCCGATCGTTTTTTATAGTTCAAAGTTGACCTTGACAATAAATATACAATTTTGGTCAACAGGGAAGTGGATCACATTAAAGTGATAACGAACTGTTTGCATAGAAATGACATATATCTTGCAAATGAAGTGTGCAAAATACTTTCAAGAATAACACATGGCACTGTTTCCTCCTACTTTTAACACAAATTGCTCAGTGCATATGACACAAATTTTGTTTCGTATGAAGCAAGTGGTGAGCTAATTACCTTTCAGAACAATGCATTTAAACCAATAAAAATAGCTTTGACTATATTATTTAAGAAAATTTCAAGTGAAACTAGTTCGAAGGTTTTACGTTGAATGCGTCTATGGTTATTGAGGAGAAACAACTTTAAAAGTTCAAAGCCCCTACCATATTGACCTTTGAACTATTATTATTGAACCATAATCGATAAAGGTCGTCTACTGACCAAGGTTTATGTCTCTTTGTAGTATGAAAGTGAAAGGATAACATATTTCCATGTTTGCTCTTCTTATAAGGTGAGACCTTTTCCACACTTGTCGTCATCATATCCTGTGTTCCATTATTATAAAACTTAAATTCACGGCTGAACTTGTGACTGGGTCTTTACTCGGCAGTGGCTAGTCTTTAGACAGTTTCTCGGAGTGACTATTGGCATGCCGCTGTAATTGTAAGTTGTAATATCAGTGTTCAAACTGGTGCTTGTTATTTTCGATGTGAAGTCTAAATTCATCTGCAAACAGAAAAAGATATTCCGTCATTTAGGCCGATGAAATTACGTGCCTCGTCTATCTAATGACCATAAATGCTGAAAATATGCACATTTTCCAATAACAATACTCAGTACACCAAACTGCAATACACAGTACAAATATTACTTTGAAAACTCAATACACAGTACACCATCGACGCTCATTTATCACCGATTTCTCCGTAATTTGAACATTTACAAAGCTGAAATTTTGCACATTTTTTCTTTGTATGTGACTAAATAAATCGTACGATTCAGCTTTTCTCCACAATGCAAATAGGTTATGGTATCAGGACAAATGTTTTACGGCATGCATTTATCAAATGATAAACATGTCATTTTATCAAAAATTTTGGCATTTCTACTTAAGATTGGCCCATTTTACGCTTGTGAGAGCATATATATAGTATCTAGTTATGAAAAGTAATGTTTTTTTCTTCTGTAGTAGTATAATACAATAGTAAATCGGGATTTTACTTACCTTGTTAACGAAAAATAATCACGTTTTCGGAAAATACCTTATCACTTGGCGGCAATATCCGGTGTACGCATCCTCACCGTGATCCTGGGATCAAAAGCTGGAAAAGTCGCCATTTGACCTAACTTGTGTCGGTGTGACTGAAGACGTTTTTCTACTTATGATGTATAGATATATGTTTGTTTGTGTAATATTAAAATGTATTTCACCGTCACTGAAGACCAGGTGCAATATTCTCGCGCGGGCGTATCCACGAAGAAATAATGATTGATCTAGAGTAAGTAGATACTTTTTTTAGATTTTACAAGTAAATCAAACAAAATGTATTTTTATTTCATGTGTTTCAATGCATTTAGCCTAATGCTGAATTTTAATAATTTTCAAGGGGAAATTACCAGATATTTTACTACTTCTGTTGAAGAAAAGTAATAAGTAATCAAAATAGTTGTGATACAGTTTAAATATTCACTTTAACTCAATTGCAACAGCCAAGATAAGAATATTGCAGTAACTCATTCATTTGGTGTAACAATCCAGCTCTGAACGCTGACTATAGAATAGATTAAAACGTCACTTCTATTTCATACGGGAAATTAGAAATTATATCTTATATTGACCATTGACATTTTGGCAAATTGGAATTGCATGCAAAGTAATGCGAAATGTTGGCTATACCGACCAAGTACTTGTCATGCCTTCTAATTTTAGAGTCGGAATCACCCTGTGTTGGTTTTTCCCGTCAAGGTTGCGTTAAACTCTAAGCATATTCGTTGTTTTACTGTATAATTAAACGGTGCACAGACAAGGCAATGAACTCAACATACTTCAACGTTCGTACAATTTTAAGTAAGTATTATCTGATTAAATTAACATAGTAAATAAATCGCGTTAAAAGGCAGAATTAAACGTGACTGTAGGAAATCATAAAATTAATTTAATCTTAATTCGAAGTAAACTTGTTTCCGCACAAGTCGTTCTTTTTGTGATTTTTGAAATCCTCATCTAAAATTTCAGAACAATTGTTATCAAATGTTGAATCCTAACCGTGATCTTAGGATAGTATTAAACCTTAACTAGGAAAACAAGTGCTTGTGTTTATGTGTTCCTTTCAGAAATGAGAAAGATACTGGTTTTTTGAATTATTACTTCTAACTTATTAGCATTGGTGTAACGCTGAAAAACGACATAAGTGGAAAAAGATAAACAAGGGGTTCATCAATGTTCATCAAACGGAGCACCTCCTTTAACCGGCTACTTATATTAAGAGAAATGCATAAAATAAAGGGGAGGGGTCGGGGTGGGGTTGGTGGGGTTCCACCTTCGCAATATTACCTGTGATTGTATTGGCGTTACGCTAAACCCAACAGAAACAAAAACAAGTACATGAGACAAAACTGCTAAATGTGACCGGAGTGAATCCTCAAAATGTAATGACATTAACAAATACAATGATAAATCGTTCTTCGTTTAGATGCGTAATATCATACCGTTCCTGCTGCACCCTCGCTATACAATTCCTTCGCATCCGAACTCCAAACAATGATTTTATTCAAGGACAAATCATAAAATGAGATATATTATTTCTTAAACAATAAACGTAACAGTAAATTAAATAATGTCTGAAAAATAATCGTCATAACAGACAATGAATCATTTAAACAAACGGTGATATTAGTCTCAGTTCAATAGGATTGGCAGTCACAAAATTAAGTCATGATAAATCACTCCCAATGTAGTTTTTGCTGTGTGATTGTATTTTATTGTTTTTCTAACGGAAAATACATTACTTACATTTAACGCTGTTAAGAAACAAGGATCGGGCCATCTATAATGATTATGAAATTGTCACTACAGACACCTCATTACCCGTACTTTTTGTAGTCTATGAATTAGTAATGACAGAAAGTAAATAAAGTATATACGTTCGTCCTAAACGATCATTAATATGTAATGCTTGCACACATAGGGATCCGCCACGTGTTATGATAGGCTTTTAAATGTTTTGATGATTTTCAAGAACTTATTTGTAAAACAAATCACACATAAAACATAATATAAAGAGACAAGGGGGATAACATGTTGAATTTCAATGTTGACTTCTACGTTCTTTTATCCCATGCCAATCGCGCAACATTTTGGTAATATCCGACTCATAACTACTGAACTGCACGAGCAAAGGATGATACTACCAGAAAATGTATACTTTTTCCATCCTAAAATGGACCAAAAAGTCGTAAATTATAATTTTCTAAATGCTGACACGGCCGTGTGTACAACCTGTACACGATCGCGTAAAACATTGACACGGTCATGTTTAGGTGTAAACTGCAATAATTATTATAGATAGTGGTAGAACTTGGTGAAACAAGTTATGATTCACAATAGAATGTTAATAAATACTCTACCTGCAAACATTTACACACCTCTATCGAAGAAGAATATGTGTATTTTGTCTTTCTCGCTATACGTTCCTGCAATTTATTGCAGTTTACGTGTGACAATGACCGTGCTCACGAAAAGACTTACTTGTAAAGAAAACTTGACGCTGATTACACTTGATTCATTGTTTTGGGACTGAAATTACCATATAAAATATATTTATCGTTTTTACTTGTCAAGTGACAAATTACAAAAGATAGACTGCCTACATTCATATTACAACTGTTCATCCAGTTTTCTAAATTCAGTGATTTATCCTTTCCTGAATGAAAACTAATTATAGAATATTTCAAGCAATACCCTCGTAAATCTAATAAGAAGTTCTTAGTCATATATCGGGACGATATATACACGTTCTTACGGTGCTAATTATATTGCTATAGTTTCCTACAGACTAAATGATATAGTAATATAGGAAACTGTCCATTCTGTCGAGTTAAGCTCAACGTTTATTCGTCATGCTTGACATGCGAGTGTTAGTAGTAAACTAATGTCGAATGTGTACCTTGGTATCAATCGTGCTCCAAAATGAACAGAATAGTACAAAAGACAAACTGACATTACTTAAGAAATAGTAAGTTTCCAAGCGTGGTTTATAGTAGAATACCCATGTTTTGAGTTCTTGTGCGTAAGAATATATCACGAAGGCCGTAGTCTTGAGTGATATTTTGTTTCGCATAATAATCAAGAAAGCATTTTTATAATTATTATTCAAAAAATAAATAAATCTAGATTTGCACAAGACTAACATATTTAAGCACTATTAAAACCGTTTAAAGGAATTTGCGATTTGTTGTGAACTGTCATCTACTACTATAATTTTATTGAAATGAAATTAACACTTAGATTAAATTTTATGATATATTTTAGCAGAAAATGATCAAAATGCCATATCAAAATACAATTATTAACTTAAATTTTATATTTGACATGTTTAATATGCAGGTATAGTATTCATGTCGATACATTGCAAGTTTGGCTATACATACATTTTGAAGTGTTAACTTTTTAGATATCTTTTGTATCGATTTACAAATAAGGAGTGAGTGAGTGGGTCGACACAAAATGGTCATATATCGCCGAACAAATAAGGAAGAAACAATATTTATGATAAGTAGGGGTAAATATGAAAAATAGCATAACAGATAAAAACGGACAATGCAGCCTTAATACAGCCTTAATACAACAGAGTGTAGCATTTTCCTGTGTTATGGGGATTACCAAAATCTTATGACCAAAACATGCTTTTTAGACAATGTAAACATCTAATATGTCCCCAGAATAGAGGCTTCTCGAAGAGCAACCACAGAGCAGAGTATGTATAGATGTTTATATGATTAACACATACACAAAATACAAAGAGAGAGACAACGAGGACGAAGCGAACAAATGAAGGAAAACAGTTGCGCACGAAACAATTATTTAAGCAGCACTCGGGATATAAAACCGGTTACTGGTGCAACAATTCCGACAGGGTGCACATCAAAGTTATTTGAGCTAGAAGGTTTGAATGCAGAAGGCTTGATAAGTCAGGGAAGTGCAGTGTATTGGACAATGAAATTAATTCTCAGTGTTGACTTATGATACAACTAGGGATGCATGTTTTATGTGACATGACTTACATACTTTTATAATGAACATTATTTAGAGCGGGTGATATTTATTTCACTTTTGTATATAAATCCAGTAGTTCTTTGCACTTTCAAAGAGCGACACCTCTGATCAAATATGTTTTAAAATACCACACTGACTTGATCTAATATTGTAAAGAATTGCCAGCATGAGACTCAAGTATAAATAAATGTATCTAGAACCCAAAAACAATTGGACGCCCTACCAATTATTAAGTGGAAATAAGTCAATTGCTGCCCGTACGATATTTGTAGAAGCACGCCAATTCCCGTGTGTAAGTAAAATAACATCTTCAATTAATGAATATTCTAACAAACCGTGAATAGCTGAGGAAGTATTGTCTTCTGTATTAAGATAAATAGTCAATGATCATATCATATCTTCGGGGGTAGCAACTGTTTCAATCTTTGCGCTACTGTCACTGTAAATATCTTTTAACATGGATACGCACTATTTGTTTACGCGTTCTGTTTCTACTTCGATATTGCTCGATGCTGTAGTTTTTTTTTTTTTTTTTTTTGAGAAATACTTAGATAATAGCTTATAAACCAGGATAAGTTGGTAAAATATGATTAATGGTTATATGCTATATTTAAATAATGTCAGAAAATGAACGACAAAAATACGGATCTGAAAAAAAAGTGAAATATATTTGATCACTTGACGTTACCTTAATCTAAAAACAGACAGGCAGATGAATCCAAAGTATCGCACACACTAATGCTGTTGTTAATGCTTTGTACTAAGTAAAGCATCTATTATGTTCTACCAAGTTAAAACGAGTAAATCAATTACGTGAAATAAAGAGTTTGCTCATATGCAATACTTTATGAGCCTTTGATCCCTCCTACCTTGAAAATAGGATGAGATTTTGTTTACGTGTTCCCTGTTTATGAAGCTTCAGCTGTAACACTGAACAAAAACCACCAGCAACAAGTATCTTCTTTGTATTTTTCGTGTTAAAGCGCTCGAAACCTTGGAATTAGAGCTACCGAGATCCAACTTGGCAAGATGGGTATTCAAAAAGAGCTATGTATCAAAATGCCTGTACATAAAGAAAATATATCAGAATGAATTGTCTAAAACTACTGATGAATCACTTGAAAAGACTATTCTCATATTAAATTGTGCAATAGCGCATAGAATAAAAGAAAAATAGTCTATTTTAAAGCTGATTTCCATAGAATCGCAAGCAATCTTACCATTTGTCTATATTTCTTTATGGTTTCAGACTATGCAAATAGCAATTATTTTATCTAAATTCCATTTTCTTACTTTGTAATCGCTTATTTTCCTCGGAGTACCGAAACCTATTTTTAGAATGTGAAATTGAAAGTAGAATATGATAATCAAAAGAGCGCACACTTAGCTGGCAAACAGTAACAAAATGGCTGCCCTAGCGCACAGTTAGGCTTCTGGGTAAAGAAATTCGGTACTTAACGGCGAATATTCTAATATACGGCCTTATATGCAATGTAAATGTTCGTTGGGGGTATATTCAACAGCTTAAAGACAAACTGTCAGGGAATGTGACACAATTTATCATACATGAATTTTAACGTGAGGTTAATTTCTTTTAAATGCATGTATGGCAATGCGCATACTTTAGAATTAATAGGGTGTATTAATCAATTTTGTATGTAGCTGTCGAGGGAGAAACGCCGTTAGTGAACATAATGAAGAGCAAACAGTTACTATGCCAGGGAATATGACACCACTTACTGTACACCATTTTAAAGGTATTTATATTGTCTTTCAAATGCTTGAACATGCAATGTTCTATCTTGGGGAAAGCACTTCTAACGGCATTCTCATAGAAGACATAAGGTAGAAGATTGAATGAACTACCTAAATCATACCAGAGATAAGAACCTGGGCCATAATGAATTTGAAAGACAGTAAATATCTTTAAATATCTGTAAAATTATGTATGATGAATTGTATTATATATTCCCTGAAAGGGAACCTGTGCTGCACATTTTTAAGCTCCGTCGACCAATAAACGTTAGTGTTTGCAAAACGGTGTTACTGCTGTTTCTGTTACTGTTGGCCAAAAAGTGGTTATCTTATAACTGCTAAGTGTCGTCGACGACAGTTAGTAGTTTACCATTGAAATCTTTGAAAGTACGCCGCATTTAACAATTATCAATGTTTCACTATTGAAACCAGAATTATTTGACCACGTACACGCAGAATTATTTTTTCCTATAACGAAATTTAATTAGAGTGTGGAAAGCAGCTTTAATCTACTTTTGTAACTGTTATGTTTATTATGCAGAGGGAGGGCACAATGATAATAAAAGACATGTAGTATACTTAGGAATACGTTTAATGATGTTCTACATTTTTTTATGTTTTCATTTGACTAACTGCGCAGATGTTAACGTAAAAAATCAAAGCACCTCCAGTTACCTGCTGAATGAGAAAAAAAACGTTCCTACAATGTTGATATTAATCCTTAAACGTTTTATAAAAATCAAAAACAAAACAGGACTTTCCAATACTTGTTTAAAACTACTTTCCATAGAATCACAAGCAATCTTATCATTTGTCTATATTTTCTTTATGGTTTCAGACTATGCAAATAGCAATTATTTTGTCTAAATTCCACTTTGTTACTGCGAATCGCTTATTTTCCTCGGAGTACCGAAACCTATTTTTAGAATGTTAAATTGAAAGTAGACTATGATAATCAAAAGAGCGCACACTTAGATGGCAAACAGTAACAAAATGGCTGCCCTAGCGCACAGTAAGGTTTCTGGGTAGAAATTCGGTATTTAACGGCGAATATTCTAATATATACGGCCTTACATGCAATGTAAATGTTCGTTGGGGGTATATTTAACAGCTTAAAGACAAACTGTCAGGAAATGTGACACAATTTATTATACATGAATTTAAACGTGATGACTTTTAAATGCATGTAGGGTAACGCGCATACTTTGAGAATTAATAGGGTGTATTAATCATTTTTGTATGTATCTGTCAAGGGAGAAACACCGTTAGTGAACATAATGAAGAGCAAACAATTGCTATGCCAGGGAATATGACACCACTTACTGTACACCATTTTAAAGGTATTTATATTGTCTTTCAAATGCTTGAACATGCAATGTTCTATTTTGGGGAAAGTACTTCTAACGGCATTCTCATAGAAGACATAAGGTAGAAGATTGAATGAACTACCTAAGTAATGCCAGATATAAAAACCTGGGCCATAATGAATTTGAAAGACAGTAAATATCTTTAAATACCTGTAAAACGATGTATGATGAATTGTATTAAAATTTATTCCCTGAAAAGGAACCTGTGCCGCACATTTTAAAGCTCCGTCGACCAATAAACGTTAGTGTTTTGCAAACGGTGTTACTGCTGTTTCTGTTACTGTTGTCCAAAAAGTGGTTATCTTATAACTGCTTAGTGTCGTCGACGACACTTAATAGTTTACCACTGAAATCTTTGAAAGTACGCCGAATTTAACAATTATCAATGTTTCACTATTGAAACCAGAATTACTTGACCACGTACAAGTAGAATTATTTTTTTCTATAACGAAATTTAATTAGAGTGTGGAATGCAGCTTTAAATACGAAAGTCTTCAAACCTGACAGAACATAATATAACAAATCTTTATATTGATCTATTAGAATCATATTCATTTGGTGGTAAGACGAATAAATCCCTGAATCATGTTTTGCTGTAGGAAAAAAAACTTACTAAGATTTTCTTTAACTATGACAATATTTAACGGTAGGGAACTACATGATCGTAATTGCATAACCCTCGTTCAAAATATTCATTTTATTTCATTTATATTAAGACTGTCGGCATGTTACATTAAAAAGGTTAATCGGGATGAACTATGTAGTAATCATGCAAATGTTGTTTTAATTAGAATATAATTTGACTATTTTTCACCAAATAACATTTTAATGACTTTTGCTTTAGAGATGAATAAATACGACATTTTCGAATGAAGTTGTATGACAATACATATTGATTTTAATACAGAATTATGTCTTATGCATGATTGTATTAATACTTTTGCTTCATCAACCCTTCTGAAATACTTCAAATATATAATATTCTTTAAGAAAATATCATAACGTATAATAAGGCTTTTCTATCGCTGATAGTTATGCCCTATTTGCACATTGTAAGAAATCCTAATTAACAAGATGGACATTTGTTACATTGTCACCCTGGCAATTTTTACTACCTTTAGTATCTTCATAGTTGTATCCTGTATGGCACCTTTTTATACTTTTATTTCCACTATCCTATAACGAACAGGAGAGGTTTGGATCCCGAATAAGGGTTTACGTTCATTTAACCAGTTTAAGCTTACCAACGGTGTTTGCCTGTTACCGTTCCAATGCGGTGCATCACTGTATTCCTTTATGTGTTTGTTTTATAAGTGTACATTAAAGGCTCATAATGCCATTGTTTAGAATGTGGCTGCCACATTTTCCATTATAAACATAAAATACATTAATTGATTGTTAAATCCTATTTCTGATAATTACTTCCTTAAACATTTTGAAAGGTTTGAATACTGCTGAATACACTAGTCTTGAATGTTTTATTGAATCTTTTTTTATTACCTCCATTTATGGCTCTATCTATAACATTTCATGTGCAATATTAAAAGTAATGCTTTTTAAACCATGTAGTATGCATCTATTTGGAAAGCTGTTTCATCTGTTTTTAAGATTAAAATTTAAAGCATTATGGACTTTTAACAAATTCATATAGCACCTGTTTCGTGATAAATACTTACTTTCAAATATGCTTTTCATACATATGGCAGCTATGCAAGTTGGTTTTATAACGTGGTTTTATAACGTGCATATTGTAAGGTAGCACCGACACACCTTAAGCTATTTTCCTAGGAAGAACAAGCATTGACCTCTTAGTTAGGTGGGAGGTACTGAAGTTTATCTCAAAACGTTCCATAGTCTGGACCAGGATTTGAACCCCAGACCTCTGGTTTGACCTACGATCAGTCTATCAAAACATTTTATTTTGACCCCTTAAAGACTTTCTCATGAGGCAAACTCATTTTTAATTCTTTGTCTATTTGTTTTACGTTGTCTATGCATATTTGTGTCCACACAGCCATATATAAACTGCTGAAGAGTTTTGTTTTGAGGAATGTAGGTTCTTTAAACGTAGCTAGTCCTGTTGGACCTCTAGTATGTAAGTCATACGGTGTATGATCTTGCTGTTAATGGTTTTAAATTATGTATGCATAGCGTTATCTTCTATTTCAAATCTAACACCAACGTATTATATTAACCATGTCTCATTTCATAAGGAATAGGTATTGTACTATAATATGTTTAACACTAGTCACATGAATAAATCGAAATAGCTTTCTCTGATCAGTTTAGCGTATTTAGCGTTTGAACAACGCATAAAGCTACTTCAGGTCAAGACAAACAAAACCAAGCAAACCTCCTTTTAAAACGATTTTTCTCAACTTCCTCACCATGAAAAAGTCAATAAATCTGTATTTTTACTGGTTGTTGATTTATGTTGTACTATGCACACCAACACAGTATAGGTAATACGTCGCAAAACGGGACTAAAATGTTTGGTTAATGCCTCATTTTCATCAAAATACGCAGCTTTTGAATGCAGAGTATATTGCACTGTACACACGTAAACTCCAGATAATTATGCAATTATTTTCATCTGCATTTTTGCTGGTTATATTCTTTTTAATTATAATCGTATTTTCCGGACGTCATTACGCTTTTTAATTTTATACGAACAATTTTTCACCTAACCAACTTCATAAAGTAGGCCGCGAAACTTTCAATTTTACGCATGCTGTCTAGAAAATATAGTACTATGAAAAAAGAACAAAGAACAAGTAAAATACCGGTCAAAAACAGAAATCTACCAATTCATATCCTCAAGTATATCTTTTCGTGACATAATATAACCAGAGAAAACCATGACGTTTTGACCTTTAAATGCTGAGACACATGAGAAATGCCTAACATCTTGAAATGGATTTTACCCTATTGAGACCTCACAAATGATCGTTGTCGAGATCATGTTAAGTTAGCAAACTCAGAAATCCATTGTATCAGTGCCCAAAGGACTTTAATATTTAGAAAAGAACCACAACCTGTCTATATTGTCTGCAATATTGATAGAGCTATTGTCTGGTCAAACGACAATAGAGATGTATTTGTTTGGGTTTTTTTGTTGCTGGTTTTTTTCTTTTCATATACGAGTAACAAAAATATCATTGTATTTAGTTTGCAAATAAAGGTCAAGAAAGAAACCAAAGTTGCTTAATGTCATATGAGGTGGACTCATTGAACGATCGTTTCAAATTTAAAAAAAAAAACTTGTATTCGTTCAATATTTATTAAAAACTATAAAGACACAACTGAGTCGTCCGTCCAATCGTCCATCCGCGTATCTGTCAAGCATAAATTAATGAACTTCTATTTTTTTTCTGTCTAGTTGTGAACACTATTACTAACAGTTTGAAAGTTTATATTTTATCAGTCTGACACTCTTTGAACTTGAGATGTTTAAGACAACATGTAATCAAAGTAGGTCTTTCACATAAAAAAAGAAAATACCCACACATACAAATACTATACTAAAACTAAAACCCATTGAGATTTGTAAAGATTTTAAATGTTTAAGGCTACGTTTAATTCTAAATGCTCAATAATAATGTGTGATAGTAAACAATACCTTTGACATCTTATTGAACAAATTTAATATTAAACTACTTAATTGTGGACGATTGCATTGTCTGAATACTGACTCGTGTGTCTTTTGCATCTTTTACATGTAACTATCAAACAAAAACCAATTCCACACAAAATAAGTAACTAAAATCTATTTATTCTTTAGTATTCAAACTGTGTGTATACATTCAGTAATGGAGTATCTCTGTTATCATTTAAGCAGTTTGTATGATATAAGGGGAAAACAATTTGCAAATCAAGCATCGAAGGCTCAGCTACCAATTTAAAGTAATTACTAACTGATACTCTAGTCATTTCATTGTGCCTTTTAAAGTGCATAATGATTATTATTGGCATTGCTTTGAGCAAAAGAAAAAAGTCATATATAATATCCTAATTGATCAAACATGTTAATTGTATATAATCGTGCATCAATAAAAATTTTCTGAAGTCAAGAGGTAGTAGCACTATTTCATTTAGTTGGGACAGAACGATTTGCATAGTAGGAAATTAAGTCACGAGGGGAATGTTATAATCGAAGGCTTTATTCAAAAAATATTATTCTATTCATTTTCTACAACAGACATCAAAAGTGCGATGTGATAACAGCAGGGTGAGAAAAGAATAAATCATGATTTTTTTTCTTTCGTGCATCTATGTTTGTCGCGTGAACAAGATAGGATGATCTTAAATGTATTCTAAACAAGAAATGATGAGAAATATAATACGGTTATTGTCAAGGGACTTTTGAGTGTTATATTTGTCTGCTTGTATAGCTAGTGCCCATTATTTGACTTCCAATATCGCATAATTATCAATTTTATTTTAGAACCAGCTGGAGACTTTATAATACGCAATTTATGTGCGTTTTTTAAATGACCAAGCGTCTATAATTCTACTTGTCCAAAATAGTATTTTTGAAAAAAAATATTATCCTGAATATTATAGAGGATGTGTTGTTATATTTTGACAGTCCATTTTTTTTTTAAAAATCCGTAATTTTTTGAAGTTACCTGCTTTCAGCCGGAATATCTATTCGTTGGGTTAACATATTCTTTCTAAAAGCACAACGCTTGAAAAATATATGCGGAAAAAATCTATTCGTTCTTATTAAAGTAAACTTGATTGAACAAATATAAATAAAACATTTTGTAATTCCTTTAGATTTAACAAAGAACTTATATGAGGACTAATGAGACGTCATTACACTGTTTTCACAAATATGTTTGTTTCCGATTCCGTCGCCATTCCAAATGCTATGACTTCTTGATCTCGATAAAGAACTGTTCTACATTTTGTGATAATTGACATGGTCAGTTTTTAGCAAAAAGAATAATTTATTCGAACATTCCTTTTTAAAAATATTTTTGTTGGGTTTAACGTTGCACTGACACAACCATAGATCATATGGCGACCATTTTTGATGGTGAAAGAAGACCCGAGATGTCTTTCCGTGCTTTATTTCATCACGGGCGGGCACCTGGTTAGAACCAACGACCTTCGATAAGCCAGCTGTCTCCTCACGTGAAGAATTCAATACCCCAAGTGGGGCTCGAACGCACATCTGTGAGGGGCAAGTGATTAGATGTCAGCGACCCTAACCACTCGGACATGGAGGCCCATTGTATTTTTGTTTAAAAAGACGATATCGATATTTAAGAGCTGATATCTAAAGATATGGTTAACAACATACTTTTAAAGTCAATAGGCACGACAGGAGACGTATTTGTTTATACATGTAGCTTGTTTTTACTTAGACGACATAAACATTCATTGAATCAGGAAGGTGTTACACTGGAAGACCATAAGTAGATTTACTTGTCTAGGCCATAAATATTGCAGACTGTATACGTACTTCGTTAATTATTCCTGGACAATATTCAGCACTTTTCATTTAAAACAACTGATATCAATATCCTTTCACACTCTATTTCAAGTGATTGTAACGAAAAATTGTCCGAATTGTTTTAACAACTGGAATCCACGTAACACATGTTTGGAAACTTTTTAAAATATATAACGATTACAACGACGGAGAGTCTGATAAAAGTCCATTTATTCGTAGAGGCATTTTTTATATTTACAATGAATAGAAAAAAAAATG
The DNA here is from genome assembly GCF_021730395.1 of Mercenaria mercenaria. NCBI lineage: Eukaryota > Metazoa > Mollusca > Bivalvia > Venerida > Veneridae > Mercenaria > Mercenaria mercenaria. The sequence goes on from NC_069368.1 coordinate 58,577,017, forward strand.
TTTCAGTACGTGTGTTACGATTTTACTATTCAACTTCAGACTAACCTATCTGGAATGCTAGACCACTGGCACCAGATCAGAAAGAAAATGCCTCCGTACGTGTTATACCCTACCCCTAGGTATTCTATAAGAACCATGGTCGTGAACGGGAAAATATACTAACCCATTTCAATCGCGTATTTCATACCTAAAACACGCAGTTCAGTAAATGTGTACTATTGATATTAAACAAGCGGTAATTTATCTTCCGTTGTGTACCGGTCACATTTCTTCAATACTTCTTATCTTAGAAAAACAACGTGTAGTTTACAGTTTTTTCAAAGGTACACAAAAAACTTGCTTGAACTTCCCTGGTGAAGTTCCGTTCTAGATTACAGACACACTCTGATTGCCTGATGTGGAAATGAATGTCAGTCGTCATTTTACTACTGTTACAAATACACGTGAACGCTAAAATGTTTATATACAGCATAAATGTGCAAAATGAATTAAATAAACAGAATAGATGTATAGCAATGTATGATCTCAAATTCAAAATCATATACAAGATGAATTTCATTCATCATTTCGAGTCTTATCGTAAAACTGTGAATATATTGCATTCTGTTTTTGTTTGTTTACATTTCGTTTAACATGTGCACACTGCTGTGACCTCTAGACCGGATGTTCATTAGGGGAGTTCACGCAAGTTTTTTTCTGTAAAGTTGACTTATGCATAAAATATATGGAGCATCTCTGCAATATGGAGTATTGAGACAATGTGACTAGTGCACGATGGAAGATAAATTATCGCTTGTTTAATATCAATAGTACACATTTACTGAACTGCGTGTTTTAGGTATGAAACACGCGATTGAAATGGGTTAGTATATTTTCCCGTTCACGACCATGGTTCTTACAGAATACCTAGGGGTAGGGTATAATACGTACGGAGGCATTTTCTTTCTGATCTGGTGCCAGTGTGCTAGACGTGATTACAGATAACCTATGTTTAAAGTTTATGTATGGCTAAAATGTGGGATTTTAATTATGGGATGTTGTACCTCATAGAATAGTGATAGTCATTTAATATATCACATTTAATTTATTGAAATAAGTAGATATCATTTTTTGTGCATTTGTAATATGTGTTTCAAAATGAATTTAATGCCCTGTAAAACGTAAACGTAAATCTAGAGCATCACACATTTTCCACGATATTGTTGCATTGATTTTATAATAATTATGTGTGTCACACGTCCCAGTGGAAATAATATTCAAATATTGTTCACAGATAATTGTCAAATATTCAAACTAAAAGTAAAAGTAGAACTGTACAAATAAGGTATGAACACTGAGTATCGAATTGTTAAGATATATATCAAATATATATTAATGTAACTGTTATAAATATATATTTCATTTTAATTCATTACCGTAAAACCAATGTAGTTACTTACTACAATAAGAAATTGTGAGAAAGGACGACATTGAAATATTAAACATATCTTTAAACATCATTAGCGGGATAAAAACATGTTAAGCAATACGGGTCAGACAATTTGTTCATTGCATTTTATCCAACATTCTGCATTTGAGTAAGATTATTTATATAATAGCAAACTTTGATCTTAATATTTCAGCATCAAAACCTATTTCAGTTTAACAATATATCAAGTCCAAAAATTAAATGCCAAATTTATCATATTTCGAAGGGATTATTTGATTATTTACAGCTTCTACGACGTGAGCGCAAATTATCTGATATTGCCTTTAGTTACAGACACTCGGATACTCCACATCTATATTATGTTAGAAAAGTGTTTCGTTCAAAGAAGAAGTAAGACTTAGTGATCTTGTAATAATAGTGTACACTTATGGAATATTTTAGAGACCAAACAACACAAAAGAGAAGAATGCTAATAGATTCGATACACCCGTTGTCGTATTTTATGTCCGCCGATATAATGGAGATCAATATTTCAATGGTCAGTAAAACACAGTATATAGAAGAAATTAAATTCAATATAAGACATAAAAGAAATATACGCTACCTTCATCCCTGTTTAAACTGCTAAAATTTTGTAAAACGTTTCTGTTTTTGAGAAACATATTTTGCATACAGTTAGTTACGCCCCAGCTTTACGTGTTACTATAGAATAAAAATACAAGTGCTTTTGTTGCTGTTTTTTCTCCTCTAAGCAACAGTTGATGTTAACATTTTACTGCCACAGTTTGATATTTGCTAGCTACTTTCACACGTAGGTTCAAGTATATGTTCATTAAGATTTAAGTGTGCTAATCAATAGTAGGAAGCGAACTGGTCTGAATAAATTTTATGAGATTGCCCGGCCCAGTTTAAAAACAATGACAACGGGCGATAATTAACAAATAGGTTTGGGGAAAATATTGCTAAGTGAAGTAAAATCACACCTGATGTCCTGTGGCAAACATGTGATTATGACAAATGTTTTAACACACAAACATACAGTCACATAAAAACTTTAATCCAGAGCAATTTGAAAAATATATTTCCTGCGAGACCATTTAATGCTTATGATAAAACAATATGTACGATATGTCAATAGGATTTAAGTCTATTTTGTTAAGGTTAATTTTTAAAATGGTGTACCAATTTATTTTTCAATCCAGTGCTGTAAATGAAGATATTTATTCCAGTTTATTTTATGATGTACAAGGACATCTTTTTTTTTACTTTTTGACACCAAAAAAAGTAAAAGGCAAGGGTAGATTCCTCTTAAGCACAGAGCACAGCAAACTCAGTCTTAGTCATGTATCGCAAAGAAGGCCCACAACAAATAAAAAATTTAGTGCAAAGATATAGTAGATAGGATGCTTCGAAATCCATTAATTTTAAATATATGCAAAATGCAAAATGGGGTATGGGGTAGAGAAAGGAGCAGGGTGTTAGGGGATGTGAATATTCAACAGTAAAAGCCATGCTCAAGGCTCCCTAGACTAAGAGGCCTGTACTGGTTCTTCCAAGGAAAAACGGTTTTGCGTGTATCGGTGCTATACACCGGGCACGTTAAAGAACCAGACTGTCTATTCACAAAGAGCTAGGCTAAGTTAGCCGGACAGGCCTGTATCTAAAAAGGATTTCTCTCTATCTATTCTTAGGTCTTTATCTCACTCTGTCCCTCTGGTCAGATCGCACTGTCTGTACTAGTAGAGGATGAATTTCGCGTCCTTTGTTGCTGCGTTTGCGCTATGCAAAGCGCCTTTGAACGTATTTATCACGAAAAGGGCGCTATATAAATTTGGTATAATAATAATGATAATAGACGGAAAAACGCAGTTGTATAAACATGGGCGCACACAAGTCCAATACAAACCAAAAACTGGCAATAACCTACTAAAAATATTGTAAAATAAAAACATAATCATGCAGAAAAGAAAACATTAAACATGTCTGACATTATATCAAAAGGAAATAAATAATTCTCGTTCTCTGCTGTAGAAGAATGAAGTCAATTCCCCAGTGCGCACATGATAATATTTTAGATTAATGGATATCCCAATCAACAATCCGTGAATGTTTCATTGAGCACTGTCTACTGTATTAAGACAAAAATGTCCATGCTCTTAGAGAGGCTTCTTCTTCTTCGATTATTTCATGAACAGTCAGACCTTTCAGAGTAAGCTATTACTGCAAATACACTAATCGACTATTTCTTCTATTTCAATGTCGCGTGCTTTGTATTGGAAGGTCTATTAAAGACCCTTCAGGAAGATACGTGTGGTACGAAGCATGCATTATGCAATTGTATTACCAGAGTCTTAAATGAGTTTTGTGCTGTTAACCTTGCATTTGAACATATCCTAAGTCATTGCCAGTAATAACAAATCAATTAAAAATAATGCAAGAATATATGCTTCAGCACTTTCAATTGGTATGCTATATTTTCTAAACATCACATTTTTCATAATTTTAGGTAAACTTTATTTATATATAAAATACAGGAATTCAGTTTGCAAATACATCGTTGTACAATGAGAAAATGTAAAACAGTGTACTATAGTACGATTTCAATAAAAACAACCTTATATACCAAATAATACTTTCACAAGAACAGCAAAAAAGAACAAAACAACAAAATTGTAAGGCTGTGTTCTTTGTAAAAATGTCAATATTGCTTTCATTGTCCGGCAATCTACGCTAGCGACACTAATTCAAACTTATCAAATATTATAACCATGCCAATTTCGGATACTTGATATTTAAAACAATAGAGGAAATCTATGTTTTGTGAGTCAGGAAATTGATGCATTCGTGTAAACAGTACCTGATTTACTACTATTTATAGTTACATTTTAAAAATATTATGCACTTTATATGCATTGTTACCAATAAGTTCGTAATTCTCCAGAATGTTTTGTCATTGCAACTAGTTTATATACTAGTATGTTCATAACGTTCAGTAACTACAACTGTCTGAATTTCCAAATGATCTGTTTCCGATATTGCGGCTCAGTGACCTTTGACTGAAAACGAAATTAAAATATCTTTGCCGTTGTATAAAGGAAATTAGAAATCATAAATATATCAGTCAATGACGTTTTGGTAAATTAGAAATTGTTATGACGAGGCAAACAGTGTACCGATGATGAGCACATGCTTCGGTTTAAAATGCCTCGCGCTTCAGTGCACACGCTTGAACGCTGTGCATGTTTGTTTCATATGATCAATAAAATGTTGTTGTTTTTTTTTGAAGCACTAGAATGAATATTTTGTTTTTTCCAATTTTTATTTCATTTCAGTACATTGATATATATACATATACAGCATGTTCATTATATGGATACAATATTCATAAAATTTCAACGTTACATGTTTCAACATATATTTTTGTCCCAATATTTCAACAAGGTCGAAACAAGTACATGTTTCTATCTCTGAAATGTTTTTCAAATACTAATGAATGATGGCGGATATCCTTCAAGAGAAAAAAGGAAGAGAGTGGTACATATTTGAAGAAAAAAAAAGTTTTTATTCTTGGATTTTGTAAACCGTAAGAAAGAAGGTTTAAAAAGGGGAGGGAATTAAAAAAAGGATCGAAAGAAAATAGACTGCTCTGCTCAATCAAAAGTTGTTGGTCTACATCACCAGATATCCATTTCATTTTGAATGGTATACATGTAACTTGTCCTTCAAACAAGCGATAGTATATTTGATATTATTTCGTTTCTCGAGATAAAGCTTAAATGCATTACAACTTGCAGGTGTTTTACTATATTGTGTTTTTAATGATTACCATCCAAACCGGTTACTGAAGGAGCTCTTATCCTGTTGTAAGGGCCCGCTTTAGCTTATGTCTTGTTGGTATATTAATATACTTGTTGCGATTTAATCTCCTTTTGTGTCCTTTCAGTTTTGCACATGGAAGAAGAAGGTCGTTTGCAAATAGATGCGAGGGTGGATTTTGCTTCTTATCGAAGGAATCCTCGATTGTTTATACTTGCTGATGTTTAATATATGGACTTAATTATTCTATGCGCATTTAGATATTGTGAGCGAATACTTAAATAGTATTTTGAGATTTTTGTTGAGTGATTTAAATCTGTAAGTTATGCAGTTTATATAGCAGGGAGGTAGGCTGGTACTATTTGCTTATTTTTAATATAGTTGTATTTATTGTACGGATATATCTGTGTAATTACCGAAGGATTTAAACATTGAATTGATTAATAGCTTTTCTATTATACTTTGCAGTTATCATAATCACTATTTGTTTTGTGACCTGCTACAATTTAATCCTGGAGTATTGAGGTCTTTATTTGTGTGTTACTGGAAGGTGTACACTTAAACGAGAGGTATAAGAGCAGGTCGATATCCGAAGGTAATATGAATTATTAAATTGGTAATATGTCTTGCAAATTTATGTAGGTAATTATGTGGTTTCCCACGCGAATTTTGATAACAATGCATTCCTTTGTAATGCAGGGTTAAAAATAGACATGTGTAAACATCACTGCTAGCAGTGTAGCAGACGATTTCTGTATACAAGTGGCGAGTTATTCATGAGTCTGTTAAACTATATGTAGTATAAACACGTGGAAGAGTCTATTATTCATGATACCTGCTTACAGAGTAGGGTTTAAGCAACTTTATCAGATTTAATCTCGCTGAAAAGTATTTTCTTCTAAAGTGAAGTAATTAAACTTCCATGGCACATATATATTAAGCAAAGTTAAATTTTCATGAGCACGGATCAAGTAATTAAGTGCGCATTGTAAGGAAAATAAGTAGGTTCACTTTTCAATATACCACCGTTTCTTGCAGTATGTTTGTTTTTGGTTGCGGGTTTATCCCGCGACCAAAGTTAAGTGTATTTCTGACAATCATGTAGCATCTTTATTTGATTCCAAATCACATCTGAAGGAATTTGTTCATGTGCTACACAAAGTAGTCCCATTCATGAACAATGCGGATGAATTATCAATGACCAAGCAGTTCTTATTCATCCTCTATCCATTCACACTGGCTATTTAGATTATATAAGTTCTGTCAATGATTAGGTATTCCGGCCCATGGTTACATCACTGACTTCCAGCTGTTCATGTAAGGTCAGGCAGAGTTTATCTTAGATATGAGGCACATTAGTATTTGTTTCTTATACATGTATATTTATAGATTGGCATTTAAAATGAAAATAACTCTAGCAAAACCCGCAACCACAAGACATCTCAAGGCTTTGATTAGTCCTGATGGCTAATGTATATGGTTTGTATAGAAGAATATTGTTAATAAAACAATCAAATGAATAAATATAAAGCAAGTTGGCTTCCTACAAAAAAAAGAAAAAAAAAGAAAAGTAGTTATAACTTATTGTCATTTGTAGAAGGATGACTGTGTTTGACTGCTCTGCTCAATCAAAAATTGTTGGTCTACATCACCAGATATCCATTTCATTTTGAATGGTATACATGTAACTTGTCCTTTAAACAAGCAACAGTATATTTGATATTATTTCGTTTCTCGAGATAAAGCTTAAATGCATTACAGCTTGCAGGTGTTTTACTATATTTACTTCTAAAATGAAATTTTTGGCAAGATGAAGATTATAATTAATGACACTTTTTTCATTTTTCCTTGTATTTCCAAAGAACACTAAAGATACAGTTTGAGAGTCTAGTGGGTGTCTAATTGATATTTCATACTAAGATAACGTCCTATATCACTCCAGAATGTTTGGATCAGCTGACATTCCCAGAACATGTGGGTGTATGTTTCTGAAGACAAGGAGCAAAATTCGCATAAATTTTATGGGGATGGTTAGTACTTTGCTGGGTACTATTTTCATCAGATATCTATATTGGAAAGCTCTAAGCCTAGTATCATTTGTTCACTTTATAGCGTATAACTTAAGATTTTCTTCCATTTTGTGTTTAATAATGTTTTCCACTTTTATGTTTTGATTTATTGGTTGAATGTTGTTTTTAAGTTCCAAATTATACAGCATTTTATTTACTTCTGTATCTACAATATCGTTTCGATAACGTAATCTGACTCTTTTCTCTTCGTTTAAGTCTTCTAATACAAGCTTATTCTTCCAACACTTTTTCAATGCTTTTATTATTTGATATTACCGTAAATAATCACCTTTAGGAATATTGTAAACAAAGTGCAAAACATGCACTAGAATGAATAAATCTATCGTCATTCAATGGACTTTGATAAGCAATGCCATAAAGCGGAGTTTAAATCACCTCTCGTCTTTTTAGAAAAACAATATATGTGATTAAAAATAAACTATTCCAGTGCAAGCATCTGAGATCAAATGTCTCAGCTCAATAATGTTGAAAATAGCCTAAAGTTTTTAATCAATAATCAAATTAAACCAAACCATGCGTTTCGGCTCATTTTCTACTTTTTGTCCATATTCATCATTAGTCCGTCAATTATTTCCTTCAAACAAACTGGCTGCAGTAAACAGTCCCAATTCTTTTTTATCTTAGAAATGGGATTGACAATCACGAACCCAAACATGTTCAAGTAATAGCACTCCCAAATGATTTTTTAACTTTAACTGGGTTTTTCTAACTACTAATTGGAACTATAGGGAACGGTAGCAATTGATTATTATGAAAGTTATCACGACATGCAAGTGCATTCAATTCAAGTTTTAAACGCAACAAACCGATTAGAAAGAGTAACATATCCCTTTTGCTTATCTGACATTTGGTCATTAAGTAAATTAAAAACAATCAAGTACTTATTCAAGATCCTTCACGAGAGATTTTATTGATATAGAACGGGTATATGGTGCCATTGTACAACCGTTACCTTTACGTGTATATTGTGCTTTTAATATGTACAATTTAAATATGCAAGTAACACCGCTTTTATACTACTTTCTGTTTCATCATATTATGATATGCTTCTCATTCATAGTTTGAAAATTTACGCGAGATAAATCAAAAACATCAGGGGTTCAAATGATATAGATAGATTACGAACTGCTACCCAAGATCTTCTCTACGATATTAACTTGAAACAGATATGGCTAAAAGAAGTGTTTTGCCCGTTGTGTAAAACGTATGTGCAACGTATTAAACAAATTTTCAAGGAGCTCAAAAGATAAGCAGGCTGATACAATGTACTAGTAATTTTGATATAACAATATGGTCTAATATATCTAGTAGAAGCTAAAGTTTCGAAACGTCCTCTTATTGGAAGGAACACTTATGTCAAGTTATTTGAAAATATTTCAAGGTGTTCAAAGATGTTGTGACGGAGGATAAATCAACAAAAAGACAATATTATGATGAATGACTGAATTTTTCTGAATTGTCATTTTTGTTTCTACTGAATTTATTTTTGTACGTGTTGTTATTTTAACATGACAATGACCTTGCCAATCTAAAGGATACATGTATATATGAATCTTAGTCAAAATAATACATGTCGATAGATACAAAGTTATACATTCTGGCATGCATTTATTATATTAACAATAAAACTATAAATTGGTTGAAAATTAAAATTATTTTCGATGTTTAGGTATTGTGCATGATTTTCTACACATTTATGAACTGCCTGCTGTAAAATCTTGACAACAACAATTTAAAATGTAAGGTTTAACGGTATTGTGTAATCTCTGATCTATTCTGTAAGCTTTAAAAGTTTGATTAGGTAAGGAACTGTTTTCCTATCGTTTAACATCCACTAACTTGAAACATAGAAGTACGTAGAAGCACTACGTAGTTTCAGACATTCAAAATGTGAAATAGGTTTGGTATGTTTGATAATAATACACTTGGCATTTTCATATATCAACAGTATTCGTAAATTTGCTACTGGGAGTACTTCTATCAACACCGTCTGGTCATGGAGACAATTTAGATCCGTATAATAATCTGACAATTTGCTTACAGGCAACAATAAATCAAAAATGTTGGTTACTCAGTTAAGGCACATTGCATTTTGCTTTACTTCAATTACTGAAAAACAGCCGACGTTCTTATATCATATATCAATTCATCCTATTTTTTTCTTCAAAACCCTTTACATACGTCATTTTTTAAATGTGTTGGATGTTTGGCCCTGAGTTACTGAATTGCACTCGAATAATCAAGTGACGGTTAGTTTATTCGAAAAAAAAAACTGCATGCAATAAATTGACGCAAATCAAAGCAAATCTGGTATAACTATTGAAAATTATTTGAATATTTGACTCGTCCAATACCTCCATTGTTATATGAAACTGTATGGTGAATTGCTAATTCAAACATGTAACTGCTAACTGGCTGACGTGATCTGTTTGATTATCATGATATAAAACAGACCTCTGTTATTCCCTTTAAAAAGCTTAGATTACTACATTAAGAAACCCTGAAAATATTCCACTACTAAGATGTAGATGTATTCATTTGATTATATTAATTTAAAAAATGTTTTGCAGCTTTGTCAAAGAAAGTAATTGCAACATAAAGACGTAATAAGCGTTTACATGGAAAAAGCATGTTGCTGTTTTAGTTATATTTTTCGCCCCGATTTGTAATAGTGTCTCACAATGTCATGCAATTCTGACTAAAAATGCTATATAAAAAGTTATCTTGACGTCATCTAAATCTTCACATTAATATTATCGTAACACTTGTTAGATCAAAGGCGTCGAGGAATTTTATGACGTTCAGTAAGCTTTCAGAATAAAACAAACATACAAAAGACACATTCAAATAAAAGCTTTGAGACATTAGTCAGGTTATTTCAAACAACGCATCATAACTGACAAAGCAGTTAAGACAAACAAACTGCACTGGGACTTCTCGGAAATTTTCCAAGAATCGCAAGCAGTGTCTACAAGGTTCGGATAAATGCCAAATATATGTAGATGTTGTTCCACGATATATGAATAGTTTAAATATATCCAATGTCCATCTTTCACTAAATTATTTTATCTTCAGTTATGTATTTCAAAAGTCCTCAGAATGAATACAAATTAGTTTTGTATGTAGAGCTTCCTTCCTTATTCATTGTCATGTGGTAACATTCAATTGTTAAAAAGAAAACAATAAACATTCGGTACATTTTTACTATCTTTAGTAAAACAAAATTGTGTTTATGTTATGTTCTCATTAACTTTATGTAGTAACTGTTGATATTTACCAATATGTAATTTTAGACTAATACCCCTTTAATAAATAAACACATTTAAGACGTTTTATCTTAGATTTAAGCATAATATATATAAGTGTGCAATCGCTTCAAAGATCAACTGAAATGTTTTTTATTACGACATCAACCATGTGGATGTCAATACTATCAAGAGCCAATATGTATGAACCCTTTACACGAAGGTATCGAGCTTTCTTTGGCGTAGAAGTTGTACACCTATTTAAAACACAATCAATACAGGCAAGAGGAGTAGGATCATTTCTCGAGAATCATTTTGTTAATTTTTCAGGCATTGTTGACAGGTCTGTCTGAGCGTTTAGTTTAAGTTGGGTGTTCTATATATTATACATCAGCCTAGTAACAGTCTTTGCCAACCTTTTTACAATGCATATGAAACGCATATTTACTTAATTTACACTAAGTCTTCCAGAAGTATGATCATGCTTTGTTTTTCTAGTAATTCGTTTTAAGAAATAAGTCAGTCTTTCTGTTCTTTTATACAGTTAAAAGTCGAAATAAAAAGTTTAAGTTCTCGTGTTATTATATTTTGTAATGTTTGCTAAATAAATAATCATCGTGGATTCAACACACTGACACATGTCGAAACTGTTAAAAACAATATCTTAATATATCATTCCGAAAGACTTGGCATTTGTAGTCGACTTAAAGAAAACATGACATCTGATATTTTATTCATAACAAATTACACCCATGTTCGCAATAAGCCAATTTGCTAGCAAGTAAGAAAGACTTCATATTCTTATTGTTTAAACAAAGTTGTAAATGTATCAAGGTCGAAACGTAACACAGTGAAAATTAAACCACTGATTCGCTTTTAACCCATGTAATTAGTATGAATTAATATTTGGTGAATAAATTAGTAGCCTGGCAGACGAAATACAAAATGTTTAATACAATATAAGACAGTTAACCAGCGAAAACACTCAAACAGATAGCAGACCATATATCATTTTATTTCTGAAATATCCTGGGCTGTCAAGTATATTATTCTACAGAAATGCAGATATAAAATATTGAGAATGAAGACTTGATTTGTCAGTCAAATTTTATTCCATCTTATTAAAGGAATCTTTAAAACATATAGCAACAACACTGTAAGTAGTGTGAAAATATTTTTTTTTTCTATTTGATTAGCAATAGGTGAACGTTGAAAACGCTAAAGGATTGACGTATGACTGTTTCGAAATTGCTATACTATGTTTGAATGAAAAATAAATTTATTTGTTGATTTGAATGTTAATTTAGCATGAGTTTAAATTCAAGACCAAATTCATTAATGCTAACTTAGATATACAATTTTGAAAATGTAATGCTCTATTTACACATGTAATTCGTTTGTAACGTCTAATCCGATCAAATATTTTATATATCACATAAAGATGGCAGTGCCAGTACTGCTTATAATAAAGATATAATGTAACATTGGCACAGCTGTGTTAACATCTTAAAATTAAATTAATATCAATAACGTATGAAAAAAATGGCTAAGACGGAATATTATCTTGTGAACAGATATATCATTTTAACAAAGAATTTTGAATGACGATAAGTATATTTAAGGAGAAACACGTATAGACAAAATCATTCTTGAACTTCATTTGCTCTTGACATACCCTCTGCAGTTATTGCTAGGACGGGTATATTATACAAGAATAAAATAACACAAGTGCAATTCAAGAAGTGGTTTTAAGAATTTCTTTTTTCTGTATATTTGATTTACTGCGTAATAAGTCAAACATTATTCAATAGGTACTAAATATCGAAACTCTTTTTTTTCATTATATCTAAGAAAACAAAAAGTCGAGACGAATCATTTGAACAGACTAGAAATTGACAGTTTTATTCCACACAATGGTATAAAATTAACTGATAAAATAAAACAATATGCCATGGTCTGTTGTCGTGCAAATGATATGACTAAGCTTACCCTTGTCAAGTAACTTTGCCATTGGCCATTGAACACATGTCTGCACAATCCAAAAGATGTAAAACACGTTATGCATACCAAAATCCATTTTATGCCAGTAATTATATCCTAGTAAATTGATTTGATTTCATCCATCCCATCCAGGAATTCCTTGAATATTTATATGTTTGTGAAAACGTTTGGTTAACATACATCCATAGGGAACGTGATACTTCAATTCAATTTTTTAAAATTATTCTTCTTTGAACCGTCGTAGACTATTAATTCTTCGGCTGATTTGTTTTTCTACCTCACGATAATTCTAAATATCAAAACATGCAAAGGTAATATACTAGCATTTCAGATCACAATTTGGTACTAACAATATATTGAATACTTTTTTGAAGCATAGAATACACAAAACATGTATGAACAAGGAAGCATTATTACAAATGTTCCCCTAAACACGATGCTTGCAAAATGGTTTTATATTTGTAAATCCTCAACTGCTTCATGAAGAACTTCAATGCGAATTTTTGTTATCACATTTTGGAAAAACGAACATTGTAATTGCCTTCCGTCCAGAAACGCAATATCTTTTAAAACCAATATAGGAATTAAACACGTATTACACTCCCAGGCAGTTAGAGCAAAGGAGACGAATAACAATGCCCAATACGTGAAGGCAGAGTATCTCTACTGCTCTGCTACGTACGTTTTATTTAAGCCGATATAAATAATTGATTTACTTATGCACATTAGATGAACCAAACTAAAAATCCCGAGTGGAACGTCCAAGGTGAAAATGTCAAGGAAAATGTAATTCAAAGAGTAATTTTTGGTGTGTGTTCTTTTTTGTTATTCTTAGGAATGTTTTCTGCTAGTTGCGGTTTTAATTTGCACAACACACGGATAAAATAAGCTAGAGAACACAACATAAGAATCAGGCACAAAATATATTGTCGCTGTCAAGATGTCCCATTATTTAGTGCATAAATGCCAGAAGTCAATTACTGCACATAATGATAAATAGCCCAAAGGAATAATAAGTATAAAGTTATAACTTAAAGTACGAGATCACACACGTTCTATGTCTAGCTTTTTATGACAGACAGTTTCTCTTACACTTCGTAGATAAGACATGTCAGTACAATGTCTTGCGAAATTATGCATAAAATACTGATTAAAACATGCTACATTCAGACACACTTGACTTGACAATCTACTTCCTTTAATACAGTGAATGTTATTGCTAAACAATATCGTTATTTTGATTTCGCCTAAGTTTCAAAATTCTGGACTTAGTGGTTCTTAAGTTATGAAATGGAAACTGTTTCTCATGTTCAGGTCCAGTGACCCCCAAAATAAATAGGGGTCATAAACTCTGCATGTGCAATCATCCTATTATGTTTTAACATTCTAGGTAAAGTGGTTCTCAAGTTACTGATTGAAAAAAACATCTATGCTGTACCACAAAAAGGTGGTCTTAGTTTTTCCATATGGTCAATTACAAAAAAAGTTACAATGTAAGTTATTTATAGTAACAACTAAGGGAAGTTAATCTTAAAAATAAAATCCCCCCCCCCCAAAAAAAAAAAAATTGCAAGTCCACACAAAAATCTTACCAGGTAGAGACAAGTCAAAATACATCTCAGAATTGGATGTATCATGCATGTTGCACTACAGAAAAGTGATCTCCATTTTTCCCTACGACTAGTAATGAAAAAGTTGCAATATAAGGCGTAAAAAAAATTGTTTGTTTCCGGTATCCCTACCTATCCTAAATTTGTGGCCCGACCCTAAATGTTTTTATGGCCTTTGAGAATATTTTTTTCAACTTTTTAACAAAAAGTTGAAAAACTGCACTTTTTATGTTTAAAACATGGCCAGTGATGTAAGAAAACAACTTACTGATGCTTTAAAGGCATAACCTCCTTATTTGTATCCATTTTTTGACACAAAAATAATTTCTGAAAAGTCTCCCTTAATAAAAAATATTCAAAAAAAAAAATATTTTCCGACCTACCTACCCTAATTTTTTTGAGCATGTTACCGGAAACAAAGAATTTTTTCTTAGGCCTAAACTATTTATAGTAACAACAAAGGAAGGTAATTCTAAATAAGGGACCTGCGCATAACACTCCGTCTCATGATGGTGTACAATTGTGCCAAGTTACATCAAAATCCCTCTATGCATGAAGAAGAAATGCTTCGGACAATGTTATTCTTGTATCTGAACTTTAGCCTCTAAGTATGACCTTGACCTTAGACCTAGGGTTCTGGTTCTTGCGCATGACTCTGTCTCGTGGTGGTTAACATTTGTGCCAAGTAATATCAAAATCCCTCCATGCATGAAGAAGAAATGCTCCGAACAAAGTTTTCATTCTTGTATCCTTTGACCTCTAATTGTGACCTTGACCTTAGACCTAGGGACCTGGTTCTTGCGCATGACACTCCGTCTCATGATGGTGAACAATTGTGCCAAGCTTCATCAAAATTCATCCATGCATGAAGAAGAAATGCTCCGGATAAAGTCATTATTGAATTTAACCTTTGACCTCTAAGTGTGACCTTGACCTTCGAGATAGGAACCTGTGGTTTGTACATGATTCAGTCTCACTGAGGTTAACATTCATGCCAAATATAAACGAGATTACTCCATGCATGTCAAAGTTACAGTCTGGACAATCAAATCTGGACACACGCACGGATGCACATACTCTGAACAGCCCTAGTGACCTGGTTCTTGCGCATGACACTCCGTCTCATGATGGTGAGCAACTGTGCCATGTTTCATCAAAATCCCTCCATGCATGAAGAAGATATGCTCCGGACGTCACCTGCCGGCCCGCCAGGGGCGTTCCCATAATACGTCCAATTTTTCAAACGGGCGTATAAAAAGGGCAATAATTCTTAGAAAATGATCCTTGATAGAGTTACCTCCTCTTGTTTAACAAATTGGGTCATCACAATAAATTATGTCTAGTATCATGTCAATATCTATGATAAGATACTGGGTAATTGGATTGAAAAAAAAACTGAAAATTTAAGGTCGAAAAAGTGCAATAGCTCAACAAAAAAATCATTGAAAGTCACCTAGTCAGCAGAATGAGGTCACCACTGTAAAGAAGAAAAATACCTTGTTACATTGTATTGAGAAATTGGAGACTGACAGGCAGTAAGAGGTATTACCTCTGTAAAAACAAATCACAGGGTTACCTGCAATGCAATGAATAAAGTGTGTAAAAGTGAACAAGTTTTCCAAGTTTCAAATGGTTACCTTTGACAGTTTTTGAGAAAAACAAAATTTAAGTAACGCAGACGATCAATAATTTGATTTTCTGATAAAAAATAGTAAAAGAATAAACAAAGAATGTGTTAGAATCAACTCTCTTTTGACCTTTGACCAAAGTGTGACCTTGACCATGGTTATATGGATGCGACTTGTGTGCAACACATCAGAGTGAAGATTTGCGACAATAAATTTGAAATTATCTAAGGGGTCTCAACAAAAGACAGCGCGCTCCACTATTGGGCGATTTGACAGTAATATGGCAACTGGAGAGTCTTGCATCAGCTCGTGTTAGCGCGTTATATTATTTCACGTTATATTATTTCAAAGTGTTTGCCGATGATCAAATCAACAGATGCTTACTGAAGTATTAAACTGGCAGTACAGCCGGTGTAACATTAGATATTGACCCCATTGATCAAAATTTAACGTTGAAATGTTGGTGGGGCCATTTCTCAACGCTGAAAAAGGATCTTTTGATCAAAATTTAATGTTGAAATGTTGACGGGGTCAATTCTCAACGTTGAAAAATGACCCTTTGATCAAAATTTGATGTTGAAATGTTGACGGGGTCAATTCTCAACAATCGAGCCCATTTTACAACAACTGTTGATTTCTCAGACTTCCAATCAAAAATTCATTGCTTTCCTGTGTAGAAAATACTGATAACATTATTAAAAAAGTACCATTAGCATTATACAGAAACGATCAAGTTTTCTTATTTCAAAGCATTTGCTGACGATCAATTGTGATCAAGTATGCTTACTAAAACGAGATCTCATTCAGTTGCCATGTGATGTTGGCGAGATTTGCTCTATACGCCTTTCAAGTTGCCAATCTATTTTTCTTTGGTATAATATACAAGTTTGTAGTCATACTGTGAAATATTTAAAGAGCGTGAAAAGTTTTTGAGTTAATTGAAGAATATTAAGTTATAGATAATTGTTTTACTAAGATCCTTTATGAATACAGGCCCAGATCTAGTTTAACAATATCAATAATTTAAATCACTACAGTATGTTTTTATTTTATGCCTTCTTTTGGTTCATAAATATCATTCAGAGATCAGGCCATATGATTATCTGTATCGAGCAGTGAACTTGTTCACTTTCTACAGTATATAATCATGGGCCTATATCACCAATACTGGTATTAAACAAAAGCTCATGACGTCAACAAGACCGCTTCAAAGTTCTTTGAGTTATGTAGTTTGAGCAAATTGTCATAGCTCAATTTTGAAAACTGACATACTTACACACACACTAAAACCCTTGTGAAAACTTAAATCACACGCAAGTCCACATTAAAGACATTGCAGTATATCTCCAAATCCTCTGGCTGACCGTCAAATCCTCCCTGCCTGCAGTAGCCGCACCCGTCACACCTTTCTGTAATAAAATTGAATGTTTTTGTTTTAATATAATTCATTAATATTAAGTACTTGTGTAAAACAATATCAATGATAGAATGATTCTGGAGCAAAGACACATTATTTGTTTAAATTGTTTCTGAAACTTAAATTTATGTTTTAAGCAAACTTTAAGGATGAAGATTTGGTTCTTTAATTTTATATCAGTTCAACAATCCTGAATCCTGCAGTAAAACCCGAATCAAATTATGCTGGCCTTTTTAGTGCAACACCAAAAATAAAAAAGTAAAGCTGAAGATTATCAAGAGCTCAAGTTACACTGATCTTTAGATACATTTAACTGTAACCTAAGTCAGTTTGCCCTTCAAAGCAAGTGCTGTTTTAATGTTGTAAATTTTCTGACTTATCCAAAAAGCATCAACACTGAACAATAGAAAAGCAATAGAATCTATAAGCCTACCTTAAATTTCAATCCACCATTTTTGAATGGAACATGTTTTAAAAACAGCATCCTCAGCTTCTCTTTTTGTTATTGTCTTATGAGTTTTCATAAGACCATCTGAAAAAAAAATCATTACAGTGGTGTAAAAGTTGTAATCAAATTGCCGTTATCACAAAAAAGGCATCCACATTAGGCGCCATGCTCACATGTATGTTAATTTAAATCTTATATTCTATTAATGAAACAACAAACGAGATTTAAAACAGCTATTTAAATGGATTCCCGATTGATTATGATGTTTTAGATAAAACAACAAATGAGACTGAAAAATGGTTTGAGAACATGAGACCCAGCTGAGTTTTTTCTTTTCTGAATTGTCCTAAAGAAATACCTGTCAATGATGATGATTTATGTTATCAATATTCTAAACATGTTTTTTTTTAATTACCAAGCTACCTATCCTCTTTCTCTGGACATGTTAAAAACAAATTTACTCCACACTGTAACAGTATACAGAATTTACTCAATATTGGCCTGCAGCCAGCATTGGCCTGCGGATAGGCATGCAGGTCTTCCAGTTTCTTTTCTCCTCTTGTTCCTTTCAGGGAATACAATGACCAAACCTTATTCGATCCTGTAAAACTCACCATCAGACGACATTAGGTGTCAACATCTTTGCTACCGAATTGCAATAATATTGGGACTGTAAAAAGGAAACAAAACAGTTAAAGGGATTTTCCTATAGTTTTTAATGCGCATCTTTCTGCGCAGCCGACACTTTCTATGGAAAACTGAACTGAAGTCAACATTTGTTGAAACATGTTACAGACAATCTTAAATATGAGGAATCTTGAATGAAGTAACATTTTTGATAAGTTATATCAGTAATCAAATGTTGATACTGGTTTATGTTGTATTGACAAGTCTCATGCCTGACAGGTATCTTGCTATTTTTGTGGTTGTGTTTTCACATCGCATTTTAGTATAAAGACAGTGTTGTTCATATAATGTAAGATAATTGACTTAGTACTGATAAGACAATATCACCTTTCAGATTATTAAGTATGCAATTATAGAAAGAATTAAGAATTTTAAAAACTTTTTTTAAACTTTTAGCAGACATACATGTAATCAATTTGGGCAGGTTCGCGCCATTTCCGTCCGAACAGGTGTTTGTATTCTAGCGGTCTTAACATGAAATTTAGCCTGGTGGCCCATACATTTTTCGCCATTTTTATGCTCACAATACAATTATCTATACACAAGAAAAAAAGGAAAAAATTCTATGAAAGAGTTTTTTCAAAATTTAAAAAAATATTCTTCACTATGTGTATTTTTCATTGAAAAAAGTTCACAAAATTAAATATGAAACAATATTTTTTTTTCATTTGTACCCATCATTGTAAGGATAGAGTATTACAAATATGACTATGATATCAAGTAAGTATATGATAAAATCTGTAATAAGAAAAAACCGTATTGTGCTGCCTGGATGTATATTTTGGTTGGTATTTATAAAAAAAGCAGAAAATTATGAAAATGTTCAAAAATCGCTGGCAGTTTCAGCAACAGTGGTGTGTTCAAAGCAATTTTTCACAAAAACAAGCCTGGTGACCTATTATTTTTATTTGTTCATTGTTTTCAGCACACATTTTCCTATCATATATATGAATTTAAAAAAATTCTATGAAAGGAAAAAAAAATATCGGAATTCTCTTTAAACTGTTGTAAATATGTAGGTCTAATCAGTTCTACAGCAATCGTATTGACAAAAGTAGATCGCATTATAAGAACAAGACAGTACTCATTGAATAATTTTTTATGCCATTACTGGAATCAAATGATTCAATTTCAGTCATTAAATCTTTAAAATTTAAATAACTAGAGCTATCACTGAAGGTAATGAATACCTTCATATCGTACGGCACCTAAATTGCTTATTTTCTGAAGACACTGACTTTAAAAAGTATCTCAAGTCAAGGTGAAGGTCAAAGTTACATGTAAATGCACGTGTTCCTTGCGCTCATGATGGTGATGTGCATGCAAAATTATTTGAAAATTTAGAGAGCAGTTTAGGAGACCTAACTGTAGATGGACAGACTGATGTGACTCCCATATATAGCCATGATACTAGATCTCTAGGTATGACGTACTTAAGAATTTACATCATGCAAAGCTTGGTATCTACATGCATTTATACCATCTCTCATGTCTCACTTGACATGAGGATCATACCAATTAAGGTATTCGCCACCTCTCCGTGCCAACAGGTCTGAAGATTGACAAAGAAACATGAGATAGCTTTCAGATTTGAATTGGTTTTACTATGTATAACATACTTAAATATTTACATCATGCAAGTCTTGGTATCTACATGCATTTGTACCACCTCTCCTAATCTATCCTATTTGGCATGAGGATCGTAACATTTAAGGTATTCGCCACCTCTCCATGTAAACAGGCCTGAGGATTGACAAAGAAACACGAGATATCTTTCAGATTTGAATTGACTTTTACGACGTATGACAAACTTAGGTATTTACATCCTGCAAGTCTTGGTATGTACATGCATTTGTACCACCTCTCCTGTCCTACTTGGCATGAGGATCGAACTATTTAAGGTATTTGCCACCTCTCCATGTAAACAGGCCTGAGGATTGACAAAGAAACACGAGATATCTTTCAGATTTGTGTTGGTTTTTACGACGTATGACAAACTTAGGTATTTACATCCTGCAAATCTTGGTGTATATACATGCATTTGTACGACCTCTCCTGTCCTACTTGGCATGCGGATCGAACCATTTAAGGTATTTGCCACCTCTCCATGTAAACAGGCCTGAGGATTGACAAAGAAACATGAGATAGCTTTCAGATTTGAATTGAATTGGTATTTTTAACCTATACTTGTTGGTGTGCCGTAAAACCTAAATAAATTAATTAGTTTTACTATATTGTATGAAGTACTTAAGTATTTACATCATGCAAGTCTTGGTTTCTACATGCATTTGTACCACCTCTTCTCAGTCCTACTTTGCACAAGGATCATACCATTTACGGTACATTGCATTCGCCACCTCTCCATGTAAACAGGCCCGAGGATTGACAAAAGAAACATGCAATAACTTTCAGACTTGAATTCGTTTACTATGACATACTAAGTAGCGACATGCAAATCTTGGTATCTACATGCATTTGTACCACCTCTCCTGTCCTACTTGGCATGAGGATCGGACAAATTAAGGTATTCGCCACCTCTCCATGTAAACAGGCCTGAGGATTGACAAAGAAACATGAGATATCTTCCAGATTTGAATTGGTTTTACTATAGCTTTCAGACTTGAATTAGTTTACTATGATATACTAAGTAGTAACATGCAAATGTTGGTATCTACATGCATTTGTACCACCTCTCCTGTCCTACTTGGCATGAGGATCGGACCAATTAAGGTATTCGCCACCTCTCCATGTAAACAGGCCTGAGGATTGACAAAGAAACACGAGATATCTTCCAGATTTGAATTGGTTTTACTGTAGCTTTCAGACTTGAATTTAGTTTACAATGACATACTAAGTAGTGACATGAAAATATTGGTATCTACATGCATTTGTACCACCTCTCCTGTCCTACTTGGCATGAGGATTGGACCAATTAAGGTATTCACCACCTCTCCATGTAAACAGGCTTGAGGATTGACAAAGAAACACGAGATATCTTCCAGATTTGAATTGGTTTTACTATGTATGACGTACTTAGGTATTTACATTATGCAAGTCTTGGTATCTACATGCATATGTACCACCTCTCCTGTCCTACTTGGCATGAGGATCGAACCATTTAAGGTATCTGCCACCTCTCCATGTAAACAGGTCTGGGGATTGAGAAAGGAACATGAGATAGCTTTCAGACTTGAATTAGTTTACTATGTTTGATGCACCTAGAATTGACATGCAAGTTTCGGTATTTACATGCATTTGTACGACCTCTCCTGTCCCACTTGGCATGAGGATCATATCATTTAAGGTATTCGCCACCTCTTCATGTAAAAAGGCCTGAAGATTGACAAAGAAACCTGACTTAGCTTTCACACTAGAATGAGTTTATAATATGACCTTAGTACTGACATGCAAGTCTTCGTATCTACATGCACGATTAAAAGTAAATCTGTAGTATGTATTCACACAAAGTTTTGTTTGTAGACGAGTATCGACATCTATATTTTTTCAGTAAATAACAGGTATCATTACTTATTCATTAGAAAATCCTTGAGGATTTGCTAGCCGTCTGGTAAAGGGATCTCAGATCGGCTAAATCTCAGACTAGGCATTCGGAAACCCGGACGGCTAGACACGTCCTTGTGTTAATTTTATTAATTCAACCAGGCTTTCTGAAAATTTATTTTCATAAGTACGCAACTTATCTGAAGCTCTGATTTAATACTTATATAGTTAAAAATATAAATATAATCTGAAAAGTAGATCCCTTGGAAGCACCGAGAAAAAAAAACAATTTTAACAAACAGTGAAAATTGCAGACTCAGTTTGATTGAGTCTGTTCATGAGCAGTTATGGATAATGCAACACTGCCCACGCCCCCTATCACCAGCTTAAGCAGTATTCAATCTTCAAATCTAAATCAGTAAATGAGTTGAAATCAATGATCCTGAAGGACCTGAAAATATATCAACACTGAAATGAAGTTGGGGCAACTTTTTTATGGCCGCCACACAGCACTTAACAAATCAAATCAATATTTATTTTATTGTCTGTAGATAAAATAGCATTGTGCTGTTGTGCTGTAAATATAATCTGAAAAGTAGATCCCGTGAAAGCACTGAAAGACTTCGAAACAGAAATTAAATAGTTGCGGACGCATTGGTCGAAAGGGCTAAGACGCTTTCCTACGGAGGTGAAGGCCCCTGGTTCGAATCCTGGCTACTCCCACTGCGGTGTGTCCTTGGGCAAGGCACTTTTATCACGATTGCCTCTGTCGACCCAGCTGTAAATGGGTACCAGCAAATTGCAGGGGGTGAGGTATAATTGGTTTTAACTGTTCTTAATATAGGGTCGCAGAAAAGCTCTAGAGAGCTTATGTTTATTGTTTCACCAAGCGACGGTAAATAAAACTTACCTTTACCAGTGCTGAATATTATATGGAAAGTTTCTTGTTTAACAGAAGTCGGTGGGGTTGGGCAGCAATTTGCATTTTTTTTTCTTTACAGAAACTAGACTTTAGGGTTTTTACTGAATAAATTTCATGTTGCTGTTAACGAACGCATATGTAGATTGTTTGATCTGCAACAAAATCTTGACTTGGCCCAAATCTTGGGATAACTTAAATTTGCGCCAAAATGAATTTAAGAATTATCAAGATAGATCAGTGTATAAGTATTATAATTTATATGTACTTACCTCAGTCTTACGTAAAATACCAGGTATATCGATAGTTAATTGAAAGGAAATTTTATTCAGTAGTTCTAATGTGTAATAGTATCACCGAAAGACACCAAAAATACTGGACATTCCTTTTGTAAACATCGGCGCGCATGCAGATATTCAGGTCTCAGTACATCCGAATCAACGTTTCTTTTTAAGAAGGAGATACTCAAAGTAAATTTACGAAAAACTATTTAAGTTCAATGATATTACAGTATATTCGACAACTTGAATTAAAATAAGGCATAAAATAAACGAAATTATAAATGCAAAATATAGATTCGAACCTATCGCTACGAAGTCAGCTTTACATAATGAAATACTACAACAACAACAACAACAACAAAATATTGACACTAAATAACCTAATTTATTTCAAGAAACAAGCTTATTTTTCAGAAGTTTGAAGTTCAGGTCATCAGTATTTCTGATGTACTCTCATAAATACATAATTTGCTTAAGCGTAGGTCCCAGGTATGATAGGACGGGGGTGGGGTGGCGGGACGGGGGCATATTCTTCTAAAAATTGATACTCGCAGTAATATTCGGACTTTGTACAGTATATTTCTCCTTTGAGTTGAACTGCTCTTTAGAAGAAGCTCAATTCTTTCCGAAAATTTAAACATCTTTCGGTCAATAAATTTAATTAAAGATTTGGTGTATTCATGTATCGATATCTGAATTACAGTTTAGTCAAAACTGCAGGGTTAAACTTAGAATGCATATGAAGGTTTCTTTGTGTGATTTTCTGTCAATATTGACAACTTTGAATTTTTGGAAAATGTGGAAAAAAATAAAGTGATCCATCTGTATAAAATAATTTCTATGTTTTTAATCTAGATCTACATGCTAATGTAATGAGTGAAAAATTTCATTTTAACTTGCAGTTATGATTTAAATTGTAATTTTAACAGATCTCATACAACCAGTCTATATAAATTTATACTGAAAAATCTTCTGGACTTCAGATTTATATGGATTGTACATATATTTACAGAATATCTATAAAAAAAGGAGAAAATTCTAGACCTGCATACAGCATATGCTGTACAAATTACCTATATAATTGGCAATGTTTTGCGGCAGAAGGGGAGTGGTGGTGTTGGAGACAAGGTGCCGGCTGCTTACCACGGAGACGTGGGTTTGAACCCTAATAATGGGTCATGACAGTTAACGTCCTCATTAAACGCCATTCCAACGAAGGTTTTCCCGGATATGGACTCAAAGCTTTATTCTTCACAATCGAGCGAAAAAAATTAGCATATAAGGGAGTAGCAAAGCAGTTCATGTATGAGGCAGTTGACAGCTGCTGAGCAGGCGACCTCGGTAGCTCCACTAGTAGGCAGGCTTTTCTAGGCAACTGTCAGTTTTGAATATACTTTCATAACTACCCTTTCACTGAAAATTGGCAACATTGTATAAACGTTAATATAACGTTACCTTAACAACGTTGTGATTCAAACTTGAGTAAAACGTTGTGACAACGTTACTTAACAACGTTGTGACAATGTTACAGCACTGTTACGTACACAACGCTGTAGCCCAACGTTTACACAACGTTGTACTAACGTTGTAGATTTTACAAGATTTAGATAAAAAAACTCACTGTGTCTTTTTATAGGGTTTTTTCAGTACATTCACACATTGCTTGCATAGGGCTTTCTCCTATACATTTCAAATCACTACTTTGAATAGTTCTCAACGTTGTAAAATAACACAACTAACATACAACTAAAACACAATGTTGTCTTAACGTTGTGTGATTGCTGGGTTTAACCGTAAATGCGGAGCAAATTATCAGAATCCTATAGTCAAAATATGCTTTCCTATAATTGTTCAAACCTATTAACGAGAAATTTAAAACATTGTGCAAGAAAATCGATTTAAACATATATACATATTAACCAATTTGAATGTAACATTTTGGTATTTCTAAATGCTGTGTAAAATCCTCCCGAGTATGAATTGTGGATTAAAAATGCCACAATCAAAAATCTATATTCTGTGAAATGAAAAGTGTTTTTTCCTGTTTGGAAGCAGTAGGTAAATACATTTTCATCACTGTTACCTTACATAGAATTCACCGCAGATTGAGAAACCTGTTTTTCTGGGCAACAATTTTTTTTTCACGCATAAATGGTATTAGAAATTGTACGTATTACTAATGGGTTTAAAGCTATATAGATATCAAACAATATATCTAAAGTATTCCCAATAGGTTTTGGCACAACTTTAAAAACTGTGCATTATCCAAGCAGTTCTCAGAAAACTAACGGATCCGGTCAGATTTTGAATCGAAAATACTGTTTTCAGTTCAACAACTGTCTCCGAAAATATTATTTACGTTTTTCACCTTTTCACTTTGATGAAATATTACCATTAAAGAAATATAAGTAAAGAACTTTGCATAAAATAATGATATTAGAGCGCTATTTCGAAAAAAAAAAACACAAGATTTTGTTCGTCAACAACGCATAGAAATGCCCCCGTCCAGTAAAAGTTGGTTTAAGACACACAGCCATAATCCTTAATTTTTGTCACATTTCAATCAAAAAGGTTGTACCAGTTTAAAATGAATAACACAACCGTCTCTCACTAAAAACAGAATGGTGAAGTTTCAACACATACTGGGTTTATATTACGCATTGTAGACATATATATATATATATATATATATATATATATATATATATATATATATATATATATATATATATATATAGGGAAATATTTTGCTTTTACCTACCAAACACTTATAGTGCATGGTTCGAAAGATCGAATATAAAGGTATTTTAAGTTTGGTCACCCCTCGAACATAAATTTTATTATTATGTCTCCCACCACACAGTGGTGTGGGAGACATATTGATTAACTACTGTCTGTGTGTCGGTGTGTCTGTCTGTCACAAAGCTTGTCCGTACTCTAAGTCGAACATTTCTCATCCGCTCTTCACCAAACTGGAACAGAATGTGTTTGCCAATAAGTCCTCGGCCAAGTTCGATAACTAGCCAAATCGGCATAGACACCTCGGAATTATGGCCCTTGAATTACCGAAAAATGCTCAGGTCTTGGGTACATAAATCACCCCGAAAGTCCCACTATACTACTAATTATTATAAGTAATATAGGTGTCCTTTTGGGGTCCTTTAGCTTTCATCTTACAAAATCTGTGCATGCGCTCTAAGTCTAATCTTCACCAAACTTGAACAAAATGTGTTTGTCCATAAGTTCTCGGCCAAGTTCGATAACTAGTCAAACCGGCCCAGGCACTTCGGAATTATGGCCTTTGAATTACCGAAAATCGGCCTTTTTACTCTTGTCCGCGCTCTGAGTCGAACAGTTTTCATCCGACCTTCACCAAAAATAATTCAAATGCTTTTGACCATACCTCCTCGGCCAAGTTCATTAACTAGCCAAATCGCCCGAGGCACTTCAGAATTATGGTCCTTGAATTATCCAAAATCAGCCTTTTTACTCTTCAAATGTTTATTTGTATTGAGTAAACAGTATATAAAGATTGACTTACTATTAAGATTATTTAGGCAGTTGTGGGAGACATGCGCTTTTCTCAAAAGCAGCTCTAGTTTCTATATCAAATTAAAAAAAGTAGTGCAGAATAACTTGACATGCGCACACGGACACCTACGGTACGAATACTTATTAAGGACGGGAAATAAGTAAGTAAGTAAGTAATGAAGTAAGTAAAGTAAAGTATTTAAATACTGCGGATGATTAACTTAGCTGAAGCGTTCTATTAGGCACTCTTAAGTAGCAAACAAATGGATAGAGAACATAGCGCATACCAGTCATGAGTAAATGTATATTTTGTTGGGTTTAACATCACACCGACTTAGATATAGGTCATAAGGCGACTTTACCAGCTCTTTATGGAAGAGAAAGACCTCAGGTGCACCTCCGCGCATTATTTCTTCACGAGTGGGCAAGTGGATAGAAAAAACGATCTTCCGTATGCCAGCTGGATGGTTTTCTCACATGAAAAAGTCTACGCACCGAGTGAGCTCGAATCAACATCAGTGAGGGGCAAGTGATTTGTAGTCATTGACCTTTATTCGGCCACAGAGGCCCCCTTAACAGTTGTCAAGAGGCAATTACTTTTTTTGGAGACAATAGATCAGTAGATGAGCAGGAAATTGCAATTTTGGGTAAGAAACTTATCTGCTTGAATACACCAAGTATTACAGGTCAGAGGAAATTCAAGTCATCTGCTGCCTCTACCAAATAATTTGCTACTTTCAATAATTTAATTTGTACAAAATATACACAGGTGTTCTAAGCTAACTGCAACAGATGTTGACATAATACCGGAAAATGAGTGCAAAAGAAACATTGATTTTGACGTAGAAGCCGTATATGCGGCATGTACGATGAACACGGTGACAAGTGAGGTTAATACCCTTACGTACGAGGTCTGTTGGTGACATGTCAAATCAAATATGAAAGTAGAACTGAGGATTCAAGTATGTATGTATTAAATTGTCTTGATCTGCAGTCTTTATTCTGATATGTCACTAACATGCAGAATATGTTTTGTACATTTGCCTTTAAAAAAAAGTGTTATCAAAACATTTCAATTATTGACTCATTAAATTTTTACGTTAAATATGATTGATGATATGTCCAAAAGAAACAGCTGCTAAGTGAGGTGGAAGTAACGCCAACAATCAACACACAAGACCAAATTAACCGCGATTTCAAAAACAAGATAATATCAACAAGTTTTCTTGATTGAAGAAAGGTAAATTGTAAATATTCATAAAACGCACAAAACCGATACGAACACAGAAAATTCAGCGCAAAGATAATATCTCGTTCTCTTAAATTTTCATTTGTTCTGTACTGTTGTAACGTAAACCGTGATCAATGTTATCGGGTACATGTAAATATGCAAATTTTATAGCTTTCATCTTACAAAATTTATTATTCGTTATTTCATCTATTAGTTCCATCTTTGAAATAGCATTATTCTAAATACGTCATATAAAGTTCCTATTAGCAAACACTTAGCATGTATGACAAATAATATGACTTCACAACTATGACATATTCAATTACTCAAAGAACATTTTATGAATTCCAAATGAGGTAAAGTGGAATAAAACAATAAAATATTCAAAGCATTTGCATTAAACATGTGACATCTACAATTACTCAGCTGATATCGAGTGAATTTACACTAATTGTTAAAGGGTAAATCGAGAGTTTACTACTGGGAGAGGCTGTAAGTTTGAAACGTTGATGTATCTATTTTTTCTCCAGTTTATCTCCGTTGGGACATTTCTGGCATCAATATACTAATCTATTGTTGGTGTGATGAACGAAACACCAACTTAAACTTGATTGCTGCATTTAGATATCCTAGGTTTAAGAGTACATTTGAAAAAAGTATAAATGACATTTATAAGACACCGGAAGTAATTACGTTAGCCATCACATGTGTACTCAATTACTTTTATTTCTGATCCGATTGATCAAAACCTATGAATGCAGCAAAATATTTCTAAATTTAGTTCGTGACAAGAATAGAAATGTGCATCAGACAAGTAAAATATTCATTACATTCTTGTACAAACTAATTACTACAAACAATTTATAGACTGTAATTTCATTTAGTTTGATCGTAAAAAAGCATAAGCTAATATGTAATGAAACGAAGAGCATTTATCATCATGACATCTTCCAAGTGAGCCACTTATTTGCTCTACACATTGTATTTGCCTCTATTTCTATACTCAGTAACTTTACTAAAAAAGTAAAGTAGTTTCACATGTTTGTTTTTTACAAAATTTGAAATGTTTATATGAGTTTTTATTATTTATATAATATTAGTAACATGATAATAGAGAAACACAATAAAACAATAACATTCTAACACTGACGAAAATATATTTCTGTTAATCATGCTGTTGAATCACGTAATAACGTAATATTCACAATATACTAAGTTAATGAGAGAAAAACAGAACCAAAAAATTGTTTGTCCTTTTGTCCGTACGCTCATTAGTCAAAGTACCTTTTGCATACATTTTACAACATCAGTTGATTATTTTTCTTAACTTGTAGGTACCTTTGCGAAATAAGTTGATTTTCTAGAGTTTTTATTGAAGTGCTTATCACTTTTTGCATTAATATTGATGTTAACCTCTTAAGAAAAGAAAATACAAGATTTCTTGCAAAGGTAATTTGGTTGTCAAGATCTACATGGTAATATCGTCTCGAATTCACATGATAGCATACAGATTACGTAATAATGTATATTTGCTTCTGCTTTGTTGCAGTGCTTAAGCAAGCCATTAAATGATCGTATTATTATGTCTTTAGGATCGTCTGTATTCGAAGTATCAACACAAATTGTTAATCATTCACCAAAAGATAGTTACTGAGGCAGAAATTGTCAATTTGCAGACCGTTCCGCAGACAATTTATTATGTTTATCGACTTTAACTCTTAGACTAATATATGAAAATATTGACAAGATGTCTGTAACTTAAAGAAGATCCTTTGCAAGCACAGACCGTAACCAAACAAACATACAACAGACTCAGTTTGACCGAGTCATTTCATGAGAACTAAGAAAAATGCACCCGCCCCCCCCCCCCTCCCCTCCCCATAGCAGCGGCTTAAACTAAATTCTAATATTGTAAATTTGAACTACTTCATAATCGAAAATAAAAACCAAGCATAATTGAATAGTACATTTTGAATTTCAAAATTGTAGAGACAGTATTATATTGTTTATTCTAACGTTTTAAACATATAAGGTATCCAATAGTTTATATGACATATTTTAATTTTTTAAAGTGATAGGATGAATCCAATATCTATAATGAATGCAATATAATTAATTACAATTGATTGATAATAAATATTTATCAACCTCAAACACCGGTCCTTTCGCTTTTGCTCGACAGAATGGCCTACCTGTTCAGCAGTCATTTTAATTCTAAATTATCCTTACATATCTATTTCTAACTGTATGAAAATACCTTCTAATTGGTTAATTTATATACGTTTGGTGATTGACATTTTAATTGACCCATGATGTGAAGGCTAATGTCTTTAATAGTTTTAGCAGAAGATACTTAGCCCTTCGTTGGACAAAGGAATATGTCACTTATTTAGTTACACGTGTTTAGTAGTAATATGAGCCGTGCCATGGGAAAACCAACATAGTGGGTTTGCGACCAGCATGGATCCAGACCAGCCTGCGCATCCGCGCAGTCTGGTCAGGATCCATGCTGTTCGCTTTTACCGCCTATTGGAATTGGAAAAACAGTTAGCGAACAGCATGGATCATGACCAGACTGCGCGGATGCGCAGGCTGGTCTGGATCCATGCTGGTCGCAAACCCACTATGTTGGTTTTCTCATGGCACGGCTCATATGTGTTCAGTTTTGGATGAAAACAATGGATTCTACTTATCGTTGTCACACCAATTGTTTTTTTTAGCGGCGGTGGGGTGGGGTGGGGTTGGGGTGAGGGGGTAACGTCGCAGGCAATATGGTGACTTTCCAGCTATGGTGGTGGAAGAAGATCCAGGTGCCCCTTCGTGCAATATTTCATCAAGGACGGGCACCCGGGTAGAACCATCCACCTTTCGTAAGCCAGCTGGATATTCCTTAGGCCCCACTAAAGGAATATGTAAAACTAAAAATAAGTATACAGAAAAACAGCATCTAAACTGGCATTACAAGATGAACTGGAACAGAACATAATTTGTGTTTTCTGAAATATATAATTTAGTTAAAAGCTGAATCTATCTATGAAGACAGAATTTATCTGTGAAGACATTTTTTACAAGCAATACAAAACAGTGGACATTAATATGTATTTAACATAGCATTTATAAAATATCGGCTTAAATATAATACTGATGTACATTTACGATTTTCGATGTCTTGTAAATATTGCAAGCTATGTTTTGTTATATTTGTTATGAATGATGCTTAAAAACTATTCTATGTGATATGTTTGTTATGAGCAATGACATATGGAGATAGACCTCAGCTTTGCAGATAAGAAACAAGTGATATATCATTAGGGATATTGTACTGTTTCAGACATTTCCATTGATTAGTGATGTGTATGTTACCAATTATCGCTTTGTTCTTGACGTTGTAGTCAATATCAACGGTATATAAATAGTTCTTGGAAAATTACATGTAAAGTCTCATATAAAACACACGAGAATGAAATCATAAGAAGAGGCGGATAGAAAAAATGGAAAGTTACCATGAATCAGTAACCTATAAATGTGTCGGTTTAACGTTTACCTCCCACTCTCCCTAAAATCAACACTGAATCTGAGCCAATTTCCCTCACTTCGTTACTTGTTTGATAAACATATTGAGCGTTTACAATTATGTTGGTATTTTAAAATGAAGCATACATACAATTTCAAATTTTCGGAACAATATCTATATAAAAATAACTACTAACATAACATTAAAGAAATCAATGTTAACGACAAATTATCATTTTTGCACATGACACTGTCTCAAAACATTGTACCACAGATAATGTGATCGGACAACAAGATCTACGTGTCGATCAAAAAAAGTGTGCATTCGGAAGTATCGCCTTGTTTTTCCCATACTCTACTTAACAAACACCCAGATTTGGGTTCATGACCTATCTCATGAAACCTGGACTCATAAATCAACCAATTTGGACAGGAATTGCCAATAAACATGTTTATGTCCGAGAGATACAGCTTCTATCAATACTTTTATTAAGCACATGTATTTGACTTAAACATATAAACTAGGTTAACTTGAGCAATAGCTATCATAAAAGTACGCAGTATTACTTGCTAGTACGTTTTATAGATTTTATCTAACCCGACGAGACTGTGCAATGTCATACTACCATTAAAAACTGACTGTTTGTTTTAACAATCTGTTACCGAATGACATTTAATCATAAATATAGCTTTATATATTATATCATATATATATATTATATATATTTAATAAAGTTAAATACATTTGATCAGTATTTTTATTTTAAGTAAATATCTAAAGATCAAATATTTTTGTGAAAAATTGCCCTTGGATATCTTTAAAGCTGAGTTATTCATACATTACATACAAACACCTCCGTAGGGCTGTCACGTTGCTGTTATTGGGGCGTGGCTATTCTTATTGTATTTTACCCCTTTATGATTTCCCTTTAGCGGTTTTAATAGTTTCGTCATCATCATTTTAAACAATGTAGATCAGCTTAAAGCTAGAATCACACTGCCCCGGATGGGATTGCGGATGACTTCCGGATAGCATTCGTAACGCACCCGTAGAACTCCTAACTCATTCGTAAGTCAACGGCGTATCCGTTCAGAGATTGGGGGCATCCGGGGGCAAGGATGCAAAGTTTTGAACATGCTCAAAATTTTGCCACGGATAATATATCCATAAAGAATCCGTAACAGTTGACCTATGTCTGAAAAGATCGTAACATCTTAAAAGATCGTAACAGTCCGGAAGACAATCACTGTGGTAAAAATACGAGATTTTAGCTGAGTTCGTCCATTACATGCGGCGGAATCCTGGACTCATGCAACAACAAGATTACGCAGCTCCCCATTCAGCGAGGTTGACAAGAAATTTCCTTGAGCAAAATAACATCGGCTTTATTGATCCGTGGTCTGTCATGAGCCCAGACTTGAACCCAGTAGAGCACGCCTGGGCGGACCTGAAGCTTAAACTCCGTGACAATAATCTCCGTAATGAAGCGAAATTAAAAAACTTTCTCCAGCGTGAATCCGTGATTCTTGCAGACACTTGTTTTCGCAATGAGAAGAAGATGTACAGCCGTGTGCAATGCAGGCGGTGGACATACCCGTTAGTAGCGGTGATTAAATCGATTTTGATGGTAGTGTTAACACAAATTGCATAAAATGTTTTTGATTAATCAAATGTGTTCAAATCTGGGATTATTGTGTGAAAAAGAATACATTTGGATATCAAATTAAAATACTGGTAAAACTGATACGTCAATTTATTTCATTTAACTTTTTACCCACCGTGCAGAACTTATTGCCTTAAGTGTGTAACTATAGACTTCTTACTAAGATTTCTTTGGATATTCGACACCAGGAAGGATATCACTGCAATACACAAAAAAAAAACGTTTTTATTTGTAAAATTTGTTTTATTATATTTTGAAAGCTACACATTTGAAAAAGTGTTAAAAATAACTGTACAGATAAAAGAACACCGAAAGAGAAAGTTACTCACTTGACTGGTGCTGCTTTAAAATGCTTAACGTTATTTGCGAAACTGTGGAAGAGCTGAGCAGTGTAGGTGAGTGGCCTGACCTCAGATGTCTGTGGTAGTTTCTGCTACAGTATAGAAAGGGGCTTTAAAATATACTATTCTCGATTTCTGATTACAACATTCATACATAAATTAATTTTCTTAAGAGATAAAATGCGGAATTATTCTACAAGTCTCAATATTTGGATCCTTCGATTATCATTAGCCTCGTAAACACGGAAATCAAAATCTTACATTTAGATTATTCACGGTCAATAAAGTGAATAATTGAACACGCCGTAGGAACATAACTGGAAAAATATGACAGCTTTACTGATAGACTGAGGATAATAAAACGCCACACTCGATGCTAATGACCATAAAATGGTCATCTGTTTTTATGTCATTGAAGTGTCAATATTAAGCTTCATTTCCAATATCCAAAGGAAACATATGGTGCTATTCATCTTTTACCATACATTAGGAACTGTTTTGACGTATACAGACTACGAAAACTCCGGATAGGAAAAGGTAACAAATAAAGCTGAATTAAACTGAATTAAACAAAGTTGTGAAGAGTAACTATGGTACATATGATGTGAGGATGTAGTTATGCACTTTTGACCTATTGTCATATATCCGCCATCATGGCCATTTAACATAGAATAAAGCATGGACTTGGTGTACCGAACGAAAACCCATTATAATGTGTAAAAGTACTGCCAGAATAAGTACCGTTGTTCTTGTAATGAATATTAGCTCATTTTAAGACTGCCAAATAAGTATGTTAATGCATTACAAGGGAGTGAATTTACAGAACATATTCAATATTTAATATATGCTAAGGATTCAACCATATACAGAAATTGTCAATTTGAAGACAGTTTGGTAGAAATCTTGTGGTATTTGTTGCATTTTCCGCTCTTGTATTAAGGTTTAGGAGTATATCACCAAAACACAGAAATATTTTATAAACGAATAACATCGTTACCAATATTTTACTTAACCGTTACATGTTCTGCCGTACTGTCCCGTACTGAAAATATTCTGAAAAAGTTGTCCCCCTTTGAAAATGAATGCCATTTGTAAAGAAATAAAAATGAACAATTGCTGAAAACTGTGTTCCACTTAATTATGTGAATTTTCAACACTCGCATGCGATTGCAAATGAATCAAAACTAGCATGTGTAACAGTTCTTTGAAAATGGTGAGTTTTTGAAGGCGTTTGACTGCCCGGAAGTGGGTCCCATTTAGGCAGTCTTTTTTTCGGAATTCAATGTTTATATTAGTATACTGACACTTGTTTTGTTGTTTTTGTAATGATAGCGTGTATATTACTTATATTACTCTACAAAACAAGTAACAGTATACTGATATAAGCATTGAATTCCGAAAAAAGAACTGTTTAAATAGGCCCCACTTCCAGACAGTCAAGCGCTTTTAAAAACTCACCATTTTCAAGGAACTGTTACGCATGTTTGTTTTGATGCATTTGTAATAGTGTGCGAGTGTTGAAATTTCACATAACTAGATGGAACACAGTTTTCAGCGATTGTTTATTTTTATTTCTTTACAAATGGCATTCATTTTCAAAGGGGGACAACTTTTTCAGAATATTTTCAGTACGGGACAGTACGGCAGAACATGTAATGGTCAGGTAAAATATTGGTAACGATGTTGTTCGTTTATAAAATATTTCTGTGTTTTGGTGATATACTCCTTAACCTTAAAACATTGACACGCATAATCGAACTTACATTTTAAATTCCACTAACATACAAATGATTTTGTTATTTACCACTCTACGAAACAGTCTGCTTAAACAGTATTAGGCATCTGTAGTTTATATGACATCTGTTTTTTTTAAATCAACGTATAACAAAGGGTTAAGATAAAGCTGACATTTGCAATGAATAGAAAATATTATTTATTGATAATTTCTCGAAAGTATATACCTCCGCATTTCCTCGACGTAGGTTCTGGGGAAGCTATTGAACAATAAGTTTATTCCGAAATGCTCAAGCGTATCCGAAGAGGGTATACAATTTCTAACTGTATCAAAAATACTTGCATTTCAATGCGTTTGGCGAATTGCATAGAAATGTATTCATGGTGTAACGCCATAGACAACTGTAAATAAAATCTGTAAAAAGGATCCTTTGGAAGGCAACCAAGAAGAATAATAGCAGACTCGGTTTGACTGAGTCTGTTCATGAGAGGTAATGAAATGTGCAACAACTCTTACGTCCCCTAGCACCGGCTTAAGCGGAACTCTATTACACATATGTACATACATGATCCCAAACCATTTTGTATTTCTGTACAATGCAAACATATCACTTATTTTTCAAAAGAAATTTTCATAATATCTCGGACAATATAAGTAGTTACAAATTACTAAATCTCGATGTGTAAATCGACAAGATATTGAATAACCTGTCAATACAGAGACACAAATTTATCAAAAATTAATGAAAAAAGACGCGTTTTCCTTAATTTTTGGAAATCACAGAAGTGAGAGTACTTTCACACATTATTATATTTACATACACGGGAAACATAAATGTCTTGACATGACGGTTTTATAAATGATTAGAGAACAATATAAAATTCCATTCTGCTCAAAAATGGTGCTACATTGAAGGAAATAGCCATGAAATTGGCATCTTTGCTTATTATAAAGAAATAAATCACATACAGAGTGACAATGTTGCAATAATATTTTGCCAGTTTCCTATGAAAACTTAGGGATGCATTTACCCTTGACAAAAAATAATAAATACAATTGTAACGTTCCCATAGCCGTACTAAAAGCGGAAACATAGAGATCCAGTTGCACCGAAGTACGTGAATTAGTAAAAGAAACCATGGTAGAAATAATCCGTGTATTCTATCCTGCCCACGCTAAAGTATTTGAATAAGTACCAACACAACAGTACTAACTCGTGTATTCTACCTTGCCAAAGGCAAAAGTATGTGAATTAGTAGTAACACAAACTAGCACTAACTCAACTGAAATTTTATAGGTAAAAGTATTCTCAAGGCCTGGTCACTAAACTTATTTTTGTAGGATTTTACGTCACAACGACAAAATTATAGGTCATATGGCGACTTTCCAGCTTTTGATGGTGGAGAAAGACCCCAGGTGCCCCTCCATGCATTATAACATCATGCGCAGGAATATAGGTAAAACCACTGACCTTCCGTAAGCCAGCTTGATGGCTTCCTTGCATGAAGAATTCAACGTCCCGAGCGAGGATCGAATTAACTTCTATGATGGGCAAGTGCCTCAAAGTATAATTATATATATTCACTTTTACTCTATGGTATAAATAGTATCTGGTTGAGGGGATTTCTGAAGTGAAATCAATGCTTCAAAATTAAGAAATTTAATCTTTATATCATAGCTCGTTATTTCATCAATTTATCTCTAACATTTTTCCTTCAAACATTATGAGCTATACTGAATACTGTTGTGGTAGTAGTCTAAAACATATCTGTAAATTGTTTAGTAATTCCTAGACAGAACTAAAGCATACAACATCAATGAAAAAAGACTACGTCGAAATCACATAACAGCTACATTACGTGTTCCCTTGGCATATCGGCATCATAAATATTAATGCTACAATATGGTTTGTACATAAAACTGTTAAGAAATTGAAATTGAAAGAAATCTTATGATAGCATATAGGCAGTAAATGTCTTGTATCGCATTTGCAAGCATTTCCTAATTTTACACTTTCAAGTTCAACCTACATTCATGACGCTGTTCATTATTTGTTCAAAGAAACTGTTTTCATATTTTTGCTACAAATTACCTACAAGCAACTACTGTACGAATATAAAACATTTTGATCCTGATGTAAATGTTGGTGCTTTTTATGTCAGATACTTTATTTGAATTAGCGATCATAAAACTTGATAAATATGAACTATAAAAGGAGAACCTGGATGGTCATTGCCACATGGGCTGTTATCACTAACAAAGTGTGTCTTACGGGAAAAAGTATAAGTGATACCTTACCTGTATACATAGTACGATAGACATTATCATATGCAGGGATTGCAATCACGTTTTCTCATCTAAAACACGCAGTTGTAATATGGGTATTATGCTTGGTGAAGAATGGATCATCGTCTTCAGTTATGCACCAGGTTTTAATGTTTCTTATCGCAGAGACACTTTTCCCCTCCGGTTTTGACGACAGCCTATACTCCGATAGGCTGATGTGAAAACGATATGTTGAGCGTCTTTTCAAACACACGTGCACGACAACAGGTGTAGATGCAACATGAATGTGCAATGTGATTTTCAAATTAAATAAAGAAGACAAACGTTTTTTTGTTGTTTTTTTTTTAACATTCATACAGTGATCAACTGAAAGTCGATGTTAATACAGTGATGAAAAAATGGATTTTATCTTGAATTTAATGATTTATTAAAAGTGAAAAGTAAATGTAGTTACTGGAAATATAAATAAGGATATTTAGACAATTTTACAGGGGAAAGGAAAACGGATAAGGTCAGAAAGAAGGAAGAAAAGTAGCGAAGGAGAGAACAATGGGCAAACACTAAAGGCGGGAAGGTATAGGTCGAAATCTAGTTCAAATTCAAGTCCGGTAGTAGTGAGCGAAGTTCTGAATGAAACTAACGGCATTTTATACAATAGTGAAAATTTTAGTGACTGTGTATTTGATCTTTCATGTACTTCCCCTGATACCACCTACGCAATCAATATGGCATCAAATGTAAATAAGGAGACTAGTAATGATGATCTTCTGGCGTACATGAAAAAACTTGTTACCAAAATTACAAATATGGACACTAAACTAGTCATTAGAAAACCTAGAAATGAAAGTTGATTGTTTTGACAGTGAATAAAAAAAGAATATGGACTAAGCTACATGACATGGACAAAAAATCTAGTGAAAAAAATTAACAAAATCGAAGAAAAAACGGAGTGTAATGATTTTGCGCTGGCGCAGACTGCAAGCAAACTAGCAGAGTTAGAAAAACAAAGAGAGGACTTGCAAAATGAGGTAACCTATTTACAATCACAATCTATGCGCAATAACCTTATTTTCACTAACATACCGGAGGCCCCTGCAGAAAAAAAATGAGGAAACAGAAAGCAAATTAAGACAATTTATGACTGAACAAATGAAAATTGCGCAGGACCTTGTCGATAAAATATCTTTCGAGAGGGTACATCGTATGGGTAGTAATGCAAACGGGCGCTGTCACAGTATTGTGGCGAAGTTTACTTTGTACAAAGAGAAAGAGCTTGTACGCAAACAATGGAAGACCCTGTCCGGTACACCGTACTTTGTCAACGAACAGCTCCCGAAAGAAGTTGTCGACAAAAGGAAAAAACTTGTTCCTAAGATGAAAGCTGCCCGGGAACAAGGCAAGACTGCATGGATATCTTACGATACCCTATACATAGATGGAAAACCAGTCAGGGAATAGGAGTTCGCCGGAGATGAACTTAAAATTCTTTAATGGAACATTAATGGATTAGGCAAAGATAAAAGAGGCGATACTGAACTCGTGAACATTTTATTAAAGCATGACATCA
Organism: Mercenaria mercenaria; assembly: GCF_021730395.1. NCBI lineage: Eukaryota > Metazoa > Mollusca > Bivalvia > Venerida > Veneridae > Mercenaria > Mercenaria mercenaria. The sequence continues at coordinate 58,615,957 of NC_069368.1, forward strand.
TTTTTTTGTATGAGACATTCGCTACTAAAGACAGTAATATTGAATTAACAGATTATGTATACCATAACTTTTATAGAAAATTTCAGCATCGCAGAGCAAAAAGATCGAGTGGTGGAATAGCATTATATTACAAAGAAGCAATTTCGGAAGGTATTTCTGTTATTCAAAACAGGTATGACACTTTAATTTGGATAAAATTAGATAAAACGTTTTCTCATACAAAAAATGATATGTATATTTGTGGCGTTTACCTATGGGGTGAAGACTCACCTGCCTACAATACAGTGAATGCGGACCTTTTTGAGTGCCTTGAAAATGACGTTAGTCTCTATGAAACTCTAGGCTCAGTGTATTTAGCTGGAGATTTTAACGGCAGAGTTGGTGTTAAACATGATTTCATTATTTACGATGGCATAAATCAGGCATTTGATGATGACTCTTATGTTCCCGACAATTACATGGACCGGGCCTCTTTAGATAAGACTTATTATAACTACGGAGTTAAATTAATTGACCTGTGTCGGTCTAGTAATCTTCGCTTAGTCAACGGGAGATTAGGTACTAATTGTAATGTTGGAATGTATAGTATATGTTTCTGAAAACGGGGCGTCCGTTATTGACTATGTTATAACAAAAGAAACTATTTTTTCTAGTATAAGCTCTTTTTGTATACAAAATACAAATGAATTGAGTGATCACGCCCCCGTTACTTTTTCATTGATTACGAACTATAGTGCACCTGTGTTAGAAGAAGGTGATAGTACTAGATATAAATGGGAAAAATATCTGCAAAATAGCTTCCGTGTAGGCCTGATCGCAAAATTGTCCGATTTTAATCGCCTTACGAGCGATATTGATAAAAATGATCGCGGGTCCATTAATACTATGTTAAATAGTTTTACAGGTTTAATTAGAGAAGTAGCAGACCCACTTTTTTCAAAAACTTTTAGAAGTAAAAAGCATGTTACATTTGCAGAAAGTTATTCTGTAAGTGATGCGGACTGGTTTGATGCTGATTGTAGGTCATTGAAAAGAGTATACTTAGACGCACTGAGTGCTTTTAATAGTTGTAAAAATTTTGCCAGTAGACAATATTTTTGTCGGTGTAAAAAAGAATATTAAGATTTAATTCGTTGAAAAAAAGAAAGCTTATATTAAAATGAAACACTCTGAAATTGAACGATTACGGTTTTGTAATCCCAAGCAATTCTGGAAACATTTTAAGAAAAAGAAGTCTGCTGTTACAAAAGATAACATATCTGTAGATGAATTTAGTAAATATTTCGAAAATTTGTCAAACAATGTATTTCAGTCACAAAATGATGAATGTAAATCTTTCTGTAATGAACATGATTTTAATTCTACTGACTGTAGTTATGAGGAATTAAATGTCCCCATTACACTTGAAGAAATACAGAAGGCTGTAAAGTCACTAAAGTCAAACAAAGCTGCAGGTTCAGATTGTCTTTTAAACGAGTATTCTATTTCATCTATAGACGTATTGTGTTCACATCTTTGTGATGTATTTAATGCTATTCTAGAGTCTGTTTTTTCCAGACAAATGGACAGAGGGTATTATTGTACCTGTATTTAAAAAGGTGACCCCAACGTTGTAAATAATTATAGGGGAATAACTGTAGTTAGTTGTATGTCTAAGTTATTTACTACAATATTAAATAATAGAATTGAAACATTTTGTAATAATTATTCAGTCATTTCTGATTGTCAGTTCGGTTTTAGAAAAGGAAAGTCGACTGTTGATGCTGTGTTTATTTTGCACTCTGTTATACAACATTACCTTAATAATAATTAACGCCTTTATGTAGGATTTATTGATCTAAAATCTTGTTTTGATAGCATCTGTAGAAATTCATTATGGCTGAAAATGTATAAATGTGGCATACAAGGAAAACTTTTGCGTATTATAAAGGATACGTATGATAAAGTAAAATCATGCGTAAGATGCTGTAATTCATATTCTGATTTTTTTTCCAATATGCAATAGGCTTACGTCGAGGGGAGGTAATTTCGCCCATACTCTTTTCTCTCTTTGTAGAAGACCTTGAATTGTATTTGCAAGGCAATTTTAATTCGGGTTTATTGATTGATGACATTGTATTAATTCTATTACTTTTTGCCGATGATATGGCAATTATGGTTAAAACTCCGAAAGATATGCAGAATAGCCTTGATTTATTACACACATACTGTATACAATGGGGATTAGAAGTTAATGTTATGAAAACTAAAATTGTTGTATTTAGGAAAAGGGGGCCTATTTTTGCTAGAGAAAGATGGTTTTACAATGACCAACCGATAGAAGTTGTAGATTGTTTTAATTATCTTGATACATTGTTCAACTACACAGGGAGTTTTGTTTTAAACCAAGAACATTTGACTGGTAAAGCATTAAAAGCTTTAAATGTCTTATTATGTAACTGTAAAGATTTTGATTTTAAACCAAAGTTATTATGTCAGTTGTTTGATTCTTTTGTAGGCTCTATTTTGTCATACTCTTCTGAAGTATGGGGCCACAATAAGTCAAAAGATATTGGGCGTGTACATATGAAATTTTGTAAAAGGATCTTACACGTTAGAAGTAGCACGTGTAATTCAAGCGTTTATGGTGAGTTAGGTAGGCATCCTCTGTGTATTAATAGGTATGTGAGAATAATAAAATATTGGTGCAAATTAATAAACACTGATAATATTATATTAAAGAAAGTCTATGAGCTTGGCGTATCCGACTGTAATATAGGTAAAAATAACTGGGTATCGAATGTAAAAAAATATTAGATATGTATGGCTTTTCTGAATGTTTCAATAATACTTGTTTGTTAGATTTTAAAACGTTTCCAAAGATTTTTTTAACAAAGACTTATTGATAATTACATGCAAGAGTGGCGTGCATCTGTTGAAAATAGTGCCGTGTTAGATCTTTTTAAAAATTGTAAAAGAACTCTTGTATATGAATGTTACTTAGATTTATTACCTAAAAATTATAGATTTTTTGTTACAAGAATGAGAATGTCTGCACATACTCTTAGAATTCAAACTGGCCGATACGGGCAAAATAGAATACCACGTAATGAGCGATATTGTCTATGTTGTAACACGATAGATATTGAAGATGAATACCATTTCATTTTAATATGCCCATGTTATATAGATATTAGGAGAAAATATCTTAAGAAGTATTATTAAAGCAGACCATCAATGTATAAATTTATTGAACTTATTACTACAAATAAAAAGACTACATTATTAAATCTTGCAAAGTATATTAAAGAATCTATTAAAACTAGAAATATGATTATGAATGTTAACAATTAATATTAACATTTTCGCCTTATATTAGCAATTTAAAGGACATATTTATGCCTATTTGTTGATAGAATTATTTTGAATATAATTTATTATGAATGTTATATTATAACTGTTCATCCTCCATCATCAAACATTACTATTTATTGAATAATCATCATTGTTTGTTTAAAAGATCATGATAACGTGACAGTGTATTATACTATTGTGTTGTTTATTATGAATGACGATGTACTATGTACAAGTCTTTAATAAAATTCTGTTCTGTTCTGTTCTGTAACAATCAGTCTGTATGATTTCGCATTCTTAATCATTTATAAGACGGCTTTATACATTATTGTAAGTATTATTGTAAAGCTATGACTACTGCACATTTGTTTTTGTACGTTCCGTCTTTTTGTGTACAATGGATTTACCGGGAGTACTGTAGACACTTATCTGTCGTTGTTTTTTTCCGGATACACACAATTTACATGATTTCAGAAATGTATCTGCAGTGGGTAAGTTTTGGAAAAAATGACTTGTCACAATTAATTTAAAAGAATGTTCATAGCACGCATTTGCCGAACTCATTTAATCCGAGAAATGTGCGATTGAATTGCTCTTAGATATTTTCAGTTAATGACAATGGTGTTTGCTATCAATAGGAGTAGGGTGTGACGAGTACACAATACATTTCTTTCCTTTTGGTCTGTGCACGTAGTCGTGACTTTTATAATTACACACAAGGAACAACGGCAGTTGTATCGGATATAAGGTACCCTACGACTCCTTTACGATGCTTTAAATGAAAACCTTGCGGTTCATATATATTCGTCTAGCAAATTTTTTGCAGTCTAAATTAGCTAGAATGACTACAACTAAAAACTAGATGTCCCTCATTGGACTAATGCTTAATAATTAGTATTAACTTCTTACTCAATAAATCGTTAAAAATGTATTGGTTTTATTCTAACGGACTTGTTGAAACCTAAGCATTCTTTTGCTTCATAACGTAATCAGGGGCCTGTGTCACAAAAGTTCTCATTGCAAGTTTCACTATCTTAATATTTAGCCAGCTAAATTTCGAAAATGGACTTGTCCATCATTCGATCTGGGAAGTACCATTCATTATTTGAAGGTGTGTTCAATGAAAATTTACTGACTGAATAGTAAACAGTGCAGACCAGGCACTGGTCGCAAAGGCAGAGTCACTTGCCGGCAGCAGTTGAAATTTAAGAATAGCCAAAGAAACATCGTGAAACATCTTACTCCTAAGTTCAAACTTTGATCAATGTAGGTTGCGCGAAAAGGGTCCGATTGCTTTTAACAATCTAGGTGTCCGAGTTCTCAAAACCGGACAGACATCATGAGGTGAAAATCTTGTAATTAATGGGTTTTGGGTTTCTAAGCAACTAGTTTACCTACAGAGTTTTATACAATTTAAGAATTATAAATTCAAAGTAATCACGACATTTTTAAGAAACAAATAAGGTATTAGGTTTTAATATCCGCATTAATACCAGTTCTGTACATACTGAAATGCATGCAAAGAGAGACAATTTTAAGTTTGATATTGTGAAATGTCATCGTCCAGATTGAATTATAATCCCATGCTTACTCCGTTTATATTTCACAGCTTATACCATTTGCTAGAGAGTGTAATGATGTCTTGGATTTTAACCCTCGTAGAAAAAAAAACACACTTTTCAACGCTATCTTTATCCTATACTGCTCAATGTTATCTCCGAAGTTCTTAATTTGTTATTAGAGTCACTAGTAATCAACTCAAGACGCTGCTATGACAAGGTTTATTACAGCCACCTGATGTGTATGGAGCAAGATTCTAGGTTAATGCCATTTCCGAACATTTTTCTCTTAAAACCATTGAACCAGTTATTGAAAGTGTTTAATTGCCGTGTCAAACAGCGCGTTAATCGTATATCTCTTGTTACAGTTGATAACTATGCTTTCCACTTTGATTGTAAGACGACATGACTGGCGAGGGACTATACATCATTTAGCTCTAACAATACCACATAAGACAGAAAGGTTACGTAATTGTACTTTTTTTTGCTTTCAAATATTTAATATTCATTTATCGCTCTGTTTTCAGTAGTCATTGTGTAAATGTTCTATAGTTACTGTAATGGTTCTCCGGATTTTGATTTGTTTTCTATACATGAGTATAGTTATGTTTTATAATTTGCTTATGTGGTAATTGTTACTGACTTAAGGGATTCACTTGATGGTTAGTAGTGTTCACACTGTCTTGTAATAAAAAATGCATAATTGTTATCTGAATGGGAGGGTCCAGTTTTTTCTTTTGCTTTTTACGGTTCCAAGGCGTGCCCTACTGAACCTTTGTCATACATGTATATGTTTTACAGTTTTCGTGTATCTCGTATTTGCTAATGTGTATACACAGTCTATATCACCTATTTTACAATTAGAATACTCGTTTTTAGGGCTGTCGTTTGTGAACGTGTATGTTCATTCCATTTCGATATATCCGTTATTTGCTAAAGATGGAATGCTCTTTCTTTATTGTGTTTCAATTGTTGTGAAATAATTTGTAGGTATTTCTATTTGATTTATTAGTTAAAGAAGTATGTTGCCAACATGCAAGATGTTCTCTAGACCTACCGATTGATATAATGGACATATTATACAATATTATTATACAATTACATTTTACGATTCACTCTCTATGTAAGTTTGTGTGTTCTTCAAGCTCAAACACCATTTGGCGTCACGTCATGACAATTACAGTGGACTATATCAATATTAGTTTTTCCAGATATAACTGGCATTTTACGACCCTCGCGTGCAGCGCTCTCAGTAAATCAAATGAGCGTGTTTCAGGAGGGTGTATAATGTTACTTTGTAGCAATCAATATTTTTATAATGACGTTAGGAAAAGAAGGAGAAAGTGCATTTGTTTAAGAAATTAGTCTTTCTTATCATTTCTGACACCATGCAACTATGTCCATTGTAATAGGAACATGTCGAGTTACAGACATATTTATGTATTAAAACATATTTGATCGCCTAATACGAAAGTTTCAAATTTATCTTCAAAATCAAATCTCTGTATACATTGCTGTTGATAGATTAGAAAATGCGGTGCTTTCGCATATATTTTATATACTTTACAATCATGATAAAGCATTAAACACATTATTCAATCGATTCACCTTCGCAGAGCTTTTACTACTTACATTTGCCTGTATTTTATCTAATAAACCTTCGAGAACGTAATTTATAATCTAGATACTTTATGAACGATTTCTCTTGCCTTATTATTGTACAGTGGAGCGCTGAAATTAAATCCTACTGAGAATTAATGATTGAAAGCATGATTGCACAGCATAGTACGCATTATATCAGAAGTCGAGATTTTAAAAGCAAACAATTATCTCAACCATTCAAAGCATAGTTTTATAACATGATGCTATATCCAAGGCAAGGGCTATTCTAATCTAACAAGAAGTAGCGGTACATAAATTACAATTTGGATCATTTTCAGAGCATCGCTGTCTATATCTGTTGTTTGTGAATCACAACATAGCAGTTGACAAAAGAGAGTAGATAAGAAAAAAGTTCCCAACAACTTACAGGAATATGATATTGGTTCGCAATTATGTTTTTATTAAATAGTGACTGTTTTATATTGAAAATCAAAATAGGTAATTTAATTTTAATTATATGAAGATTAATATAAATGAGCTGTCATCATAAAATGCACCTTATTGCGTCAGGGTGTTTAAATATAATATCCCTTATTGCGTCAGAGTGTTTAAATATAATATCATCAATATATGAATGTAAAGCAATATAATTTTGAAGAGTATGAAGTTCTCCTAAAGTTCTTTTGTTTTAAAACAAAGAACATTTAGGATAAAATGATACTTAATGAAATACTTTTGTCATGAATTGATGCGGATCTATTCTGCCTAGTGCTTTTATGGAAAGTGTCGGATACTATCTGGCTGTAGAAAGCCGCTTTAATAAAATAAAATATAGAATTATAATTACTAAAGTTTATTTTACTCATTTACATAAAGGACACTGTGAAAGACATTTAATCAAACATTCGATCACACAACGGTCACACATATTCATTTCTGGTAGTAGACGACCCAAAAGACGCCGCATTTAAACTAAACACTGACCTCGAAAAAATCATCATTGGGCTAAAATTCGGCTAGTTGATTTTAATCCTAAACGGAAACTCTTCTCATTTCTAGGTAGTTAAATAAACCACATCTTCCTAATCTATTTATGAACAATATTCTTATGAAAGCAGTAGAAGAACATAAACATTTAGGAGTAATATCTTTAACATGACATTTTTCGTAAATCAGTTTCAAATAGTCCTTACTGTAAATGCGGTGGTAAAAAACAGCAAATTACTACCTTTTATCATGTCTGATTTATACCCAAGAAAGATATTGCACCTAGATGACTTACTTTGTCCGCCTATCATTGACAACCTATTATTTGGTAATGAACATCTTACTACAACTCGAATATATGTCTTCGCTAAAGTGCAGCAATACATCTTTGCCCTAGAAGTGATTCTCACGTGACCGGAGCACCGGCACGCACGGGTGACCACTGGGATGAACTGGTAACATGCAGCACATTCTTGGTACTAAGCAGCATTTCTCAGTTAATTTCCAAATTTTCATTTTTTTTTCTAACTAAAATCTAAAGATCGAGTTTAAACTACCTAATTTTACTGTCAAAGAAATAAATTAGTATAAATTTTCAATGAAAGCTTTTTTTAAGATCCTATACATCATTTTGATTGTTAAGCTTTATTGTATTCATGTGATTTATGTACATGATTATAAATGACCAGAAGTTTTACCAACACTGAGTCCAAATATGGGGAGACATATTTCGGTTTATAAATCTCTGGAAGCATAGAATGCAACCAAGCAAAATGATAGCCTATGTCAGAGTTTAGTGTTGAAGAGGACAATGTGATAATGTCTAAAGCTTCACAAGTTATATGTTTGCCTTGAGTAAATGAAACAAATCGTTTTAAGAAATGAAATTGTGTTTTCGGAGTTCACGCAAAATGAACGACAGTACATATCGGAACATCCATGAATTTGCCGATCGTATTCTGCCGTTTATTTTGAAACAATAACTTCATTTTTCTTATATCAATTTATATATGTCCTCCCATTTATTAAGGACGTATGCTAGAATTTGGTGCGAAAATTTTCCCAATAACAGAATTTCTTCAAACTTTGGATATTGAAGGACAATCATCTAAGAAACAAAAAAATGCAATAAAAATCATAGGTCACCGGTATCGAAAAAGTGTTATCTGCCCTTGAAAACGGCATTTCCCCCCAAAATGACGTTTTCAAGGACAGATAGATAATTGTCCTTCAATATCCAAAGTTTAAAGACATTCTGTTATTAGGAAAATGTTCGCCCATCTCATATACAGGGAATTCTAGCATACGCCTTTAACAAGTTCTTGTTTTTTTTACACTCTCAACATTGGAATCTGCTTTCCGGTCATCTGTTCACCGGACAGAACAACTGCGACGTCATCAACAGGGACGTTGTTTTTGACTTAGTCTACCGTAAAGTTGGAGCTTTTTCCTTTTGCGAACATCAACAACGAAAAGTGAGAATTTAAATATTCTCTTATAATGCTCGACTGTCAAAGATATATTTGTAGCATGCCAGTGTACAGAAAAACACGTTTGATAATTACCGATGTCTGTCCTAATCAGCTCGATACAATCCTGTCAATTCTTTCCTGGTGTTATGATGGAAATCAATTAGAGGTAGTGAATGAGTTCAATTACTTGGGTGTTGTATTTAGCTGTTTTGGAGGTTTCAGTAGCAATCAGCAAATGTTGTCTGGAAAAGCTTTAAAGGCTATGAATATACTTTTGCATAACTTGAGAATGTTTGATTTTTCATTTAAAACATATTGTCAATTGTTTGATTCTTTTATTACGTCTATTTTAAACCATTCATGTGAAATATGGGGATATACGAAATCAAAGGAAATAGAAAGAATCCACTTGAAATTTTGTAAGAGGATTTTAAACGTTAAATTATCAACAAGCAATGTAGCTGTGTATGGGGAGCTTGGAAGGTATCCATTGTACATAAATAGGTTTATAAGAATATTGAAGTATTGGTTTAAAGTATTAGATACAGACAATTGTATTCTGAAAGTGTCTATGCCTGTATATATGATGATTGTTGTAAAAATAAGAAAAATTGGTTGACAGATGTTAAAAACTTATTATATAAAAGCGGCTATGGGTACGTATAGGACAACCCTTATTGTGTTGATCATAAACGTTTAGTTAATGTTTTTAAACAAAAGTTAATTGATTGTTTTCAACAAGAATGGTTTCAAGGTATAAATAACAGCTCTGTACTGACGGTTTACAAGGCTATTAAAAACACTTTTGAGTATGAAAAATACTTAGATGTAATAAAGAATAATAAACATAGAACGTTATTAACTAGATTGCGGGTTTCAGCACATTGTCTAAGAATAGAAAGTGCGAGATATGGCCGAAATAGGTTAGAAAGAAATGAACGGTTTGTCTGATATGTGGAAATGGTAGTATAGAAGACGAGTATCATTTTATTTGTATTTGTGATAAGTATAAAGATATAAGAAAGACTCTTTTACCGAAATATTATACAAAAAGACCCAGCATGTTTAAATTTGTTGAAATGTTGACATGCAATAAGAGAAAAAATTATACAATTTGTGTACATATGTTGAAAAAGCCTTAGTAGTTCGTGAAAATGTTTTAAGAAACATACAAATGTAGTAACTGAGAATATTTGTATATAAATAAGGATGCAGTTTGTTTACATATCATCCTCTATTATATGTAACTATATATTTTGACCTTGTATATGTATTAGTGATTATGTTTATGGATGAGAAACTGTAAAGTTTAAATCCTAAATAAAATGTTCTGTTCTGTTCTGTTCTTGTTTAAATTTTCATCAGTTTCTCAGTCGATGGCATTTACTGCGGCATTTCTTTACATAACTCGCAGTCTTTTTGTAAAAGCAGTATGAGAAGGTTATTTTATTCATCCGTGTAAAATCTCCCTAATTGTTATTTTTAGTATCATGGAAACAGACATGTAAACAGATAAAAGAAATTATCAAAACCACGGATATAACTAAAGCCGCTATCATAAAAAGAAAACTCTCATGAATCAAAGACGCAGCTATATAATGTTGTTGTTTTTTTATTCAGATGACAGAGCAACAAAGAGCAACAAGACCTATATAGTAAATATCTGACAGGAAAACTGAAACTATATAAAGGAAACAATCATTTACGAATAAAGTTAAACTTATAACTGTTGTATTTGTTCGCTTTACTTGTAATTCATTATCTAAATTAAATGTCCGTTTGTGCTGCATTGTACTTATTAAAGGCAGTCAATTAAAGTCACCGGTTTTCCTAGATAAAAGTATACATGTTAACCGCGTTCAAAGTCAACAAGCTTGACGAAACCAATACTTTTAGCATATTAAATAGAGAATAAGATTTCTTTGTCTATTGCATGCGATACTTATGATTGTAATGTTTCTCAAATTCTTTGTTTGCCGCCTATGGTACATGTTGGAAAGTTGACTAGAACAGATAGATTCATAATAATAGTTCGTTACCTTTCAGAAAATCAAAAAATTATAAATTTAAAATAACGTATTCAGTTATAATTGTTTCTTTAGAAGCCGTTATGTTTCCTAGAGCATAGTTATATCGTTTTATATTCAGATAGTTGAAACTGTGTGTAGATTATCCCTTTATGATGTGTCATGAGAACACTTGAAACGAGTTGATGTACATCGTCATAAGTTGGGATTGTTCCATAATGCGTAATATGTGTTAAATTATTGATGCGTAACTTTGTATCATATCACATGTTAAGGAATATTATTTAGAACAGAGCTACTTCTCTGACACCGTCTGGTCTACAACTATGAACGACTGTAATGATCAATTACATGTAACCGAACGGACGCGCTTATGTAAAATATACTATTTTTCTCATCATTTCTGAACGACAGATAGTTATAAAAACTGCTGTGGTTGCGGAAAGTAGAATCAATGAATATTGACGGATTTGATAATACCACGGGCATAAGATCAATATTTTTTTATCTGTCACACCCTACTCAATGTACATTTATATAATATAGAAACATTTGTTAGCCCGCCCGCTTAGCTCAATAGTGAGGATCGCGGGGTCGTGAGTTTGAGCCCTGGGCGAGGCGTATGTTTTTTCCGTGACGATTTAATAAAAGACATTGTGTCTGATATCATTCGTCCTCTACCTCTGATTCATGTGGGGAAGTTGGCAGTTTCTTGCGGAGAACAGGTTTGTGCTGGTACAGAATCTAGGAACTTCGTTACATATCTGAAATACTGTTCAAAAACGGCGTTAAACCCAAAACAAACAAACAAACAAACAAAAGATACATTTGTTACCATTACGTGTGTTAAAGATTCACCTTGCTTAGAAACAGTCCTGCAAAATTATCAATACAGAACATTTTGGGGGAATATTAGAGAAAACGTGTGAAACTCCCTAGTATTGTTTTGACGCTGACAGTGCTAAGGTGGTACTCACTGACTCACTGTGTACCTGTTTGATTTTGTTCTTTTGTCTATTGCCTTTATCATGACCAAAGTGTAAATGTTTATCAACTACCCATCTCTTCAAACACTATTAAAGTAGTTGTTTATAGGGAAACATAGACAGCAAATCAAAAATTGTTCCTGTCAGCAGCTACATTTTATGGATCGTTACTGATGAAAAGTACCTAGCCACCTAAGCCTGCAAAAAAACTATAGCCAAATAACTCTCTTGTAGAAATGATCATTTTGTTTTTTTTTTCAGGTTGCAGTAAACTGTAATTTCTTTGTCTTAAAGTGGTAGTGCATACTTAAGTTTGTGCTTTTTGTTCCATTACCTCTTGGGTGGAATTCAATCAATATCGGATATTCATATTAACAACTGTGAACTGTTTTACATGCCTGCTCAATACAAAGTAAAATAGAGAGACATCAATGAGTTTTTTCTAAAATATGTATGGAAATTCTTAGAGAAGCTACTTTTCTACTTTATCGAATATCCCTACATGTGTACTGCATCGTAATCTACAATGCGAGCGGCGGGCAATAATTCTTGACTTATCTAAGTTGACTGTAATTTCTTTTCTCGTCTTTATTATGATCCCGAAAACGGTTCAGGATTAGAGATCATACTAGCACACACATATACATATACCCAAGAGAAATATGAATTGTCTGACAGGAAGGTTTTATAAATGACATGGGAACTATATAAAAAGCTAGTACGCTAAAAGCTGTTCTAGGTTTTATGAAAAAAAGTCCTAAAACCGGCATATGTTCCAATTATAAAGATCTCTCACTGGTATTTTCAGAAAGACCTATTTCTGTTTCAGATAAACACAGTGGCATGTATCAAGCCGTGTCAGAAATAATGGATACAAACGTAACGTTCTGAATATAGTCGTTCTGAAAAGGATACGGTGCCGATTGTATATGAATTAGTAATGAAAGAAACGCAAACTTTTTATGTATTCGTGCAGTTATTTATTGTGCTTTATCATATGCTCGTAAATATAGCTTTAGAAGTTTTTGTTTTGTCATCCTATGTATTTTAGCAGATTTCATAAAACAGTACTTATTAGTTTTAGGATGACTCTGAGAACAAAAATGGCACTCAGGACTTTTAAAAAGTATTCAAACTTTCTTACTTTCTTACAACAGATAAAAGGTAAAGACATAAATTTCCTTTGCTCAAAGAAAAATCTCTATGCCCGTCCCCTAGAAGCTCAAATTGTCGGCCCTTTAGAAATAACAACTTTAACGCAGAACCTGCAAATTTTGTTTCGATTGTTTTGTTGAACATTTTAAAGGTCTTTCAATTTTCGTTGTAACAAAACGGTACATCAGCATTATGCGACATATGTTATTATTGTTATCTTTTTATATTGCAACATCATCAATAAAAATGTTAAAGTTGGTACTGTATACACAAGTGTGATGACAACATTTAGTCCGTAAAAGCTGCGTATCATCTTAGGAGCATTTGCATTATTTCGTACAAACACTGAAAGTTATGTTAAATTAATATTTTCTACACCATGTTAACGATAAAGACATGACAAAGTTTGTGTCCTAGGAGTATAGTAGCTTCTATCAATATTTATTATTTCCGATGTCAATTATTACAGATATTGTATTTGACTCAAACACATCAACTAGCTATAGGTTAATGTGGCAAAAAACGATTATCACAATTACATGCAGACACTTTTGTGACTTATGTCAAGCTTGAACATGAAAAGTCTAAATCAAACGGACTCTGCTGTAATTTTACTTTGTTTCATTCTAAGGAACTTCTTTTAGATTTTATTTTCCAGAACGAAATATGTATAAAAAGATGAAGCTATGCAATAGCTTAAGCAGACTTTTAAATAAAAATGATAATGCTGAACCGTTTTTTCCTGCATTGTTGCCTGCCTTTTGTAAAAAAAACACAACCTCAGTTCTGTTTGTCTTTCTAATTTTTAAATATTTATTTCATAACCTAAAGTGGTTTACACATTTTCTTCTGGAATTATTTCTGCTTACGGTGCAAATCAGTGCAAGGGATATGAATTTGGAGTCGACGCTTCATGGGACTAATGTTTCATAATTATTTGCTTCTGACGCAGTAAATCTTAGATAATACGTGTAAATTCATTCCGTGACAAAGGATTAGTTTCTTTACAAGCACACATGGTATTGTTAACAAATGATCTCAAATTTATTTTATCAGCACCGTTATAACAGCGTGCACTATTTAAATAACTAGTATCAAATATCATAAAGGTCGAGGTTACAAAAGAAAGGCATCAGTTTACTGGGTTACAATCTTGACAAATCATTTATTTTACACGAAACGTTTTTCTATCATTTTTTTGTGTGGTCACTGTGCATAACATATTTAAACAGTTACTACTAGACTGAATGTGTAAAAGACTAAAAACTATAATTATTTATTGCTAAAATAGAAAGTGGAAACTCCACAGGTCGTTCAACACGACAAAAACGAAAATGTTGCAGGCTCGGTTTGATTGAGCCTGTTCATGGACGGCAGTGGAAATGCATGCTACCGTCCACGCCCTCTAAAACCTAACTAAATCTGAAACAACATATGTAGTGTAAATTAAGAAATTGACCACTACTTCCATGTTTATGTACGGCCAATGTAATTAATTGCATTGTTATCGAAAGCCAATAATTCTTTTATTCATAAACTCAGTACAAATAATGCATTATTCCTACTTATATGGTAAATATGATTAAAGTAACCACTTGACGTCGTAGTCAATGTGGCAAACTAAGATATCCTTAAAGTTGTAGAAGTGTCGACCAAGAAATCACTCTAAAGGTAACTGCAATGGCTTATATCAAACCGAGTCTGCAACGTTTTCGTTTTTGTCGTATTGAGCGACCTGTGGAGTTTCCAGTTTTCTATTTTAATTCTAACATTGTCGATAGTTGTTTCATAAATAGAGACCGGCTTCAAAAATTTGTTCCGGATATATATAGTATAACTATTACTGTTATAACCAGTAATGTGTCACCTAACTGTATTTATTAGAATAATATGACGTCACTCAGTACAAAAAAAGAATATGTTTTCCCATGAATATTGTTTCGGTCATCCTACGTAATCATGGAATTTATTTATTTATTTATTTGGGTTTTACGGCGCACCAACACAGTATAGGTTATATGGCGCCAAACAGAACTACAGATTTTGGTTTCACATCTCATTTACATCGGAATAAAAACATGAGCTGTGGAATCAAAATTTGCATACCTGCTAGGATCACAGAGTTACAGCAAAGCCAAGTGTTAAGACCCTATTAGTTGCCTCTTACGATCATGCAAGGGTAAGGCAGTGGGTCCAATTCTTTTCATACACAGATCGTCCCAGAACCACATGGGGCTCGTAAGCACGGAAACCTATTGAATTTTTGCCTATGAGTTAACGTAGCAAGGTAAAGAAAACATAGACACTGTTACGTACATATCAAATTCTACTCAAAGCACCGCTCGTTCAAAGAAAAGGCATACATCAACCTCATACGACAAACATGAAGTAATAATGATAATCGTCATATATTGTTTTCTTCTTCCAAGTTATCATGATCCAACGTTCATATGATATCATTCAGTAAGATATAAAGCTTCATTCAAAATAGCGTGATGACTGTAGCATGTGCATATCGTCATTATTTCTTCGAACTTGCATATTAACGACAAATGTGCACTTATTTTATCCTCTTCGCAGATCATTAAACTTCATCAGGGGGAGCTGCCTGATGTTTAATACCGTTCCATCAGTTGATTTTATATCGCGTGTCGATATATTAGGAAACATAATAAATTTTTGTACACTTCTCCCATAGCACATGACTGCGAACTACAATATTGTACTTTGTGTTAAACCTTTATGTAGATGCCAAATATGCATATTCGGTAATTAACACGATTGGTGTAGAAATTATCGTTTCAGTATGTGTCACATTTTCATATATCCGTTAGGTGCTACAAATTAATCATAACACACTTTGATATAATGCCATGAAAATGGATGTAGCTCAATTAGATCTAAAAGTTATAATAATATAAAAAGTAAGTGTAGCTACATATTTAATTTAACCATTTTCCAGTTTATTGGTACAGTACATGTATTAGCTATAGTATACAAAATTTAACATGTAACTTTTTAATATACAACAAACGGACAAAGTAACATAACTTTTAACAAGTTATTACTGTATGTAAACATAATGGCATTTCCGTTTGACAAGATAATATTGTCAGTAGACAAGACAGTATAGCAAACTGATAAAATAGCACAGCTCTAAACAAGTTAATACTGTATATAAATATAATGACATGTCTGTTTGACAAGACAATATGGTCAGCAGACAAGACAGTATAGCAAACGGACAAATAACACAATTAGATAAGGCAGTATAGCAAACGGACAAAATAACACAGATTAAAACTAGTTAATACTGTATGTTAACATAATGACATGTCTGTCCAAAAAGATAATATGGTCAGTAGACAAGACAGTATAGCAAACGGACAAAATAACACAGCTTTAAACAAGTTAATACTATATGTAAACATAACGGCATGTCCGTTTGACAAGATAATACGGTCAATAGACAAGACAGTATAGCAATAGGACAAAATAACACAGCTTTAAACAAGTTAATACTATATGTAAACATAACGACATGTCCGTTTAACAAGATACTATGGCCGGTAGACAAGACAGTATAGCAATAGGACAAAATAACACAGACTTAAACAGGTTAATACTGTATGTAAACATAATGCATGTCCATTTGCAAGATAATATGGTCAGTAGACAAAACAGTATAGCAAAGTAACAAAATAACACTGTTTTAAACAAGTTAATATATGCTCTGTATGTAAACATAATAACATGTCCGTTTGGCAAGATAATAAGGTCAGTAGACAAGACAGTATAGCAAACGGACAAAATAACACAACTTTTAACAAGTTAATACTGTATGTAATCATAATGGATGTCCGTTTGACAAGATAATATGGTCAGCAGACTAGAAAGTATAGCAAACGGGCATATAACACAACTAGATAAGAGAGTATAGCAAACGGACAAAATAACACAGATTAAAACTAGTTAATACTGTATGTTAACATAATGATATGTCTGTCCGAAGAGATAATAAGGTCAGTAGACAAGACAATATAGCAAATGGACAAAATAACACAGGTTTAAACATGTTAATATTGTTTGTTAACATAATTGCATGTCTGTTTGACAAGATAATATGGTCAGTAGACAAGACATTTCACTAAACTGGCAAAATAACACAGCTTTAAACAGGTTAATAATGTATGTTAATATAATGAAACTACAGCTGATTACATCAGGCAGTCTCGGCGTTCCATGAATAGTTTCAATTAACCATTTGGTTAAGCTTCTCGGAGTGATATTGTTTAATAATTACTGGTTCCACACATCATAAACATTCGAGAACTTAAATTATTTTTTAATATATTATTAAGATATTCATCACTGGCTTAAATATGGTACACTGGGGACTTGAAGAATGAATTACAAAAAGTCAAGGCTCTTGAAGCAAAACAAATTATCACCTGTGCCACAGAGCGTAGCCCAGAAAAGTGTTATTTGATCCATTTATTTGTTAATAACTTTAGTTGTGACGTGTACATGGGTATCAGATTTAATCATCAAGGTAGTTATTTACATTTGTTGTTTGTGATTGACAGCTGAACAAGTTTGAATTGAAGCTGAGTCAATAACATGCATTCTAAGCCCGTACAAAACAAGTATGGCTATATTATTAGTTTACCTAAAGCATGTTTTCACACTTTATTCTCACACCTGGGTGATTTGTAGGTCATTAAACAACTTGTAATGAATACATAAGTATTCCTATAAATGCGGTGTCGTTCTGTAAAAAGATTTATTAACTACATTAGGTTCGTTAATGTCAGCATGAAAGCAAACTTTTGTACTCTTTCAAACATTATTTTCGACCATGGCGGCAACCTGAACAGAACCATCGACCTTCCGTAAGTCAGCTGGATGGAGAAATCCGGACGAAACCGATGCGAGGGGTGCGTAAGGAATGTTGCATATTTCGTTACTTTTCAAGAACAGGCTTAGTCAGAATAAGTTTGTTTTGGTTTGTAAGTATTCTACGATCTCAAATGTGTAGTGTGATAGGTTTCTTTTCAGGCACGTATATATTTGTTTACGACCTTCCCTAACTATGGTCCATAATTTAACTATGGTTGGTAATTATACCTTTTGTGGTTCATAATTTAGAAATTTATATCAAACGTAGTTTATGGCTGAATAATCAATCAAGTTCGTTTAAATAGAAATGAGTTATTGACAGGCAAAATTAAAGCGGACACCACGAGCAAACAAAATGTATACGTCTGTTAAATACAAACAATACGCAGCTTGAAGATTTGACAAAGACATGGTCACGTACAAGACATTGACTGCCATACAAAAATGTAAAAGCTGTTTTGCTATACATTTCACAGTCTCAGTCGATTAGGACTAAATATGTGTAGATATTCCTTGCAAACATTACTGAAACATTCATTGAAATGTTGTGACTTTTTTTACTGAATAAAGGTTAACTATAATACTATCTGTAATAAAGCCAACATCTAGCTGTAAAGTAAATATTCGGTCATTTTTATTGTCTTAATTGCTAACTTTTAAGTAAACAGGCATCAGATAACTTCATTTATGAAACAATAAATATGATTCGCCATTACATCTGGGACATAATACAGCGGTATCCTGGAACTGGGACATAATACAGCGGTATCCTGGAACAACAAATATTAATAAAATAGATTTTCAATGTTAAAAATTGTTCCACAAGTGTAGAAGACTGCAATTCGTTACCGATAAAATATTAGAATTGTAACATCTCGCATTTTGCTGATTCAAAATGCAAACTCATGGGAATGAAACAAAAACAATACGCCAAGCATTGAAGACTGTGACATTTTCAATTTTCGTTTGGTATTCTATGAATCCATAATTGAAAATGAAATGGAAAATGATACATAACCAAATGCTAATTGTTTGTTCAAGTATTCTGCCTGCAAATAGCAAAGAAAATATTCTTTACTCTGCTAGTGAATTTATCAAAACAAATCCAACATTCTACAAGGTACATAAAAGTCATATTAAGGATGGTGTCTATAGCTAGCTACTTTATAGCGCTGCCTCACTTGGATATCATCGGCGAAAATTTCACTGAACAAACTTTCGATAATCGATAAAATACGCAAACTCAGAATGAAATCCAAGTATTCTTACATTTTTCAGAAACACTAGCAGGTTGCACAGAAGTATATTTATTTCATATATAAATTTTTCAGAAAATCAACTTTCAACAATGATTTCAGATTGTAAATATTATTTGCAAAGAAAGGTTTGAACTGATTCTTTTCCAATTTAATCTTTGTCTATCACAAAAAAATATTAAAAAAATGGAAAACCACAGGTATCCCAACCCGACATAATTAAAAATGTTGAAGGCTCAGTTTGATTAGCCTGTTCATGGACGGCGGTTGAAATGCAAGCTACCGTCCATGCATTCTAGCACCGGGTTGACAAGTTCAAAATACAAATTAGACACATCCGCAGATGTATTCATTCGACGGGGTACATGGAACCTTAAATGATATACAAAGTGGAATTCCGTAAAATTCGGCGTAAGGTCCCTAGTTTAAATAATGAGTTTGTTCTAAACGACAAAACAATGGGTGGAACTAAAGAAACTTGTATTTAGAGTATATATCTGTGTTTATGGAGCCTGCATATCAATAGTAAGTTTAATAAGTTATTCCTTAATTATACCTTGACTACAGACATTCAAATAAATATCACTGTATCTGAATCAATTTCGTACACTAATCTGCAGTTGCCACTTTTGTTTTCATCAGAGAACTGTGCTATTCAAAACCTGTTATTACAATAAACTATTCAGCAGGAAAACCAAATGTTTTATTATCGGGTAACAATCAATGTTTTATAAATGTTATCAGGTAACAATCAATATTCTATAATTATATCATTTAAAGCTTAAGCGATCTAGAAGATGTTGTGTATTTCTAGATATTTAACCTTTAGCCTGCTAGCGGCAAGTGATTCTGCCTTTGCGACCAGTGAAGACCAAGATCAGCCTGCACATCCGTTCTTCAGTCAGTAAATTTTCAGTGAACACCCCTTTGATTAAAAAGTGGTACTGCCCAAATTGAAGGATGGACCAGTCCATTTTAGAAATTTAGAAGGTTAAAGGTTAAATCTGACTACATATCACTATGTTTATTCATTACAAGATAACTGTAAAGACTATCAATAAATGATGGTGGTAAATCATAATTATTTGTTTCCAAAAAAGCGACATGTCATTTTTTTCACATATCATGAACACACACTTGTCTTAAGGTTAAATAAAACAATCAAAAGTATGTGGGTCGTTCCATGAGAAAATCTGTATTAGTGACAAAAATTAAAAACTGATATAAAAAATATTCTTGAAGAACGTTCTTTTATCTTTCAAATCTGAAATTTTGAAGTAATTATCTTCACTATTTCCAGAGTTACAATGATTTTAAGTAAGTCGTCGAAGATATTTGGAGACGTGACGTTAAGAAAGTCATGAAAGTGGTATGACGTCGGCGTGTATTTTTCAAGCCATGAAAGCAATAAATTTTGCGTATCATTTAGTAAAGATCATGCGTTTGAATATTAAGGAACACTTTAAAATGATTTGGGGCTAGAGGGCGTGGACGGTAGCATGCATTTCCACTACTGTCCATGAACAGGCTCAATCAAACCGAGCCTGCAACATTTTCGTTGTTGTCGTGTTGAGCGACCTGTTAAGTTTCCACTTTTCTCTATTTTACTGAAAAATGACTAGACTGTGTATTTTTGGTTTCATCACGAGCCTTTTACTTACACACCTCTATATTTTCATGATGCGTGGATGACTTAGAATTTCCGATCCCATGACAACACAAATAACATTTATTTGGAAAGAAGGTAGAAATTGATTTCTCTTACATAACTGTATAACAATATACTTGTTTCTAGTTTCTGCGTGAACATAAGAAAAACTATGATTTTCCAGTATTTTAAACTATTTATTATGCAATACTTATATCATGTCACTAATACATGTTTTCTCATGGAATGACCAATGTCTTAGTTAGGTTAGCAAAAACATTCAAGTAATGTTTCAAATACTTTTCGTTTCGATCTGCCATATATAATGACATTTTAAGAATACCCGGTCCGGTGGTCGAAAATAGTTTCTCGTGTCGTTTGTGTAACATCGGTCACAGACTGCTTTATATTTCAGCATTATTTACATTTTGCTTACACTTTGTTTATTCTAAATTTATTCTCATTGTGTATTTATTATATGACGTCACATTTTTGTTACCCAGTATTTGCTTATGTCTTAAATAACATTTTTCAAACGATGGGAAATCTAGCTCGCCAGATGTTGTTGTATTAATTAAACTACAGACTTGGTCTTAGAAATAACAGATACAGAAGTAATATTTATTTTCTGAAAAGCGTTTCGTCGCTAATTTTATATGAGTAAGAAATAATCAAAGACAAAACTTACCTGTATACGTACAGTCAGTTATCGTTCTTCAATATATATATTTAAATACTCGTAATATCACCTTCAGTTAAATAAAACTGGCTGACAGGTTATGATATTATTACTTAAATCTAGAGGCAAGCAACTTTCAGATCCGTATCAAGATATTTCTTAGAATATAACTTTTCTTTAGGTAAAAGCGATTGGTGTCATTTTGTGTCAAAACTCATTGCAGGTTTTACCGAGTCTGCAACAATTTCATTTTAGTCGTGTTTCTGTTTTTGTTTTTTTTTAACGTTTCAAAAACTGTAAGTTCCCGGGGAAGGACACCACACGCCCGGAAGCAGGATGGAGAATTCCCCTCTCAGGCTGTCCTCCATCATTGTCCGTAACGTTGAATGCGCACTTACACCTATTGAATATATAAGGCATCAATAAGGGAGACTAGATTAGCCTGCTGAAGCATTATTTCCCCCACTGAGATTAAAAACACAGATACTAGTAGTTCATTTTAGCAGATATTAAATCACTTCAGGCAATCGGACATAGTTTTTAATTAACATCGACCACAACATAGATTTTCTTTTTCCGCTACCTTCTCTGTTGAAAACGGCGTTAAACACAAAACCAATGAACGAAATCCTCATGAAAAATACAGGGAACCAATCAAAAACGCTCTATTTTTATAAAACCGCTATTTTTATTTATCACTCATTCTGTTGATCGATATGTTCATTGAGCATTTATATATCGAACTCTACAGGCGGTATTTACGCCGTTGCTGTGTTGTTTTGATTTATGCTACCCTTGAAAAGGCTTTTCTGAAAAGCCGAAAGCGCTCGGGTTTATAATTAAACTTTTGACACTGTTTGAACATATATTTTTTCTCATACTCTATATATATATATTAATACAAAGGTCAACCATCGGGGTCAAGTTGCGTCTACTACATTTCAGTAGAATATAGTGATATAATGTACCATGGAGACGAACCTCGTGACCTATATATCTATAAATGTAAATGTCAAAGGCGTAGACACTGGTCTATTTCAGGAACAGTTTCAGCTTTTTATCTGTTTTTCAACACTATCCATGAGCATTAAACCTGCAAGCATTGATTTTTGTCCATACATAAACATGGATAAAGTAGTAACAGAGAAATAGCAGATAGTAAACAATCAACAATTCTGTCACATTTAGCAATTATAGATGTGCTATAAATTAACTCTAGAATTGCATTTATTTCATGCTCATATTGCACGCATTGTCAAATGATAAAGAACATTCCATGTCAAACAATTGCTTTGTCAAGAAAACAAATCAAACAAGCAAATTCGATGAATTGGTATCCCCCGCCGAAAGGGTTTTGTGGTGAGGAATGGCAAAAAGATATATCCGGCAAAAAGTTAAGGATGTTAATAAGAAGCAAATAATTTCATTAGTCAAAATCAATTTAACAGAAAACAAATGTTTGATTAAAGAGTACACAATAAATGTATGATACTTTGATCCGGACTAAAGAATTTATTTTGAATGGGATATGCTTACTGTAATAAGCTTAGCTTTTAAAATTAAATGCAGTTAATTGAAATGTGAGCTTGAAGTTTAACTGGAATGAAATATTGTCTTTGAGTGGTTTGGCACCAGGTGTTGCTGTTTTACATGTACATTTGAACTTAAAAAATCAGATGTCCTTAAGAGAACACAGATAAGATATCTTGAACATGGCTGAGGGCAAGGTTTGTGCAGTCAAAACTTAACATGTTGAAGGTTTGAACATTTAAAAAAAAAAGGAATGGAAATATATATATATCTATATATAGATATATGTATATATTTATTTTTTAGGGGGTAGGGGTGCAGGGGAACGGAAGAGGAAACAAAATTTCACATGCTGATTATAAATATTGATTGAAAATTAAAAATGAAAAAAAAATGTAAAAGGGTGAAGTTGGAGTGGGGGGGGGGGGGGGGGAGGCAGAGAATGCATGATCAGTGGTGGACATGACTGGGTGGAGAAGTGAGGTGGGGGAATAGTACAACTTGGAAGGTTTGAAAAAAATCTAAAATAAGAAATGAAAAAAAAAAAATTGGGAGGGGGGGGGGGGGGGTATGGTTGGGAGGGGGAGGGGGTGTGACCAAGGCAAGTGGGTGACCAGGTGTGGGTGCGCAACTTCACATGTTTAATAATAAATGTTCACAGAAAAGAATGAAAGAAATTTAATGAAATTCTGCCAAATGGTAAGTTTGTTATGTACAAATATGTGGATTTTTAGACAATTAAAGGGCAATAACTCTGAAGTTACAAAAAGAAATCCGTACAAAATTGTCTGTGCACAACCACATTATAGTGCTCTAAATTCTGTTAAAGTTTCATAGTTCTAGGTCAAACATATCAAAAGTTATGATGCAGAAATTGGCATATTTATAGATCTATAGTACCCTATGTAGTTAACACTAGAAACTTCTAAGGGCCATAACCCTGGTGTTACTTGGGCAATCTGTCTGAAACTTGATGGGCCCCATAACCTCATAGTGGTGAATATGTATATGAAGTTTGTTTGAAAAAAATCTAAAATAAGGAATGCAAATGGTAAGTTTGTTATGTACAAATATGTGGATTTTTATACAATTAAAGGGCAATAACTCTTAATTTACAAATAAATCCAAATGAAATTGTGTGTACACAACCACATTATGGTGATCTAAATTCTGTTTAAGTTTCATAGTTCTAGGTCAAATATATCAAAAGTTATGATGCAGAAATTGCCATATTTATAGTACCCTATACAGTTAACACTAGAAACTTCTAAGGGCCATAACTCTGGTGTTACTTGGGCAATCTGACTGAAACCTGACGGGCCGCAAGAACTCATTGTGGTGACCATGTATATGAAGTTTTAAATAAATATTCCCAACCATTTCCTAGATATGGCTCCGGACGGACGGACGGACGGACGGACAACGCCAAAACTATATCCCTCCGACTTTCGTCGGGGGATAATAATCATATGAGTATGTCTGTACCAACGCGATAGGCTGATTCCTTTCCTTTCCTTGTTACACTCAACCTGGCATTGATATTTGGTATGAATTATTTCATACTGCACACTGTTATAACGTTGTGAATTAAATAAATCTGGGATGAAGCGTTAATAACATGCTGTATGATTGTAAAGAAACCGATCCTTTGGCATTTTGCAAGTGCGACGGAATGAATTTACACGTCTAATCTAAGATTTACTGACTCATAAGCAAATAATTATTACACATTAGTCTCATGAAGTGTCGTCTCCAAAATTCTTGTCCCTTACACTGATGTGCACGGTGCAAAAACAATTCCAGAAGTAAATATATAAACCTCTTAAGGAGGTAGGTTACCTTGTTACAAGGGTAAATTCAAATTAGTTGAAACGCAGCATTTTTTTTTGTATTTCGTGTAATTTGATATTTTAACTGCAGCAATCTCAATTTCGTTTATCTCTGTTCCTTCAGGTACAATTTTTATCCAGGTTTGAAGTACATGACCCTCCAAAGGTATTTTATAGAAGAAGGATACGGATATTTAACACTTTTCAGTGTACTTTGGTTTCATTGTTATCAGTAGAAGTCTGCATAATTGATAATTTTACTAGTATGCGCGTTAGCGTTCTAATATAAGCTTAAAATGTATATGTCGCGGGGCTCGTGTTTCCATGGTAAAGCATTTTCAAACGACTATGTATGAAAACGGGGTTTTCGACGGCTTCAGTGCCATTCTGTTAATAACCGACATGGAATATTTGGGTAATGTTATTAGTAAAGTACCAAGCACTTTACATGAAACCCTATTTTTCATAAAGTTTAAAGTCACCATGGCAACAGAGATGTTTAAAATAGTTTATATCTTGCTTTTTATCGCAATTTCGGATGAAAAAATATTGAATAAAATTATCTTTCTTGTTGATGTAGCTTTAAAACATTTCATTTCTAACGTAAGTAATATTTTCGTGTTATTTGCATTTTTTAAAACAAATTTCACGGCTTACAATTCTTACAGCAGTACCCCTCGTCTGACATTTTTATGAAAAATCGTTCTGCATGCTGCTATCATTCTCACTGATATTGTTGAAATGCAAATAAAAAGCCGAAGCTGTGTTCCTTAAATAGACCAGTGTCAACGCTTTTGAAGTTTACATTTAGATTTATAAGTCACGGGCTTCGTTTCCATGGTAACATCAATTTAATTCAAGAAACCACAATTTTCTACTGAAATTTGAACAATTTTAGAGCTTAGTTTTCAACGGAAACTGAAAAATAGGTATTACAAATCAAACTGACCAAATTTTATTTGAGAATGGCCGTAATAAGTAATATTTCATCCAACTATATTCCCAATAACATCAGTTACCATCATGCATTTTATTACATTCTGCATAAAATTTCAATATAACTACATACTAGAAGAAGCAAAATATTGATCATTATTCAGTCTGAGAGCGAAAGACTCATAAAAGATATTTTAGCAAATATTGGCTGTTTAAAACAGTTCAAATAAAGAAAATGCACAGAACTACGTACTTTCAAAACAAAAGCTATTATTTTTGCGCGGTAACTGACACGTAACGTCATGATGTCAATGACGTCATTTTAAGGCAACAATGTTTTGAAGCGTTTCTGCGGCAATTTATTCATCATTTCTGCATTATTAAAACATGAAGCATCAAATCGGAGACAGATTCATGATTCTTTAAGAAGAATGGATATACATACACATTTAGTTTGTCGTAAACGTCCTCGTAAATCGTCACGTTAGCTTCCGGTTGGGCATGCGCACATACAAATTTTAAGGTAACATACCTCCTTAAAATTATGAAATGAACATTTAAATAAATAGTAAGACAAACAGAACATAAGGATGTGTTTCTTGCAAATAATTACAAAAGGTGAAAGAGCAGCTCAACATTATTATTTTTATCTAAAGTCTGCTTAAGCCATCGCACATATTCATCGTTTTAAAATATATTTCGTTCTGTGAAATAAAATCTATTAGAAGTAAAATGCTTCCACACGAATAACAGCAGAGTCGGTTTTGACTGAGTCATTCCTTGTTCATGCTTGACACAAAAGTCACAAAAGTGTCTACATGCACTTTTCATGA
This sequence comes from Mercenaria mercenaria, assembly GCF_021730395.1. Taxonomy (NCBI): domain Eukaryota; kingdom Metazoa; phylum Mollusca; class Bivalvia; order Venerida; family Veneridae; genus Mercenaria; species Mercenaria mercenaria. The sequence goes on from NC_069368.1 coordinate 58,642,688, forward strand.
TCGCTTTATGCCACATTAACCTAGTTTATGTGTTTATGTCAAATACAATATCTGTAATGATTGACAAAGGAAACAATAAATATTGATAAAAGCTATACTCATAGGACACAAACTGTGTTCTGTCTTTATCGTCAACATTGTATGGAATATAATAGTTATTTTATCATTACTGTTTGTGCGTGTACGAAATAAAGCAAATGCTCAAGGACCTTAAGATGATACGCAAGTTTTACTAACTAACCTCTTTCATTTCTATACTAGCCATTCGCTTCCAGTGTAAACATTTATATTAATGATGTTGCAAATTGAAAACAAAAGGACAGCGTAGCGTAACAATAATTACCTATGTCGTATAATGCTGATAATAGCTGTACTGCTACAGTCATGCGCTGATTTGCAAATGTTTGTTAAAAAGATGACTGAAAGACCTGTAAAATATTCAACAAAACAATGGAGAAAAAATATTCAGGCTCTGAGTTAAAGTTGTCTTTGAGCAAAGGAATTTTATGTCTTTGTAAGGAAGTAAGAAAGTTTGAATATTTTTAAAAGACCTGAATGCCAATTTCTTTTCAGAGTCAAAATGCTTTCTGTAATACTTTTGTTATTTCAAAATTAATAAGCACTGTATTGTGAAATACGCAGGACAACTAAACACAGGCTTCTTTGATCACTTATTAAAATAAGCAGCAGTTTATATTAAATCCTATTAATACTTTGACCACATTCATATATAAATTATATAACTAAAAACCTTATATAAATGAGGCACAGGCAGTGTTGCAAGCCGCAAATTGATGTTCAGGGACAAATAAAGAGACCCCTCAAAGATTTGAACTGTGAAACGGCTATGGTGCATGCTGGCGTATATTTGGAGATATAATCCAGAGATATGTATATCATCAGACAGCGTGTCTGTACTTCCGATAGAAACTTTCTTCTAAAATAGTCTAAGGGCTTACTTGCAGACTTTAAAAAGTGCATGGTATGTAGTCTTTAGATGGCGGCACGATTGGTACGCCCATGAAATAATTACTGTATATACATTTATATATTAATACATAATAAGGTACAACCTATTGTTGAAAAGGAGTGTACGTAAAACACGAGCTGCACGAGAAAAAGGAAATATAAATTTGTGTAAATATAAATTAGTGTATTGGAAAGTTTTACCTGATCAAATGTAAGTTTACATACTTTGATACTGCACTGTTTACAAATTTATTCCATATAAATATACACGGATACCCTAAGCACCAATGATTTCTACAATGAAATAATCGATATGAATAATCAGTCTAAGGTCAACCATCGCGGTCAAGTTGCGACTACTATATGAACAATTTTTATAGTATAGTTTTAGTATAAAACTACCAAATTATTATTAATGAAAACGGAAAAAATAGGTTTTACAAATCAAACTGCTCAATTCGTATTTGGAAATGACCATACTAAACAAATTTGCACCCAACTATATTCCTAATAACATCAATAACCATCATCCATCATGGCATTTCAATATAAGTACATAAAAGCCGCAAAATATTGATCATTGTTCAAAGCGAAAGACGCATAATAAGTAATGTTCAGAATTACATACATTCAAAATAAAAGCTATTGATTTTGCGCGGTGACTGACACGAAACGTCAAGACGCCAATGACGTCATTTTAACGCAACACGTGATTCATTCATTATTTCAGCACTATTAAACCATTAAGATCAGTGACAGGTTAATGAATATTTTTCAGAAGACTGAATATACAAACATATTTAGTTTGTCGTAAACGTTATTGTAAATCCTCGCGTTAGCTTCCGGTTGCGCATGCGCACATAAAATTTGTAAGGAATACTACCTCCTTAATAAGTGACTAACAGAAATCAGCAGAAATTTTCTAATGCTATAGCAATTTTGCAAATATAGTAAAACCATTTATTTATTATTTTATTTTGTTTGGTTTACCGTCGAACCGACACAATTATAAGTCATATGGCGACTTTCCAGCTTTGATGGTAGAGGAAGACCTCAGGTGACCCTCTGAGCTTTATTTCATCATGGGCGGACACCTGGGTAGAACCACCAACCTTCATTAAGCCAGCTGGATGGCTTTCTCATAAGAAGAAGTCAACGCCCCGAGTGAGGCTCGAACCTACATCGCTGAGGGGCAAGTGATTTGAAGTCAGGGACCTTAACCTTTCGGCCACGGAGGCACCAAAATCAGTTTCATATTGTTGACCGGTTGGTGATAAATATGTACCATATACGATAGTAAAGCAAGAAGGTAGAGTGAAACCGCAAGAAGACTGTCAATAACCTTAAAACAAATCATACCTCATTCCCTTTAATTAATTCAGACAACATAAAACAGTTAGCAGACTTAATAAGACAATTAATTAGGTCAGTGGTAAAAAACAATTTACGATACGTTGGTGCAATCCTTATCAAATTCAATGTCAAACACATGGTTAAGTCACCAGTCCTGCTTTAATTATATACATTTTTGTAGTATACATTTTGATAACACATGTTAACCCGAGTCATTTTTCCTTACATACATTAGTGCAGAAAAATCTGTTGTTGATTTTTCCTTAATCAATACAGTTTTTGGTCATTATACCTAAGCCTAAGCAGACAGATCTATTTCAGTTTATTTAGTTTGAGTTAAGGGAGCAAGGTAACTGAATATCATAAATAAAGGTAATACATACATAAACCTCATAAGCAAACATTAAATAATTAACATCATGTAATAGTTTCTTTTTGCATCCTTACCATGATTGCATCATATTTTACAACGTACGTATGGTATTATTCAGAAACGTATAATGCATCATTCAAAATAGCGAGAGTGTAGCATGTGCATATTGTCATTATATTTTCGAACGTGCGTATTAACGACAACATTGCACTGTTTTATCCTCTTTCCAGATCAATATAACTTCATTAGGGGAAGCTGCCTGATGTTTTATTCCATTCTATCAGTTGTATTTCATATCGCGTGTCGCTAGACAGGAAATAATATAAAATGTTTGTACACTTCTTCCTTTACCACTTGTTTACGAAGTTCAACCTATACTTTGAGTAAGAATGTATGGAAATTACAATGAACTTGTAGATGACAAGCATTTTTATAATCAACACGCTGGATGTAAAAAGAATTAATTTACAACATATTTATGTATATAAATTTGAGAGAATTGTAGATTGTTTGCTAACTACTATTCCCATGTTACTACTACATCCATGTGTATGTGGAGACAATAGTTTTACTTTGCATTTTTATCGAAAGCCATTACGGTTTAGCAGTATATCACAAAACAACAGATTTTTTAGTGAATGAACAGCATCTTGACACACAACTTGTCTGTCCAATACATGTTTTACTGCTCTGTCCCACAGAGTTGGATACTTAAAATATTCTAAATAAGTTGTCCCCCTTTAAATAAGAATGACATTTGTTTGTTTTTGGTTTAACGCCGTTTTTGAACATTATTTCAGTCATGTAACGGCGGGCAGTTAACCTAACCAGTATTCCTGGATTCTGTACCAGTACAAACCTGTTCTCCGCAAGTAACTGCCAACTTCCCCACATGAATCAGAGGTGGAGGACTAATGATTTCAGACACGATGTCGTTTATCAAATAGTCACGGAGAACAATACGCCCCGTCCGAGGATTGAACTCCGTAGGCCAACGCTCTTACCTACAAAGCTAAGCGGGCGGGCAGAATGCCATTTGTAAAGAAATAAATGTAAACAATTGTCAAAAACAATGTTTTACCTAGTAATGTAAATTTTAAACACTCGTACGATGTTGCAAATGCATCAAAACGAAGACATGTAGCAGCTTTTTAAAAATGGTTTTTAAAGGCGCTGGACTGTCCAGAAGTGTGGCTATTCATGCAGTCCCTTTCCGGAATTCAATAAATACAATGGTTTTGTAGAATAATATAAATGTTTTATATGCTGTTAAATTTTCATGTAAAACAATGCTTGCTTTCTATGATTTGATGACGTTCGAACTTTTTTCTCCGAAACATGGACCTATACCTTATTATTAAAAAGTAAAATAAACGCATTATTCTAAATGTATCAAATATGGTACCGTAGAATATTCTTATAGCATCTTTAACCATTTTGACTTCATAGTCAACGTGACAAACTAATATGTCTTTAAAGTTGTACAAGTGACAACCAATAAAACAAATAGCTGTCCGTAAGACAGTCAATGCTCGAATATTCGAAATCAGAATATTACCCTAGATGTTAAAATATCTATAGAGTTTCAATACAATAGCTGCGTTAGTTTTGAAACATGCTTGCAAAACTTTAACTAGGATTTTATAAGTCAAAAGGGGGCATAATTTGCCCAAGCTACATGTAAAAGGTATGGGACTTGACCCAGTGAGGTTGGTAATTGACCTAGAAAAGGAAAAAAAAGAAGTTTCAAAGCTATATGTCTTTAGATTATAGCTATACGTACTTGCATGCAAAACTTTAATCAATGTGTGACGACGACACCGACGCTAGAGTAAGTATAATAGCTCGGAGGCTCGGACTGTTGTTTGAATAGTCAAGCTAAAAGTCATTGTAAAAGTGTCTGTAATACAATTACAATGTACGAGAAGTAGTCAGGCTCTACACATTTGTTCTCTTTATATGCAAATAGTATAACTGCTACAGTTATAACCAGTTACATGTCCACCAGCTACTGTACTTATTTGAAATTGCATCACGTCAAGTAGTACACAGTTAGAGGCTATTTAATACCCATAGAATTGCGCTTAGCCTAGTGGCTCAGTCAACGTTTGAACGTCTTAAGTGTAAAATAATTAATACCTGCAAATGTAATAACATAAATTTCTGCGATAGAAAATAAGCTGAACTCCGTTTCTGAATATATTCATAACATTTTTTTGGCGTCTCATTAAATTTGAATTATATAACACCGTTTTGTAAAGAGAAAACTGATGCAGTGCATTTCATAGATTAGAGAAAAAAATAATCAACATCAAATCATAGAAAGAAAGGGTTGTTTCATATGAAAATTAAACATCATATCAAACATGTATATTACTCTTCAAAATAATTGTCATTTTACTGATATGTACATTAAATTCTGGAAAAGGACCGCATAAAAAGGCGACACTTTCGGACAGTTCAATTATTTATGTGTTTCGATGATCTATCCCTAGACCGTATGTGACCAACAGAAATCAACAGAAGCTCCAACAATAGGACTCTTTTATGCTATAGCAACTTTGCAATGTAGTCAAGTCAGTCTCAAATTGTAGGGAACATATTGCTGACAGTTTGGTTATAAATGTGTTCAAAATAAGATAGTAAAGCAATAAGTTAGAGTAAATGGATGGACAAAAGTCGTCACAAGGCGCCCGTCAATAACTTATAAACGATCATTACCTCGTTCCCTAGAATTAATTCAGGCTACATACTCCTGGTAACATTATGTTTAAATGTGATATATGGATTTTAGTATCATGTGCTTTAAAACTCTTTTGTAATTCTTTTAAGGATGGCCATTTACACGTTTTTATTATTGATTGATATGCTGTTATATTTTATGTTTTGTAAATGCATGAGACTAATAAAATAATAAATCTAAAACAGTTAGCAAAATGATATAAGATAATTAGGTCAATGGTAAAACAATTAACGATACGTTGGTGCCATCCTTATCAATTTCAATGTCAAACACATTGTTAAGACAAGAGTTCTGCCATAATTATATACATTCTTATTGTACACATTTTGGTAACGCATGTAACCCGATTCAGTCACTTTTCCTTTCATACTATATAGTGTAGAACATTTCTGCTATTGTTTGTATTTTCTAAATTGATAAAGTTGTTGAATACAGAAGGTAGATCTATTTAAGTTTATTATGTCTCCCACACCACAGTGGTGAGAGACATATTGATTTACTCCTGTATGTCCGTCCGTCCGTGTGTCCGTCTGTCATAAATCTTGTCAGCACTCTAAAAAACAAAGACAAATATCAAACAGGGAATGCCACGTACCAAAATCGCAGCCTCCCCAAAACGAAACCTACAGCACGCAGACGTGCACACCACAAACACACACACACACACACACAGCCAACACACGAGGACAAAACGAACAAACAAAGGACCACAGTGGGGCACCGCCTTGGAACGGTCAAAGTCAAACATTTCTCATGCGATCTTCACCAAATTTGAACAAAATGTGTTTGCCAATAAGTCCACGGCCAAGTTTGATAACTAGCCAAATCGGCCCAGGCCCTTCGGAATTATGGCCCTTGAATTACTGATCCGAACCACTCATCCAAGTCCACTTTGAATCACTAAACCAAAACTTACTGAACCACTCATCCAAGTCCACCTTGAATCACTAAACCAAAACGTACTGAACCGAGCGGCCCTTTGTATTATTGAACCAAAACTTACTCCTGACGTGTACTTTTGTACTATTTAAATGATTAGGCAGTTGTGGGAGACATGCGCTTTTCTCAAAATTAAAGCAGCTCTAGTTTAGTCTGAGTTTACGCAGCAAGTTAATTGAATATTTTAAGCAAAAGAAAAACAAACATAAACCTCATAAGACAAACATAAAGTAATAGTCATCAAAGAATGTTTTCTTCTTCCAACCTTACCATGATTGCATTATATTTTACAACGCACATATGCTATCATTCAGTTACGTATAAAGCGTCATTCAAAATAGCGTGTTGACTGTAGCATGTGCATATCGTCATTATTTCTTCGAACGTGCATATTAACGACAACTTTGCACTGATTTTCTCCTCTTCGCAGGTCATTAAAACTTCATTAGCCGGAGCTGCAAGATGTTTCATTCCGTTCCATCAATAGTAATTCATATCGCGTGTCGCTAGACAGGGGAAAATATAAAATATTTGTACACTTCTTCCTTTACCGCTTGCCTATACGTTGAGTAAGAACTGTGTATGAAAGTTACAATGAACTTTTAGATGATTTTTATAATCAACACGAAGGATGTAAAAAATATGGTTTTGAAGCATGTCGCACACTTTAAGATATTCGCTAGGTACCACAGATTAATTGTAACATACTTTGAGCTATTTTTTATGAAACAAGATATACAGTTTATATCTTTTTGATCTAAAAATTATAATTAATATTTTTCAAAACTTGCACATCACGAACTTTTTCCTATACCTACTTGTTGATGTAAAAGGTAAGTATAGCTACATATTTTCAAATTCATATGACGTGTGTAAACTGTAGCAATGTATACAAAACTTGACATATGACATTATGTCTACTTTTAGATTCTTAATTTATACATAATCGTAATTCAAATTATACACATCAACTTAAGGAGTCCGATTTGTTTAAAACCAGGCACATGTCTCAGAAACACATGTTCCTACATTTCGTACAAAATAAAAAAAATATGTGGGCAATGCTCTTACCAAATCATCAGAAAGGATACTAACTGAGTCGGAGTAGAATATCAATGCAACATTACAAAAGTGTTTCGAAGACAAAATTACTGTACACACAGGAGTCATAAGATGAGAGCGTATTGGCAAATGGCAAACAGATGATTAAATCGTCATAACATACAGATGTAATGGTTTACAATAAATACGTAAAACGCGCATATAATTTTAATTAACCATTTGGACTAAAATATCTATTGATTCTAGCCTCTCGGAGTTGATATGGTTTAACAATCCCTGGTTTCACACATCATAAACATTCGTGAAAAAGTAAATCATTTTCCCCCGATATAGTAAATATGTTCATCTTTTTGTTCATCACTATTTTCAATACAGTACACTGGGGATTTTAAGAATGAAAATATAATTAAGTACAATAAGTCAAAGTTCTGGAAGCAAGACAATTTATCACCTGTGAGGCAGAGCGTAATTCCATAAAGTCATATTTAATCCATTGGTTGGTTAATGAAGTTAATTATAACTCTAACATGAGTATCTTTATGAATCATCAAGGTATTTTTACATTGTTTTTTTTGTGTTTGACAACAGAGCAGACTCGAAACAGAGTAAATAGCACGCACATCAAGCCCCTACAAAACCAATTCAGTTTACCTAAAGCATGCTTTCGCGCCCCTTTTTCTCACACCTCAGTGATTTAAAAGTCTATAAAACAGTTTATAATGAACAGATAGATATTTCTTTAAATGAGGTTTATTTCTGAAATTAAAGATTTATTAACTGCTTGGTTTGTTAATGTCAGCATAATTTCACCTTGAAAGCAAAATTGTGAAACACTTCGATGATTATAAAAAGCTGACTTTATAAAAGTAATTATAAAAGAAAGTGAAATGTTATAAGATTTAATATCTCAGGCAAACCATATTGGACAAATTTCTATTTTTCAGAGAATATGTACAAACAGTCTGAATGAACATTGGTATATTTATTATAATGATTCAAACAAAAAAAAAAATATGTGGAATGCATGTCCACGCCACAGAACAATTCATATAGAGACAAAGACAAAAATCCAAATGAAAAAGCCTCATTCAATGAACGAGCTCGCTCATACAGTAATCCACGCAGAAAAAAGGGGCACTTATCCACACAGAAAAGGGGCACAAAATGACGTGTGTATGCTGAAACTCTAGGCCAACATTACATACTTAACATATATGCTGTTCAAATGCACAGCAACTTTTACAACCTGTTCCTAGTCCTGAAAATAAATGTTTCGTCAGGAAAAGCTGAGTATGAAAATACTTACGTAGCATTTTTTTTCATATGGCTGACGTATAATGAAATTCTGTTGATTTAATTCGGTGTCTTACCCACAAAGTTTTATCATATTGTGTCTTTTAACCTTTTGGTAATTTAGGAAAGTATTATTTTCGGCCCTGGCAGGAATCTGGACAGAATCATCGACCTTCATTAAGTCATCTGGATGGAGAATATCGGACAAAACTGATGCGAATGGAGCGTATGGAATGTTGCACATTGGAACAGATTCAGTCAAAGTAAGTCTGTTTTTAGTTTGTTTACGTTTATTCAATAATCCACAAAATATAGTGAACTCGCCCACTTCTAAAAGCTCAGTAGGGAGAGTGCCGATCTACGGATCGCTGGATCGTGAGATAAATCATTGGGCTGGCCGTAAATTCTCAGTGACGATTTGATAAAAGACATTGTGTCTGAAATCATTCGTCTTCCTCCTCTGATTCATAAGGGGAAGTTGGTAGTTACTTGCGAAGAACTGGTTTGTACTGTTACAGAATCCAGGAAATACTGGTTACTAATAGGTTAAATGCTCGCCGTTACATAACTGAAATACTGTCGGAAAAAACGGCGTTAAACCCAAAACAAAGAAACAAACAAAAACAAATTATAGTGTGAAAGGTTTCGTTACCGGACACAATGTACACGGTGTGTATGCATATCGAATCCCTCTCTGTGGTAAATGAGAAAACGGATCCCTCTCCGTTTGTGCACAGAACCTTCTTTGCGCTGAAAATGAAATTCAACGTCGCCGCTTTGACAGGGAGGTCGGAAAATCAAATTTTAACTCTGGTAATCAAAATATATATACAATAAATAAAATAATGTTTAATAGATTTGAATTTGCTTTAAACGTAGTTCATCTCATTGGTGGATAATCGACAAAGTTAATTTAAACAAAATATACTTTTGATAGGCAAAAATAAAGCAGACATCACATTCAAACAGAATATGTATGTCTGTTGACTGCCATTTTTATACTATTTTTATAGCTGTTTCGCTATATATTTCTCATTCTCAGTTGATTAGGATAACGCATGTGAAATACCCCTTGCTCACTTAAACATTATTGAAACACTCGTTGACACGTTGTCAAACATTTTATACATGCATCATACACACTTTTTTCGTAATAAAGCAAATAAAACAGTATAAAGGAAATATTATTTTTATTGTTTACTTTTAATTAAACTGGTATCACATGACCTCTGTTTGTTTAGTTCTGCCCATTGTTTTCTCGTTTAGGGCAAACCAATTATTTTAAGTGGGGACCATACACCGCTTTTCATGGAATTACACGCTAGTGTATCATTGAAGGTTTCATGTGTACCGCCGTATGAATACATCTGCGGATGTTTCTAAATTGATTTTTGTACTTGTAACATGTGTAAATGTTGAGTTCTGCTCAACCCGGGGCTAGAGGGCGTGGACTGTAGCATGCATTTTCGCTATCGTACATGAACAGGCTCAATCAAACCGAGCCTGCAACATTTTTGTTTTTGTCGTGTTGAGCGACCTGTGGAGTTTCCACTTTTTCTATTCAATTGTGAAATAATTAAGATGGTCCGCCATTAGATCAGGGAAGTAATGAAGTGGCATTCATGAACAAATATCAATTCTTTAGCTTTTCAGTGTTAATTGTTTCCACAAGTGTAGGAGTCTGCAAACCGTTATCGACGAAACATTTAGAATTGTGACAGCTTGCATTATGAATAAGCAAAATGCAAACTCATGGGAATAAAACAAAAACAATATATAAAGCATTTAAGAATTTGACATTTTCAATTTTCGGTTGGCATTCTATGAATCCATAATTGAAAATTAAAGGGAAATTGGTATATGGCCAGATGCTACTTGTTTGTTCAAGTATTATGACTGCAAATAACAAACAATATATTCTTTACTCACAAATAGTGAATTTTTCAAAACCAAAGTCAACATTATTCGAGGCACATTATTTTGCAGTCATATAAAGTACGGTGCCTACACGCAGCTGTGACCGCAATGCCCACCTTTATAGTGCTCACTTGGATTTCATCAGTGACAAATGCACAGAACAAACGTCCGTCAACCGAAATATAAGACAGAACTCAGAATAAAATCCAAGTACTCTTTATTTTTCTCCGAAACAGTTACAAGTTGCATAAATGTATATTCATATTATACAATTGTATATTCATATTATACAATTTTCAGAAACTTACCTTTCAAAATTGATATCAAATTGTAAATATTATTTCCACAAAGAGGTTTTAAATAATGCTTTTTCAGTTGTAAAAATTTAATCTTTGTTTTTCACAAAATCTAGAAACAGGAGAAAACCATATGTTTAGAAGAAGGTATCTGTGGTTATTGAGCCTGCATTACAAAAACAATTTTAATAACTTATTCCGTAATTATACCTTAACTACAGTCCTTAAAGATATCTCAGTGTCTGAATAAATTTGGTACACTAATTTGCAGTTACCGCTACTGTTTTCATCAGAAAACTGTGCTATTCAAAACCTGTTATTACAATAAACTATGCACTCCGAGTAGGATATCAAACAAAATGTTTTATCATCGGCTATCAATCAATATTTTATAACTGTGTGACGTATAAAGCTTAAGCGCTTTAGAAGAAGTTGTGTATTTCTAGATATTTAAATCTGACTACATATCACTATGTTTATTTATTACTGGATAACTGTAAAGACTATCAATAAACAGTGGTGATAAATCACAACTTGTTTCCAAAAAAGCGACATGTCAAATATTTTTTTCACGTGTCATGCACAATAGATATGTGTAAATTAAGGTGAAAAAAAAAGAATGACATATCTGTCTTATTGAGGTTTTTAAAACGTAATGGTTCAAATACCTTTCGTTTCAATCTGCCATACATAACTATGATATTTACAGAATAACGGTGCGAGAACAGTATGCTACGTAGCATCATTTACACTTTTATTATAAAGATCTATGAGTTTGTTTCTGTATCATGGATTATTTATTATAGGACATGAATTTTATGTTGCCTTATTTATGCAATTTCTTAAATAATATGTTCCAAAATCTAGCATACCAGATGTTGTGTACCGGTATTCAGTAAACCACATGCTTGGTTTGAGAGAAGTCAACCTCGATTGAGATTCTATTTGCGTGGTAAATTTACTTTATCGACTGGCTTAATTGAGATTGGTATAGCTTCAAATAGCTGATGCTGTTTAAAATTACTGGCTTTTAACGAAGTAAAATTATCTTCCAGGAAACATACCATTATTTTGTTACTTTGAAAAGTATGCTTCTTGTTTAATGATTGTGCATCTGAGTTTAGCAATACCGAGTCCGTACCAATCATATGCAATTCCAATGACATTACTTTTTACCTTTGAGGTCAGCTTGGTCTCCCGTCTCACAGTTCTCAGTTGTACCTGACAATTTAATTCACTTTCATAGTATCTTTATCTGTAAAATATTTTCTCTTGTGAAATTCATTACATTATGCACGGCTTTTATGTCAGATTCGTAACTCATAAATTATATTTTGAGATTGTGATTTTAAAACATGGAGTTATACCGACTATTTACTGTAACGATTTGGCCGGAAACAAACCTTATGTTTCATTATCCCTCACACGAGTAGACTCAATCAAACAGAGTATTCTCATAGTTTGTTTAAAAAGGACCTTACTTCCAAGGAATAGTATGAATTGTATTAAATAATTCAACAGCAGTCTATGAGTTCCGTATGACGTGTGAACACATTTAAATACTCGTTATATATTCTGGTCCTTAGAGGTCACTGAGTACTTTTACTTTATAAATCTACGTTCGCTAGGGGGCGTCAGGGATGTTGTACATTACAAATCTCCCGTAAATACACTAAGCTTAACCGAGTCTTCTACTGGTTTGCTTGGCTGTGTTATATGCTTCTAATCTCATTATAAAATCTGATTTAATTACAAACTCAACATACTTTCATCCAAAAGCATAAGAGGTTTAGATCTGTTTGTGATTGTCAAGTCAGATATATGAAAGGCATGTCTGCAAACAACTACTGCTAGTATTAATAAGCCCAATGCAATTCTACCGCTTGCTGTTTTGTTATTCAGGTTTAGCTGAACCGATCGTTATTATCTTGCTAAATATACTCGTTGTTCCCTTCCAAGGTGGTGCCCTACTGTGTTCCTTTATTTGTTCGCTTTGTTCTTGTGTGTTTGCTTTGTGTGTATGTTGGTCGAGTGCGCGTCCGCTTGCTGGGTTTACCTTTTGGGAGGCTGCGGTTTTAGAACGTGGCTTTCTCTGTTGGATATTCATCTTTGTTTTTGTGTTTCAGTCGTCTGAAAAGGTTATGGAAAAACTCCAGGTGAAAAGAAACACTTATGTAACAACCATATACATTTTCAAAATATTTCAGTCACCTTTAATTTAAACGGGATTTGACAATACAAATTTTAACTGAATTGTCATAAAGTAATTTCTAAGACTTTTTTCTCAGGACTGTTATTAATATGGCACTTCGATGACATACCTTCTACAGAAGCATTTTGCTAATGCTTCAGCTCATATCCAATAATATAAAATGGGATTTCTCGGCACGTGCACGGGCATAATCTTATTTCTGGTGATTATCAAGTATACATCGTAACATAAACATGATAAATATCTTATAACGAAATGCACTCGAAAAACGATCAAGATACATTTTTCGGGAGAATGTGTTGTGTTTGAAATATCTGTCGAAAAGACTAAACTTTTGTCGTTAAAATAGCAAAATACAGCAAGAGAGACAAAACGCAAAGTAGGACAACTACCAATAGAAACTATAATGGAGAAATATAAGACAGGTTGCTTCTAATATCCGCCACGAAGCAAAATTTAAGCAAGTTGAAAACCAATACAATCAAAATCACCTTAACTTTAAACAACAAGCAGAGGAAACAAATTGTGATATAAACACTGTATGATGGTGCTCGGGAGAAATCCACGTACAGGTGGGCTAAATTGACACCGATTATTTGTCTGTTTGTTCTATACGGCAAGGCATCACATAATTGATCTGAATTTTGTAATAAAATTCACGAATAATAGGATTAAATTTACCCCACCTGTACAAGCAACATCATTACTGAGTTAAGCCATTTTAATGGAAAACTACCCTCACGAATAAATAGCATATGGAAACAAAGGTGATAGAGAAAATTTCAGGCGTGTAATTTAAATATTATCCAAGTTAGCGCAATTACAACAGTGACCGATCATAAAAGTCGACATTGTTGTTGCCAATGTGTAGTTAGCTTTTTCAGCTTAAACTTTTCGGCTTGGGTGGTTCGAAGACTCTCGCTTTCGTAAACTTGGGTATGGCTTAGTCACCTTTTGGATATGATGGTTGCTTTTAAATTTTGTCTTTTGACAGTGACTGTGATATTCAAGATCAGTAGCCATGGATCCCCTATCTGATTAATTTATTTAGCTCTGCCAGTTGTTTTTTAGTTTAGTGTTCGTCTATTATCTAAATTGGATACTTTACGCTGCTTTTCATAGAATTGTATTCTAGTGAATTATTCAAGGATCCATGTATACCGCCGTATGAACACATGTCCCAAAATTGTATTTATGAACTTGTAACATGTGCAAATGTTGAATATTGCTCAACCCGGGCTAGAGCATGCATTTCCACTAGCGTCCATTAACAGGTTTATATGAACCGAGACTAAAGCATTTTGAATTTGTCGTTGGTTTCCACTTTTTTTGTATTCACTATTGATGCTACCAGTGGTAGTATGAAAGGTAAAATATCATAAATGTTTATAATAAAAAAACTTGTAAAGTCTCTTTGTGGTACAGTTAGCAATGTATCAAGTTTTATATGTTTTTGTGTAATTTTGAATTCCAATAAATGGTAGAGAGTTTTAGTTGATTGATATCAATCCTGACTTTTAATACATTGAATTACGTAATCATCCACAGCATTTGTATCGTCTAGTGGTGATTACTGATAAGTTTTCAAAGTTTTCATTTCATTTTGAAATTTGTAGTAAATGCGTAACAGTAATGTTATACGTACTGATGCTTTACTTGCATAAGCTAAAGCAAAATTGTGTATAGAACATACATATATATTTCATTAATGGTCAAGGTGTGTACTTGTATTGAGGAGGTAACATGGAAAAATTTATCCGTAGAATTTTATTCAACTTTGCATTAATTTTAGATATTCATTTTCATTCAGTAAGGGTTTTATGTTCTGCATTTTCTTTCTTACACGATATCATCAGTTGATTGAATCAAATCGGAGAAACATCATTCAAATCTAATACATGAAGGAAATCTACATTTTTGACTTTTAGGGAAAAAATTATCATCAATAACTTAACAATTGCAATTTATGATATGACATGACGGCTGATTAATTACAATTACAACTGACAGGGCTTTTAAGCGTTATGTTTAAATCAGAAACGGTATTACTGTAAATTGGACTGGTTTATTATATTTCTAACAGATGAGAGGTGCTTCCGAATTCTTGAAATAACTAGGAATCTGGAAACTATGAATTTGTCTCTAAAGAGTGAAGAGTTTTTATGACCCATAATTTCGAAAATTATTCTTGGTCTAAAAATATATATACCAACATATTCTAAAATTTGAAAAATTTAAAGAACATTCTACAACCCATCTTAAACATAATAATTATTCTACAAGTTATTAATTTCCAGTAATAAAATAATTGATGTTTGGTAACAGATATAATTATTTACCATATGTATAAATTTAATAACACAATTTTGCCTATGGAATGAGTTAATATAAGAACGATTGTATTACATTTATCAAAGAATTACATTGACAGATATTTATTTAGACAGAATTCAATAGAAATGCAAGTTTGTTAAATTATTATTACATCTCTTTATCTATCTTGGTCGCGCAACTAGGATAGAATTAGAAATAAACGAATGAAGCTTGACACTGTTTTAAAACTTAATTTTCATAGAAATGATAAAACATACATTTTAAATAGGAATCTGACTCTATGTAACGGGTCTTCTTACTGAATATACTAAAAATGGAAAATGTCATATAATGTTGCTTAAATGTGATTGGCCACATTTTCCCGTTTTGTTTTATCTTAATTGGCATCGAACACACACTATAGCTCATTGTAAACGAAACTAATTGTTTACTCTACGTGGGCAGGCTATTTAGCCATCGATCCCCTAACTTTTACAGCTGTAAGCAAATTTCGTTCCAAAATAAAACCTTTTCAAGTAAGACACCGAAATAAATTTCCATGCTATAGTTTGCTTGTAATTTCACTACAAGCTACTAAAGTGGCATCTGGCGACAAAACTAACAAAGACATGAAATTGTTTTATTTGTAGCTTTGCATTATTCACTTTACTCATACTTCTAGAGACAGAATTTTTAATTACTGTTATATAGCATCTGCGCCAGAACTATTTCTAGACTTTTGCTGATTTTGCAAAACCTTACGCACAGTCTACGAAATTTGTCCGATATTTACAGAAACATTCAAGGTTGCTTCTTCCTTTGAATAATTATATTTTTGACATATATTCATTGTACCCCCCGAACAACAAAGTTGTCTGACTCTCTTTCCGTCCGTCCGTCTGCCCGGCCGTCCGTAGACACAATCTTGTGCGCACCAATGCTCCTCGTTCCCTTGACGCAATTTAATGAAGCTTCACACAAGTGATCAGTAACAAAAGTAGGTAGTTGTGTATGGAGCATGTTAGGTTCTATCAGAAATTTATTTTGCAGAGTTACTGGCCTTTGTTTTTTGTTACTATACTATATACATTGACATAATCTTGTGCGCACCAACTCTCCTCATCCCCTTCACACAATTTAATGAAACTTCACACAAGTAATCAGTAACAAGAGAAGTTGTGCATGGTGCATGATAGGTTTTTTTTTTTCAGAAAAAAATGCAGAGTTGCGGAACATTGATATTTAATTGTTACTAAGGAATCGATCTTAGGCATACAGACACTAAATAGCCTGAGCACCTATGAAAAAATGGTAGTCGCATAATGGCGGATTCAAATAGTTCTCAGTTTTTTTTGCTGTAAGAAGGATTTTTCCTTGAAATCATTGCTATATATTGGTTGAAATCATATTGCATGCCTATACTTGACATACTGGTAGCATTTGCATGTTGAAAAAAGACTCCAAACTGATTTAACATGTGAAATTTATTCATACACCCCTACCCTAAATTGTGATTGTCATTTCAGTGTAAAAATTACGGTGTGTCCGTTTGACCAGAAATATTTTTCTTGCATCAAACATGACCCCTACTTTTCTTTGGATATTTTTACAGTATAAATGTTGCTCTACAAGAAAATGTAAGTTAAAGAAATTTAAAATGGGTCTAGGTGTGTATTGCAGCATTGTGAAAACTTGTCATTTTATATAGAATATATAGTGGTGGCTATTTAGTGTGTTATAACCTCTTACCGATTTTCGGGATCGAATCCCACTACGGTAACATACGAGGGTATCCAAACAACACATACTATCCAAATAAAAAAATATGGAGTTCCGGTTTAGACCATGGGCGTGCGACGACCCCGATGAAATTCGGGATATCACGGTCTTCGTTAATATTAATAAGCGTCCGTCAGATCAGTAGGCGAAACGCAATATGCGCACAATAAGATGTCTGGGACCCGAAAGAATATTCAAAGTAAGCTGTTAATTTTGTTGCGTCAGAAGCTAATCAGCCGGTAACGTGACTACACTGATATAATTTGTGATACAAACATGCTTTATTCAATACTGAGTAGCATTTTTTAAACGGCGACATTTTGAACATTTTTATATTTAGATTGAAAGTGGATACACGTAACACTGGCGCCGACATTTTTGAAATTTGAGGTAACAAAAATATTCTCCAACGAGTTCTTCAGCTCGGGGAATGAGAGAATAGATTCACCTTTGTGTCGCTTTTCAGATCGTATTTTAATTCCTTTCCGGTACTTTAGTTTCTTTGAACTTCTCTGTTACTAAGCCTATATTGAATTTTTAAAATTAAGAAGTCCGTGATTTTACTTGCAGGCATGACTAATTAATGGAATTATTTTACTTTTATATAGAATATGGACGGCACTGCCCCTCCAGTACAGCATGTGCATGATTGGACCTGTTGACATTTTTAGAAACTATCTTTCCATTGTATAATAATAATGTAAACAAACACCCCACCCATAAAAAGCATAGAAATTCCTTATTTTTTACATTTTTATTTATTCATCAATTTGAAATGGGCCTTTTAGATTATTGTTTCTTAAGGCTCACTGCATGCAGGGCTAGCGCTGAGTTGAAAAATGTTTGAGCCAAATTTTTACATCGCGGATCGAAGAGGCTCGCATGCTCATTAGCGTGTCCACGACAGGGCTTTGGTGGGGTTTTTGGGCTTTAGGATATTTCAAATGCTTAGATTGCAGCAGAAAACGCCATTATTTAAACTGAATGGTCTGTCCTTGTGTAATAATAAGCAAAACAGTGCATCAAGGATAAATTTATTTTTAACCTAATTTATATTTCTCAATATATTAACATGCCATGTATACACAGTAATTAAGTTGATCTTATGATTCTGCCGATAAGCTGTGCTCGGCCTAAATATAGGGAATCGGATCGGCTTCTACAAAGAGTTATAAAATAAACAGATCGGCAAATTGAAAGGCATATCTCGCCAACATCCTGTGACAAATGAATGAGATCTCGTTGTAAGCATCTGTTGATCATGATTGATCAAGTCAGCAAACACTTTGAAATAAGGTTAGGCCTAAAAAAAAATATGCCTGTTTCCTGTAACCTGACCGACCGTAAGTTTTTACCGCCGACCGCAATTTTTTTATGGTCGAGATTCTGATCATATCTTTATTGATTATAGGATAATTTAGTTGTACCCGACCTCGTCGCGCATAGTAACGAGCGTTCCTGGTTCCGTCGACATGAAACAACATGGCGAAAAGCCTGTTTGTCGGTAGACTCGAGGTTTCGGGTTTTCACCCGCGAAAATCGAGGTTTTCTTTGATGCTTATCGAGTTCAAAGGTTCTGCCCCTTGTCAATCAAAGTCTCGGTGAATTTCAATACTGTTTCGCCGCCACAACTGAAGTATGGCAGTAGGGCGGAGCGTCATATACTAATTAGCTACTGACAGATGTCAATCACGCCACGCGCCGACTGACACGTGGTCATCTCGCGGTTTGTATTTAGTACAATAATGTCCTTCATTATGAAAGGTGTTTATTGATCAATGTGTAAACGTTAATTAATAAACAATTCGTAGAAGAGCAGCCTATTATCATGTTTGTACCACTTGTTCAGGGGTCACGCTATCGGTTGCACTTTTGTGGCCCCGAAAATCTTTAATTGGCAAAAACGGCCCGAAGCTATGTCTGTCTGCAAAACTATGAACTTTGCCTGTTACACAATGTTTACTGAACAAAAGGAATCAGTGTAGAAAAAAACTTGTATGAACAACATCTGTTATTGAAAGGCGGGAGCAAATTTTCAACAATTTTATTTGATTACTATTTAGGCAGTTATTTGGCGATAATAAGGTAACTGAACACTGAAATGTTCTGACACCTACTTAAAAAAAAAAAAAAAAAAAAAATTCCTACCTACCAACGCCCATTTTTTTCAGCATGTTACAGGAAACAAACATATTTTTTTTAGGCCTTATTTTGAGTTTCGGATCATTTGTTTATCATGATAATGGTGCATTTTTAATGTTATTAGTATTTACAGTACTACTACAGGAGGAAGGAATGAATTTATGATTGAAAGTCTGAGAAATCAACAGTTTTCGTTTGAAAACGGACACAAACTGGTTTATTACGTGCCGGGCGTACCACCAGTTTTATACTTCAGTAAGCGTCTGTTGATTTGATTATGATTGATCAAGTTGGCAAACGCTTTGAAATAAGATAACACGCTAACACGAGATGACGCGGGATTATCCCAAGTTGCCATTCTGTGTATTTTATAGTTCTTTGGCTTATAGAAAAAAATATAGATTTTAAACAGGCTGGTAACATTGCCTGATCGGGCTTTCAACATAAAAACTAACATTTTTTTAAAAATAGTAAAGATATTTTTTTCAAACTTGGTTCTTCTGTTCATATGACACAAATTAAAATAAAAATAACTTGTTGCCTTCAGTTTTGGTAGAATTATTTCCCCTTTTCAGATTTTTATAACGCATAATTTTGAAGTCCAAAAAAATTATGTGTTAATGCATTACATATGCTATTGGCGTTTGTTTCGTATATTCCACACTCATTTGACACCGTGCAAATTGTCAACAGTCGGGATAGCGTTGATAAGCGCAACTTGGCGCAGACATGCAATTTCGGCTTGATCTTTCTTTGGAATATATGTAATACTGTTTACATGTCGTACTGATACAACCACATTTTAAAATAAATTTGTATTGATACGTCCACATTTTAAAATAAAGTCATATCTGATCCCTAACAAGTTCGTAATTACAAAAATACAGCCCTTATCTGGAGTTCTGAAGCATGCTCAATTAGTTGGTCAGAATTATGAAGGAATTGAATTCAAACTGTTCCATAAATGAAAGAGTTTAAGAGTTAGTCAGAACCATAATCATGCGAAGATGTAATTACTTGCACAAATCACAGGGCTCAAATTTTGACTCGCTAAATGCAAGTTAAGATAAAAATATTCACACAATTTATTTTGCAAATACAAATAATAGTCAAAATTGTTGCGGTTTTTGTTAATGTTTTGTAGATTCGCTTTCATTTGAGGATAACAGAAAACACATCTTTTTTGGTTAGCCATTTTTTGTTGAATGGATTACTGATTATAAAGAAATGTAAGTCTATCTTATAATTAAATCTAGAACGCAGGCTATCTTACTAATTCGTACATGTATACAGTTGAAACGCTATTTATAATATTAGGTACGAAAATTTGCCTTGACGTAGTTTCAGCCAGTAGTTAAGTTACGCCACCAATGATGCGTTCCGAATTACTTTGAAAGTCATTTTGAGTTATAACGCACAAAATTATACGCAAAGGAAAACTGTGCAAGCAATATTGATGTTCTAGCATGATTTTTAGGATATTCTAACATTCTTAATTGAAAGTCTAAATTTGCAAGTAGATTTCAGATTAAGCAACAAGAAAAAAAAGCTACAGTCATGCGAAAATTTGCAGTACGTTGGTCAAAAAGTTAAATTTGAGCTCTGCAAATGCAAACTGAAGCCGCTCACATTACTTTTTGGTCCGATGTATTCAGTTCCTGTTCTCCTAGGAATCCCCAGTCGAGCATGTCCCAAACAATACATGATGAAGTATTTTGAGGGTATGAGCTAGACCAGTTGTTTTATGGTTCAAAATTCAGCTTTAAGTTTAGGCATGTGAAATTGGTGTCAGGCTTGGAAAATTTTCTATCTGGTTGCCAGCATGGGTTAGTTGAAATCTGAATTGTGTATACTGCACACATACTCAAATACGTTTAAAGTTATACGTTTATGAATCATGACCGTCAGATACCAATAAACAATTGTAGCATTTTGTCGGCTCCTGTGTTCATACTAAACTGAGGAAGGCAGAACAGATTCTTCTAGCTGCTTTACCAGTCTGTTTTTGCCTTTTAATGATACCGAGCAAAGTGAAGGTCATTGACCATCAAGTCAAAAAGGTACCTGGGTTAAAGTAATGTTTGGCTGTTCTGGCTGGTCAGTTGTGTAAACAAACCTACTCATACAGTGACTTTTCTTTTTTTAAAACTGAAATTTTTAACCGCATTTACTTCGTTTCATTATACATTTTGACAAAATTTGCTACTGTTTTATTTTCATTAAAAAAAGTTTTATTTAACAAATTTTTCCCGCCATGCCAATGATATAATTGGGGTCATCTTATTGGCATGAAAATTCAAAAACTGCGAAAAGGATGTTAGCTTTTAGACCTTTGAAATTTAAAAACAGCTGGTTGTCCATGTTTTCTTAATTTGCTCACTTCTCACTATTTTCAAGCATCTTGGTCTATTATACAGAGTATTGTTGTACTGCTCCAAAGTGCTTGTTGACAGACTGGAACCACTTGCTTGCGGCTCATAAGGTATTTCTATCTTCCTGTTTATTATATAGTTGCAGCTGTGGGAAGCAGTTTCAATCATTCAAAAAGCATGATATACTGTGTATACAAATTAATATTTGTGTCAACAGATTTTTGCGATTGAGTCAGTGCATAGAATCAAATACCAAGGAACATTAGGCGTAAAAAAATTGTCTGTTTCCTGTATCCTGACCTACCATAAATTTTTGGCCCGACCCTAAATGGACGGTAGCCTTTGTCTTTGAGAACATTTTTTTCAACTTTTTGACAAAAAGTTGCAATTCTGCACTTTTTATGCTTTAAACATTGACAGTGATGTTATAAATCAACTTACTGATGCTCTAGAAGCATAACCCCCATATTTGTATTCATTTTTTGACACAAAAATAATTTCCAAAAAGTCTCCCTAAAAATAATTTTAAAAAATCCAAAGAAAAAGTTTTTCCGACCTACCTACCCTAATTTTTTTTAGCATGTTTACCAGAAACAAAATTGTTTTTTAGACCTAAGTAAAGACTCCATTCATTTTCTTGATGATAAAGCATTTCTGACAAAATCATAAAATTTCATACATTATGCAAATTTGAACAATTATTAGCTCGATCACCTGTCACAGTGTGACAACATGAGTTGATGTTGCATGTACCAACAATTTGTAAAAAATCTTATTCAGAACCACTGGGCAGATTTACACCAAACTTCACAGAATGATCATGGGGTGGTCCTCTTTCAAAATTACCCAAAGAATTTAATTCCATATACAACTCACCAAAAAGAAAAACTTTGAAAATGATTTCTTGTCCTTATATGACAGAGGCCTATATTCGGCCACTTCCCAATCCAAAAATATTGCATTTTTGCTCAACATCCCAAAACGCAAGGTTACACATTTCCCAAAAATCAGGTCAACAAACGGTTTAATTTTATTTACATTTTAGTGTTACCGGAGGAAGCGGTTCTCAGATATTGATTTTTTAGCTCACCTGTCACAAAGTGACAAGGTGAGCTTTTGTGATAGCGCGTTGCCGTCCGTGCATCGGTAAACCTTTGCTTGTGACCACTCTGTAGGTCACATTTTTCATGGGATCTTTATGAAAGTTGGTTGGGGTCTCTTTTTATCAATTTACAATATTTGATTTCTGTTTTACAGGTTCACTTCTTGAGAGCAGGCAGCTACAAAATGGAAGGTCAACAGATCCAGTATACTTGAAAAGCAAGAAAGAAACACCAGAAAATATAAAAAGACAGAAGAACAAGGGAACTTTAATAAAAAAAAAAAACTTTTAAGGATAGGAATTCAGGATTTATTTAGAAACTAAATTTATTTTGAGAACAGCAGTGTTTGACTAAGCTCTGTTACTTTAAGAGATAATGTATTATCACATTGGTTTTGTTATTGTCGAGCCCGCTTGCAGAAGCGAAGACATAGTTGTCCAAATGTCTATTCAGTGTATGTGCGTGCGTGCGTCCGCCCGTCCGGATTTGTTTGTCCGGACCATAATTTGGACATGCATGGAGCAATCTTGTTTATATATGGTATGAATGTTAACCGCAATGAGACGGAGTGTCATGCGCAAGCCCCAGGTTCCTATCTCAAAGGTCAAGATCACACTTACAGGTCAAAGGTCAAATTCAAAAATGACTTTGTCCGGAGCATTTCTTCTTCATGCATGGAGGGATTTTGATGTAACTTGGCACAATTGTTCACCATCATGAGATGGAATGTCATGCGCAAGAACCAGGTCCCTAGGTCTAAGGTCAAGGTCACACTGAGAGGTCAAAGGATACAAGAATGACAAGTTTGTCTGGAGCATTTCTTCTTCATGCATGGAGGGACTTTGATGTAACTTGGCACAAATGTTCACCACCATGAGACGAAATGTCATGCGGAAGAACCAGGTCCCTAGGTCTAAGGTCAAGATCACACTTGGAGGTCAAAAGTCAGATACAAGAATTACTTTGTCTGGAGCATTTCTTTTTGATGCATAGAGGGATTTTGATGTAACTTGGCACAATTGTTCATCATCATGCGACGGAGTGTCATGCATAAGATCCTAGAATTACTTCCCTTTGTTGTTACTGTAAATAGCTTACATTTGTAACTTTTTAGCTCACCTGTCACAAAGTGACAAGGTGAGCTTTTGTGATCGCGTGGCGTCCGTCGTCCGTCCGTGCGTTCGTGCCTGCGTAAACTTTTGCTTGTGACCACTCTAGAGGTCACATTTTTCATGGAATCTTTATGAAAGTTGGTCAGAATGTTCATCTTGATGATATCTAGGTCAAGTTCGAAACTGGGTCACGTGCGGTAAAAAACTAGGTCAGTAGGTCTAAAAATAGAAAAACCTTGTGACCTCTCTAGAGGCCATATTTTTCATGAAATCTTCATGAAAATTGGTCAAAATGTTCACCTTGATGATATCTAGGTCAAGTTCGAAACTGGGTCACGTGGGCTGAAAAACTAGGTCAGTAGGTCTAAAAATAGAAAAACTTTGTGAACTCTCTAGAGGCCAAATTTCTCGATGGATCTTCATGAAAATTAGTCAGAATGTTCACCTTGATGATATCTAGGTGAAGTTCGAAGCTGGGTCACGTGGGGTCAAAAACTAGGTCACTAGCTCTAAAAATAGAAAAACCTTGTGATCTCTTTAGAGGCCATATTTCTCAATGGATCTTCATGAAAATTGGTCAGAATGTTTACCTTGATGATATCTAGGTCAAGTTCGAAACTGGGTCACGTGCGGTCAAAAACTAGGTCAGTAGGTCTAAAAATAGAAAAACCTTGTGATCTCTTTAGAGGCCATATTTCTCAATGGATCTTCATGAAAAATGGTGAGAATGTTCACCTTGATGATATCTAGGTCAGGTTTGAAACTGGGTTACGTGCGGTCAAAAACTAGGTCAGTAGGTCTAAAAATAGAAAAACCTTGTGACGTCTCTAGAGGTCATGTTTCTCAATGGATCTTCATGAAAATTGATCAGAATGTTCCTCTTGATGATATCTAGGACAAGTTTGAAACTGGGTCACGTGCGGTCAAAAACTAGGTCAGTAGGTTGAAAAATAGAAAAACCTTGTGACCTCTCTAGAGGCCATATTTTTCATGCGATCTTCATGAAAATTAGTGAGAATGTTCACCTTGATGATATCTAGGTCAGATTCAGAAGTGGGTCACGTGCCTTCAAAAACTAGGTCATTAGGTCAAATAATAGAAAAACCTTGTGACCTCTCTAAAGGCCATATTTTTCATGCGATCTGTATGAAAGTTGGTCTGAATGTTCATCTTGATGATATCTAGGTCAAGTTAGAAACTGGGTTACGTGCGGTCAAAAACTAGGTCAGTAGGTCTAAAAATAGAAAAACCTTGTGACCTCTCGAGAGGCCATACTTATGAATGGATCTTCATAAAAATTGGTCAGAATGTTCACCTTGATGATATCTAGGTCAAATTCGAAACTGGGTCACGTGTGGTCAAAAACTAGGTCAGTAGGTCTAAAAATAGAAAAACCTTATGACCTTTCTAGAGGCCATATATTTCATGATATCTTCATGAAAATTGGTCAGAATGTTCACCTTGATGATATCTAGGTCAAGTTCGAAAGTGGGTCACGTGCCGTCAAAAACTAGGTCAGTAGGTCAAATAATAGAAAAACCTTGTGACCTCTCTAGAGGCCATATTTTTCATGGGATCTGTATGAAAGTTGGTCTGAATGTTCATCTTGATGATATCTAGGTCAGGTTTGAAAGTGGGTCACGTGCCTTCAAAAACTAGGTCAGTAGGTCAAATAATAGAAAAACCTTGTGACCTCTCTAGAGGCCATATTTTTCATGGGATCTGTATGAAAGTTGGTCTGAATGTTTATCTTGATGATATCTAGGTCAAGTTTAAAACAGGGTCATGTGCAGTCAAAAACTAGGTCAGTAGGTCTAAAAATAGAAAAACCTTGTGACCTCACTAGAGGCCATACTTGTGAATGGATCTCCATAAAATTTATTCAGAATGTTCATCTTGATGATATCTAGGCCAAGTTCGAAAGTGGGTCACGTGTCTTCAAAAAGTAGGTCAGTAGGTCAAATAATGAAAAAATGTTGTGACATAATAGAAAAAAACGACGTCATACTCAAAACTGGGTCATGTGGGAACAGGTGAGCGATTCAGGACCATCATGGTCCTCTTGTTTATTACTGGTCGTAGGGAAAAAATCAAGACCACTTTTCTGTAGTACAACATGCATGTTACATCAAATTTTCAGGTGTATTTTGACCTATCTCTGCTGGTGCGGATTTTTGTGTGGACTTAGAATTTTTTTTATATTTTTTTTTTTATTTTTTTTTCTTAATTTTACGTTCCTTTGTTGTTACTGTAAATAACTTATATTGTAACTTTTTGCAATCTCTTTTATTTGGCATATATGTTAGCCTCAATGAGACAAGTAGTGTCATGCACAACTCCCAGTCCTTTTGACAGCTGGCGGGCTTGACATATTGCCCATGGGCATCTAGTTCTCATATTTTTCATGAGATTTTAAAGAGAATGTTCTGTTATACCCCCATGTAGTAAGCTTGTCTGTCTTTCAGTCAGTAGGTTTTCATGGCTTCCAGATGATAACTCATGAAAAGCTTGACCGATTTAAATATTTTTTTTTGGTACATAGTTACAGGTCAAGTTTGACTTTGGGGTCAGTAGGTCAAAGGTCAAGATACATTGTAACTTGCAAATGCTTTGGCCTTGGATCATAGCTTTTGTAACACAGGTGTTACATGATAAAATACAGGTTGTTTGAATTTGAGGTCAATAGATCAAAGGTCAAGGTCACAGTGACCTTGAAAAGTTGAACCGTTTCCGAATGATAACTTGAGACCTTGAGCCTAGGATGATAAAGTTTGGTACACAGGTGTCACATCATGAAATACAGGTCAAGTTTTACTTTGAGGTCAGTAGGTCAAGGTCACAATAAGGCAAAACAGAGAAATGTTTTTCAGATTATAACTTGAGAATGCTTGATCATGGATCATGAAAATTGTCAGGGAGGTTGATTATGACCAGCAGGTGGTCCCTAATGATGTTGAGGTCAGTAGGTCACAGGTCAAGGTCACACTGAACCAGTTCTTTAAAATGATGCACGGAGGGGCACCTGGGGTCTTCCTCCACCATTAAAACTGGAAAGTCGCCATATGACCTATCCTGTGTCGGTGTGATGTTAAGACCAATTCTCTGTAAGAACCAAAAAATTAAAGAAGGGGTCGGAAACTCATAGTCTCAGAATTACTTCATATTTGCACCCTTTTTAGTATTCAAGCCATATATGAAGAATCAAGGGTGAAAAGATATGAAGCAGCTCTGGTTACCATGGAAACGGGAACATTATACTTTTTGCGAAAAATGGCAATTTCTGAGAGTCAAATTTTACTAAAATGTTACAATTTTCTTCACACATAGTGGTCTCTATGTCTGAAATAAAGCATTAATTTTCATATTTGCCTGAAATACATACCTGAAGTAATTATTTAAAACAAATATTGTCTTTCAACATTTTCATAGTTTTAGAAGCAACAGTTTTATAAATACCCCCTTTAAGATTTTACATTATCTTTAAAAATTGGTCTGCATGTATGTTTTTCAACTTCTAATAAAGAAAAAAAAGTGCACGCATCTGAATATAATACTTGTATGGATTCAGCAGAGCTATGATACTCATTTCAATTTAAGGAGGAATTTTAGTGGGTCATTCATATTTGAGCTGTTTACAGAAATTTGAAAATTGACAAAAAATGAGTTTTCAGCAAACTCATTTATGCCTAAATTACAGAATAACCTGAAATAATATTACATTGCCAGATACAGAATTGTAGCAAAACATAAGTATTTCATGTAAAATCAATTTACAAAGTTATACTGTCCAACACTTTGTCTAGAAATTAAGGAGAATGTTCCGTTACCATGGCAACGTACAAGAAAATTATAATTCAGACCTTTTTAAAGCACTTTCTGTATCAATTTTGTATTCTATGAAACAAGAAAAGTTCATCTGCAAACTGTCAATGCATCTAACGCACCTGAAGCACATTCTGGGCAGAACTAAGAAGGATACAACCATAATAATGATCTATGAAACTTAAAGCATTGTCACAAGGTCAGTTCTCAACAACCTTGTATGCACTTTTCTTTTTTTTGGGTAAACTAATTTTGAGTTTCAAAGCAGCTGGAAATACTCATAACCAACTGATACTGGCCTTTAAGGTATTGTATGGTTACTAATCATGACTGTCCAATTGTTTTTCAAATTGCCATGGTTACAACATTCATTTTGCATAAAAAAACAGGGATCATCCTAGGTCAAAATTTTAGGGAGAAGTGACTTCTCTTCTCCACAGAATTTAGGGAGAAATCGAGGAATTTAAGGAGAAGATTCGGCATAAAAATATCTATGTGTGTTTGTGTAAAGACAGTGTCCTTTCACCTTTGGAAATCATTTTGTTGCCATGGAAACAAATAGTAGTAAAAGCAAAATCATGTCTACTTCGCCATTTGATTTAATGTATACATTTTAAATACAATTCAAAAGTATGAACAAATAACAGTGTAATCCAAGACTGAAAAATATCATGATATTTAAAACTAATACAGTATGTTCACGTAATAACAATCATGATGCACATTCTTCCTTTAACAATCAAATTATCTACAGAACAGTTAAGTCAATATTTTGCTAGATACAACTTTAAATGAGCCGTGCCATGAGAAAACCAACATAGTGCGTTTGCGACCAGCATGGATCCATACCAGCCTGTGCATCAGCGCAGTCTAGTCAGGATCCATGCTGTTCACTAACAGTTTCTCCAATTGTAATATGCTTTGAAAGCGAACAGGATGGATCCTGACCAGACTGCGCGGGCTGCTCTGGATCTATGCTGGTCGCAAAGCCACTATGTTGGATTTCTCATGCCGCGGCTCAAATGTATTTAATTCTTTCAAACTATCAAGACAATGGCTAGACTTTTTACGGATAGCTATAGATAATGTATATTTTAGTCTTTACTAAGTTTATTCAGAAAAACCCTGATCATGCACATTTCAGTGCCAGTAAATACTCAGTTAATACAAACTGCAGTTGCAGACATATCTCCTAATGCTTTTCCAAAATTTATCAAAATACACAACTCAGTCTACTTTATTTATTTACTTTTTATAAGTAAATACATGCTGGTAAAATAGGATGTTATATGCCTTGTATATCTTAGAATGAAACCTGTTTTACAGATGACAATTTTACTGGATTTCTGAAGATTAATAGATGTTGTTACATGAATGAGGTCTTAAATTAGTCAGAAAATCAGCTAGGAACTCAAATGTTCTCTTTAATCATTGGCCAATTAATATATATGGGCTTTAGTTATTACCTAACACAATATAGGTAACTTTACAAATGTATGAATTTTCATTAAAATCTGCATTGCAACATTCTTAAAAAATAAATTTCATCAGAAAATATGATTTTTATGATACAGGCTTAAGAGGGAAAAAGAATTGAAACATTTCAACAGTCTCACAAAATCAAGTATACTAATTCAACCATTTTTTTTGCTATATTTTCTCAGTATTTTTTTAAAGATTTAAAAAATTTTATATGAAATAAAATTATCTAGGGTAGAAAATTTTACAATTAGATCTGCATATGTTTGAGTAATAAGCCTTCATGTTTAATTATGCTGTAAATTGGTAACCAAATCTGATGAGAACTGCATAACATGTGCTTTTTTACAGATATTCAAAGACTGTCATGTGTTTATTCCATTTAGATATGTTCAAGTGCATCTTTTTCAAAATACATTAAATTTTATCAAATTTAAATATAACAAATTTAATGTTATACATGCAAAAGTAAACAAACAGTATCAGATTTTTTTAATTTTAATATAAAGTCAAGAATAAAGATATTTTTCAGTTACAGGGCCTTTGGTTAAACAACTATCAACATTTTTAAGAAATGACATTCTAATTTTTTTCCATAAATCTGAAAAAGAAACATTAGTGCAAACAACATAATTCCATCTTCAGAGTGTCCAGTGTGAGTTCTTCTATTTATGTCAAAGGCACCAATCATTATTTTGGTCTGTGGCAATCCAAAAAAGGGACAGATCTTCACTATTCAGATGTCCATAACTTATTCCAAAAACACTAATTGATGATTCCCCACTTTCAGTTTCTCTATTTGGAAAACACACACACTATTTTCATAAACATTTTGCCTTCACAATGGCATATGCATTTCAAACTTGTGTCCTCTACTATAGAGATGAAGTGTCATCTTGTCAACACTAAACTACCTGGATCAGACAGTTATGTCACAGACTGCACATTTGCAAGTTATAAAAAATCTTTTTAGCAATCCTTGTTATTTTTATTTGATACAGAATCTTGAGAATGCTGGCTCTTCAGGTGATATCAGAGGTCTTCTGACTGCATTTACTTTTACCATGACTGTAGCTGTCACTGAAAAATAGAGATGTGAGAGAATAACAATCTGAATGTCTTTCATTTGACTATGGATGGGGATGGGCTCTCCAGTTAAAATATGTGTGACATCATGTTACTGAGTAGAACTACTGATCTTCTACAAGCCAGCTGGAGGGTTTCCTTTCACAAATTTGTAAATGAATAAAAATTACATACACTATTTCAATCATTTAATAAATTTTATATAAGTAAATGTATAATATATACATCTTTCATTTATTCTTTTAATGAAAATAATTTATCACATAGACCTCCCCCTCCTTGAAATGATTTTGAAAGGAACAATTGTATGAAATACATTAAATACTTTTGACTTTGCTACACTTTGATTAAATTTAAGATACATGAAATTCTAAACAAAGTTCATAAATATTCTGTAAAAAAATAACATTCAATCAAGCATTTATAAAGATCTGAAAACAGACCTGATCAGACACTAAGACAAACTATAAATAAAATGTAGATACCTTCCTTCCTTTTATTCCAAAATAAGGATGATGATGATCATTCATTCTTTGAAGAATAAGTCTGGAATAAACAAAAATCAAACTAAAATGGTTGTTACTGTTGTTACATTTTGACAGATACAGGATTTCATCCTTTTCAACATTATATATGGACCACTTTAAAAGTAAATCTGTTTCTCATACATGTGCAGAGGGTCCTTTTCTGAAAAAGGGTATATTTTAAAATTTCAAAAATTATCAATATTTATAGTCACAATACAAATGTATGTCAATTTAAGTTATATGAAGTCCTACTAGCTATTCTTGTATCATAGATTGAGAGGTCAAGATTTCATACTTGTATGAATATGGACATGTGGGGGACTTTATTCTTTATTTAAATACATGTAGGCCTCTGATGTGTAAATATATATAAAAAAAAAACTTTTTAACTTTGACACAAACCATTTACATTCAATATGTACTTGTAAAACAGGCTGGTGCAGATTAAAAACATGCTGACTTATGTGTAGAGCAATGGATGCAATTAAATGTTTTCATTTTCAGCATTCAGTGAGTTTTTACTTCAGTAAGTCTATATTTCTACAGGTACTTTGGCAAACACATACACTGTTGCAAATGACTAAATTATGATTACCTCTCTAGAACATCCACTCACTTCATAGTTGTTTGAAACTTTATCATCAAGCAGTCATTTTCAAAAAACAACTCAAGCTGAAAAACAAAGCAAATAAATTTACAAAAATTTATACATTTTGAAATGAAAATATGTCTTTATCTGCTTTTTACAAATAACATTAAAATCATACTAATGGTCATTTACAACTAAAATCAGGGTTTTTTCCATTATAAATCTACCTCCAATAAAAGGAGGTAATCCAAAGAAACAGTATGTTTTCTTCCAAAGTTTTGAATATGAAATTCCAAATCTGTTACCTTATATGGGTGTTTGATGTTTTAAAATGGTTTTGAAAATTTGTATATATCTATATTTAGGTTATTACAACAACATTTATAGTGTTGCTCAATTTCTGAAATGTAATCTATTAATATTTTACACCAAAAATATATCTTTACATAGATTTTGGTAATTTGGAAATTTCCACATTAGACAATTTCTGAGAGCATTGTTCTCAATTCCACTGGTTTTGGTGCATGGTATTCCCAAAATGATGGGGAAAATGCCTGAAAGTTTTCTTGGTAAAATAATAAGAAATGTCTGTCCAATATTTAAGTAAATAACCTCTGTACTGGTCTTTGAATCTGTTGAAGGAAGTGAGCACATATCTTGCATAGCTTGAAATTTTTACATGTCATATTAAAACATAAAATATTATGAGACTCACCTGTTTTCATTGTAGTGTTATCCTTTAACACTGATCCTTCAGTCAGTTGATACAAACTTCACTTATAGAAATAAACAGACAGATGTCAGACTCTGAGTGATGACTGATGTCTATCCACAGTTTAAACTCATTTCTGCCAGAGTATTTTCCCAAACAATGTCGCTATTCTGCAAATTTTAAACGTGGACTTGGTTTGAAGGGACACATCCAAGCATCACATGCCCATTTAGCATAAAATCTCTGACTGTCATTGTATCTATATACTAAAAATTTGCAAAATCCGAGTAGAAATCTGAATTCAGCATAATCCAGGAAGTAAACTTAGATAAGCTCTTTGTGATTTCCTAAATGAAGAGCATCAAGGGGAGGTAATAAAAATGGAAAAATGCCCCAAATCATAAAAATGTGGCCCAAATCTACAAGAATGTGTCTAAATGACCACTACGATTTATGTTTCTTTTTGAAATATCATCTTCCCTTTATACAAACAAATATACTTTTCTGTGAGACCTGTGCACTTTTCAAGATGTAGAGCACAATATAAACATATGTTTTGCTCCATAAATATATTTTTTCTTGCAGATAAAAGTCTAGATCATACAAGAATCAAATAAATATTTGGGAATATTAGTTTGGTATGAAACCTTGTTCATTTGCCTTTAAAATTTGCAACTACGAAAATAAAGGACACTTTCTAGTAGTTTCCACATAACAAAATAGGCATGCACCCCTACTTTTTTGAAAATTCAGCAAGTTGGGGATTTGCATCCTCGTTTCCATGGTAACCGGGACATATATTGAAAAAATGAAAAACAGGATTTTCTTAATTTTGCACCATCTTCGAGAAAAAATCGGTTTAAAGGAAATCTGTGACTATGAGTTTCCAACTTTTTTTGGTTCCTACAGAGAATTGGTCTTAAGTTCAAGAAAATAAATAACGGTTCTTTAAAACGGTTTTTGGACAATAACTTCAGGATGCTTGGGATGAGAAACACAAAATTAAGTACAAGGTTGGTCTTGACCAGCAGATTACTTGTATTGATTTAGAGTTCCAAAGGTCAGGATGACCTGGAACATTTAAACCTTTTCCATACAACAACTTGAGAACACTTGGGCGGAGGATCATGAAACTATAGAGATTGAATTTGAGGTCATTAGGTCATAGCTCAAGAAAATGCTGCTTTGATATTGGCTTAGTTCTGCGATAAGGCCATATTGTAGGGGTATAATTCGTCACTCTTGTGACAACTCTAGTGTTTAGCTCACCTGAGCACAAAGTGCTCAAGGTGAGCTTTTGTGATCGCCCTGTGTCCGTCCGTTGTCAACAATTTGACTGTTAACACTCTAGAGGTCACAATTTTGACCTAATCTTTATGAAACTTGGTCAGAATGTTACCCTCAAAAAAATCTTGGACACATTTGATGTTGGGTTATCTTGGATCAAAAAACTAGGTCACCAAGTCAAATCAAAGGAAAAGCTTGTTAACACCGTAGAGGTCACATTTAAGGCTATATCTTCATGAAACTTGGTCAGAATGTTAATCTTGATGATCTCAAGGTCCAGTCAGAATCTGGGTTATGTAGGGTCAAAAACTAGGTCAAATCAAAGGAAAAGCTAGTTTACACACTAGAAGCCAAATTTATGACCATATCTTAATGAAACTTGGTCAAAATGTTAATCTTAATGATCCATAGATAAGATTCAAATCTGGGTCAAGTGGGGTCAAAAACTAGGTCACCAGGTTAAATCAAGGGAAAAGCTGGTTAACACTCTAGAGGTCACAATTTTGGCCCAATCTTAATGAAACTTGGTCAAAATGTTACCCTCAATTAAATATTGGACAAGTGTGATATTAGGTCGTCTAGGGTGAAAATCTAGGTCATCAGGTCTAGTCAAAGGAAAAGCTTGTTAACACTGTAGTGGCCACATTTATGACCATATCTTAATGAAACTTTGTCAGAATTTTAATCTTTATGATCTATAGGCCAAGTTAAATCTAGTTTAGGTGGGATTAAAAATTAGGTCACTAGGTCAAATCAAAGGAACAGCTTGTTAACACACCAGAGGCCACATTTATGACTGCATCTTCATGAAACTTCATCAGAATGTTAATCTTGATGATCTTTCAGTCAAGTTTGATTCTGGGTCATGTGGGCTCAAAAGCTAGGTCACCAAGTCAAATCAAAGGAAAAGCTAGTTAACTCTTTAGAGGCTACATTTATGATCATATCTTAATGTAACTTGGTCAGAATGTTGATCTTTATGTCAATATGTCATGTGAGCGATACAGGGCCATCATGGCCGCTCTTGTTTGTTTGTCCTTGTTGTAAGAGAAATTGTACATTTTAGAATACAGATTACAGCAAGTCACATTTTCTTTATTTTGACAATACTTATTTCAAAGCCTGACAAAAGCATCCAGTACTGTTATTAAAAGTTGTTATTCACAGTTCAGCTATATTTCATGTATGAATAAATCAAGTTATGTGATCTGTGATCATTATAAATGTGTATACAGATAAAACTTAAACATGTGAACTGTTTATTCAATAAATAAAGTGTAATGCAAGTCTTTGTGATGTGTATATAAAAACAAAATTAGGATTTGTTTTACGAGTAATTTCAGAATTACAATTAACACAAATAGAAAAAACCAAGCCTGCACAAGAAGGCTAAAATGTCTCCCTAGACTGAGCTCTTAACCTGCCGTGGTGCAAATAGATTGTTAATGAGTGTCTGTCTGTTAAGTCTTGTTAACAGTGAGTTGCAATCTAGTAACTTTTCAGTTTGTATGATTTTTAGCTCACCTGAGCACAGCGTGAGCTGTTGTGATCACCTTAAGTCTGTCATTGTGCTTCTCAACAATTTGCCTGTTATTAAACACCCTAGTAGACAGTTTTTTTTAAATGTTAAAGGGATGAGTTGAAGTCTGGTCGATTCCCGATTGAGGCAGTGCCTTATTTCATATTATACTATATACATAGAGTCTACATATGCAATAATGTGCGCGCCTAATCTCCTGAACCTATGTACACAATGAAGTTGTAAGGGGGGTATACTGGTTTCAGGTTGTCTGTCTGTCCGTCAGACCGTCCGTAGACATAATCTTACGCGCACCAACCCTCCTCATCCCCTTGACGCAATTTAATGAAACTTAACACAAGTGATGCAGTGGTAACCCTAGTTGTGCATGGTGCATGTTAGTTTTTTTCCAGAAACAAATTCTGCACAGTAATGGGACTTTGTTTTTGTCAACATACTATATACATACAGTCTGCATATATAAATTTGTGTGTGCCTTGCACACAATTTAGTGATCAGTACCAACCCTAGCTGTGCATGTTACGTTCTTTTAGATAAATATCCTGCAGAATTATGGGACTTTGTTTTTTTTGTTACTATCATAGTATATACATACAGTCCACATGATTATGCAATCTTGTGTGCGTCAAATTGCAATGTACCTTGTTAGGGCGTTCGGGGGTTACATTCATCACCTTTAGTGATAGCTCTAGTATTAGAAGCCTGAAGCATTTGTTATATTTTTACATGCATTTCTTTAGTTCTTAATTTTTTGTTATATTGCTAGATTCTAATGACAAGTAATATGAAATATCCAAACCTGAATTCAAATGATACGATAAGAAGTCATGAACAAAGACAAGGACTATTAAATGACCATCGGATGAACAGTTTACTAAGATGTCTGACAAAAATGTAGTAACACTGGTTCGATGGTAAACACAAAAGAAAACACTCGGCTTTGACTATGTTAAATCGACTATTTTAGCCTGACAGTAAAGACTTCTGAACTAGAGAAATAACATGGTCATAACTGAAGACAAATTGAACTGTAAGAGTATTACGAATCTAAGTGTTTACAGTAGTGCGTTGCCTATGAATATTTGCATAATTAGGAATTGTTCATTTGCTTAACATACAGGATAATGACTGCAACATAAATAAATTGAAAAAAATCCACCCTGTGTTTCAATGGTTGGTATCCGTTCTCCCAACAATTAGTAAGTCACCTCACGAGTCAACTATAAACAGTAAACCCTGTGACTAGTTTGAAAGTACAAGATAATGTTCGTGACATTAGTAAATAGATGAACAAGAGGTAAAATATTCGTATTTTATATTTTTGCTGCATGCAAAGATGTTAATACGTCGTATAAATAAGTCAAACTTGTTTATGAATATGTTAGGTAGAAGGTAATAGAAAATTTCCATGCATATTTTGTATACCCTTTTGGAGCTCTGTATTATTAAATGTTCATGTATCTTGGAGATAATGAAGCATTTCAAATTACTTGCGTCATAGAGTTCCGCTTATGCCTGTGCCATAAATTTTCTTTGTTACTGTCTAGCTCCCAAAGGATCTTGTTATAGAATTATTATACATGTATGTCATTACGAAAGATGCTATTTTTTGCATTTGAGCCGCGACATGGGAAAACCAACATAGTGGCTTTGCGACCAGCATGGATCCAGACCAGCCTGCGCATCCGCGCAGTCTGGTCAGGATCCATGCTGTTCGCTTTTATAGCCTACTGCAATTAGAGAAACCTTTAGTGAACAGCATGGATCCTGACCAGACTGCGCGGATGCGCAGGCTGGTCTGGATCCATGCTGGTCACACAGCCACTATGTTGATTTTCTCATGGCACGGCTCATTTGATTTCAAAACAGATTGTCCCTCACTGCTATGAGTTCGAAGCATCGCTAAGGGTGTAGAAATATTTCATGTGAGGAAGGTATTCAGCTGATTTGTGGATATTCAGCAGTTCTACCTATAGGTCCCCCTTGTACTTAAAATAGTCCATGGCTTAACGCTAGGTAAGTCACCGTAAAACCTTAGTTGTGTCATTGTCACTCTAAATTACGAAAAGGGGCCACCGTGGCCAAGAGGTTAAATCCAACAAACAAACAAGCACCTAATCCAGTAAAACCCAGGAAAACAAAAATGATGTATCCTATGAAGGGAATAATAGTTTAAATGTGATAATATAAATTTTACAGTCAATAAAGTAACGGACTAGTCATAGTCCTTGTCCTTGCAATAAGTGAAATAATTTATTTTGCACGACCTTTGAAAACCCGGAAACAGCCAAAGTAATTTAATGCCTCGAAGAAAAGGTAGTAGAAATCGGCTCTTCTATGAGGAAGGTATGATCATGGAACGACTCTAGCTGAACTCGGTAATACATGACATATTAAAGACAATTTGTCTGTTTGCCAGAAATGTTGTTTTTCCCAATATCTAGGTGTACTGAAACTTTTTGCCATATCATTAAGACTTGCTGACATTCTCTCACGTATTTGGAAACATAATAGCTGAGAATATCTGCCCATCTACTTAATCCTGACACAAATCAAAACTTTATCTTTGCAATGCCCTTAGAGCGTGGTACCTATTTGGTACTTTTTCAAATGAAATACATTAAAGGTAGGTCTGTTATGAACATGCTTTTCGTTCTGCTAAATGTTAAACAGAGTTTTGGTTGGTACCTTCTACATAATTCCAGTGTTTCTGCATTACGCGAACAGGTTATTTATCATCGGTATGTTTTCAAATCTGATGGTATATAATGATAAATAATTTTTTCCTACCCAAAAAAGGGACAGTGTTTGCTGCTTATCCTTCAAAGTACACGTTCCTCATTTTTATTAGAAAAAGGTAAATAATCGAGATAAATGTACATCTTGTGTTGTGCAATCACGGAAAAGGTTTTTACTTTGAGAAAGCTTACTTAAAGAATATGGTTCGAACAAGAAATGCAATACCCAAACCTAGGAATTCACGAATAGAATAGAAAACGACTTGTGCAAAGTGCCTTGAGGAAGCTTAAAGTTCAGGAGCTTAAAGATCAGGCTTCAAACTTAGAACTTGTTTGTTTCCGGCCATAAAATGCGGACGAGCAGAGGGACAAGACAAACACTGCTAATCGAAATAACTATACTGTAATTAATATACATTTAACCATTTGTTTTGTTCTTGATTTCATTTCCAGAGGCATGAAATACACTGATTTCCTATAAACATATTATTGTACCACGTCAAACACCGCTTACTATGAAACATATTTTAATCGACTGTGTGGACTTCCCTCTACAGCGCAGTACATACTATGTATGACGTTCAGTCTTTGAAAGAGTTGTTTGAAACAGTTTCAGTCGGCAATATTTTGTCCTTTTTAAAGCAGATAGCATTTATCACAAAATCTGAACATCATATACTTTTATTCACATATTTTGCAATATTGTTGTTTACCACTGATATGTTAGCCCTTTATATGTATATACATTTTTACATAAATGCTTTTAGACATGCTTTACAATTTACGTTTTAACCCTTTATATGTTTAAACATTTTTACGTATGTTTTTAGAGATTCTTTACAATTTACGTTTTCAAAACACTTGTTTTCGGCGATATATGGCCTTTTTGTGTCGATTTACCGTAAAATCTAACCCACTCACTCATTCACTTTTCTTGTGTTAGCAAATAATGTAACAGTTGCAGCAATTATACATACATGTTTAGTCGATGTATGTCCTCCGAAGTCAGGACACGAAAACGCGAGACAATTCTATTAGTGTTTGAAATTGTCCAGGCGTGCCTAATCTCATTTAGTTAGGAAATTAATGACGCTGTGTTGCATTTTTGCGCAGTAAAGTATCTTCCATGGAATAATTAAACTCTTGAGAGAATATCCGATTTTGTTTTCGTTTGCCAACTACTTTTTAAAAGAACTAATACAGGTACTGTGCATCTGGTTGATAGCTATTTTTATTATACCTCACATAAATGTCCAATGCAAATTTCTCATTAGTTTAACTTGAATTTTATATCATATTCCCCAATGATTTTATGACTCATGTGCAAAACCGTTATTTTCAATTTCTGCGCATGTGATATGATCCATGATTTCATATCACATGCGCAACAGCGTTATTTTGTTTTTCTGCGCATGTGATATTATTTTTCATATCACCCGTTGAGAGATTGATACTTACGCATTGATTAAAAGACTGAGTCGATAAATTTCCAGACGAGGCGCTTATATAATTATACTTTAGGATTAAATTACCCTTTTCTGGTGCTCTTGCATGTGCGAATCCGGCTGAATTTTCTTTTTTTTTTTGCTACGTGCAAAATATTTCGGAAACAACTTTTCATTTAATATTGAATCGAAACTACCACCATGCGATTGGAAATGATCTAACTAAGAAAATGAGTACTCACACTTATATGTTTCGTTTAGAAAAAAAAAAAGTTATCGCCGTTTTTCGAATGTTAGGCCTACTGATTGACGCAATGTTGAAATATCAGAATAAATATACTGTAGGGGTCAGCGATATGTAAACGTCCCGACTGAATCTATCAAAAAAGTCTTTTTACACAGCAAAGTCGCCAAAACAAGTAAATACTCTTTAATTCTGTCTTCATTATCTGGTTAGTAATTACTTTTTAATGTTAAATAAATTATGTTGATTTTCCAGTAAATGTTTTGACCCTTATAATCTTTCGGTATAATAAAATAAATATTGCATTCCTGAGAGGGTGATATGAAAAATGTTCACCCCTCGAAATATGAATATAGACCTCGGCTGGCGCCTCGGTCGATATTCATATATCTCGCGGTGAACATTTTTCATATCACCCTCTCAGGAATGCAATATTTATATAATGTCCTTTTGGTAGCTTTAGGTTTAACTTACACAATGCCAAAAACGCATGATTGAACATTCTGAAACTTAATCTTAATTTAATAACAATCTAAATATATCTTAACGAAGGATAGACGTCTGTTTGGCGTTGTAAGAAAACAGCTTCTGGTTAGTTTCATCTAATTAGAAAAACCTCTGTTCTTGTCTGTGCATAAAAGTCATAACTCTATTCAGTAACAAATGGAACGTATCGACTTGAATTGTTTTAAACAATGAGCATGCACAGTCAATAAGGACAGAAACATGGGTGTAAGGAAAGGAAATAATACAATATCTTAAGCGTACTTTATTCCATTTTGCTATTCATTTATTGCGAACAATTATATACGCACAAATGTAAGTCATGCTGTTATAAACGAATGTGTAGCAAGATAATGAATAGATTTATTTTGTTTTGTTTTTTCAGAAGAGCGATGCAGCACTTCAATCTTTAATTTGAACTGATTATATTAACACATGTTTTTGCAATTGGCAATCGCATTTTCTTTGTTCTTGTTCTAAGAATTCATTAATTTGCCTTAGCAAAAAAAATGAAACATTTAAACTTTGTATTTAACATGCAACACAAGTTTTGTTTAGTCGTTTTGTTTTTGCTGTGTCCATAAACATGGTCTGCATAATAATTACGTATTGATTTCCCGTATATTGCTTAAAACAGCTACATTTCTATTTTACGATCCCTTTTAATGTTTTTTTTCTTTTGTCTGACAATCAAAATACTGCTGATAAATAAAGTACAAGTCTTATTACCTCATACATTATAGCAGAATAATTCTTGTCTATCTCTTACCAGACCTAATTTGATGTAGACCAACGTGGATACAGAATCCTTATCAATTTTTTATGACCTGTAGAATAAACACAAACTGCCCTAACCCACAATGGTCAAATGTTGGTATCATAGTTAATGTATTTCTTGTATGTAATTTAGATTATAATAATCTCTGCTTTAATTATCTATAAATTGATTGTAAAATATGTAATAGTAGTGTTTTACAGATCATAGTGCCGTCTATATAATAACATTATCTCACATTTAAATGTAATTTAAATTTGAATACTTTCTGTAAACCACTTTTTATGTAAGAGTTTTGTTTTGTTTCAAAATACTACGGTAATTTTAAAGAGAACAAATTATTTTCTATAGATAGATTCGCTGATTACTTGGTAATTCACTTATTGATTTTCTCAATTATAACTACAGTTTTCAAAACTGCTTCAGGAAACTAAACTGTTATTATTGTCACATTACGTCTATGGCTAAATTGCTTACTTTACTATACCTAGACTTTAGGACATTCTGCGGCAGACCTGGGTCCAATTATAATTTAAATAATTATAATTAATTACAGTTTTTCAAATAATTGAAAATAATTGATATTTGAGACAAAGATCAATTATTTTAATTGTAATTAATTAATTAAAATCCAAACAAATGCAAAATAATTGCCAATTAAATTCAATTACTCTTCAATTACATGTAGCAAACTGTCACAAAAATTGGCAAAAATACAGGTTATTGTGCATTAGCTGTTATCATCCAGGGGTATAAATTTCACACTTGCTGGTAATCTAAAGGGGTATTAATGTAATCTGGATATGTACCTGAAACTGTAGACCATTGATGAATATTAAGCAATTGAATTACAATAGTAGTATAATTAGCCTGAAGGAAGAGAATTTGATGTCATCAATGATTAATTGTACAGAGTCGGTAAGTAAGAAGTGTTCACAAGCTCTGTGTTCAATGTAGGGTGTAAAACAGACAGAGTAGGGCAGTAACAGACAGTAACTTTGAAGCATTAAAAAATCATCCAAATTGAATCTTAAATACATTTTATACAGATACTGTAAAATGAAAGTATTTTTTTAGGAATTTTGATTTGCAATACTGCTCTCGATGTCGTGTAATTATATTTTCATCGAAAGCATATTCTAAGAAATGAATAGATTATAGTAACTATGTTTGACTGTGCCTTTACACATCGCTATCTTTAAAAATTCGAATGCAAAACCATCGAAGTTTCTTAAAGTTAGTTTTGGGAATAAGTAATCACGCTGCAGGGACATACACTGCCAATATCTGGCATTCTTATTGGTGGACTACGGATGATTACTAGTTAAGTATAAGAATAAAATTCATGAAAAGATCATCCGTTTGTTACAAAACTACAAACTCTGATTCAGTGTTTTGATAATTATAAATTAAGGGATTGCTTATATTTTGCCACTGTAATTCAACCAATTAAATCAATTATTTGATCGTTTAGTGACTATTGAAGATTTAAAATCATGATATTATAGCTGCAGCTGAATTAAACATGGCTGTAATTGTTTCAAGTTCTAAATCATTTATAGCATTGTAAAGAATTAAGGTAATAGTCATATAATTATTTATGATATCAAAACCTACGTGTAAAAAGGCCTGTATTTCACCAAAGTAGATTTGCAGCTCGTCTGTCTATCAGGACATCTGTCAATTCCTAAGTTAGATTAAAAGATGATACATCTGATAACTTGCCCGCTCGTGATGAAATTATGCTGCACGGAGGAGCACATGGGGTCTTCCTCCACCATTAAAGCTGGAAAGTCGCCATATGACCTATCATGTGTCGGTGCGACGTTAAATAAAAAAAACATCTGATAACTTAGAAGTACAAATACACTCGGTACGGTGATAGATGGCAATATGGAAAAGTGTACGCAGTTAAAATATTCTAGCTTCTCGGCAAAGTGCAATAGATTAGGTAAAGAGTAGTTATAAATATTCCAAAATATGGTAACATCATTAACTTTAAAAGTACAAACTACCTTACATAGGTAGAATGTTATATCATATGGAAAATATGCTTAGTAATTCCGTTTTATAGTTCCATCATAAACTACTAGATAGATAGTGGGTTGGGGAAACAATAACATATGAAATAAAAACACGGTCATTCTTATAGTTAAACAGTATAGGGCTGAGATAAAGTGATAAAACGGTATAGATTTCTTTCACAGTTGTACAAAGTTATACTTGCATATTCCAATGGTAGATGTTTAAATAATTAAATTAGTTTGCGAAGAGAGAATTGTGTACATTCCGATGTATGTATTTGATTGTAAGCGTCCCTGGAAATTAAATATCAAATTTTGGAAATTTTCCGGCACTGTTTTGTATTTTAAGCGCAATACATAACCGTCAAGGGCATAATCGCAATGGAACAGCTTTTTTGGCAGCAAGATTCTGCCTGTAATCCATTGTTCAAAAAGTACGTTTTTATACCAAGTATTGAATTATACTCTCGGATTATGCATGCATGTGCGTAGAGTAAATTAATCATTTTGAATCTGCATAAATGATGCATGAACTTGTTCATATATTGAAATGTATATCTATCAAACCTATCCTTTACATTGTCACTTAAGATTCACTTGTTTGCAAAAAAAACAACATATTGTTGTAATAGCTGCATAAGTTTCCAAACTTAGACACTTTAAGTCAAACCATGGCAGGGGCAATGTTTCTCTTGATGAATACATGTAATAGAGTTTCGCTAAACTATGCTGCTGGGAGTGGTATGAATTGTACTTGCAAATTACTTACAGTTAACAATTCGAACAGAAATGTTGTTGATTTCATTGCCGAGCTTCACATATCTTCTTGTATATTTGCTTAAGCGTGCAATATCACCTCAAAGACATTGAAAATAGGTAAATAAACATCCAACATAATCAAGAATAATCATGTGTGATAAAATACTGACTGGTATATCAGGCGGCATTATTAGTTAGTCAGAACAAATGCATTTCGTAAGGATTAAGTCACTGGAAAGCAAAATGAAAGTGGATACTAGATTTATAACAAACGTATACAGAAAATAACACAGGTTGAAAATTGAGTTACAATATGACATAGTTATATAATTACAATACTCAAGTCACATTGCTATAACTTAAACCTTATTTTTAATCCTTACATCACGCTGCAGTGTCACACTGTTAAACTTGATTAAGGTTTAGCAGTATATCACAAAACAACAGAAATTATTAATAAATGAACAACATCTAGACAAACATTTCATCTGTCCAATACATGTTTTACTGTTCTGCCCCATAGAATTGGATACTTGAAATATTCTAAAGGAGTTGTCCCCCTTTGAAAAAGAATGCCATTTGTAAAGAAATAATTGTAAAAAATGGTCAAAAACGATGTTTTACCTAGCTATGTTAAGATTAAACACTGGTACATTGTTGCAAATGCAGCAAAACGAAGACATGTAACAGCTTTTTAAGAATGGTGAGTTTTTAAAGGCCCTGAACTGTCCAGAAGTGTGGCCCCTTCATGCAGTTCCTTTCCGGAATTCAATACATATATGAGTAAACTGACATTGGTTTTGTAGAATAATATACATGTTTTATATGCTGTTTAATTTTCATGTAAAGTAATGCTCTCTATGATTTGGTGATGTTCAAACTTTTCTCCAAAACTTGGACATAAGTCTTAACCTAATAATAGAATCTGTTGCTTACAATGGAACTACTAACAGCCTATGCTGAATGGTTTCTATAAAATAGTTGTTTTTAAATCTGGAATAACTGAAACAAAGTGCATTACTCTATATATGGAACAAAGCAACTGATGAAATTTAATTTTTATTGCTCTCGTATGGTGGCATATTTCTGAATACGATAACCAGATAAGTTTCTG
Source organism: Mercenaria mercenaria (assembly GCF_021730395.1). Classification (NCBI taxonomy): domain Eukaryota; kingdom Metazoa; phylum Mollusca; class Bivalvia; order Venerida; family Veneridae; genus Mercenaria; species Mercenaria mercenaria. The sequence goes on from NC_069368.1 coordinate 58,687,311, forward strand.
GAAAATGTATCGAGTTTTCAAGAAAAACATAAAAAATTTGCAAAAACATATAAGCTTTCCACGAAATCATAAAAGCTTTTCTCGAAAGGAACTGCAAATATTAAGTGGATAAATTTGTGTTAGTGCCCACTTCTGCATAAGAAAACCAGATAAGTTTCGCGAAAATGGACCAAATTTTCATGAAAAACGGTAAAGTTTTCGTGAAAATAAAATATTATTTTCGCGAAAACATTTTATCTTCACGAAAACTTTACCGTTGTTCATGAAAGTTGAGTCCATTTTCGCGAAACTTATCTGGTTTTCCTATGCAGTAGTGGGCACTAACGCAATCTTTTTCCATTTAATATTTGCAGTTCTTTTCGTGAAAAGCTTTTATGTTTTTGCGAAACATTTTCTGTTTTTCGTGAAATCTTGATACATTTTCGCGAAACTTATCTGGTTATCGTATGCAGAAATATGCCACCATACTCTCGCTAATCATTCATACATCCATTTAAGTTATGTTTAAAATATTCAATTATATGTATAAGACCTGGCTCTACAATTAGCCGAGGAGTTGAATGCGTACGTTTTTCAGTTATCATCAAACAACTTAGCTAATTCCCAAAGTGTAGGGCTCTGTAGCGCTATCGTTGAAACATTGCGAATTATGACATCTTTAATTGTAGCAACTCAAATGAAAAGGCATGGGAATAAAGCAATAAAATATGCTAACTATTACAGACATCTTGAATTTCTCAAATAAAATTGAATGAATTCACATTTGGAAAGTACACTCCAAGACACCACACGCAAGAATGCGTCCAATACATCTGACACAAGAATGGAAGAATTCTCAAACGAGTGGCATAAATTTTCATATATCCTTGAGGTTTTAAAAAGATATATTGACCGAAGGCCAAGGCTTACACGTTTCACCTTGTGATTTTAATCATGGACCACAGCAATTTGAGCATCAGCTCTGTGCATCGTTGTGATGGGTGGAACATTAAATTGAAGAATTGAAGCATCAGAAGCAATTCAGTGAATATATGTTTCTCCCGCTAAATGGGTTGTTTTGAAAATGAGACGACGTTGGTATTTTACGAGTTTAATGTTCTAAGGATATTGTGTTGTATGTTGTGTGTTACTTCCCTATCTCCCTTTCTCACATTTACGCCTCCCCACAGTCGCATTTTTACTATGTGTGAGGTAAGTTGTACCTAATATTCTGGTTTGAATTCCAAGATTGTGTTTTTATCTCTAGCCGTTCCTGAGCTGTGCCCCACTATGGGCTTTGTTTATCCATTTTGTCTGTTTTGTCCCGTCTATACGCTTGCGTGCGTGTGCAAGTACTAGGAGACTAGGCGTTTGGAACATGGTTTTCCATTTTTGATATCTATCCTTGTATATGCCATCCAGCTTGCTTACGGAATGTCAGTGATTCTACCAATCTACCAATGCCCAGGCCCGAGATGAAAAATTGCGGCTCTGGCTGTGTTGGCTGTGCTCCATAATTTCATGAAATACACCGTTACCTTTTGATTTTAACCATGTACTCTACCCTTTAGTGGGACATTGGTGGATTGTGTTTGTTTGAAAAACAGTCAGTCACACCATCGGCGAGGGGCAAACATCAGTATGTGGCATGTCTTCACCTCTGGTCAAGTTTAAAATTGAGCCACATCTACAGTTGAATTTGATTTGTGAACTGTTCAAAAACAGGTCCTTATCTGTAACAAGAATGTGTTTAACAGCTGATTTATGTCCAGTTGTTGAATATTTCAGGAACTTGTTCACTAACTTAATTTTTTAATTGTATGACCATTTCCTTCAATTTCCTAAAGTTTTTAAGACCAGTTCTCAATACGGACATTTCTTTAATTTTTCAAAAATAGTTTCTGAATTAATCGCTGGGGATCTAACAGTATTCATGTATACATCAACTACTATTCCAGAATACATGCAGCGTAATTTGAAGCATAAAATTTATGTAGAAGTTGAAATGTACTTCATATAAGCTGCAGTGCATACTGATACAAATACTGGAACGCAGATGTGGAGATGTGGCAGTATCTGCAGCGTATCTGCAATGTTGTTATCGTATAGATGGAACTTCTAAATGCCTGACTGCAGAGAGGATGTTTGATAAATGTAGTTGTAACGTTAAAGTATCAAGCAAGTAAAGTAAATATGATTTGTCAGTGCATTGATGTGTCCTGGTGTTATTACCCAAAGACCAGATCAAACAAATTTTTACAGTAGCAGTATCATTCCGGCATACTTTAAACAATTGAAGCAGACTTCAATACATGTATGCTTGGAGTAGGCTGCAATTCTCTAAGGGTCATAGCACAAATATTGCTGTAGACCAATTTACAGTATAAAATACTGTGTCGTGTGACTTTAACAAAATTAAAACAAACAAAACATTTTTTAGCTAATTCACTATAAACATTAAATCTAATTACAGTTTGAAAGTTCTTTGGAGGTATTACAAAATTTTGCTTACACAAATGTGGAATTGTATCACCTAAAATCCTGTATCTCTTTTATGGTAAACAAATTTAATAGCTTTGTGGATTCAACTGAACATACAACGAGAACTTGCAGAATTATACAAAACTACGCTTTGTCAGTGTTAATTGTAATCCCAGTTACTCATCTTGTTTTATAATCAAGCTAATAGTATGTTTTTGTTCATCATTGCCGTTTGCATTAGAGAGGTTGTAATAACTAAAATATCTCCACAGAGAATTCTGACTACCAGAAAGACAAGCGACTGATATCTAATGGAAGAAGTATAAATGAACTCGCATGAAAAATGTCTACTAGAACAAAACTCTTGTGATTCAATACTAGCTGGAAACATGATTTTGAACATACCTTTATTTTCATTTTTTATTCTGATAGTGCCTCCTTTTCTTCTAGTTATTTAAATTGTAGGAATGCATCACGAATAATTCCTTTTGACGTCTGGTTGTTACCACTTAGTTTTATTACACACAAATTAAGATAGTATGCTATTTCATGCACTGCTGGGGGCCTCCGTGGTCGAGTGGTTATGGTTGCTGACTTCAAATCACTTGTCCGTCACCGATGTTGGTTCGAGCCTTACTCGACGCGTTGCTTTCTTCATGTGAGGAATCCATCCAGCTGCCTTACGGTAGGTCGGTGGTTCTACCCATGTGGCCGCACGTGACGAAGTAATGCACGGAGGTGTCAAAGCTGGAAATTCTCCATATGACCTATAATTGTGTCGGTGCGACGTTAACCATAATCAAAAACGTAATGATCATTCACATTACATTAATTTTACTAAACTGTATAGCTTTTACTCCAATTTCTCCAAATTGGTGTCATTAACTAAGTATGGTTAACTTTGTTGCTATCTCAAAACGATGAAAGTGACTTTGATAGTGTAATCTGCTTTAATGTATACATGCTTTTCTAGGGTAACCTCTTTACAAACATGATACCAAAATCATCAGCTGAAATCTTTAAAAGATACCGAAATTAATAAAAGCTATCTCAAAACGATGAAAGTGACTTTGATAGTGTAATCTGCTTTAATGTATACATGCTTTACTAGGGTAACCTCTTTACAAACATGATACCAAAATCATCAGCTGAAATCTTTAAAAGATACCGAAATTTATAAAAGCTTATTGTAAATTGCGCATTTTAAAAGTTGTACAGACACAATATTGTTAAAAGGTTAATAGCTTTGCACATGCGTCATTAAATGTAGAGAAAATATTCATAATGGATTACCTAAGCTATATTTGGAGTAAAGAATTAATTTCTGCAGTGTTATTAACCTTTCTGCTATTTTCTGCTATTGCATTGCAAAATCCAATATTTACTTCCTTATATGTTGGCGTTTGTCTCCCGTGAAGAATGATATCAATTAGGACTTGGTGAAGTAAAAGTTCACTGGAAAATTGTTTTGCCTTAGGTTATTAATACATACATGCACATGTAGTAAAAAAATTTGTAGGAAAGTCGTAATTAATTAAGGATTCAAATTTGTAACTGTCTTGTATGTATGGCAGTAGATTTGTGTCTATGTTCGATTTTTATCATTATTATGTTCAATAATCGTACACTTATGCGTTTAGTTGTTTATATTTCTGTTCGATTATCGCATACAAATAATTATTTTCATGTTACGTTTGTTCGATGATAAAAACTAAATGTATAATTGATTATCGCACAGACTTTGTTTTTAACGATTTATATGTGCAATAATCGAAGACATATTTGATACATTACTGTATACATTTTGTATATGCGTTCAATAATCGAAGACATACTTGGTACAAGTCCAATAATCGAAAACTGATTTAATGCATGCTCCTATATGTGTTCGATAATCGAAGACATATTTAGCACAGACTACTAAATGTGTGTTCAATGTTCGAACACACATTTAATACATACTGCTATAGTTGTTCGATAATCGAAGATGTATTCATTACATACCACTATATGTATATTCGATAATCGAAGACATATTTGAAAAACACTAATAAAATTTGCGTCCGATAATTTATGTTCTGTAATGATTGGTTGAACCACAACAAGTGTTATACCTACGTCAACAAATAAAATGTCTGACTACGATAAATCCTGGTGGGAAGCATTTCAATCTGTAAAGAATGATTAGGAACATTATTATTCAATAAACCAAAAGAATAGATTTTATGACAGATTGTTATGTCTTCGATTATCGAACACATACAGTAGCATGCATTAAATTATTATTAAACTTCCATGGCTAAGAAATAATTACATTATATTCTAAAGGCGTCTCCAGTTACTAATTTTATATCAAGCTTTTATATAGTATTTTCTTGTTTTTGTTGTGTTTAACGTCGCACCGACACAATTATAGATAATATGGTAACTTTACGAAATATGCTTACAGATTTTAAATCTTGATCTTTTAAGCTAGCAATGTTATATTTAATTTTGATATGATTGTTGCCGAATTGCAAGGTTTTGACCACATGTATGTATAATCTAATGAAAAGAGTTTTATTTGGCCAAACTATCCTTCCAAAATGCTTATCAATATCAAGTGTTTCACGTCTTTTATACTGCGGTTTTCCATGACAGACTACATGCGATAATTGTCAGTTATTGTGTTTCAAGAAAAGTTAACATAATCCCAAACAAAATATAAATGAAAACTACCAAAAAAAAACAAGTTCGCAGTCATATTTAAATCATTCTCCTCACAGTACCTCACAAGCACTTAATACAACTTCACATATATATGTATAGTAATATCTGAGAAATAATCAAATCAATGAAATAATAATGAAAAACAGCCTTCACTCGTCAGATACGTATGCCTGCAAACTGCAACCGAGTCCCCTATTACATTGCTTCTTTACATTCTATATATCCAATTCAGAGTTTCAATACCTTTTACATCATGGTTATCCAATACCATTCAACAAGCATTTCTAATATGGATGTATGAATAACCGGGTGAATAAAATGAAAAACAAAATCTTCGTTAAAGTAAGCTGGACGCAATAACTTATTTAAAGTAAGAACATTGAGAGAATATTCATTGAAGGAATAAATACGCAAATGAAGACCAAGGGTGTACTCATTTTATCCCATGCATCAAATCAGACAATAGCTGTACATAGCTAGTGCTCTTTTGATTTATGCCTTACTGTAAATAAAATTATGTGCCTTGTATCTATTCTTTGATAGTTCCAACTCAATCAGTTGAAAAGTTTGACTGTTATCGTTAAAAAATAAGTAGATTTCACAAAATTAATATGTTATTTCATTCTTTTTGTTTAAGGGCATTGTAGTAATATAAGGGAAACAAGTTCGAATTAACAGCAGCAGTCTAGAAATATGGACCCTGTTGTTGTTACACCGTTTGCATCTTCATATATAAATGAATAGCTTAAATATCTTTTTGTACATTTAGATGGGCTAACGTGGTTTATACCCATCTAATCGCACTAAAATAACATTCGACCCACATATATTTTACACGTGTGCAGTAGCTTCCTGGAAACAAATTAAACTAGTACAGATATAAAAATCTTAATAAATGTTACAATATTGATCCTTGCAACATCACGATAGAAGGGCGAAGAAGACGTGTCGCCTCCGATAAAACTTCAATACTGAATTTAATATAAAATGTCATTAAATACAATAAAAGTCATATAGTCAAGTAGAATTAACTTTGATGTTAACCATGTAAAAACAAAAGTGATAGCTATAATCGCTATTTCTCTGTTTAATTCGAACGATGCCATTTTGTTCATGTTTTATTTTTGTGAATGACGATATATCCTAAATCTCATTTGCGGGAACGGTGGCATTATTGCATCCACTAATTTTATTTATAGGAAAACACATTTTGCCTTAAAGACACAGTGGATGTGAATATTTTGAAAATGCTTCTTTGAAAAAAATCTAATTTATTCTATATTTGTGTTATCACATTTTCACTTCAAAGGCAAAGATGTTAATTTAAAGAAAGACGCTCCAGTATAATTGTAGGTATTTTTTATGTTTAAAACTGCGGATAGATTTGATACATTTCAAGTTACTTTGACTGTAAGCAAATCGTATACTAACAATGGCTAAGCTCAAAATGCTATTTTTGTAAAGAAATAGACTGTTTCAAAGGTGCATGAAAGACAAAGCAAATACAATGTACTACATATGTATATGTATATTACCGAAGAGAAGTAGACGAATAAGTAATGAATTTACATTACAAGCCAAGTTTCACACCTTTGTCCAAGCCTGGTCAAATTCTAGGAACGAAATGTTATTTAAAGTGTTAAGACATTGACAGAAACTGATGTGTTTCCAGCGACTTGCACCTAATTTCTATTTATATCGACACTGTGATAGTAATTCTATCTGACATCTCAATGCATACGTATTATGTTATTGGTCTATCAACAAAACTTATCAAAGAACTTACCAGAAGAAAGCATTTTCATTACCAAATAACGATACAAGGTACTCGATGTATAATCCCAGCTGTCTTCAATTGTTTTCCAAATTGCATGTAGTAAGATTCTTAATGCATAGTACAGCAGTCACTCATTTGTACAAGGCAAGTGTTTTTACAAATTATTATGTAACGAGAGCCCTGTACATAGAAAAAAATATACGCCCGAGATTCCGAGGAGGACGAGGAAGTAAACTCTAAAGATTTTTTTGTGTGTGCGTGGCAGAGGGGGTGTGACATGGCAGTGGATGGGGTTTTGGAGGTTTTGAAAAAAAGGCGGTGATGGAATACTAAGGCAAAAGTGAATAAATTATTTTTATTTTGGGTGTGCGTGGAGAGGTGGGAGAGGTGGTAGGCACAGAGTGGTCATGGGTGGGGGTTTGGAGGTTTTGAAAGGTGTCGGTAATAGAATGCTAAGGCCCATAAAATAAAAAATAAACAAGTGAATTGATTATTTTAAATTTGGGTGTGTTTGTCGGGGGTGGGACAGAGAATAATGTGGATGGGTGCTCCCCTTAAATCATCTCATAACCACCCACCTATATTCTAAGCTGATAAGTCAAAACCGTGAATCTACGGACACAAAATACAAAGGACACTTCTGAAAATTCCACTCAATTTGGGACCTTGACATTTGTCTTATCAATCTTATCTTGCAAACCTTGTCATTGTCACCTACCCCTATGCGAAGTTTGAATGGTTATTAAGTTGTGCTTCGGACACAACATATGGTGGACAGATCTGACCTTACTGTGTCCTTGAACGTTAACCTATTGACCTGAGTCATGTGCTTGCATGATATGCCACAAGAATAAGAATATTAAAGTGTTTTTGGGGAAGTAATATGGACTGTTGCACTCCTCAAATTAACTCAACACCACTCACCCTTATTCGAAGTTTAAGTCAATACTTTCAACAGTTTTGAAGTTGTGCTTTGGACGTAACATACAAAGGACATATTTGAGACTTAAACTCCATTTTCGAACCTAAACCTTCCACTTACCGACCACGTGAATGCGCTCTGCACATTCGCAATCTACCTTTATGCCAAATTTGATGTCAAAATCTTGAATTATTTTTAAGTTATGCTTTGTACACAAAATACTACGGAAATATTTAACCTTGCTGTGACCTTGACATTTACTTACCATCCTGGCTGATGCGCAACGTACATTGTCTCATTGCCATTTGCCTATGTGCCAAGATTAAAGTCAATACATTGGATGTTTATCAAGTTCTACTACGGGCGCGAAATATGAAGGACAAATTTGACCTTAAACATGTTTAAGCTAAGTTTGTGACTTTGACCATTGACCTTCTGATCTGGTTTATGCACTCAGCACAAAGGCCTATCGCCACCGTCCTACATGCGAAATTTAAAGTCAATACCTTGAATGGTTATTGATCCAGACACGAAATATGATGGACAGGCGGACGCGTCATAACATAATACGTTCATTTTTATAAAACGAGCGTATAAAAAACTCTCTGTAGAATTGACGTGTCCGTTCTTTGTTTGTCAGCAGAAGGATGTATTTCTTTTTAATCACACAAATATCGACAAAAATTTCAAAGTTTTTGTTGGTGGTTTATAAATGCTTAATTTACGTGCGTTCGATTTGTAGGTATCCTGACGTAGACAAGGGCAAAAGTGTGTTATATATTTTCTTAATGTTCATAATTTAACCACTTTGCAAAGGGTTTGTAGACCGACGTAAATGTCTTCAGACATAACAGATTTCGACATTATCTCAAACATCAGCTGGCGACAGACTGACGGTGAAACACATTACATCAGCAAAATATGAAAGGTTCCCCCCATTATTTGCCTTCGATGATATAATTAAGTAAAGTACAGTTATTAAGCGCGTATTAAATGGGAATTATTGACGACTATCACTTTATTAGAAAAATTTACTATATAGTTATACGGTCAAAGTAAACAATTTATTTTACAGATCTTTCCAAAATTACATGTTATTCATAGCGTTATGCAATGTTTAATTTGCGTAGATTGATAGTAACTGACGTATGTTTCTACAATAATGCAACTTAACCAAGTTAAGTGTTTTCCATAAACGTATTTCTAGAAAAGTTAGTAGTCTCATCTTTTCCAAAACTGAGCAAATGTTTTCCAGGTGTGATACTTCATGTTTCAGTATGAATAATATAATTACGTTTGCAAATTAACGATCGCTTTTTATCTCCTATGATTTATAACGGATTCAACAGAAAGTGTTTTATTTAAAAAAAAAAACAACATAAATTGTACAAAGCAATTTGGAGCCACCACTTCTATAGACAGGAACATAATTTCATTCAATTTGTAGTTACACAGATTGTTATTTTACAACAGATTACATTTAAGAAGCTTGCTTCATGTCAATTTATTCAACTTAGTCTTACAATAATTATAATGACGTGCACGCCCCTGTCCATATTATTGGCCATACATAATTTAGGAAAGTATGGTGCTTTGTCAAGTCAGGATTAAACCAAGTTCAACATAATAGAACATAATTTGATTTCAGTGTGCAAAACTATTTTAACCGTAGAACCGAGTAATGCATTGAACCATGGTAACACTTCAAACAAATTTATCAAAACATATACCCGACCATTGTTTTAAATACCCTGATCTTAGTAGACATTATAGCAGATGCAGGTACTTTTAAAACGAACTTACTTTTATAAATTCAGTAAAAAAATTCAAGATGAAAACCCTCCCCAAATCACGGTTCTAATATAAATTAAACTTTGCATTTAAGGAAACGTATTGAATGAAACACCAGAAAATACTGGCAACATAGGGATTATACTGGAGTTTCGCCTGTTGTTACTGTTATACCGTTGACCTTATAATCTACGTTACATAATACGTGCACAAGAAAAAAAAACATCCACTTTTCACGGTTTTACACCCTCCATTGCAACACAAAGTGACAAGGCTTCTCTTTAAGGTTTCGCTCATAAACCAATATAGAGAAACCAAATAGTGGTAATATGAATTCCTTTACATTTTCATTATACCGTGACTAGTTTTTTTATTTATCTTCAAACACAATTTGTATAGGGTATGTATTTTCAATTTCGAACAGTGAACGGTTTAATAATTTTAATGGAAACGTATAGTGTCTGTATAAAGTTTCTACCAGTTTTGACTCGGTGTGATATATTCTATGTTCTTTTAGGTCATAAGAGTCCCTTGAGTGTTTATGGATAAGAGTTCCGGTTAAGCCTGTTCTGTGAGGCGCGAGGGGATGCTGTATATTTCATTATATTTCATGAACAGATTCAATTAAACCGAATATATATTCTATGCTTAGCCCTATAAAGAACCTTTGCTTAGCCCTATAAAGAACCTTTTTACAGCTTTTATTTACATATTGATGGATTGTAATAAAATATCTGGTATCGTAATTAGCATTTATTTAGTATTAAACTATACATACGTCAAAATTGAACACAATGAAGGTATATCATTATACGGAATTTACGGCCATTAGATTATACTGCATTTATCAACAATTTATGTTATTTGTTATCAATGTTATCAATGAAAAGCCACCTTACCGGAGAACGCACCTGCTGACCTATCAAGTAGCAATATAATTCTGAAAGTACATAATCAATTATATCTCATCTCGCTCTTGCCTTTGGCTGTAATACATAACACCATGTCGAAATTATTTATTACCTGTCTATTTCTGAGGACGCCCATTACTTATTCCCTGAACAGTGTTTCCACTAATTTTTGTTATCCAAAATGTTGCAATGATAGTTACCGTATATATTTTGAACGAAAACGCTGTCGAAAAATATACTATCTAGTGCGAATATTGCAGTGGCAATAAAGAAGTCCCCTACCAGTGGCATTGACCTTAATGCGACAAGCGTAGATCATAGATAATAACTTTATGCTTTTAAACTTACTATATTCGTAAATCACACAGACTGAATAATGCATCTTTTTAATTATCACTTATCTTTGTTTGGAGCAAAATAATAAGTTGGGTGTTGGATTATATGACGGTATTAATAAGCGGCCGACGGACTGGTCAATACTCCCTTTTCCGGTTTAAAGGCACCGAGAATCAAGAGATGACCAACCGATCGCGATAACCTAAATGGCAATTTAGAAAAGAAAACATTTTGAAAATACTTCTTTAAGTCTTTAATGAACACACTTAAAACATTATGGATCATTAGAAAATGTTGGCTCATATAGCACAGCGTATGTATATATATATATATATATATATATATATATATATATATATATATATATCAAACCAACAAATATCAAACCAACAAATCGAAATTACACTTCCAAAATAATACGTCTGACAAAGCCTATATATAGTACATTGTCCCTGATATTAAATCCACTAGATTACTGTGTACATGTCGAAATCATCATTGTTGTAATCACATCACTTATCGGCGCACAACAACTCGTACATATATATCCAAACTACTTGAAAGAGGGTCGTATAGTATTACGTATCTGTGTTGTACAGTTTATTTCCAAGATAGATAACTTGTCAGTTTTTTTGAAGCGGCGAGAGATGCTGTTGCGGCAATGGATTTGCAAGTAGCACGTGTCAACTAATGTATCCAGCAGATATAATGATAAACAAACAATAATAAAAACAAAATGATCACAGAAACGGTGGAAGTAATGTTTTGTAAATGATCCGTCATCTACGAATTTCAGATAAATGATGTACTTTGTCACTACACTTAACGCTTAGCCTTCTTGAGAGAAAAAAATTCAAACGGCACCAAATCATAGAAAAAAGAGTTGTTTCACATGAAAATTGGATAACATGTGCAATATGTATATTACTCTACAAAACAATTGTCAGTTTACTAATATATACAATGAATTCCGAGTAAGGACTACATATAGGGACTACAATTTCAGACAGTTCAGCGCCTTTAAAAACTCAACATTTTCAAAGAACTGCAACATATCTTCATTAGATGCATTTGCAGTAATGTACCCGTGCTGACATGCCACATAACTAGGAGGAACGTAGTTTTCAGCAATTGTTTATTTCTATTTTTTTACAAATGGAATTCTTTTTTACAGGGGGACAATTTTTAAGACTAGTTTTAGTATCCATCGTTCGGGACAGTACGGCAGAACATGTAATTGGCAGGTAAATTGTTGTTACAGATGTTGCTCGTTCATCAAAAAGTTGTGTTTTGATGATATACACATAAACCTTAATATATCCTTGAAATATTCGTATGAATAAACTTGTAAAGAATTAAGAATGTTTCTCATTGCAGAGTTGGTGCAGCCGTTCTGCGCAAGCGCGGAATTATTATCAAATGGAACGCATGGCAAAAATACTCATTTTTTTGCATGTCCGCGCGCATTTAGTGTATAATATGCATAATATACTGACTAAAGGTTACGGTTAGAATCACCATGGTTACAAAATATATACATTTAAGATAATTTTGTTCAAATTTAGTTAATCCAGTATATACCGGAGTCTGTAATATATCACAGGCGCACCAACTCTGTATTTAGTCACAGCCAAGAATTAATGTAAACAGTGATTCATAACCGAAGTTGCATATACAGTTGCATATACACTAACAAAACATTAAACAGAATTTATTTCTCCGTAGAACAACTTTTGCATGCATGCATGTGAATATCGATTATCTATATTCTAATTATATGTAATTCAGGTTTTCGCAATTGACACTCTATTGGTTATATAAATAATGGTTCAGAATTTACTACTGCGAGTGAATGCCATTCCCCTTCTACCTCATCTTATGTCCGACTCGGATATTACCTACTTTAAGACTTCACTAATAGAATCTAAACTAGAATCAAAAGTAGCTCTAGTTAACGTAGTTCTGCACGTTCGGATCGATTTTTTTCTACAATGTAGATTTTGATTAAACTTCAGAATATACATAGAAAAGTCAGCAAATAAAAAAGATAGGGTCGTGTGCTTGATTTTTAGCAAGGCTGATCTGAGCAATCTGGACCTCACACAATTTTTCATAATGGGAGTCTATGGGAAAATCGCAGCTTTCACGAATAGAAATGTTTCTACAGTGTAGATTTAAATGAACCTTCTCACAGTCGAAAATATACATGTGGCCTATAATGTGGTAAAATAAAATGTATAGGTCCGCGTGCTTTTTTTTTTTTTTTTTTGAGATATTTGACCATGATTAAAATGAACCGCACATTTCAAGCTAATTTCAAGACATTATAATTTTGAATTATTTAACGTGTCATGTGTTTAAATATCATAATTTAACTTTACAAAGATAGCAACAGTGCCGTTGTAAAAAATTTACCCACAGGTTGCCATTAATTCATAAAATGACGCCGAACCCAGCTTTATCCTACGTTTTCCGGATAATTGACGTTACGCCATCACTTCCGGTTTATCAAACGTGCAGAACTACCTTAAAATTGATCCGAACTGTAGGCATTTTACTGTATAAAACCACAAGCGAAGTTACATTAGTCATTAAAATAAAGGTAATTGGTCGTTATGAAGAGTTTCAGATGCGTTATTTTGCAAATGGGTGTCTTTTCCTTATCGCGTATAAAATTAATTAATTTTAAAAAGCATGTAAGTACAACGAATTACACTAAAGTTTAGTCTGGATAAGGTCGTTATCCATTTAAGTTTCAAAGGCAATCGGGTTTGGCATAAATATAATTATGTTATTTCAGAATATCTACTGTCTCTTTATATAATACGAATTAGCCTTTTGAGATACTATTTTAGAAGAATAAATGGTACTTCAATTGAAGTTCAGCTTCCTTTAAGTTAACATCACTGCCAGAATTGGCCCAGAATATCCAGACAATAGTCTTCAAAATTGACTGGAAACATAACTCATGATGCAAAAGGCATTTCTTGTAACTTAAGAAATAATTTATAGCAAAAAAAGTGCTTTTAAATTAATACTATTTATGCACGATGGGAGGTTATACGTCGGGCGTAATAATTTCACGAGGGCGCAGCCCTCGTGAAATTATTTGTACGACGTATTACCGCCCGAGTGTATAAATATTGTTAAAGCACTTTTTTTGCTATAAATTATTTCTTAAGTTACAAGAAATGCCTTTTCATCATGAGTTATGTTTCCAGTCAATTTCGAAGACTATTGTCTGCATATTCTTAAAACACTCTTTTGCAATAAATTATTTCGATTCTAATATGCCCTTAATCTAAAACAGTACATAAAATGTGGTAGAGCTCTTTCTTGGTCGCAACAAAAACTTTGATGTCACCGCACGTTAACGTGACGTCATTCTAGCGTAAGCGTGTTTTAACAAACACAAGCATATTAGAATATATTTTGTCCAATACAATTTCAATTTCAGGTATAAAACAGCCAAGAAATAATTCAGTGGCGGAGCGCTTAAATTATCCATTGATCTTCATGAATCTTCCCTAGGATTGACAGAATGTTGGGAAGGCAGTCAGCTGAAAAGTCAATGTTGCCCGTCATTATAACTAATAGGCACCTGTGATCGCCCACCACCATTTCTCTCCATTTCCACTGGAAAAAGAATGTCCTGAAATTGAACCCAATAAAATCCAAACAATCAAAAGAAGTAGCTTTATAGCCATGACCTACACTTTTTGCCTATTCATTGAATTAACCTGCGTGTTTGCTACACATCTCATAATCATTACGTGTGATCATAAGTACTCTTGCAAAAAATAAATGGCGCGAAAACACTGTTAACACAAAATTTAATCTAAATCTTTTCAGACTTGAAACATTTATTTATTATATTCGATATTTATTATATCCGATATTTCCATACAATTTTATTAGGTATGAAAACAAAATGATTATGATCGTTTAATATATTACTGGCTGTGCCTAATTATAGAAAGAGAAAGAAGAATTTCGGTCACTGACTAGGAAAAGTGTTCTCGCACTCATCAGTGTGTCTTCAGCTTAGATATAAAATTTCAAGACCAATCTTCGAACTGCAGTAGATTGTAAAGGGAATATTTTGTACATGTCAATATGTATGTAAAGAGCTCACGCTGTTAGGACACATAGACAATATACATATATTTTGTACCATAGAAAGGGACAATGCGCAGGACTTGCCATTACGGAAACAATAGCATTATAGGTGGTTTACTGAAGTAACGCAGTGATAAGTACTTGTGACATTTCTTCTTTCTGTGGATAGTTTCCGACACTGTAAGTTTGCATGCATTTCCTGTAATTACATATCAAAGTGATCAGTTGGGAAATATCAACATAATTAACGTCTTGCATCTGCTAAATTGTAACCAGGTATTTATTTCTAGAAGCAAATGTGTAGCACAGAACGAAGATAAAACTCTGAAAAACCAGAAGTGATCTCATCCGCTTTCCAACAACAGCATTTGTTTTAAAGATCAGGTTGTTTTATTTTCATTTTCCTGATTTTTTCTTTATAAAGTTTGATACATGTACCATTAAAGCGCTTTCATACGTCACTTGTCATGCTAATTAATTTTCATATTCATCGTAGAGTACCAATTTACATATCTATGCCACTGGGTTGTTTTCCTATTATGATTTTATGTTCTCTAAAATTGTTCATTTTAATACACAAAATGAACTGATAACAGTCCTTTAATTCATGTATTGACTGTTATCATACCGTTACATGCCACAAAATATTGAAAATTGTTACTTTTTACCATACATGCTCACTGTCTCTGTTGTGTTGATTCTGACATGAATGCGATTTCTAACGATCCACGTTTTAATTCATCATTGGCATCATAAACAACGCTTTTTGCTGTTTCTATCCTCTACAGTATAAATTTGTCTACAGCTGCCTCTCAGGTTGTAGTTTTTGCTGCGTTTTCTATGCAGAATAGTTCTGGCATGCACGTTTGAGTTATTTTGAATCCCTAATACATCAATTGGGCCAAAAAGCAATTAATATAGATTATTACTCGCTTTATGAAATAAAAGAGAATATAGAAATCTTAAACACAAAAGGCAAAAAATACCTCGAGATACATTTAAAACAAAGAGTTTATAATGGGTATGAAGTTATAAGTTTTAGAATTAGATTCAGTATATCTTAAATGTCAATTTTGTAACGTCGCAGTATTTTGTTTAACAGTATTGCATATGTTGTAAGTATATTAACCTTTCAAAAGAAAGTGGAGTCGATAATGTCAAGAAACAAACGACCATTTTAATTATTATTCTATCCATTAAAATGCATTAATTGTCAATTAATATTCTGATTAATTTAACAAGATTACGTGAATCAAGGAGTATTAGCACTAAAATTTTAAATTGAAAATGTAGCTTTATTGCGTAATACAAGAACATGTCAATACTACACGCGAGGAACGTTTTGCCGAAACATTGTTATTTTTTTTTTCAAAAACGAATACGAGTTACGCTTTTATTACAATCATCAGTGAGAAAAAA
Source organism: Mercenaria mercenaria (assembly GCF_021730395.1). NCBI lineage: Eukaryota > Metazoa > Mollusca > Bivalvia > Venerida > Veneridae > Mercenaria > Mercenaria mercenaria. Next base: position 58,703,755 of record NC_069368.1, read on the forward strand.
AATATAATTGCCCACACACAGTCAATTTTATAGCGGAGCAAACTCGGTGAATGCAAGATGTCTAAAAGAAATCTTTTGCAGTGTGATCGCTGCCTTGTCTTAAAAGGAACAGCGTGCCCGCAACGCGGAGCTGTTATTAAAACATTGAGATGAGCAAGAGTATATAATTCATTACACATTTTTATATTGTCGTTATGAACAATAAATTAAACATAATAAGACCAACTGCGTTGTTTGAAGTTTGAACGATAATGTAGCGCTTTATTGAGTAGTTTATTTTACAATGATAACAATGGCGTAGACGATAATGATTGCTTGGTAAATAGCTTTAATTTAATCTTATATATTATTAACATTAAATCTGACATGCAGTGTTTTGCATTTTTTTTTTTCACATTTTATTGTACTTTCTAAGAATCAGAAAATATGTTAATGTCAAAAACGTTAGGTACAATGTTTCTGTAACTACAACTAAATATTTTGAAAAATGTTTGGCAATTTCCGTAAAAATAAAAACCTATTTTAAGGAAACAACCGCAACTATCAAGGTATAATCAAGATTTAAATAAGCAAGACCTATCACTTATGGTGATAAATATCCTCAAACAGCAGCTTATTGCCAGAGGAACAGGGGTATTGAAAATATGATACTTTGCATTTGTATATTGTACAGGGACAAAATGTACAAAGTTGCACAAAATATGTTGTGCAAAACTGTATAAGATCTCCAAATGTTATTGCTCTACCATAAAAAGAAGGAAGTAGGTCATTAGGTCAAAATCAAGGTCATTGAAAACCAGTTTTGATATGTGTTTTCAAAACTGTACAGATGGTCCAAATTTTATGGCAATAACTTAAAAAAGAAAAAAGTAGGTCAAGGTTATGGTCAAGGGAACATGTAATCACTGAGGGTCATCACCTAGTTATACTTAACAGCATATGAAACATGTTGGAAAATTATTGAAGTTTTTTCCAATGTAACTCTATTTATATTTGAAACAATAAAGGGCCATAACTTTGTGAAAAAATCATTCAAATGCAACGTGTTTCGCACATGCACAATTACTTTTGGTACTGATGATAATAATAACAAGGTTTGATAAAAGTCTGGCATACAATGGCTGAGAAATAACGCGGACATATTTTTTCCATTTACACATAAAGAAAAAAAAACTAAAAGGCCATAACTATGTGAAAAATCATTCAAATGGAACGTGCTTTGCACATGCACAACTTGACTTGGTACCAATGATAATTTCAAGGTTTGATAAAAGTATGGCATATCAGGACCAAGAAATAGCGTGTATATTTTTTTTCCATAGACATATAACGAAAAAATAATAAAGGACCATAACTATGTGAAAAATTATTCCAATGGAAACCGCTTCGCACCAGTACAACTTGACTTGATACCAATGATAATTATAAGGTCTGATAAAAGTCTATCATATCAGGACCAAAAAATAGCGCGGACAATTTTTTTTCATATACGTATAAAGAAAAGAAATAAAAAAAAGGGAATAACTAAGTGAAAAATCAGCCAAATAGAACCCGTTTCGCACACACCCAACTAGGCTTGGTAGTGATAATAATTACAAGGTTTGATGGACATCTGACAAATAGTTGCTGAGAAACAGCGCGGACAAAGTCCGTCTACAAACGGACAGACGGGCGGAATCTGGGGATATAGAGATGCAACCCAACAAAGGAAAATTTTTAATGTAAATAAACGCGACCAGTGGAGCATTGCTACCCTTGTATATTCCCCATGCGGGGTCAATATAATTAATTCATATGTAAGGCACAGGCGTGGATGGGATTCTATGCTCCATGATTACAAAGAATCGGAACATATAAAGCACATGACATTGTGATAATTATAAGCTGATTCAAGTAAACGAGTAGCATACTCAGTTTGAGAGCGGTTAATCGAAAAGACATGTCGGAGGATTTGCATGACCGTGTTTTCAAGAACAAATCACCGTGTGCTGTTTTAGAAACTGTTTAGAACTCATTAAAGTAATAATGGGGCTCACTCGCAGAGGTATCAAGCTGATATTTGCTTTTAAGAAGATACTAGGATAAGATTTTAAGATTTATTCATTAACGTCATCAGTTTAGACATGAAAACAGCACTCTGTGTATGTTATGTAATTAATTGATTATATAGCACACATTCTTCCCTGCTTAATCTGTATCCCTTTCACTTCTTTAAATCAAGTTATTCTTCAACTTATACCATTATTTGTATGTTAATATTTCATGGAAATACCAGGTTGTCAACCATTTGTGTAAATCAGTGTGTCGCCACGTTAGATACCGAAATTAATTACAGCTTACAAGGAAATACTGCTAGCAAGTTATATCTATATACGGTAACATAATGGCAACAAGGTCAAGAATAAAGTTTAACATAGCCAAGACAAGAGCGAGTTCAGAAGTTGCGAGATTTGTATTCGTTATGTTACATCAAAAGAATACCTGTAACAATTAGTAGTTTATTGTAAGATGCTCTTAGTACAGTGTATTGTCTCGGACACATTTTTTATTTTACAAATTTTACCTTATTTTATATAGTACTTTAATCTTTTATTAGAAATTGTGAAATTACACAGTTGATCTCTCTATAAAAAAACTGTATAGGTGACTTTTGTTACACCTGAGGAACTTTCCTTTGACTGGTGGTCTGTTAAAGCTATTGCCAAGTAATGTGTTTGCACTATAGGCTTGCCGTTGGAAGATCAAACATCTTCAAGTAGAGAACAAGTCAAATGGTTTATCGCGGCCAGAAATTTGTACAAACCGGACAGAAGTTGCGAAATTGTCATTTGTGCAGGAAAGAAGCGTTTACCATAATGTCCAGTACTGGACAGGTATAGTGACCATGCACGGACACAGACAATTTTCTCCGAGGGGGTCCGATCCCCTGCCCCCCCCCCCCCCACCCCCCACACCCTGGAAATTTTGAAATTTAGCACTTCATTTTTTGCATTCTGGGACAGTTTTATGGACTAACCTGTTAAATTTGGGAAAAATGATAAAATCAAGCTTTCTTGAAGGTAAAATTCTTAGTTTCTTTTAGATAAATAATATGAATTATGTCGGGGTCGTATGAAGCAGCAGCCGCATATACTTTACATGCGGTCCTAATGTTGCCTTTTTCGAAAAACATTTTCTTTCCTTTTTTAAAGATTTTCCAGAGGGGGTCCGGACCCCCGGTCCCCGCCCCCCCCCCCCCTCTGAATCCGCGCATGGTGACATATCATGCTTTCTGTTTATGCAGGTAAACTTGTGTTTGGTTAAATTTCAACAGAGCACAATTGTCTGAACAGTGTACAAACTCATTGCCGTTTTTTCAGTTAAGGGTGGAAAAAAAGTGGTAGAAAATGAAAGCAGTAACATTTTTATTAAAAAGAAATAAACAATGAGACAAACATTTCCAACATCTTTGGACGGTTCAAAAATCCCATGTGGCCCAAAAGTACAATTAATTTCCCATAGGGTTACATACAAATATATCAATGCAAGGCTTTGACACAATGTTCTGAAGACAAATGCAAACACCTTCTCTTTAGAAATCTATCCGAGAGAAACACAAAAATCACTTTTAAGTGACCTGTTGACCTGCTTCTTTTCTCCTCACATCTGTCAGAATGAATAGTGTATTGCATTTTTACAAAGTGAAGCGGTTCAGCCTACTTTTTGTACAAATCCGCAGACAGTCATTTGCCAAAAAAAACATGATTTTCCAGCAATGTTTTACCACTTTCTCTTCATTTACATCAGATCTATAAAATTTGACAACTTTCAGAAGCTCAGGATATCTATTTACAATCAAATCCATCATGAAATGAGGGACCTCTTTTCTCTCGGATACACTTCCTTTAGTTGGGTAACGAAGGGCAGGTAACTGTACCTTATTACCATGTTATACATACGATAAAGCCCGAAACGCGTGAAAATGTTCCGAATGTAAATCGGGTGAAGTAAGCGCTCTATGTATGCGTCTGGGTTGATTAAACTGGGCGAGTCTACTTACTTATTACTTGAGGATGAAAAAAACGTGTTTTTTAAATGTTGCTCTTAAACAAGGGTGGCGGTTGAACTACTAAAAGTACAACAACAGTTAATTCACAACAAATCGTACGGTATGTTTTATAATCAATAGAAGCTAGTCGTATTTACGCTTATGAGACCTGTTTCACCCACAAGTAAAGAATTCACAGGTCCATCATGAAATGTATTCCCCAGCGCACATATACTTATACCAGATTTATATGATGAACGCGTTCAAAGGCGCTTTACATATAACAAAAGGGAGATTGTTGTCAAACGTTGCTTTTCCGGTTAAAGAGATGGCGAATCATTAGTTGCAGCTCGGGAACAATCACCATTTTGAGTCATTATGTTATTGGAAATGGTTTGCAATACTTTTATTATAGTTTAATTTTGACCAAGAACAATGTTTCAGCTGTCTACCTAGAGTCGGGGTAATACAGTAATGATTACTTTTTATTAGTAAGACAATGGATGTACTATTATCTTATAACAATGTTCTAAAAGTGTCACAAAATGATGATCCTATGTCTGTAAATTTTAGTTTGTCGTTAAATTCTTTTAAATGTTTTTTTCCAGTTACAGAAACACGTAAAATCAAATTTGAAAACAATAAAAACTATCTTTTATTCCATTTTCGTGTATTGGAGACAATCAGCGCTACAAAATATGTCACTCTACACTATTATCTCTAAGTCGGTATGAATAATAGATTAACCTAATGTACGAGTAACAAAATGCGGAATTACGAATTGCATCACTGAATGAAGAAATAGGTAAGGACTACCAAAATATAAAAATAATGCAATTTCTGAATTTAGATTTATTCGGGGAAACATCATCTATTTGTTTTTAAGCTTCTATTTAAAGGTGTTCACAATAAGGAAAGCTGCGTTTTGTCCAATTTCGGATCTGTAATTTTTCACAGTATGTTTGGAAACGTGTTTCCCGCCTATACTTACACGTGTAAAGCAATGTTTAGAAGTAAATGAAACAATCTGAAAAACTTCAACAGCATTTATAATTCCCTTTTAAAACTTGTCGCCACAGAAACGTTGAAATCAACCGTCGTCTTTACACCTTATACAATAAAAATTATATAAAAGACGAACTTCGGTTCATTATAGTGTGTCCAGTTTACAATAGAAATGTTTATATTCCAAGATATTTTAGAATTCGTCCAATTATCTACCAACTCATTACTTGGCCTAATTGAGATAAAAACTTTATTAAAAATTAGTAGAGTTTTGCTTAAAATGTTTGAAAATAAAAACGATTATTTAGATAACTAAGCAATCAATCTTTGTGTTCTTTTTAATTTATATGTCACTATCAAATTCCTAAATTGTCAAATGTAAATGTACTCTGCGCACGTATGATATGGCATATTATGATTTGTAAAAGTGTGACTGTCATTACATGTTATGTTATGACGTTTAGCTGTACGCTTATGTCAAAATCAAAGCCCTGAAAGACTGATAGCCAGTGCTTATTGAGTGATATTTCAACCAATACAACGGAAGAATCAACATTTCATTGTGCATAGACCGGTCATGATTTGAACAATGTTGGTAGAGATCCACTAGACAATGCTACATGTCAAATATCTAAGCTCTGCGCATTGTGGTTCAAGACAAGAAGATTTCAAAAGATTTGCCTATACAACACTATATAAAACTAAGTTTGCCCCAGGGTGGGCCAGTTTTAACCCTAATCCAAACCCTAAACCCTAACCCTAAGGCGGCATGATTCCGAATATTGCGAATGTGAATATAAAGTTTATAATTATTCTAGAACCCGTTGCTGCTTGTTTTTGTTTTTGTTGTTTAAAACAGTACTCCTCAGTTGCTCACACAATACCAAGATTATAAAAAGTAAACATGGGACTTTTTTTTTTAAACGTCCAATATATGTGTGTGATGCGGCCCGACAGACATAGAAGGAAAACTCGAACGACGCGAGGTTGAATCTAGGTAGTTGACTTAGAGCTATAGTTAGCTCTATAACTGTTATAACTTTGGTGAATTATGAATACGGGCATAACAGAAGATTTTGTTTTATTTTAGCAATTGGCTATAGCTCTTCTAGTTATGCTTTCTTTTTGTTTACAGGATACTTAAAGTTGTTTTTGCCGCTTTTTTATATCAATGTGAAGAAACGTTTGCTTAATTTCGAACAGAGTTTTTAAATATGTTTCACCCAGATCATGCCGAATTATTCTACAACCAGCGACAGTTTTACTGTTATGCAGTTTCATGAAGTCTCATCTAAAAGTGTTTGTTAATGTATTAAACTCGCACTTAAACGATATTAGCTCTCCTATAAAAAGCATAAATTAGCATGTGTCTCGTGAGTATACGTTTTTTTTTTTGCCAATTATAGATTCCAGCTGTCAGTTACCGTGTATATTGCATATGATGTCATACACGTAGTTAAGATTTTGATTTGATTTAAGACTTGTTAACTTTTCTAAAATGTTAGTAGGGGTTTGTGATAAGTTAAACATCTTATCACCTGTCATTAACTGACTCGATTATAAACTGTTTGTTTGCGTCATATGATAAAAACGATATTACTTTACACTTTCAAAGCAGCAGTCATTTGAATATTTACTATCGTTTGTGAACATGAAATTCAATTAATGTTTTATAATAGTATGGAAGCCCTGGAGGGACAATTGATTTCCGTACTTCCCACTTCTGACTTCTATCTTTTGCACTTCTCACTTCCAACTTCTTGACTTCCTACTTCTAACTTCCGCACTTCTGACTTCTAACTTCCACACTTCTGACTTCCAACTTCCTGACTTTCGACTTCTGATTTCCAACTTCCACACTGAATATGAGACGGTTAAGTGCGAGATGGGTGCCTATTGTACTGTCAGAACACGAGATGTAAACACAAGTGTGGCATAGTCAGCGATTCCTGAGAAGTATAAACGGGAAGGTCAGTGTTTTCTCGGTAGGATAATAACAACGGATGAAATCTGGCTATGTTATTATTACCCTGAAACGAAAAAAAAATAGTCAGTGGATGAACTCGATTTCACTGCCGCCGAAGAAAACTCGGGCCAATAGATCGATTGGAAAACAAATGTTCATTGTGCTCTTTGACAGCCGGGGACTGCTGCTGTGCCATAAGGCGTGGCAGTCAATGCCAAGTACTACTCGAAGGTATGAACAATTACTGCTACTAATAAAATATATTACTGATACTAATACTTTGGCTCATATTGTGCATATAAAAAAACCTCGTTTGTAGAGTTAGGTCACGTAACTGTAGTTACTTATACGGGGATTTCAGAAGCAGACAGGTCTTTGCTAAATTATATACTGGTTAACAATATACATTTGATTTCAATTTTAAAAAGAGTAAGTTAGAATTATAGTATTCAAACCAGTGTTTATTTCGTATATACATATTGAAGTTAGACAAAAATATAGTATTGAAACATGTGTATGTTTGGTTTAAATTTTAGCGTGCCTGCATTCGTTCCGTTGATCAGTATTTCAACGAATAGTCTGAGCATTTCAATGTGTTACATATTGACTACGTTACCTCCTGTCGGAGTTAAAATTGGGTAGTTTGTTTTTTCATGGGCGGTATCATTAAGAAATGTACAACTGTATTTGATTTTCATAACAAAATGTATACGCTTGAACTGTATGACTTCTTTAATATACAGATTCGGTTGTGACATGCGTCTTAATAGATATGAGACCACCCGCCTAGCTTAATAGGGAAAGCTCAGATCTACGGATCGTGAGGTCGTGAGTTCAACTCCTGGGCTGGCGTATGTTCTCTGTGACAATTTGAGTACATTCGTGTTTGATTCTTAAGCTTTGTTTTGTTATAATTTACAAATGCAATTTTATGTTTAACGTTACATGACTTTTGTTGGCATTGCGCATGTTAGGTGCTCGCCTTGTAGAATTATATTTATTAATATTGAATGTAATGGTGATTAAAAATTAGGTTGGATGCGCATGATAAACTAATTGTAGTTCCCTGGTGGTATTAATATCACTTGCTGTTAAAGCGATTTCACTTTTTGTTCCTACATTTCTTTGTTTCGTCCTCGTTGTCTGCAGTTTGTTTTTGTTTATATTTTTTGTGTCTTTGTCCCGTGTGCGTCTATACGATGTTTAAGGAGGCTGAGTTCTTGAAACTTGGCTTTTCCTGTTAATATCGTGTTGAATATTTATTCTTCTTTCAGTCCTATAATTTATTTATTTCCATTCAATCAAATTAAATTTAAGAGTGTATAGATTGTTGAATTTAGTTAAATATGTATTTCGTTCAGATGTCTGTATTGTTGCCGCTTTTTATACATATTTTTTTCTTTAGTTTTTTTTAAATAACCAAACATTAATTTTGTAGTATTTGTCTATATAAATTCTGAATCTTAAAGGGCTACTTTATCATGTAAATTATTTACTAAATGCATGGTAAAGTAGCTGTAATAATGTTTGCGTTTTGTATTGCAGAAGTGTTTAGTATTGATATCAAACAAATCAGAGGAAAACATCTTCTCGTGGTTTGAGATGTTACGTTCTGGGTAGGACCTCGTTCCGAGTGGATAAATTGCCTTCCGGGAGGATATACCTCGTTCCGAGTGGATATATTACATTCTGGGCAGATATTCCTCGTTCCGAGTGGATATATTACGTTCCGAGAGGATATATTACTGTCCAAGTGAATATATTACTTTACGGGTAGATATACCTCGCTCCGAGCGGATATATTACGTTCCGGGTAGATATACCTCGTTCTGAATGGATATATTGCTTTCCGGGTAGATATACCTCGGTCCGAGCGGATATATTATGTTTCGGGTAGATATACCTCTTTCTTATGGATATATTACTTTCCGGGTATATATACCTCGTTACGAGTTAATATTATAATATTACTTTCCGGCTAGATATACATCGTTCTGAGCGGATATTTTACTTTCCCAGTTGATATACCTCTTTCCGAGCGGATATATTGCGTTCAAGGTGAAAATATTTTGTTTCGGGTTAATATATTACGTCTCGGGTTAATATATGGGTGAATATATTTCGTTTCGGGTGAATATATTTCGTTCCGGGTAGATATATTACGTTTGCAGATTGAAAACAAAATGTGTTTCGCCAATGAAACAGTAAAAGATTTTCTATCGTTCTTACGTTTGTATTTGTCCTTGGTCACTGGCCAATAAAATTAATTCTAGACGGAAATATTTTTTTTAGAATAGTTTTGTAAGTTCCATTTCTGTAACGGTACTTCCAAGCTGCTTGAAAAGAGCAGCAAATCCAATATATACAAGTCTGTCAATGGAATGAACTAGACGACTAAATAATGTATTATCGTTACAAGCCAACTTTCACAACTATGGCCAAGTCTGGTCAAGTTTTAGTGACATAATATTTTGTTGCGTGTTAGAATATTGACAGATGTGGTACGAGCTTCTTCAATGTTCAGTATAAACAGTGTGATAGTGTTATCTATTTGGCTTCTAAATGCATACAAATATGTGATTGGTATTTCGAACACAGACTAAAACACGCCCTTCTATCTTATAGTCTAACAAGAGACTACCAGACGAAAGCATGAACGTTTAGCATACACATTTTTTAAAAATAATATTAAAGTATTTTAACTAGTTCACAGTTCATACTATTTCTTACCTTGCGTTTTTAATTATAACTATGTTATTGTTCCTTCTCTTGAGAAGGTTATTCTCTTATCGGTAAAATTTATATTTTTGTTTGTGACCACGAAAATGTTCAAACATGTGTTTTTGTTTGTTCTGTTTTTTTTTTTTTTTTTTTTTTTTTTTTTTTTTTTTTTTTTTTTTGTTATTACAACTCTTTCTGAATTTACCAATAATTTCAGCTGTTTTGTTTTTACAACAAAAAGCGTTATTTCGTGATCACAATTGAAAACAAAGTCATCTCTTATTTGCATTTAATGTATAATCAATTGCAAAGCCAAGTTAATAAATGCCTTTTTAACTGCATGTAACCAAATACGAACGCCTTATTTCAATTGCTTAAACGGTGGTTGAACCGGCGAAAATAATGAATTTATCCCATAAATACACGTTTTGATAGCTTTTTGCATGCGCAATTGGCACAAATTGTTAGTCATTGAAAATTATGTAATGCAAGAATCTCGTTTCTATCAAGAATGAATTTCATTAAGTGCTGATATCTTTAAGAGATCGGCGATATCACGTTTTTAGTGACACTGAATGTTGTTGTATCTTTGGTGAAAGTTCTTTTGGCAAAGTAGAGCTCTTCATTGGCCTTTAAGGGAGGTGTGCATTTTTTCACAGCATTATTATATCCGAAGGATATTCAGCCAATTAAAAGACAGAATTGAGTGCTTGATTGAGTGCTTGATTTTTTTTAGACTGATTTAAAAATGTTGGCCACACTCTTGACGAAATCTTCGTTTATGGCAAAAAGTTCTACAATATAAAACGTAATTGAATCGTAATATATTAACTATTACAATAGCATATTTACCAATTCTTAAACATAATGCCAAATAAAATGAACAGATCCATGCGTTTAATATTTCCCATATTAATTTTAATCCATACTTTGATGAGTTACTTTACCTCAAAACCTATCCCTTGTCACAATTAACAGTACGAAATTTAATTTCACTTTATACATGGGATATAACAGATCCACTGAAAAAATTATGCTGATTGTATACCGGCGGCCAAGAAATATTCTACGTTTTCCTTATTGTATAATATAAAATTCACCTTTTAATCTAAATAAAGCATCCCTTTTTATATCCTTCCACTGTTCGATCTTTTTTATCAATTTACGATCTCTCAAAATGAGAAATTAGAGCCGACTTGTCATCAGAACTATGCACTTCATACAGCTTCCTGGACATACAAGAAATATGGTGACAAAGATTTTTATAAACAATTTTGTTCTTATAGAAATAAAGTACAAAGAGCTGTTAAAAAGTCAAAAGCAAACTATGTCTCTGAACAGCTGGAAGAAAATAAGCAAAATCCAAAATCTCTCTGGTCTCAATTAAAAACTTTAGGATACAGTAATAACAGCAAATCATCACCAGATGTTGTTCTAAAGATAAAGGACCGTCTTTGTTTTGAAGCTGAAACGATAGCTGACCAATTTCACTATTTCTTCACTACTGTAGTTTCTGTTTTGGTAGACACACTCCCTGCAGCTCCAAATTGTTTTAACTCAGCGTCCGATGTTTTTAAAGACTTTTACAAAATAAGAAATCCAGATTCCAAAAGTTTTAAGCTTAATACAGTGTCCGAATCTTTGTTTACAAAGAATTGTATAAATTAAATTGTTCAAAAAGTACAGGGTTAGATGATATACCTGCTAGATTTTTGAAAGATTCAGCATCTTTTATTAAAATTCATGTAACGTTTTTAATTTATAGCTCAATTGTAAATAATACTGTGCCAAATGACATGAAAAGTGTCAAAGTGAAACCTCTTTTCAAAAAGAACGATAGAATTATGTAACTATAGACCAGTCAGAATTTTGTCCAAAAATTCTTGAACGTGCAGTGTACAACCTGTTGGAATCCTTTTTTGTCAAGAACGGTATTTTGTATGAATATCAGAGTGGATTCAGAGGGAGCTACTCTACCGACTCCTGTCTCATCCATCTTACAGATCATATCCGTGGACAGACTTCTAAGGGCCTGTTTACGGGTATGATAATGCTTGACCTGCAGAAAGCTTCCGACACAGTGGACCATAATATGATGTGTCGGAAGCTTCGCGAGATGGGCGTGGAGTCATTGAAGTGGTTCCGCTCTTATTTGTCTGGCAGAACTCAGTCCTTTCATGTGAATGGGGCAAAGTCTGATTTCAGATCGGTTGTATGCGGTAACCCTCGGGGTAGTATTCTTGGGCCTTTACTGTTTTTAGCCTATGTTAATGATATGAAAACAAGCATAAGTTCTTTTTGTAAACTGATTTTTACGCAGATGATAGCGCCATCTTGTTTTCTCATAAAGATCATTTTTGGGAAAACGGAATGTATTCTTTTTGGATCGAAACGAAAGCTCAGTAAAAACCAAAACTTTAGCATCAAATGTAACGGTCACGAGATCAAGTCTCAAACTTTAGTTAAGTACTTAGGTTCGTTTTTAGATGCAGACATGTCAGGCACCTCCATTGTAGAAAATATTGTCAAAAAAGTGAATTCTAGAATTAAATTTTGATATCGCCAACAAAGCTTTTAAAAGAAATCTCTTAGAAAAACTCTTTGTAATTCTTTGATACAATGCCATCTAGATTATACATCAACCTCGTGGTACTGCGGACTTACTGCAACGTTGAAGAGTAAACTACAGGTGGCTCAAAACAAAGTAGTTCGTTTTATTCATAACTACCATTGTAGAACATTTTTTTTTGCGTCGCAGATTTTTAATATCTTGGTTTTTTGAATATTGAATACAGCTGTAGACAATTGAAACTGAATCATGTCTATAAGATTTTCCATAACAATCTCCAAGTTACATGCAAGAACACTTTACCAAATGCAGTGATATCCACTCTTACGGGAGCAAATCTTATCTAAATTTTTATATGCCACAAGTCGATGGGTATACAGCAAATTCATTTTATCACAATACAATCAAGGACTGGAATAAGTTGACATAAAATCAACAAAATCTAAGGCTAGTTTTAAGAAACTTTAAAGAAACATCTTTTAACAGAAATGGAAAGAGATGAGAAATCTTTATACATATATTCTTAACTAGTTTCATTTTAACAAATATGTATGGTATTTTTATGAAATAAGTGTTTAGTATTCGTGGTACCATGACAATACATACAGAAAATTATTAGACCCTTAGTTTTTGCATATGTTTGTATCATGGTGTCATTGATTTTTTAAGACTTATATAATATGCTAATGACACAAACACCTAAATTGTAATGTCACTCATAAGATCATGACGTGTTAACATCTTTGTATTTAAAAAGGTATACTGTTTAAAACTGGAATGTATTAACCACTCTATGATATGTATTATAACAACGTAAGATCTTTGTCTTGTGATTTCATTGTCACTTTTATACCATCATATGACACAGTTTTGTTAGAGTAATTAATCACTTAAGATCTAAATGTGACAGCATGGACCCCGTTGGAAATAAGTTTTTGCATGTAAATGCCAAAGCTTTACGGGCAATCCTGTGCACTGTCTGCTATTTATAATCATGTATACTGAAATAAGTATTACATTTATCTGTGATATCGATATCATTCACATTTTGTTTCAGTCACTATATTATCAGAACAATAATAACATCCAGTGATAAATCATTATCATTGTTATGTGATAGATGACATGTCTTTGTTACAACTGTGATGTCTGAGAAATACTGTAATTATGTAATATGCTATGTAATTTGTATTGACATGAAGTGCAAAAATAAAATTATTATTATTATTATTATTATTTTCTGTAACATTAAATGTATCAACATGCGCCGGCAAACCAAGTGATGAAAGATCGGGACTTTTTCTTAGATATGTTTTGTTTTCTTTAATTTTCTGATACAGTAACTATGAACGTTACACAAACTAACCGTATGCAAGAAAATAGTGAAGAATATAATTATGTAATATAGCTTTTAGTATAAATTTTGGACTTACCTTGTTTCAGCCTTACAACATATCTATTTTATTTATTTCATTTTGTTGGGCTTAACGTCGCACCGGCACAGTTATAGGTCATATGGCGACTTTCCATCTTTGATGGTGGAGGAAGACCCCAGGTGCCGCTCCATGCATTATTTCATCACGAGCGGGCACCTGGGTAGAACCACAGACCTTTCGTAAGCCAGCTGGATGACTTCCTCACATGAAGAATTCAACGCCCTGAGTGAGGCTCGAATCCACATCGATGAGGGACAAGTGACTGATAGTCAACGACCTTATCCAGTCGGCCACGGAGGCCCCTGCCTTACAACATATATCCATGTGTCAGAAACCCGACCTGTCCTCGAAATTAGTGAACACTTATACAATAAGTAAACAACTGATCACTTTGTTCCTCTAAGTCCTCTAGAACAAAGACGGCTCGTGCTTTAAGATGTATATATGTTCGGCATCGACAACATTCAATATCACATCGATCGTTCTCAGTAAAATAAAAACAGTTACTTTTATACATTTGGTTTCATTTCAAACATTTGGAATTACAGGTTTATAGAAGAAAGTTAATTTCGTGAATTCCGACCCTCATTTTGTGCAAACTTAGGTAATATAAAGTATCCAACAAACAATTTGTAATTTTTGACGGAAATCATTGAGACATGTTTATGGCAGGTGTAATTTATGTTGACGAAAACAATTTTCAAACATTAAATTTAATATTACTTGCAGAAGAAAAATGGAGACAGGATTTACATCTGTTCATGTGACAAGACATTTATAGCATTCACCTTAAAAACGTGTCTGGATATTTGCTAGAATATAGTTCTAGAAAACGTGTCCGCTGATGATTGTAAGGTTTTGCGATCTATATATCTTCAACCGGTTTCATGAGATGGAGTCCTAGGCTAATTACTGGCAGATTTGGAAGTCACAACTGTAAACATTTCACTTCTGTAGGTACCTCTGTGGCCGAGCGGTTAAGATAGCCGACTTCAAATTCCTTGCCCTTCACCGATATGGGATCATTCGTGTAGTTCTTCATTTAAGGGCTAACCGAAGGTCGGTAGTTTTATCAAGATTGAATCAGTGCCTGAAGCGGAACCTGATGTCTTTCTCGACAAACTCGGCATATGACCGTAATTGTGTCGGATTGACACTAAACCCAACACAGTAGAATAAATACACATTACCATTTTCTGTTTTCTGATTTTTAATTTAACGAATATGAAATGGTATTTGTTTTTTTACTTCTAGGTTCAACATACATTACACCGAGGAGTTCAGTGCTTTGAGTTTACATTTAAAACAAATATAGATCTACTCTCTTTTTATTCAATCTTTTATTTTTTTTTAAACTAAATGTTATCCATTTTATAGCTCTTTATCAATAAAATGTCTCTTGAAGACTCTCTTCGGTATGCGTATTGTCCCTTGTGAAATTACCAGATTTATTGTGCGCTCTTAATATTTGAATGCTTTAAATAACAGCATAACAAGGGCACTGTTATATGTACTGATGCTAGTTTAGAATATATGCTACAATAGGTAATTATGGAATTAAATGTGCGCAACATGTACTCTTGCATACTAAATAATACGTACAAGATTTTGGCATTTTCCTGTCTTACAATGTACGTAACGTTGCGAACTTGGATTATTGCTTACATTTTACTCGGACTTTATGATGGATACAGTCATATTTTCAAAAAATTCAAGCCAGTGTTGACTATGTATAATAAGTGAGTCAATATATGTTTGTGTGTTGTTTTTGTTGTTGTTGTTTTTATTTTTTGTCGTTTGTTTTTGTTTCTGTTTTGTAAAAATGCTTTATTTTACCAAAGTGGAAGGTACTCGTAAATACAGCTCTCTAGTTGTTGAGTTAGAATCCCCGATGTATTTAATGTTAAAAATACCTTTCAATTTGCAGACATGTCATACAATGTCATATCATGATATATGTTATAATACTAGCTTCAACTCATTTATCTCAACACAGAAATCTGAAATTAAAAGATACATTCCAAAGTCAGAATTTTACATGGGAGAACATTTTAGGTCATACAATTTGCACAATCACAGATATCTAAGAAATAAAAACGATCACAGTTTGAGGCATGTATATTCAAATATAACTTATACCTGGATCTTGTAATTTACGAATGTCCCTTTTTCGAATTCGGTGTATCAAATAGCTATGATTTAAGTAAAAGATAAATTACATATCCATTTAAAATAAGCTTTGGACACAATAATGATGTTTAAATCAAAATGTAATATATTTCTTTGTATGAGACCGTCGATAGTAGCGTGTCCCCAAGTCCTACGTATTGAAAATATTTATTGACCTTGTAGCTGTAACATGATGCTTAATTAAACAATTCCTTCACATGGAGTCTCAATGCACAGAGACAAGAAAAAAACATAACTATCTGAATGATTTATAACGATTTTCTTCAGAAAGTCAATTTATGATTCTGTTTCTTGACTTTTGCTTTAATAACGTTGTAGTTAATTATTACCCACGATATTTCATCTTGAGTATTGCAATTATAGTGTTCGTATTTATCTTTCCCAAAGACTAAAGAAAAAAGAAAACAATATATATCAATGCATCGTCTGCTATTGACTTTCATTTTAAAGCAATATTCATATATGGGAAACCTTTAGTACATTTAAAGCTATACTTATGTCATCGATATACGGCAAAAGGACATTTTACGCAGCTGCAGATATCTTGGTTATCTTTACACGTTCTCAGTAAAGGAAATGGTAAGGGAAATGTATCGTCTATAATATAATTTCAGGACGGTGAGTTCTTGCAATTATAGCGAAACAAGTATATTCGGTAGAAATAATTCGAGAAATTACTATTATATTTGTCTGATCAAGACATCTTTCCTAGACAGTGTCATTGCCCTTCCAAGTCATCAGACATACAGCTCCCGTGTTTCCTTTCCTATGTTGTTACTAATTCAATTTAAAACGGGTAAAAATTCTAAATTGTTGAATTTGCTCAGAATCAACCAATAAGTGAGTTTACATATTAATCAATGTCTGACGCCTTTTCTCTAATAGTGAAAAAATAACCTTTGGATTCTTATTATATATACCGACAGCACGCACAACTGTGAATTACTTTTATTGGATCGAAAATAAACATTTGTCTCTAGTTTTGTCTAAGAGTAAAGTTTTCAAGCATGTAATTTGTACAAAATAGCGATTTTCTAATGCATCCAGATTGCCGCGGATTTTATAGGCAAATTTTCAAAATATGTTAGGTTTATGTGTTATTTTGGCTAAGTTCAATTCAGGTTATAGATAACCATACCATTTCATTTGATATCAGCACTGCAAAACATTTTTGGCTTTATAAGCCATGCTTATAAATTGTCAAAATAGTTTTGCGTAAACGTGCACTTGCAAAAATGTATCTGTCCTCGTATGCTGCTAAAATAATAGATTTCAGGAACTTGATGAATTTAGTTTTGTGTTAAGACAACTATAGAAGACAAAGATTATATAGAGTGCTAACACTGTTAGGCTGTAAAGAAAATCTGTAAATTATTTAGACAGGACAATTGGCAAATCGTGTCATTATGTCGTCTACAAGACTTCGCGTTATGTTTTATAATCTAAATACTTCTGACACATTTTGTCTCCTTGGATAGCTACCGTTACAATAAGTTTGCATTTCAGATGAGTATGAGGCACTTTTGTAATTACATATTTAAGTGATAAGGGAATATATAATACCATGACAGACGCTCTACAGCTGTTAAATGCATGTGGGAAAACGGAAACTAGTAGTAGTACTTCAATTCCATCACACAATTATCTGTTGCTTTGTCAGCATATTTTACTTTACAAATGATTTCCGTTATGGTGAGTTTGATAATATGTTGTTAAGTTTATACATTTGTTTAGTATGCTACCATTTGTAAAATTAATTATGAACCTTATCATGTTAATAAATTACCATATTTATACCTAAGTGCCAGTTTACATATGTATTTCAAACTACTGACTTTGAATGACAGCAACAATTTTTGATTTGCTATTTTATTTGAAAGACAATCCCTATTTCATCTTTTGTTCTATGCATTATTCAAAATAATATATTGGAGAACCCTCTGAATCGTTTTTACACCGCGTAGTGTACGTAGTATATTCATAAAGACTTAGCCGTATCGAATTATTTCTCAAGAATATAACCTGTTCGTCATGTTTAAAATATGTTAAACATAGCCTACTATAACATATTTTTTTCTTAAATGCAATGAACAATAGAAATGTTTGTTATCAATACTGTTTCAGCATAGTTATACAGTTGAAAGTTAGTGCTTTAAAGCGTATAATTCGTTGATGACTTTCAAAAGATAACATCTTGCATCCCGCAGCAGGTTAAGTTTAACAAAGAAATGAAACTGTTTTCCATTCTCCCTGTTCACACGTACGTTCGTTGCAAGAGAAAAGAATAGTAAAGAAACATCATAATGGTAAAATTGCATCAATTAATTACTAACTTTCCGTCACTGTATACCACTTTTAACAATTTCTTTGAAACTCACAGTGATTCTCACGAACCTAAAGCAGTAAGCTCGCACGGTGTAAACAGACAAGACGGACTGCATAGTTTACTTTAAGATGATGGAAGCCAAAGCATTTCATTTAGTTGACAGCATTTTTGTTTAATACAGAGTACTTTTGGTAGCC
Organism: Mercenaria mercenaria; assembly: GCF_021730395.1. Taxonomy (NCBI): domain Eukaryota; kingdom Metazoa; phylum Mollusca; class Bivalvia; order Venerida; family Veneridae; genus Mercenaria; species Mercenaria mercenaria. The sequence continues at coordinate 58,722,192 of NC_069368.1, forward strand.
AGCGACAATTCGTGAACAAAGAGTAATAATTATTGTTTTAAACTTCTAGACGTAGTAACGCAAAATATTATCTAAATATTTGCCTCCTAATGCCCACGAGTGTGAGATCGCTTTATGATACGTCAAAACAAATACATTAACAGTATGTCTGAGAAACATTTTTCCCTCAATTTTGCCGTAATTCGTTTACAAAGTACAATTCTGTCTAATCCAGTGTAACAGTTTTACTTTTTATTATACTGATCTATCAACCATTGAAACTCTTACAGTAGGCACTGGGAAATACGATAAATTCATTCACATCATATGTTACATCAATGTCCCTTCCTTATTTGTGAGTCATCAATACAAAAGTTGGAAAAAGGACTTTAGCTGGAATACGTGACAACATTATTAAATGTTTCGAATCTTGCAGTAGCAATAGCGGAATGGTTGCAGAAGCCGGAATAACGCATGTATATTAAATCTGGAAAATAATCTTGTCTTGTTAACAGTTTCATTGTTGTACATGCAACAAGTATTGTAGTAAAATACAATCCTGGATACATGTGTTCCTGTCAATCTTGTTAAAGGTATCTCATAACCGATATTATATGCTAATCTTAACTTTTAAGTCATTATTTTCCTAAAGATTCACATTTTTCTCGTCAGTCCGATGCATTACTTTGCAGAAAACACCTGTCATCTACCCTCTATTGCCATGTTTAAATGATGACTTATTTTCTCTTAGGAGTAAAATAATCATGTGTTCTCCAATTATTTTTAGAAACAAATATTTAGATCGTCACTTAGGTGACGATCAAAATATTTTTCTATAAATATTGTGTAGGTGTGCTACTGAAAAGTAAATGCACTTGTTAAACTGCTTAACACGGTTGTATTTAATCATATTTTTATAATAATATGATTAAATATATAGTTACCACGGTATATACAACAATGACCTTGGCTGGTACAATTTTAAAGTGAAACTAGTGCTTGCATTTGTCACAGGCTATCCAATTCATGATAAAGAAACTTCAGTCTAGTTTTTCTCTTGATACATAATAATTTTTACATTTGCAACAAATTTCTCTTTTACTTTCTGGAGTCATGCATTTATTTATTTTATGCATAATGGACCAAGCTTTGGAGAGACGATGATGAAACAGATACTGTTGTTTTAAGTTTACCGACATTATACTTTTCGACTTTTGACAAATCTACTTATGATACTGACTTTATATATCCAACAATTTTTTAACATTTTTTGAAATCCCAGTGCTTCCCGAATAATTTTCAGCTTCCTGACTTTGTCGCATTTAAGAGCTTTGCCACCTACTACCTCACTGATATTTCTTCTTTTAGTTGGTGCCTTTAGGGCGTTTACAGTTAAAAACCTTGATTTAAAATTCAGGTTAGTTAGGAGACAAAAGGTACACTATTATTCTCTAATGCTCAATCTATCAGATCTATGGATATATAAATCATGCAGCCATCATATAATACAAGTTCGGTTGCATTACTGTTTCCAACCTGAACACATCTTTAACATAAAGCATCATACAGTTACGAAATACATCATAATTTGACCTCCCTGGCTTTGTCACTGTGCTATCAGCCCCAAGAGTATTGCCTTCTAGAAAGGCTGTTTAAAAACTCAGCACCAAGAAAACTAAACTTTTGCATTTGATCCCCATGAACACTACCAACACCTATGATAGTAGTAGATTCAGAGCGTTCTGTCATGATTGATTGAGCTTTGCAGTTAGTACCTACTACAATATAAGGAGGTTTGTATACGGTGATGATTCCTTTTTTATCTACATTGTAAATGTTTTGAGAACTGTTACGCAAGTCATACGTGTACATAATGTGATAAATTACATAACACACTTGGTTCTTTTCTCTTACAGTCCAGACGGTTAAACATGCTGGGTATGGGCCACCTCTTCATAAATTCATAATGCAATTGGCGTGTGAATGGTTTATCATGATCAGGAATTTTTTTCGACAGGTTCAACCGCATAATCAGAAACCATTATTTTCATTTTATCCCTTGTGAATCCGTACCCAATTTAAGACAAACCTTTAATGTGAATGTCTCTCGTCTTCAGTAGAAAGTCTACTGTCAATTCTCTTAGTCGGTGTAGATACTGGCTCACCATAATTTTTGCGAACTTTTACAGAAATATTTAATGCGTATGCAGTGTACTTAATTGTAGGCTGACACCAAACTGGTTGGTTTGTAAAACGTAACGAATTCAAATTTTAGTTATAACCTCAGAAAAGATTGAACCATTTGCCGCTGGAACGTAAGTTGTATTAGTTTTAAGGTAAAATACATATTTTGGAAGAAAGTGTGTATTTCTTCACCTTGAATGTGAGAATATTTTTTTTTATTTTCGTACTTTCAGACATTATGTTTACACTTCCGTGTGTTTACGTCCGGTGGAAAAGTCGCAAACGTGAAAAAAGTAATATCTAATATCTCGGGAACACACGTATGTCGAGAACATATGCAGCGAGGATGACATTGAAACATGTTCAAACGTCTGACATTCGAAGGTGAACTATATTTACGTCGTCTTAATGAGTTTGGAATATGTAAACAAAGCATATTTGCATACAAGTGTAGTTACTAATTGTCCTTATCATTTATTCACTATCTCTTTCCGCTTTAATATGCAAGCAAATGAGAAGAAGATTATGGAATAAATAAAGAATAGGGACTGGAAATTACTTTGAAAGCGGACATAAATATTCATTTAGCTAGTAGAACAGGTTTTGACTAATCTGTTGTATTGAAAGTTAGCTTATGGCATTGTAAATTGGCATTGCATGATATGTGTTGGCTAGAAATAAAACTGAATTAGAATGGATCAGGCAATGCTATGGGAAAACATCATGTCATAATGCAATTGCTGAATTCATGTTATCTGTCAACTTATGTCTGATATGTGCCCACTGCGACAGTGAAAGGGAGACAGTGGAAAATAATGATACATTATACACAGAATGAACTCAATGATACTTTTGTACGGAGATATTTTTTTGATATGCATTTTATTCAGAATACATCTGTACATAAGAGAGCCACTCGTATTTGAATTGTGTATTCAGTGCTCTCTCTCCATTAGGAGAGAGAGCAGGTCTACGGATCACCGGGGTCGTGAGTTCTATCTCCGGGCGAGGCGTATGTTCACCGTGACGATTTGATAAAAGAAATTGTGTCTGAAACATTCGTCTTTCACCCATAATTCATGTGGGAAAGTTGGCAGTTACTTGCGGAGAATAGGTTGGAAGCTACGTTTCCCTCTTTGATTGTGTCTGACAGAAGAAGGAGAGGACTCTATGATAAGCAGTTCTTAAATCCCACCTGGACTGAACTCGTCGGGCCCTTAATCAATTCAAAAAGTAATTATTTTTCATATTATTATGTACGCCGACTATTCGCCGAAGAAATGCTTACTTTATGCAAAATCATGCCAAAATCTTTCTACGTAATTATTGTTTTCGAGCGGAATGACTAAGTAGTGTGTAAAAACTGTCGCATAGATTTAAAAGAAAAACAACTAAAATTATCATATAAATTAATTTAACTAAAATGAGCGAAAAAAATAAGGGTGTCTTTTCATTTTAAGCGTATTCTAATTTTGTAAGCCTTTTTCGGATTTCTTCCCGATTTTTATTATCACATTTGTATATCTGAATGCATGTTACATAAAAACGTAACGAAAAAATTATTCTTCTTATTAAAGGCACTGACCTCCAGATTTGGCTAAAATGATCTTTCTTTCAAATTGAAGTTTGGTCATATTATGAACATCAGAATGTCACGGGGCTAATTGTCTCATGTGAGTTGTGATATGAGATGGGCGCTGTAAATATATATGATAATATATTAAATGACAATGTATGTTTATTGTTCATACAATAACAATGATGGCGGATGACATAACAAAGGGTTCATGGGAAGGGCCAAGGGAGATTATTAGTATAACTCCGGTTTAGTGCAAGTGATACGACCTACGATAGTAATGTTACAGCGTACGAACTGGCTATTGACTACTACTGACTGCTAACCATGTGACAACAATTAGTTTATATACAATACGTTCCTGAAAGTATAAAATAGGTAAATAATTGTATCTGAGACATGTTCCATGTAAATACTATTATTTACGTCCTATGACATAAGTATGAGTTTTTGTTTCGAACATATTTTTAAAATTCCAAATCAAGAAAAAGATTAGCGCTTCGGGAATCGAACCCCGGACCGCCGCGGCAATAAGGACATTTTTCCGTTGTCGTAACCATTAGCGCTATAGCGGAATTAGTGATCGAATTATGACTTCAAAATAAAGATATTTATAATCGAGACAGTTTACTTGGAGTAAAGCGTTACAAACGCTTTTCGATTTTCATCGTAAAAAGTAGTAAAAACAGCAAATTCCCATGTGTTTCCGTAACAAATAGTTTGTCAGTAATTATGTTTTTAAAGCCCTCTTAAAAATATAGCATTTATTTCCAGATATATAAAACAAATTTTTTTTTTGTTGTCGAACGATCTGGAGGCCAGTTCCTTGAAACATTTTACTGCTCGTTCTCTTTTCCGTAGATTTGTTTTTAATTTTTTGAAAATGTTCCTGAAATGTTTTCGAATAAAATAAGATTTTAAAATTCCTTGACCGCCGGGTTCATTTTCACGCTACGGTGCTATGAAAATTGGGAAGTTTAAGCACAGTTAAAACGCTGTGTCTTTTCCCCGCGTTTTTCAACAAAGTTCACATTGTATGTTTGTAGGATTTATTTGCAGCTTGTTGCATTATTAAATAAGATTTTGTATTTGGTTTAAGCCTATTTAAATTTTTCCATAAATAATTAAATACAATTTCCCCCGGAATCCGGAGATGTTAGTTCGAGCCCGACTACCTACAGCGCTCCATGAAGTGAGAAAGTTGTAAACTTCCGGAGAGTGCCTGCTGAGGAGACCGCCGTGCCATAATTGGAAGGCTGGTGAGAAACTTATTCATTTCATATCCGTACATTTTTAACGTGTGAGGTTAACTTCAGGTAGTTTTGACTGTGCATATTGCGACTGACTTAAAAGTCAGAATTAGACAGGAATTAGTATTGTTTTTGGGTTTTACGCCCGTTTTCGTCAATATTTAATTCTTTTTTACAAACACTAAACTCTTTTTCCACAGTAACTTACAACTGACCCATTGAAAAATATTCGTCACGGATAGAGAAACTGCACCGGACACCAAACCTATGACCGCTCGATTGACGGTCGAACGCTCCAACCAGTGTGTCATTCGGTGCGACATGAGGGGTATGGGTAATTTTTGACTGGGTGAATTAGACAAGAGACTATTTTCACAGGGTCAGTTGTATTAGAAGTTTCAAAACTGATTTATTTTAAAATCTGAATTGCACATATTTGTTAACCATGGTTTGAAATGTTCATTTAAAAAATGAAAGGTAACAATGTAGGAATAGCTGAATATGCCGATGTTGAAATAACTTGTAGCCCGATCCAATATTTTGTTTTGTGTTTAAAAGATATGCTTGTATTATTTTATGTATGAACCAAATATCCAAATATGACTAAAATAAAAAAACGTTGTTATTACTACCATTCACTTTATTCATATTACTTTTTACCGTTTTTTTTATTGTTTTTATTTATTTATTTATTTATTTATTTATTTATTTATAGTGCTGTTTTAAAACAGACTCTGAAGGATCATGTTTCGGGGGACCAGGGTTCTAAGTGTTTGCGTAAAAGTTTGGAAACGGCACCGATCTTTAATATTTTATACTTCAGTTCATTCATATCACCCGGTTTTGTTTCAACTACATATCTAGCTATAATATTCACGTTATTCAAACTTAAAAAAAATACACATACTGATAAAAATGTTGGAAGTTTTTATCTGAGTGTTAAATACGAATACGGTCAAATTCTGACAAAATCTTACCCATATTTTAACTCTTGCTTCGAGGCGTTCATTCTAGCTTTGACGGAAAAGAATATACCAGAAAATATATTTAAAGTAGGCAGTAGTTATATCCACTTCTTTTATGAACTACAAGTAGATATTTTATTGTTTAAATATGACGAAAACCTGAATGCGAAATGAAATCTTTAGCATACAAGCTGTTTACCGTCAACGCTTAGAACGCAACGACGTGTCGTCGTCAAGCGTAATGTTTGACGTTCCACTAGATGGCGCTGAATTATGCCTTCTTGACCTTAAGGGTGATTCTCTTCATGATCTTCCTTCTGAAAATGCATTGAATATATACGTTTTTGGTTCTTACGGTTTGCTTTTTATATAATTATACAGGAGCATTTGTGTGTTTAGATGCCATGTCATTTGTTTCCGTTGCGTGTGTTAGAGATCTCACCTGGCAGGGATTACATTTATTTACACTGTCCCATGACTTTGGAACATGGTTGGGTAAGAGTGAGGGGTTGAATGCACACTATAAACCGGTTTAAGCTCCCCAGTGGTGTTTTTGCCACTGACCGTTCCAAGGCGGTGTCCCGCTGTATTCCTTTATCTGTTTGTCTTGTCCTCGTGGGTGTGCTTTGTATGTGAGTGTGTGTGTTTGAAGTGTGCACGTCTGCGTGCTGTGGATTCGTTTTGTGGAGGCTGCGTGTTTGGAACGTGGCAATCCCTGTTTGATATTTATCCTTGTTTTTTTTTTGTACTGGTACAGAATCTTAACTGCCCACCATTCCATAACTGAAATACTGTTACGCAACCCCCACCCCCCGACACACACACACACACACACAATATGCAGACATATGAGGTATTAAAACATTTTACTTAAAAACACAATTTCACTACAAATTCATACATTCTTCGTATGAAGACTATGGATTGGTGGTATACCAAGTACTGCTGTTACTGTAACAATGAACCATCCTAAGCCGTTGCTAGTTGGGAGTGTCGCACATTCTTTATTACCCGTGAACAGATTTCATCAAACTAAATCTGTTCTTATTTTACCTGGTTGCGTTCTAGGCTTCCAAAGGATCTTATGTAATTAAAAATTGTATAAACTATATTTTCTGGTCCTTTGGTATCATGGTGTGCATTCAATTTCACTATAATAGTTCCGCTTAAGGCGTAGCTAGTAATTTAGTCCAAGGAACATATTTGGAACTTCTGTTTTCAATCATCTGGAATTGGGGTTTATTTTCGCATTTAAATGAGGAAAATTGGCAAAATAGTTAAGTTGTGCGACAAACAAGACACATTAACAATGCCGATCTTCCACCTTAATAAGAAATCTAATTTCGCCAATTCGATAGCAAAATTAGAAACAAAAATTATTGTTTAGATAATACGTATTTAACAGAATTATGAAGTTACAAACTACTGCGAAATCCAATTATGCTACGCAAAATAGTCAATCAAACGAAAGCAAGATAAATGATTTACCAGCACAAGAGAAACTATCGCAATTTTCCTCATCCGCGTTGTCAATTCCAAGATACTAGCCAAGCCCCATTTACGAGGAGAATACATCTTTCTTAAGTTGTTTTCACTTGGGATATATACACAGAATATTTCATTGTTTAAATTTCCAACTGCACATGCATCTTGAATACTGTAATATGTTGACCTTCGAATTTTTCTGTAAAACTTGTATCAAAGAAAGTATTACGCCGTTTTAGTAACATGTAATTTAAGGCATGGCAATCATATTGCTTCTACTTTCCTGTAAAAGTAACAACATTTATGTAACACTTTAAAAGGCTAATTTGTATCATGTCTTGTTATCTCAAACTGCAAATCCAATATCAAAAATATGTCATAAATCTAGCACTAAAAACTACAAAATGTCGTTTAAGGAGGTAGGTTATCTTAATATTTGTATGTGCGCATGTCCAACCGGAAGCTTACGTGACGATGTACGACGACGTTTACGACAAACTAAATGTGTTTGTATATCCATTCTTCTGAAAAATTATCAATTATGCAGACTTCTGCTGATAACAATAAAAACAAAATACACTGAAAAGTGTTAAATATCCGTATTTTCCTTCTTTCAATATAAAATACCTCTGGAGGGTCTTGCACTTCAAACCTGGATAAAAATTGTTCTAGAAGGGACAGAGATAAACGAAATTGAGATTGTAGCAGTTAAAACATTAAATTACACGAAATAAAAAAATTGCTGCGGTTCAACTAATTTGAATTTACCCTGGTAACAAGGTAACCTACTTCCTTAATATTATGATGTCATGTGGGCAGAAATATTTAGAGGACAAAGAGAAATGATAAAAGTCAGTTTTTGTTATGTAATATCTTAGATGTATCTCCTGGTAATTAAGAATAATTTACTCTGTTGCTGATAAGAAAATTAATATTTCTTCATCTTGTAACAACGTAGTTACAATTTAATGTGTAACGTGATCATGTTTTTAATAGAAATGAAACATGTCGGAAATACAATAAATACTATAACATTATGCCATAAAAAGTTTACTTATAAGTTGAACCAGGGAACGCTGTTATTAGATCCATTCGGACTTCATACTAGGTAGACCAACAAACCACAAAATCAGCCGGAGCTTTAATGGAGTTGAACAGGTATCCACCTTAGCTCCTGATCACTCGTACAAATTGATTCCTAAATGTGACGTTTAACGCATTTGCTAAAATTTCAAAGATTTGTAGCTGAAAGAGGGTATATAAAGATGTACATTTTTTTCAAATATTATTATAAGTAAATAATTTCAAAACAATTTACTAAGTATATGAGGATGTGTATATGTCACTTAGCGGAATAAACCCTTGCCATTACCAAGTTTAGAAGAAGGCTTAAAATTATTTAAGGTTATCTGTACCTTACAGTTTTACTGCATTGTGTAAGTATTTCCTATTTAAATGACAGAGTGTAATGGAAATACTACAGTACACTGAAACAAACATCATACTTGTAAATTAAAATGAACCAAGTACACAGGAAACGTGTACTGATCTTGTATTCAGCTATCCTAGAATATACAAACTCTTCTAAATAAAAGTGTTTTAAAAGGGAACAAAATCATTTATCAATTGAATAATTCAATAAAAATAAATACATCTGGCATAAAATGACGTCATAACCATAATATGCAATGACGACATACGTACTAAGAAAAACAAAAACAAAAGCGTTAACTAGAAGCAAACGTTAGGCGTCAGTATAATGTCGGGTATTTGCAAAAAAAAAAAATATGACAAAAAAAAATGATAAAATCTTTTTCCATCTGCTAAAGCATAAGACATTCAGAAACCAGAGCAAAACATAAGTTAAACAAAAACACGATGAAAAGTTAACACATGAAGTCCATTCAAGGATGGAAAATACATCTAGTATGTGAATTTTACAAAAAGACGGAGTATAAACATTTCCTGCTTTTTATGTACATTTTGAAATGATTTATATCATTTTTTAAACGATGAGCGGAATTTTGGTTATGACAGGCATGAACAATCTGGCGGAGAAAGAGAATTTTTGTTTTCTTTGAGCATTATGGCACCAAATACTGTACCTCTTTGGTTCACGAACTTTTTTTGAAACACTTCATAATTAAAGTGCTACATCCTTAGACAAAACATACATATTGCCCTGAAACTATTCATGTTTAGTCCTTAACCTTTACCCTGCTAAATTTCTATAATGGACTGGTCCATCATTTAATTTGGGCAGTACAATTTATTATTCGAAGGGATGTTTACTGTAAATTTACTGACTGGATGGCAAACAGTGCAGACCATGATCAGACTACACGGATATGCAGGTTGATCTTGGTCTGCAGCATCCATGCAGTCTGATCATGGCCTGCACTGGTTGCGAAGGCAGGATCACTTGCCGCCAGCAGGCTAAAGGTTAATAAAGGCCAGAACGTTAAAAAATGCATTCCCGATGGGTCGTTACTCGTACGCAAGGCATTAACTGGATATGATCTTGTTTCTCAATTTCAGAGCCTTACTCAACATAAGTAAAAAGTTTTTATCCCTCATCTATTTCGTTTTACTACCCACTTCACTCTGTATTCGCACAAAATAATAAGTTAACGTACGATTTAGCCACATCCTATATGACAAAATATTACAAAATCAATATTTACGGCAGATAAAAAAAGATATTTTGTGCGTTTAAATATGCTTAAAATAAAAAAGCTGTGATTCTTCGCTATGCCGTGGCGTCATGTAAGATGAATTGGATTGGTTTTCTTCTTTCTCGTCCGAAACATTGGTGGCGGTTGTCAAGAATTTTCCACGATGTTCCAAATTCTCTACATGTGGCGGTTAGGTCAGCCTCCACCAGTATATCTTAACGTTGTGTAATAAGAAGTTGTTTGTTTCAAGTATACTGTATTAGGCCTCTGTTCACAGGGCCTCCACATCTGCATTTTAAACATATACTTTATATCATATGTATTTGTATATTGACATTTATGTGAAGCTGTGACCAATTTCTGCCAACCATTGATTTAAACGAAATTAGATACTAATTGCTTGCTATAGTAAAATTATTGATAGTAAAAGTAATGTATTCATACAACTGTTTTGGGTTGTTCTCTTTAGTATTATTATTTCTGTGCCAAGCTATCTTCAGTAATGTGTTTTTAATGATTACCATTCAAAACCTGTTACTGAAGGAGCTCTTATCCTGTTGTAAGGGCCCGCTTTAGCTTATGTCTTGTTGGTATATTAATATACTTGTTGCGATTTAATCTCCTTTTGGGTCCTTTCAGTTTTGCACATGGAAGAAGAAGGTCGTTTGCAAATAGATGCGAGGGTTGATTTTGCTTCTTATCGAAGGAATCCTCGATTGTTTATACTTGCTGATGTTTAATATCCCACCCTCCACTCCCCTTATTTTGCTTGTGTTCTCCTTTTTCTTTATAATTTCAGGTACATCTTATGTGTTCAAGTTCAGCCTACACCTTCCTTCCCTTCAGTCGTTACAGCTTCACATGGAATATTGGCAGTTTTCACATGTTGATGTATGGACATGACAGTGTCTGTTTTCCAGAACTGTGAAATGTGTATGTGTCATATATAAACGTTTAACGTAGTCACTGATTCTGTATGTCTGTTTTTTGTATACCTGATCTCCGTTGAATTCTGATCCCAGGTTCGGAGGTTAGGTCAGCCTCCACCAGTATATCTTAACGTTGTGTAATAAGAAGTTTGTTTGTTTCAAGTATACTGTATTAGGCCTCTGTTCACAGGGCCTCCACATCTGCATTTTAAACATATACTTTATATCATATGTATTTGTATATTGACATTTATGTGAAGCTGTGACCAATTTCTGCCAACCATTAATTTAAACGAAATTAGATACTAATTGCTTGCTACAGTAAAATTATTGATAGTAAAAGTAATGTATTCATACAACTGTCTTGGGTTGTTCTTTTTAGTATTATTATTTCTGTGCCAAGCTATCTTCAGTAATGCATATTAAATTTGAAATGCTTATAGGTAATTAGAAACGTATGAGAATATGTCATTTTAAAATGTGTAACTATTTGGCTACATAACTTACTTGATTTTTGGTTTCTTTTTATGAACGAACATTATTTGTGAAAAATGAGAATTCAGACAATTTCGAGACCGTCCGTATAAAATATGGAAATACCTATTTTGAAGCATATTGCTCACACAATTTGTATTGAAATATTCAATCCTAACAAAAATCGCACCCTTTTCCATCCAGGCTATCCATGGCATATAAGCCGCAGAGTAGTCTACCCTTCGTATATTGTGCAGTCACTGATACACTGCGCTACCAAGGGCACTTCTGGAATTGTAGCGACGCATAGTTATTATATTTTTAGCAAAGGAAAGAGAAAAATATCACAAGGACTTAAGTCGGGTGAATATGGCAGGTATGGTAATTGCTTGGCGGTTTACCTGGAAATACAGATGTACAATATTGCTATTGTGTGAAGTTGCATTGTCATGAATAAGGTAGTTGCTCAGTAAACCAATTTGCGGGCGACGTATATAGAAATGCTTTTCAAGTGATTTTAAAACCTTGTCCCTGCAAAACATTCCAGTACTAGATCTGCCGGTTGCTATTTGTATTTGCACAACATTGCCTTTGAAATTGAAGAAAATTGTGTAAAAAACCTGTTTGCAACTTTGTGGGTTTTTCTGCGATAACTGGTCGTTCTCGACCTTTCGTAAGATATTATTGCTTATCCACCTAATTATATACCTATTTCTCATCCTCTGTGTTAAGTTCATTAAACCCTCTTTAAATCTGCACCATCACAGATATTTAGAAGTGTTTTTCAGCATCGCATCCCTTGGGTTTTTTGCTTAGTTGGTCAAATGATGGGGCACAGGCGGAAGTAACTTACCTTAGATACTGTATAGGTCGATAAGTCATTTGCACATACATATATTACAATAATAATGCTTCCTGGGAAAAGAAAGTCAGTCAGTTATTTTGAAAATCATTTGCGTCTGTGACAAAGAGATTAACAAGGTCAAAACCAGTATTTTGACATATGTACATTGCTTCCAGGACCGCAATTTTTTAAATATATTTTCTTATCAATGATTAGCCTTCATTTTGGCAAGCGTATATATAATGGTTCAGAAAAATCATACTTCAAAGCCAAGTTGCAAACCGTTTACGCACGGCGTACAAAGCCGTAGTTTTTTCTGTTTCCGAATAACTCACTCATTTTTTTCGGCATCAAAATCTTCCTCCTAAAATACACCAAGCACATCGTGATAAAAGTAACGTTACAAGTGGTCAGAACAGGCTAAATGCAAACTAACCAGACCAGTCAATTTTAGAGTCGGAGGTATTTCACCTTATTTAAACATTATATTCGAATAGATACATTATATGTGATGCAGATGATAGGAATGTGATTTCAGACATATTGTCTTTTAATAATATATTAGCAGGTAGATTATTTGATTGTTTAATAAAGATATCTTCCAAAATAGGTAAGACGGTTGCTTTTAGCATCTTTATGTTGAACTTAAAATTTTACAACCGTTACGGTAGACGTTTCACGACTACTACCTAAAGCTGAAGTGTCTTCAATAGCCTAGAGATAGAGCGTCCGCTTTGAGTGCGGGATGTCGTGAGTTTATACCAAAGACGTAAAAATGGTACCAGTAGCTCCTTTTCTTGGCTCTCAACATTAAAAGGGAAACTGGCTTCTCTTCTCCCATGCCCTCGTGGCGAAGGATTCCATCAGGAATGAGGTGTCGAGAGTGATATATATAACTTGTAGAACTTGCTTCACAATCGACCTAAAATAAATAAGTATTAACTAACGGCTTCTCCACTGAGTTTACTAATTCTAAGATCGGGACGATAGACAACATAACATGCTAGGCCTATCTGATTGCGTTACTCTGTAACAATGTGATTTTTCACTGTGCATTAAAATGAAAAGGAGACAAGGCATTGACATCAGACAGTCTAGGGAAATTACCTTGTTCAGAGGCGTTACATGTGTGGATAAGGTCAAACCGGTAAGGCGCTTGTAGACGTCTTATCCATCATAATTCAATTTCATTTTAAGGTATTACTTTGTGACATGAAATCTATTTGATCATTTTAGTAAGAAAACATTTTAATATCTACAGAGCTATATTCACTCTGGTATAAGATGTGTGTCTGTCATTAAAACAAAACACGAAATATGAATATTAGTATCTACTATAAACTACTGTTTATAGCAGAATTTTGATGAAAGTAAACATACATGCTCGATGGTGCGGGCAAATCGCGGTTTTGAAATAAAAAGATTAATCGTCTTTCGTGCATGCACAGTGCGAATATGTATGTAATGGATACGTAGTGCAACATATAATACGTGAAAATGACACTTCATATGCAACATTTTTGAATCAACCGTTATTAGTCGGCGTCTCGAGATCTGGCTCAGAAATTACGGACTTCTGTTTCTTTTTAAAGTCAATGATGTTTCAAATTACTCCGTTATAAACATATTATACTGACAATGATTGTTCGTAAATTGAAATGTTTGACAATAACATAATCATTGATTACATTATTTGATAATAGAATGCAATTACATGTATAATACTAAAGAATTTTTCGTTAAATTCATTAAAAACAACCGCTGAGAAAAACAAAGTTACATGTACAAGGTTTCATAAAAACGACATGTGTGGGATTCGAACACAGGCCCGCAAAATACCAAATTCGTTGCCGTTTACCGTGCCGACACTATCGACTGAGTCACAGGGTTACTTATAAGAACTTTCTGGACTTATAAATTTGTTCAAAGAGATACAAGAGATACTTGCATTACCATGCACATATTTCTTATACCTTTCCATAATCTAATTGTAAGTTGTAAAAACTAGTTATCATTTTGCTTCGCAGTTTTGAACTACGCTGAAATGTAGAATTAGTTCTCTGATATACACTGAAGAAAACAACTATGACGATCACTCACCACAATCCGGCTTTAGATGGCTGGGCTATATTGTATTTCTAGTTCCTTCGTTTTAATCATACAGTTCGTGATAACAGAGGTCTGTATAAGCCGTTGCTTGCGAGCGCTTGAGGTACCTTTCATTACCTTAAACAGAGTCTATTATTTATTTGCTTGGTTGCGTTCTGTAAGTCCAAAAGATGTTCTTCAAGAGCCAACTGGTTTTAAAAATAATGGAGGCGAGTCAGATTAGCAAACACAACGCTGAAGCCTTAGTCTTACCTTTCTTTCTTTTTTCGGAGAATGACCAATAAGACTACGTCGGAACAAGGTTGTAAGTGAAAGCATTACAAAGAAATAGGATATCCATAATTAATATATTGCGTGTTTTTCATTGAAATATTGCTTTGAAAATATCCCTGCAAACTGTTTCTTTGATCTTGAGTTATCTCTCTAAAGCTTTTCGTGTGGTAACACATTGGCACGTCGTCGTTAATAAAAAAAGGACAATTGGGAAATTTATTCAAAATAGCCTGCATGAACGAAAACAATGACTTTCAAAACATTTTCAGCCAAGGGTAAAGTATATTTCTTCCAACCAAGGCGTGCAGTTATGAACTGTGTAGAGATGTAATGATCCGTCTATCCGCGGCTGAGATCTTGAAAGAAAGTGGCACAATGACCGTCATTTTTGTTATTAGAAGCCATATAGTGATACAGTTAACAAAGAATGTATTATTGAAGTATCCCTCTTAATTTGTAAAGTTATTATATCATTAATACATTACATGTTGATTGCAACACAGTTATTGGTAATCAGTTTTTCTTGTACAACCTGTATTATTTAAGGTAGAACGCGACACTTTGCGAACTTTCGAGTAGCGTCTTGAAATTTTGCATGTGTAAAATTGACCATATTTCAAACAAGATGCAGTTTATTTTATACCAATAGAGCCAACCAGTTTTTGTACATGAGACGTCAAAGTTGTCGACCAAAACCCGTTTTTTAAACTGACATTGCCGCGTATCCTTGGCAACTGTTACGATAATTGCAACGGCACCAGCCAACAAATTTTCTATAATTATACATCATTCGACGAGAATTAATTTTTTCTTTATGGTGATGTAAAAATCATTGTTTTACACCGACAAATATTTGAGAAAATGGAAAGGAAATCGCCGTTTTTGACTAAAAATTGACGTTCAGTTTCGTAGCATTTTTCGGCTTTAAATCAGCACATTACAAAATCCCTGAATTATTTTTTTTATTTTTTTCAATAAACGGTGTTTAAAATGTATACCGAGTCCAACAGACAAATAAAACTGGGGGTCACTGACTAAGTTTCTTTGGTACATGTGATTTTATTTCCCCCACCCCCATGCGGAAAATGACGTCGCCGCGTATCCTTGTCAACACTGTTACGGGTACTGTGACGACACCAGCAAACAAAGTTTCTTAAACTATACATTATTCGACGAGAATTAGTATTTCCTTTATGGTGATGTAAAAATCATTGTTTTACACCCACAAATATTTGAAAAATGGAAAGAAAATCGCCGTTTTTGACTAAAAATTGACGTTCAGTTTCGCAGCATTTTTCGGCTTTAAATCAGCATATTACAAAATCCCTGAATTAAATTTTTGAATTTTTTCAATAAACGGTGTTTGAAATGTATACCAAGTCCAAATGACAAATAAAATTGGGGGTCACCGACTAAGATTTTTCGGTGCATGTGATTTTATTTCCCCCACCCCCGTGCGTAAATTTTGTACCATAATTCGACGTCTGCAGATACGTTCGAGACATCATAATTCAGTCATTTTGAAAATCGCTTTTAATATATTTTCTATATAATAATGATTTTTAAAAAAATCTTTTTCTTATTCAAAGTACCAAATTAACAAGTTTTCCGTTGTAATACACTGCTAAAATGAAGAATTCATACATATGCAACTGTGTAGATAGTTCGGAGATTTCACATTTGAAACAAAAGTTAAAGCATAATTATTGTAAAATATCATAGATCAGTATTATACAGCAGTTTCATATAGTTTTAAGTTTGCCCTCCACGAGAGTAAAGTTTTTTTTTGATATTATCCATTTTCCTCCATAAGCACACACGCACGCACGCACGCACATCCCAATGTCATATATGCTGGTCGTAAATGCACTATGTTGGTTTTCCCATGGCACGGCTCAATAAGAGGTATCGCTTTGAATACTATCCTAAAGTTACATTAACGCATAAGCGTAGCTTAATAAAATTCTGATGAGTGAACTGCTAAATTGTTTGAAAATTGTTACATTCTGAATGTTGAAATCTCAGACGCTTATTAAAATAAAGATATTAAAATAAAATATAAAATCTTACACATATACATATACTGGTACAAATCCTAGTATCTCGTAAATACGAAACCAAGACCAGCAAGTTTGAGCCGTCGGTCCTAAGTACAATGTTACGATTCTTGAGTCGCTCATATAGATAATTACAACATAGAATTAATTATACATGTTTAACCACTGATGAGTTACAGCGAGTTTCCATCACAACCACTGTTTTCTGTGTTTCTTTCTTTTACCCCATCCGCTTAGCTCAGTTCTATGAATCGCTTTTCCGATCCCTGGGTAGGGCGTGACAATTTGGTAGAAGGTATTTGTCCGAAATCATTCGTCCTCCACCTCCGATTTTATGTGGTGAAGTTGAAAGTTACTTGTTGAGGAAAACTGGTTAGGTTGACCGCCTATCGTAACAGAAAACAGCGCTAAACCTAATTTCTTTT
This sequence comes from Mercenaria mercenaria, assembly GCF_021730395.1. NCBI lineage: Eukaryota > Metazoa > Mollusca > Bivalvia > Venerida > Veneridae > Mercenaria > Mercenaria mercenaria. The sequence goes on from NC_069368.1 coordinate 58,739,417, forward strand.
TTTTATTTTATGGAATATTTATCATTTTTAGCAGAGTATGTACTCGTACTTGTTATGTCTGATAGGTCTCTAATATTAGGAAAAATATTATATATGGAATATGTTTCTATTATGTGTCTATGAATACAAGGATAACCTTTCTTTAAACACATCTAGCTAAAACCTCATTGTAAAGGATGGTGTTTCTATCTAGCGTTGTTAATAAATAAACCTTTTCAGAGCAACAGCCTCCGTACAATGAATATAAATTCTGTTTCCCCGTGGCTGCACTTTATTTGAAATCGGGGTGTCTAACTACTCTCAAAACAATCGAAATATTTTCAAAACGTAAAATTTATAATAAAGTTAAATAAATGTGTGATGTTTATTCCAACGATATTAGGGCTTTTATTTTTTCTTATTATTTTTGTAAATGTTTGCAATGTCGTGTGTATCAATTATGTATAATCATGAACTTTAGAGGAAATTCAAGAAATCCTTGCAAAGTTATAAAGAACTCTGTTGACTAAATTCTTCTTAAAATAGGTTAAAATTGATCACAAGACATACGAGAACCCGTTTAATTACGTATTTGTATCTGGGGTAGGGGTAGAGTAATATAATTCAGCGTAATAATTTCGCCCACGGTAACCGAGTTTTAAAGGCTATTTTGATCTAAAAGTAGAGTTTATCTTAAAATGAAGATTTACAGAAACAAATACACATTGCAATTAAATAAAGTTTTCATCATCATATGACTTTTTAGTCCAATCATATTGTTTGTGTTTTTACATTAGACAAGATTAAATCATATTTTTTATTCAAAACTCAACGTCATATTTGTCGCTCTGACGTAACTTTAACGTAAATATCGGGTCTAAGGTTAAGTGATCACCACAAATTATATACCATTTTAAATGCAGATATTTGTTGACTGAACAGAACGATTTACGAAAACAGTCCGACGGACGAGAAATCACGGTTCATCAAAAATGGACGTCTAAGGTTTGCGGAGAAAAAAGTTACAGAAATATCAAAAAATGTAAAATACGCATTATATGAGGAATATGCTGAATTTTAAATTAAACAAAATGTCGAAACGGAACCCAATAACTTCTGAATTTAGACGCATTTCTCCTTACTTATAGCAAACTGTGTCCACTTGACGCATTTAAAGATACCAAACGCTTCGGATTTTTTTTTTTGCACCAGTGACACGTTATATAATATATTGAAATGTACTAAGATTTCACTTTTTAATACGTTTTCATCACTGTTTATATATAAACGTCTTGCCATGGAACAAAATGTTTGTTTTTGTTTTGTATAAAGTTCTTTAAGAACCAGTAAAACACTAAATGATGCAGCTGATAAGCTAAACACAATGGCCAAATCATGATGTCTCAAACGTATCTGCAGACGTCGAATTATGGTACAAAATTTACGCATGGGGGTGGGGGAAATAAAATCACATGCACCGAAAAAACTAAGTCGGTGACCCCCCAGTTTTATTTGTCGTTTGGATTCGGTATACATTTTAAACACCGTTTATTGAAAAAATTCAAAAATTAAATTCAGGGATTTTGTAATATGCTGATTTAAAGCCGAATTATGCTGCGAAACTGAACGTCAATTTTTAGTCAAAAACGGCGATTTTCTTTCCATTTCGCAAATATTTGTCGGTGTAAAACAATGATTTTTACATCACCATAAAGGAAATACTAATTCTCGTCGAATAATGTATAGTTTAAGAAACTTTGTTTGCTGGTGTCGTCACAGTACCCGTAACAGTGTTGACAAGGATACGCGGCGACGTCATTTTCCGCATGGGGGTGGGGGAAATAAAATCACATGTACCAAAAAAACTAAGTCGGTGACCCCCCAGTTTTATTTGTCTGTTGGACTCGGTATACATTTTAAACACCGTTTATTGAAAAAAAATTAAAAATTTAATTCAGGGATTTTGTAATGTGCTGATTTAAAGCCGAAAAATGCTGCGAAACTGAACGTCAATTTTTAGTCAAAAACGGCGATTTTCTTTCCATTTCTCAAATATTTGTCGGCGTAAAACAATGATTTTTACATCACCATAAAGGAAAAATTAATTTTCGTCGAATAATGTATAATTTAAGAAAATTTGTTGGCTGGTGCCGTTGCAGTACCCGTAACAGTTGCCAAGGATACGCGGCAACGTCAGTTTCAAAAACGGGTTTTAGTGGTCAACTTTGACGTCTCGTGTACAAAAACTGGTTGGCTCTATTGGTATAAAAAAAACTGCGTCTTGTTTGAAATATGGTCAACTTTACACATGCAAAATTTCAAGACGCTACTCGAAAGTTCGCAAAGTGTCGCGTTCTACCTTAATAGAAAATATTCTGTTATATTTCATGAAAAGAAAACAATTTTTACGTTCAATCGATATATTATTTTGAGCCATACAGGCGCCGGGGAAATGTGCTGCGGCCATATTTGATAAACTTTTTTTATATAAAAAATATTTTACAACTGATCTGATATAACAAACCTATGTTTCACTTCATTCACATAGACACACTGAAAAGGGTATATGACGTGCGGAATAATTCTTAATCGTTTATAAACTCTAAAATTATTCCCTTTCGACGTGAAGTTCTTCTCTTTATTTTGATGTCTCAAAACACGATCACGCTGACGTCATGTGGTATTTGGTGGCTTACGTGAGCCAAGAAATAGTACTTTCCCATTTCATGCACTTTCGTACAAACAACACACATTACTGAAACGACATAAGACAGAATCATGTGTTAGTATATCTAATTACTCCAAATAGGTTAGATGCCGCCCAGAGTAATTCACTCAGTTTACGCCCTGGTGAAATTATTCCGCGGGCCTATAACCAAATATGGAGTAATCAAATATTAAACATATTATTCATTTGTTACTACCAGCTCTGTATCGAATGCAGTAACATGCGTGAAAATATCGACTGATATTGCTATATACTGCCAAATTATTATCTCCGCCGAAAGGAGCAAATTGTCCGTCCGCGCATCACTTTCCCCTTTTAATGATTTTCTGTAAACACTTTTGTCTGACATTAGGCATTTGTCCGGAGCATTATATAGAGAAGTATAAAATTTAATATTGTTAAAAAGTTCACACAATGACAGATGTACAGTGTACACAGGATGTAGCTTATGTTTAAATTGTCTCCCTTTATTTAAACTTATGTCTTGAGTTGAACTCTTACAGTTTTAAAGGGACTGGTTGAATCTTCACAAAATGACATAGGTTATTGAGAAGAAGAATGCATTGTATAGGAGTCTTTACTCCTTACTTTTTCAATAATCTTCCTTTATTAAGTATACTTTTCCTAGCTGTAAGTCTTGGATTATTGAAGGGATTTTTTTCATGCTGCGCAGAATGATAGACCGTATTGAGGGCAAATGTCATGCACAAGATAAATTACTCTAAAGAAGATCGCTTAAATTATGAAATGGTGCTCTTATAACTTCACGCAATGACAGAGACCATAAAGAGGAAGTGGAGTGTACAAAACCGGAAATTTATTGAAACTTAAAAAAAAAGGGAGAACATTAACGGAAAGTTAAAAGTGAACAGGAACCTTAACCCAGCCATGCTTTCCTTTTGAATTATCTCCATTCAGTTGCTCATAAAACTTTTTTCCGGAAAATAAATCCAACCTTTTTAAAAAGGAACAGAAGGCTTTGAGGGGAAGTTCCGTATACAAGATCCATAAATCTGCTGTTGTTGTTGATTGAATTATCTCCATTCAGTAAATTTAATTAAAACTTTTGAAAGGAATTAGGAGCTGCATGGTGTATAAACCACAACTTTCAAATACATATTGAAAGCACTCTCTACGTCATTACATATAATAAGCACACAATTGATTATATATAGTCTTAGGCAATAGTATGTGCAAAAGCTAGCTGCTAGGCAATAAGAACATATATTACTGTATTTGCATTTTTGTTTGCTGATAATACAGGTGCAAAATAAAACAAAAATGCAATTAAATCAACTTCCTTCCCAAAATTTTTAATTTGAGTATGACCTCCTGTGCAATGTTTTGTTTACTTTGAACCGATTCCATACTTTACTAATATTAATTATTGGGTTTGTTACTGACGCTACATATTTCCGTATAGGGTCAGTAACAAACCCAATCACTGATTTGTTTTATCGACCACTTAATTATTTCTCCCGGGCAAGTAGGATAGATCCCTCATTCATTGAATAGTCAACCTAAAACATGAAACGTTAAATCATAATTAAAGAAGAAATTTCCGCCATTTTGAATTGCAATTCTCATGCAATTCTCATGCAGGGTCACCCACTGACCCTCTATAGAAATATAGAGGGCAACCACGTGACACTACTCAACCAACGAAAGGGCTAGAATCTGGTGCGAGGTAAAACAAAAGCAAGTTGTAGTCAGTAAATGCTGTGTAAAATTTATAAACACCATTTAAATAATAAACATTAATCATTTCAGCGACTAAGAAAAAAAATCGATAACCTCCGGTGACTTTCAGTCGTTCTGCCTGAGCCGCGCGAAGTTTTGTCTGAGTGAACTTCTTGATTTTAAAACCTTAGGCGTGAACACAAAATATTTGAAGTACTTTCCGTAAGTTTGCCAAATACTCATTAACTATCACGTCATTGAACAAAGTCCATATAACAGTTGTTTGGCTGCGTTCTACACTTACAAATGATCTTCTTGTAGAATTCACATTCATGATAAATGTATGAAGCTTTCATACGATGAATTTCGGTCATTCCCATTCCGAAGAGCCTCGCAGTATCACAGTATCAAGTTAATGTACGGCTCTAAATGTAGTTCAATAATTTTGTTTACGAAAAAATCGTAACAGCTCGTTTCCTTACGAAAAGTAACTGCAACATAAATTATAGTACAGCAGTTAGGAAATAGTGCATAGTATTCGCTTTATGTCTACACTAACCTTTACGAGGTCTGGATTAGTAAAAAATCTTGCTGTACAGATTTTTTATCTGATTGAACGTCATACCAGATAAAAAATTTATAACGTCCAAGTGCGTAATTTATGTAGACATTTTCGGTTCTTTATAAACTTGTTTTGATTCAATCTAGACAGCTGATAAATAAATCCATTAAAGCATGACTTTTTATGCGCTATATATCAAAACAATCTCATCCGCTGTCACATCAAAATGACCCAAATGGAATTTCTTTATGACAATTAAACAAATGGTTTGCGGCAAACCTAATATCTGAAAAGTTTGCATGGAGGCATTCCACAATATATTTTATTGCTATTTAAGCATGGAAATCAATACCTTACAGATAATATACTTAGTGAAACATACACAAATATTGACTTATAGCAAAAATAATGTTTCTTCTGAGGATTTAACTTTTAAAAATTTTCATTTGTTTTTTATTTTGTGCTAATATAAATACGGTATTTGCTTTCCTACACGACAGACGTAAGTCGAATTTGCATTGCTCGTGATCATGAGTTTAATTACCAACGTGAATTAATGCTTGCACGGCTATCTAGACATCTTTGGGGTGTTTCTGTGCTTCCGGAAAAAATCATCTATTACAATGAAAGCCTTTTGAAAAATCCGTAGCCGAGCCTGAATTTATTCGCCAAAGCAAAATGATGTTGTAAGATCATTTAATGTACATGTAAGATAAATGATTTAGCAGTAAACAGTAGGAAAGCGAAAGTGTCATCACATCTCTAACATTGTGGAATCCGTTAATTTTCATAACATTCATACAGGATGACACGTAACTTTCATAGTGCTTCTGAATAGAATCATTCCATTACCTTATAAATGAGTTAGTTCGCTGCGTATTTTATGGCTAGTGTTAATCATCATTTAACAACAGTTACTGTGATGTCATAAACAACTAAACTACGAATGCGAAGTGTCCGTCTGTACTGCAGCTATGTAGCAAAAGTATCACTACTCCAAGTTTTGTCGTATTTAGCTTGATACATTTTGTGACTACTTACCTTTCGGTTATCCAGTAATAGTTTTTTCAGCAAATGCGCAAGTGCAGAATAGTAGGCAAGTTGTGGGGCTTGTTAAAACTGCATTAGTGATAAGCATTCTAAAAATACCGAAGTATAGGGTAGTCGGCAAATTGAAATCGTCAACTGGCATGGTGGTGACAGGATATATGCTTTCTCGAAAATCCATATAAAGATTCAGCTTCGCTTTCAACTGAAATGTATTTTCTCGACAACGTATATACAGCGTATATGCGTTCACAAACAAGTCATGTAACTATGACATATGATTGGTTCGCATGATGTACTAACTGGCTATATATAAATATAATATCTTGAAATGCTCTAAAGTACTTAAAATGAAGACTGTAGCTGCAAGGGAAATAATTTTCATTTGCAAATAATCATCAGGAAGCGACACAGTTCAAACAGCGCAAACAGTCTGAAATGTTCTTTTATTTGGGTTCACAGTTGTCTGTTTGTTTTGGTTTTGACGCCTTTTTACAACAGTCTTTCAGTTATGTAAACGGCGGGCAATTATCATAATCAGTGTTTCTGGATTCTAAGCCAGTACAAACCTGTTCAGTGCAAGTCACTGCCAACTTCCATACACGAATCAGAGGTGGAGGACGAATGATTTCAGAAAAATGTCATTTATCAAACTGTCACGGAGAACACACGCCTCGCCCTGGAATCGAACTCGTGACCCCGCGATCTCTAGATCTGCGCATTCCCTATTGAGATAAACAAACGGGCCTATGAAAATGGTTAATGTCGTGATGAAGTTAATCATACTTATTTTGTGATATATTCCTTTTAAATCTTCTACAAATGTTTACATTTTAATTCCTCAGAGGTTATCTTCCTACGAGCAAAATATTCGAAATAGATAAAACAATTTATAAAAATTATAATTTTTATACTCCGCTTATAAAAATAGTTGCGGACTTTAGCCCGTCGGATTTTAAACTCGGTTTGAACACATTAAACATTATTATAATGAACTCATTTTTAGTACGGTTCCATAACTGATTACCATTAAGTATCTATCAAATGCTGTACTATCTCTATCAGATATTGGGTTATAAGTAAGGGTTATAAACTACGTATAACAAAACAGACACGAAATGCGTATTCTGCTTTTTTCAACTATTCGGTTAAATTGAGTTATGTTTGAGCTTTAGCATTACATGATACATTTTGTCTAGCGATTAAAACGAATTAGCATGGATTTTGCAATGTATTTTAGAATAATGTAGACAATGAACATTATCTCTGTCAAGTTCAATTCGTTACTTGTGCATGATGTTTGCCCACAGTGGCATTAAAGGGAGACAGTTTAACTTTGTTCGTGCATAAATGCCAAAGATTATTCGCAGAATGTGTTAAAATATGCTTTACAACAGTAATTTCAGTGCATGTATGCAGTACATTTATCATGAAAGAGAATTCTATGTCTGTGAAAAGATCACTTGCATTGCAAAACAACCACGTGATCAGGGGTTGCGTGGACAAGTTGCTGACAATTTTAAACAAGAATCTGTAACAGAGTTACCAACATCCCCCGCCTAGGGATATCAATCACACAACATATTGCATGCCAAAACAACATCTTCTTTTCAGTAAGGAGGGCAACATACTAACAATGTATAAAAATCATAACAATATATTATGTAATTCATGAAGAAGTTATGTAGTTTGAAATTGAAATTTATAATAAAATGATTTAATTTTTAAATTGGTAAGAAAGAAAATCTATTTAATAAATATTTTATCATATCAAAGTGAGGTATTAAATAAACAAAAGAAATGAATGACATTTGTATTGTACTAATGAAACTTTTAAATTACACGACAGAGAAAGTTAATAACAGTGTTGGACAATGCAGAGCTGTACTACATAATTATCAATTTGATGTATTGCAATCAAAACAAGAAAGAAAGCTAAACTTTGCCTGTGACCTTAACTGTTGCATATAACACACGGTCTTGTAATGGGGAATATTTTTGCCACGCTATTCATATATTCACTAATGCATAAAAGGTACAGACCAGACAAAATAAATGACCAATAATGTTTCATCTCCAAAGGTGACCTTGACCTTGAATTTGATGTAGAATTGCAGTATAAAATGAACTTAGTAACTATTAACGTCACATATTTAAACATGGGATATGTGAATTAAAACAACATTCACAAAGTTATAATATCAGAACAACATATACAATCAGAACATAAAATATGAAAATGTACATATTCCGTAATGCTATTATTCTGGCTAAGAACTTTCGCGGATGAGTGACTTCAAGAATTAGTTCATATGAGGAAGCCATTAAAACCAGTGATTCCAGCTGGGTATACGTCCGTGTCTACAGTTAAACCACTATGGGAACAATAAATCTTCTTCTACAAATGTTGGAAAGTAGCCATTTGACGTAATTATTGTTGTGTCTAAGAATGGAAGAAAATGTTCCTCCAACAGGTATTCGCCAATGATGGTGTTTACCAGAATTCTACTTTTCTCAAAGCAGAGAAGGAGATGTCTGTTTCAAAAAAAGGCAGAAAGTAGTTAAAATGTAGTATGTGGTTGTTACTGTTTATTTTTGGCAATATATAGAATATAGGCATCTTAATGTTACACTTTATATTGTTAACATATGTATAAGATATAATATTTATAATATTTAACAATATAGGCTCCCAGAAATAACCAAAGGAAACAAAAGAATTGTCTTATTGTTGAAATTATTTTATTTGGAAATGGGTATTCCTTTTTTTTTTCTTTTTTTTTTTTGCAAAAATCAGTGTAAATCCGAATATTGTATCTAAATTTTGTCTGTTAGACAAAACGTGGTGATAAAATGAGCAATTTTTGTTACATTTTTGGTAAATAACATGAGAAATTTTCAAGGAAATAAACCTTTAAAGAAAAGCAATGCTTTTACATTTTGGAATTAAAAAGATAATTAATAATATAATAAGTTAAGAACTATCATATGTACATTGGTACCCATTTCAGAAAGAAAAATGTCAATAAATATGATTTGTCATGAAATTTAATTAATAGTTAAACTTTGGTTTTATTCTTCAAATTGGTTCTGTAATTTGATCACCAATTTCTACCTGGCCATTTATTTTATTCTGTCTATACCTGAAATTAAAGTAATTTTAAACATATAACACCAATCCTTAAAGATCTTATTGGCTTCAAATACAAGATAGAATCAAATACAAAATTCTCATTCAAACATTCAAGGCCTTGCATGGACAGTCGCCGGTGTATATGAGAGACTTACTGGAGGTGTACGTGCCAACTAGAAATCTGAGGTCAGCAAATGCAGCAACAACCCTTGTGCCACAAAAAAGTCGCAAAACTATGGAACTCTCTCCCTGACAATCTCAGAAAAGATTCATCACTTAATTCATTCGAAAGAGCTCTCAAAACACACATTTTCAAAATTTTCTACAACACATAGATCCCAACTGTGACTGTTTCTGTTCATAATAAATATGCCATTGTTATTTTTGTAATACAGAACTACAGCAAGTCATTCGTCGCTGACGAAGGTCTCTTAACTGTACAATTCATCATGTAATTTACTAAATTGACAATCCATCTTTTATTTTATCATGTCACATTTTAAGGGTTATGACGTTCTATGTGTGTGTTTTTTCGCAAGACTTGAGTTTCACTTGAAATGTGTGGTATTTCTATCTAAAACAGTACATGATGGCACCATTTACCGGGAGTTTGAACCACTATATGCAGCCCGTCTGGGCCCGTACCAGATGTTTAAAGCACTGGTATTGGCAATAGGGGTAAAACGACCTCAGGGGTGGGGGTGCGGTCATGGCTGTTTGTTACAATAAGGCTGTAAATATTATCATTGCTCATTTATGATATTGTTGTTATTTTTCATTATTATGTACAACGCCATTGAAAATATCATTTATAAAAAAGGTGTTTAATCAAATTGTTCAGTTTCAGTTTTGTGATTGCATATGTCATGTTATGTTATTTTCCTACATATCTGCGATGTGTCACATGTTTAATTGTGAAGCGCCTTTGAACGTATATTACATATGAAAAGGGCGCTCAACAAATCTGGTATAATAATGATTATAATAATAATTCTGCACGTTACATAAACCGGAAGTAATGGTGTGACGTCATACATCCGTTAACATAGAATAAAGTATTTTATACATTGTTGGCAACCTGTGAGTAAATATATTCAAACGGCAACGATGCTAAAACGTTTGACTTATCAAATAATTTAAAATGATATCTCAAAATCGGCGTGTAATGTTCAGGTCCCTTTGATCATGGGCAAATATCTCAAAAACAAGGACACCGACCTATACATTTTTTGTTACTATATTATAGGCTATATGAGTATTTACTACTGTAAGTAGTTTCATTGAAGCCTACATTGTAGAAGAATTGCTATTAGCGAAAAAGTTATTAAAATTATGATTTTCCCATAGACGTCCAATAAGACACTTGTGTGAGGACCAAATTTTTTTAATCAATCTAGCAAAACATCAGGCATACGGCCATGTCTTTTTTTACGTGCAGATTTTACTAAGAAAAATAAGGATTTAATCAAATTCTACATTATAGTAAAAAAAAATATTGTTTCAAACGTTCAGAACTACTTTAAAGTAGGCATGTGTAAATATTTAAAAAAAAAATCAATCCGTAGAAAAAATAATCTAGGAAATGTCCTAAATTATATAACTCATCTAGGTTTCACAAGCGTTTGCTGACATGAATTACAGTTATTGATGATAGAAAAGTTGTAGACTTTCAGTCTTATGCACTGATTGGACAAAAGTATTTGTTTTCCTTTGTATTAACGGATAGTTGTTAGCTCATACAAGCATTGTCCTTAAACGACTTTGACATTCTTAGATTGTCGCTCTTTGATAATGTGTACGGTGGCTTTGCTTTTAAAACAAGACGAGGATGAATACCTTTATGATTAATTCTTCCTGAAAAAAAATTATTCACTAGCACATGGAAGCATGATCTATTTATCTGTTTTATCAACTCGCAATGAATAAGTGTAAATAGTTTGGTTTTCTCACTTAATGAACAACACTGAAGTTAACCAGTACCAGAAGTTATAGACGTCAGTCTGAAAAAACTTACTTCATGGTTGATTAAATATTAACTAAAGAGAACCCTGAATTACAAGACTATCAGTTTAAGTCAGTCCAGCACGCAATAACGTGTGCCTGAGGATATACCCCCTGGAAAAAGATTGATTATCTTTTGTTCGGATCAACAATGTCTTACGAAGTCTTGTGGGAAAATGTCTAAATAGGTAGTCAACTGAATGAAGGGCATTGAACTTAAACATCGATGCATATAATCTTTGGGAATACGTGAATTAATGACCAAGTCTGGTACTTTGACTTGAAGGCAGTCATAAAAATAGTATACATGAAGCGCTTGCAGTTTATTTTAGTAAATTTCTGTTGTACTAAGCAAAGATATGAGAAAAAAAAAACGCTGATTAATTCCGTTCTAAATGTTCCAAAATATTCAATTTTACATAGTTCCATCCACCAACTTCATGTAATATGGTCGTACAAGTTAAAAGAAAATATCCTAAACGAATCAACTACATCAAATAAATGCCTATTGTGTTGATCAAGTGTGTTGGGTAAAGCGTAATTAGAAAAATGTGTTTGTGATGATAGATGTTGCGTCCTGCTTGTCTTATATCTGTACGATATCTAAAGTCTGTTAACTGGTTAACATAAAGAATACACGTGAAACTTACTTTAAGAAGGTAATGTTTTGAAATTTGAATATACTATGAATGTAACTTGATCCTGTTAAAAGAGTCGACTATATTAACATGATCTAAAATGCTTCTTTCTGTATATCTCATACGACTACTCCTATTGGTCTACATACACAGTACACTACATACACAGTACACTACATACACAGTACAAAACAAATAAGTTTTCCATACGGTATTTGATTATTACTGAAACACAATCCCAGAAGCTTGCGTTCATTCCCAATCAAAGTAGAGGTTGATCTCTCTAGGATAGAAACAATATATAAAATAACATACAGGTGTGTGTAGGATAAAGGAAGGCTGGCAAGAAGGTCATGACCAAGAAAATAGCGTTTTGCATGGTTTAGCAAAATGAAAGCCTGGCGTAAAGGTGATCATTGTAAGATATATTAAATGATTGAAGTCAAATTGTGAATCCGTCTAGCAATTATGTATTCATCAGGAAAAGACAAAACATATAATAATTACAAATAAAACTCCCTAATGCACATCTTAAGAGTCACAATTATTAATATAGTGTAGGTTACGTATAATAAGGATTTTAATTGACAACACCTTTAAAGCAGTTATTGATGCTATCGATATGTTTTGAATCCACAAGGTAAACTGTCCGAACTAGTAATATGTTTTATACAGAAATAGAGGAACGATTTTAATAACGCACTATATATAGTAGAGACTGTCTACAGTGACCATCCGGAGAACTTTAAAAAGGTCGTTGTATACAGGAAGTCTCTATACACAATATGACTAGGAGAGGTCTTTGTTTAAGGCAAATAACCACAAGTTCTAATTAGCATTTTATTAAAGACCTTTAAATACTCTGATAAAACATGTGCTATCTAAATGACTTTCAGTCTGCTTCACTTTAGTTTAATTGATAAGACGGTGACGCAATTATTAAGATCGAGAACTACACTCCGTGAATTTTCTCATTTGGAGAGGGTAGGTCAAAAAGACGTTATAAAGGTTCGACGTCGTGATTCGGGCCAAAGAAACCATAGTCGCTGTGCGCATCAGACATGGAGTTGCTAGAAACAAGCCAATTTTTCATTCTAGATGGTTTAGTAAGTAAACTTGTTAAGGCATCAGCAATTAAAGAAAAAAAATGACAAAATTTTTTTGTAATATCCAGCCATACCGAGAAAATGCATAAGTTGTCTTTTACTGGTTGGAACTGGGAAATCAAAGATTGAGTCAACCTTAGCACCAATGGGGTTTACTTGACCCTGTCTAACAACAAGACCTAAGAAAATAACACAAGTTTTACAAAGTTCAAGTTATGATAAATTTGCCAAAATCCTTTTAACATATCAAATTTCGTTACAAATTTTGCATGTCTAATTCTATCAATACAGTTGTCAACTCTATGCAAAGAAAATTAATCTGTTTTTGTCACTTGCTAACTTTCCTGTAATATGTACACAACCGGTAAGATTTGTCAGGTTTTGGAACAAGAATACATAAAGAACTCTTTTACTGTTGCTCGGTTCAATGCAATCATTGTAAAAGAAATATTTTAATTTCTCTTTTAAATAGTCCTGTTTTGTTGGGTTCATTCTGTATGTATGTTCGTTGTTTGGAGTAGATCTGTTAGTTCAATGTCATGAAAGGTTTTATTAGTTCTAGTAGGGACATCAGGAAACAAACGCTCATATTCACTGATAAGTTGTTTCAGCTCATCTCTTTGTTTAGGTTCCAAATGAGAAAGTTTTTCATCCAAATGTTGTAGAATGTCTGAATTCAGAAGTTTTATTTGACCATGAACAGTGTTGTTATCACGTTTAATGTCACATTCAGCTGATTTTTTTAGTTTTTCTCACTAACAGGTATAATAACCCAATTAGGTTGTGAGACAGTGCTACCTTTGTCAATATACTCTTTTAACATATTTATATGACATAACTGTTTTTGCTTGCGCTTCCCAGGAGTGTTAATAATGAGAATGACATGTACATAACAATATGTAGCAGGTATTGCTCTCTTTCCAGCTGTTGTATTATCAACATAATGTACCCAGTGAAAGTGTGGGGGTATTAACTGTTTAATGACACATTTAACCACAAAAACATATTACTATTTCCAAAGCGTATTTCTAGATTTGATCACTACACACTTTTCTATTCAAATACTTGGCAACTATAATAGTAATATGCCTTATGGTAGGAAGTGCATAGATGATAGGAGAAAATATGTAAAAGGTTACCTAAGCCTGCAACAAAGTTTTCTACATTTTTCCATATAGTCACCAAGAATCATTTTTGCGCTCAAACAACTCTTCCCTTTTAATTTATATTTTGAGTATTTTTTTTCAGACGGTGCACTTTGATGCAATTAACTGTCCATATATCTAAAATACGTAGTGCCACCTTTAAGTTTGTGTAGTTTAAGTTCCACTGTCTAAGTTTTCAAACAAACTTAACTTCAGAATGTGTCTCAATTACAGACTAGGGGATAATTAGTCCCGAGACTAGAATACTGAATAATTCAAGTTGTCTGTATGACATTGATACAGCAAACATTGTACAACAAAGACTTTTTATTTAGCAAATTTGAAATAAAACTACTTTCTCGTTGTATTTGTAAATGATAAATGAGCCGTGCCATGAGAAAACCAACATAGTGGGTTTGCGACCAGCATTGATCCAGACCAGCCTGCGCATCCTCGCAGTCTGGTCAGGATCCATGCTGTTCGCTAACAGTTTCTCTAATTCCAATAGGCTTTGAAAGCGAACAGCATTGATCCTGACCAGACTGCGCGCAGGCTGGTCTTGATCCATGCTGGTCGCAAACCCACTATGTTGGTTTTCTCATGGCACGGCTCAAATTATGATTTGATGTGAGTGCTCTTTTGTTGTAATATCCTTAGAAAGAAGAGCGAAATTACAGTCACTTATAGTGTGATTGAATAGTAAAAAAAAAAGTGAATCTATGTTTTGGAGATATATTGTTCACATAAATACACGTTAATAACAGTGTTATGGCGTGCTTAATTGGCTTAAATAGATAATCATTCCGGATTCGTTATTTATACTACAAGAATTCTTTAATCAATCACACTTTACCAAGACAATAATATTCTAGAAATAATATGAATTTGACAAATACGACAGGGATATTTTCGGATCTAAGAAAATTGTAATTTATACGTATGTATTGCCATTGCTTCTGTTCTCCTTTGTTTCGTATAAAATAAATCATCAAAGGCTGGTGCCTAAAGCATTTCTTTACAATTTTTGTGATCCAAAAAGTCTGACATAACGTCTGTCAGCTTAAATTGAGTGCTTGGAAAACGAAGTAATCATTTGGTCCCAAGAATACTGAATAAAGTGCATATGAGAGAATACCATTTTCCTCCACCAAAATACAATATTTCGAGATATTTTAGGAGATAAGCAAAATGCTTAAGTTATCAGATATCGGGTGTCAAATTACTAAACATTTCTTCCATCAGATGTAAGGTGATAATAGGTCAAATACATACGTGTATAAGATATCAATGTTCAGTGTTAAAATGATTACTGATGTTTAAAACAGTTATACAACTACGTAGATGCGTCAGTAACATTACATATAAACATCCCTCTCTCTTTATAATTTAGGCCATGTTTTACACCATGAGAAAAATACTCATTATTGATGATAAAGTAATAGTATGATTGATCAATTAAGTCATGCAAAGCTAATACATTTAGATATAAAGCTCTTGGAATGTCAGTCTAGAGGACCTGGGCTTCATTGAAATATTGTGAATAGTGAGGTTCACTTAAACATTACTGGTCAAAATCTCTAAGTGACAGGAAGCTACGCAAGTGGACTATATCAGGCACGTTAAAGAATCTAGGCTGTCTATTAAAAATGAAACAGGCTATATTAGCCGGGCATGTCTGTACCTAAACGTTCACTCCGTCTGTCTGTTCTAGGAGTTTTCTACCGCTTCACCTATCTTTACAGAATTCTCTAAACATGTCCTCGTAGAGAATATCTTTCGCACTTCGTGTGTCTGTGTGGGTACTGTACCTTTCAATGTGTTTATCCTGAAAAGTGTGTAATAAAGAGTTGGTATTTATTAACTCTAAATTCGAATCTGCTATAATCATTTTGTAACGCTCTATGACACTTAATGAGTGTCTCTTAAAGAGTTTGTTATGCCGCATTTGTGCTCTTAAATCTTCTGTCAACTACGATATAGGACGTTTATGTTGATGTGGGAGGATACTGACGGCAGAATAATTGTTTTATTTGTGTCTGTGTCATATCATTGGGTTATAATTAAAATGTAACTGAAAATGTCCAGAATCACATATGATGTAGACAAAACGTCCTAAAGGATTGTTGTTCTCATTAGCTGTTTTGACAGGGAATGCGTAGTCCTAATGCATTCAATTTTAGTCAGCGGACATAATTATGTAACATATCAGTAACATTAGTGCACTTGTAATGTTTCATTCAAATCACACTCATAGAATGAATAAGTAGTCTAGAATACTTTATAAGGAATAAGTTAAAATGTTACTAATATCACAAGAAGTAGAAGTTTTTTTTTCTTCATTTTAAGTCCTTTCACAGTACGAGTAGTTGGTATGTTGGTATATAGTATAGGAATTTCTTATTTTGTAGGAAGCGTATCAATTCCATATATAGAAATAAATTATGAATTATTTCATGCCTGTTGAATCATAACGTTCTGTCACCACCAAAATCACCACAACGACAGAACGCTACGTTGCTGATTTTCTTCGGTGTGTTGTTTCCTCGTTATGCGCCCCATTACGTCGAGGTAACGTAATTGTACTGTTTCTTTTTCTTTTCTTTTTTTTTCGTTGTTTCGTTCCCTTTCCTGTCGCTCCGCAACGAATATAGAACGAGAAATGCGCATGACAGAACGAAAGGAATACTTCTGCACAAGTCGAAGCAGTGCCTGTTGTTTTTATCTATTGTGATCACGCTGTGTCCGTCGTCCGTGCGCCCGTCCGTCCGTCCGTCTTCAACATTTGTGTTTAAACGACATCTCTTCCAAAACCAGTAAATGGATTTTGATTGAATTTGGCCTGGGTGTTCGTTGGGTGGTCCTTTACCAAATTTGTTCAAACGGTTCCGCGTGGTTGCACACAGAGCTAAAAATAGAAATATCTTCGAACGACATCTCCTCCTAAACCGATGGTCCGATTTTAAAATAATTCACACAAATGGGCCTTATGTCACCCTCTACCAAGATTGTTCAAATTATACTGATTAGTCAAAAAACATGGCCGCCAGGGTGCGTGGTAACTTTTCCCTATATGTATATAGTGGACACTTTAAAAATGTTCTTGTGTGAAACTACCTGCCCGAATTTAAAATAATTTAACACTAATGGTCATTATGTGACCCTCAACCAAGACGATTGTTCAAATTATTTTGATTTGTCAAGAAACACGGCCACCAGAAGGCGTGAAAAATCATGGCCGCCAGAGGGCGTGGTCAGTTGTCCCTATATGTACATGTGTATATACTGGAAACTTTTAAAATCTTCATGTGTGAAACTGCTAGCCCGATTTTAAAATGATTTTACCTTTTTAAGCCTTGTACTCTGATGAGCGCTTTAGGGTCAATGACCCTCTTGTTTCGTTTTGTCATTGTGGCGTGGGCGACAGAACGAGACAGTCGAAAAACAAATATGTAGCTCTTTTGGTCCCGCGACAGCGCCAAAGCAATATGTTTTATATATCGTTGTGTCGTTGTGGCTCGTTCTATTCCAGCAAAATTTTAAACTTTATTAATCATCGCTTTTTAACAGTTGTCCTCATGTAGCATGGACGAAAGGACGCCACTATGATAATTTTGTCAGAAACTGAAAATTACAATAAATATTTTCGAAATTAGATATTTTAAAAAAATGCTTGCTTACGATGAGTATCATCTTATTCTGAAAACGTTTACGAAGGTAGACACACATTATTGTCGAGCCCGCTTGTGGAAGCGAAGACATAGTTGTCCAAATGGCCGTCGGTGTATGTGCGTGCGTGCGTCAGTCCGGATTTGCTTGTCTTGACCATAACTTTGACATGCATGGAGCAATCTCGTTTATATTTGGCATGAATGTTAACCCCAGTAAGACAGTGTGTCATGCGCAAATTGCAGGTTCTTATCTCAAAGGTCAAGGTCACACTTTGAGGTCAAATGTTAAATTCAATTATGACTTTGTCCGGCGCATTTCTTCTTCATGCATGGAGGGATTTTGATGTAACTTGGCACAAATGTTCACAACCATGTGACGGAATGTCTTGTGCAAGAACCAGGACCCTAGGTCTAAGGTCAAGGTCTCTTAGAGGTCATGTGCCAGAACCTAGAATTACTTCCCTTTGTTGTTACTATAAATAGCTTATATTGTAACTTTTTTATTACTGGTCGTAGGGAAAAATCAAGACCACTTTTCTGTAGTACAATATGCATGTTACATCCAATTTTGAGGTGTATTTTGACCTATCTGGTAAAGATTTTTGTGTGGACTTAGATTTTTTTTAAATATCTACTTCCCTTTGTTGTTACTATAAATAAGCTTATATTTAACTTTTTCAATCATTTTTTATTTGGCAATGTTTGCCTCAATGAGACAGGGTGTCATGTGCAACTCTTAGTCCTTTTGACAGCTGGCGGGCTCGACATGTTGCCAGTGGGCATCTAGTTATGAAAATGGCGAATCAAGCAGAAATGTTTCAGTCTTCTGCAGCAAACAGATGATTCTAGTTAAACGTTAATGGAAAGACGAAACGATTAATTCGTTGTGGGACTATATTTGTTCAAACAAATTAAGTTGTGGAGTTCCTAACATAAAACGGAGTCTAGTTATGCCGTTTATATTGATCAGAATTTATTTGTTTCAAAGTAATATCTAGAATAAGAAGGGTTTATCAGGACAACATCCATTGTTTACGCCTTGTGAGTTTTAAAATTATATGTCAAACTTTGTTGAAGGTTCCATGTACACCGCCGTATGAATACATCTGCGAATGTCTCTAAATTACATTCTGGTACTTATACTATGTGTAAATGTTGAGTTCTGCTAGAGTGCATGGATGGTAGCTTGCATTTCCCCTATCGTCCATAAACAGGCTCAATCAAACCGAACCTGCAACATTTTCGTTTATATCATGCTGGGCGACATGTGGTTTGCAGATGCAAAAAAGAAACGAAAAATCAATTAACACTATCTCACCGTCTGCGAAATTAGACGTCTGTAAATATCAAAATAACAAAGTGGAAAACCACAGATCGCTCAAGACACGGACGTGCATGCGGATTTTAGTCTGCAGTGGTCGCAACGGCAGGATGACTTGCCGCCAGGAAGCTAAAAGTTAAAATATTGGTATGAATAGATTTAATACCCATCTAGTTAGCCGATATATCAACCATTTATAAGACTGAACATTTTCCTTCTGCCATTATATATCTGAAAATGAAAGCGTAAAGGAGTCTTTAACATTTAAGTTACGTTACATGTTTAAGAAACAAGAAAGTCTAAAAAATATGCATTATGCAGACACGTCATTTTACAACGGAGCTTTCCTTAAAAGTATGTAAAGCACATTTCATCTATATAACTGTTAACCTTTACACTGTTGTCATATGAAAGTCAATGTATGCAATGAAAAAATAGAATGAACTTACCGTTCAGTTGTATATCTAAAGTTTGTAAATATTAGAGACTTGTTTTTGAGCTTAGAGGTAGAAGAGCGTATATAATTATATTTTGATGGGGTTTTTTTTTCGCGATAAATAAATCTTTTTCACTGTGAAAATTTATTGCATTCTGAAAGTCTAATAACAAATGCACATTCACTGACATGCAAAAAAAAACAAAAAACGAAAAATCAGTTATCACTATCTCACCGTCTACGAAAGAAGATGTCTGTCAATATTAAGAAACGTAACGACACATATAGCCGCTAGAATTTGACCAGACTTGGCCAAAGTTGTGAAACTTGGCATGTAATGATATTTCATTCTTTTGGTATTCCACGTCATTCCAGTAATGTACTGTAGTTCATCCAAGAAGCTTGGAAAAGTTAATCGAAGAAGTACTTTTGTATAGCGTTGTAAAATGCTGGCCACAGGCCGAGGGCAAATACGACAAATGCAAAATCAAATAATGGGCCATTGACGATACAGAAAAGTCACGCGGATCTCAATACATATCTACGATGCATAAGTGTATTTTTATATGAGATTACTTCAATATTCAAAATATGTGTGAACACATTTTACAATTACTTTACCGTGGATTGTGTTAATCATTTACATTTTGTAGTAGCTGTTTTAGATCCAGATATTGGGGTCTCTGTGGGCAAGTGGCTGAAGACGCTCATTGTAAAGCATTTGCCCCTCAGTGATGAGGCTTTGGGTGTAAAATTCTTCATGTGAGGAAGTCATCCAGCTGAATAATTTCAGTTCACATATTTGTGAAAACTATAGAAAAAGGGTTACTTTGCAGACATCTTTAAACGCATTTTATATTAGGTGAAGGTAAAACGTCAATCGATATCAGCTAGATTTCATAATGATTGTATTGAAATGTATGACTCATTGCTGCCTTTCTTTTATATTGCACGATAGGCACTAGTTCATTTTTGTGCCCCCACTACTCAGTGGAGGTACATATAGATTTGGTCTTGCCCGTGCGTCAGTCCGTCCGTCCATGCGGCCGTCCGTCCGAAAAATGTTTGTGTCGCGTTTAGCTCAAACAATATTTGATTGACTTTATGAAACCGTGCGTGAATATTTATCATGGTATGAACTTGCGCACCTCCTTTTTTACGTCTGGCTCCGCCTCCTATTTAAAGAGTTATGGCCCCTGAAATAGTAAAAAAGCACATTTTCACCTTATGATGCGCCTAGCTCAGAAAGTATTTGAAATAAATTAATGAAACCTTGCATGAGTCTTCATCATGATATGAATATGCGCACCTTCTATTTTTCGTCTAGCTACGCCCCCTATTTCGAGGGTTATGGCCCCTGAAAGAGTCAGAAATACACATTTTCACCTTGTGACGCGCCCAGCTTAGAAAGTATTTGATATAAATAGACGAAAACTTGCATCAGACTTTATCATGATATGAACTTCCTCCTATTTTTCGTCTGGCTCCAACCCCAATTTCTTAGGTTATGAGTCTTTATCATGATGTGACCTTTCACGGTTGGCATTCTCCTTGAGATTTTAACGCTAATAACTGAGTAACGGACCTTGAAATAGATAAAATAGTAGATTTTTCGTTTATGATGCTCATAGCTCAAAAAGTATATGGCCTAGAATAATGATTCCTACATAAAATGTTTGTTGAAGCTATACCCCCTTAAGACTGCAACATTTGAATTATTGCCCCTTATTTGTGACAAATATACCAGTGGGGGCACTCCCTGTGTCCTACAGACACATTCTTGTTCTTTATCCCCCCCCCCCCCCCCCCCCACTTAGTCATGCCAGTAACATATCTGCATTCGTGGATCTAATTCCGGATAAGTACAACAGAACCTTAATGTTTCATACTGTACATCAGGGTGCAGGTTCGATAACATTTGTACAGAAACATTTTTAAGAAAGAAGTGAATATATGATTTTTCGAACTCCTAACATATTTTTGTTGTTTTCTCGTTCAAGTATTGACATACTTAATTGAAAAGTGGATGCAGTCTTTTACGATCAGTTAAATAAATTGAGTGCAAATTAGTGCTGGTACCGCCTGTGAGATTTGATAACGTTGCGGCCAATTTGTTACTCGCAAATTTATCCGGACATTGCATACTACACGGCAAGTATGCCTTAATTGATTTCCGATTAATATTTAAAAGAATTCGGAAATTGAGATATTGCGGGACATTAGCGGCGCAGTAATAATCCGAAAGCACATTCTCGATGCAAAACTAATAAAATGTTTGTTGCGTATTAAGTTTTACTTATAAATGATATACATTTTATTTGTTCGACTGAGCACAAACGGAATGTATCGACGTTTATGATGTTTTGTTTGTTGGTTTCTGAGATTTTTTAAACCACCGATAACCCATATTGGCGGCTGCACCAGAGACTGTTAATAATGTAAGTGGGAGGATTGTGAAAGTTACAGAAGACGCTCCAGAAGATTGCCTGTTTTTAACGTGTCAGGTGTAAAGTACTCATACACGGGACTCTTACACAAATATAAATATTTTAGTTTGAGGAGCGGGGTTTCGAACTCGCCGAACTCGCGACCTCTTGTTTTGTAGCCAGACCTTGTAGTCACTGGGCCACAGCGTCCACTCTTAAACTAATAAACTTTTTTGTTATTAGTGATGTCACACACCTGATGCGAAATTTACACGTTGATATTGAAAATACTAACAAATTCCAACTACAGGGAGTTGAGAAATGAGTATACAATAATTTGAATTTCAGAGTGTGCCCAAGTTAGGTGATATTTGATTTTAGGGTGACATTTTTACAACCGTTACGGATCGATGGATGTACGTTCGATTGTTATCGTTAATTTGTTTAATTAAAGTAAAAAAGATCATGAAACATTATGTCCCATTTTCATTCAAATTTATCAGTATTTGACAGAGATAAAAACGATACTAGGAAAAATGTTCCTAAGAAAATGAACATAAAATGGGATACAAAAGCAATATCGAACAATGCCACAATAACAGGATGCTAGATGATAAGAAACAAAAGACCGTTAACATGTTTTACATGTTTCTAAGTACTAAGATACATATACCTGTCTTTTTCTGTTTTTGCGTGAGTTTTGCGACTTGCTAGGGGCGTGGGCAGTGTTGCAGTTTCCATTACTGCTCATGAACAGACTCAATCAAACCGAGTCTGCAATTTTCACTGTTTGTCTTGTTCTCGGTGCTACCGATGAATCTACTTTTCAGATTATTGTTATAACATTATATACCCCGTCTGAATCACTGTTAAATGCAGTGGCTGCATTTGTTTTATCGATAGCTTTTTTAAATGCCTCCAAAATCAGGAGGAATTATCACATGACTACTTAGACTACTGAATTCTGTTTGCACTTAAAATTGAGTTAAAACATATTTCAGTTATAATTTCATCAACAACAGGTCATATTGAATTAATTAGAAAACATATACGGATGCACTGATAAACCTGGTAACATGTCTATTCTTTCATTATGACAGATTGGAACTGGTATCTATTTGTTTAGCTTTATTTCTTGATCTGTACTAAGGGGCCTGCATGGCCAAGTGGTTAAAGTCATTGACTTCAAATCATTTGCCCCTCATCTATGTGGGTTCGAGCCTCGCTCGGGGCGTTGAATCTTCATGTGAGGAAGCCATCCAGCTGGCTTGCGGGAGGTCGGTGGTTCTAATGAAATAATGCATGGAGGAGCACTTGGGGACTTCCTCCAACATAAAAGGCTAGAAAGGCACTATATGACCTATAAATGTGTCATTGTGACGTTAAACCCAACAAAAGCTCTCAACACGAGACAAGGGCTGGAATATCGTGTATATAATGTTACTATGCTTCGTAATCATGACTGCCAACAGTGCTCCGGTTCTAATGATCCAAAATAAATAAGGTATTTTTCACAGTTTTAAGATATTTTAGGATTCTAATGAAGATATGACGTCATTGGGAAAAAGTCAATCGAAACGTCGCAAAATAGAATCTAAATACGTTTCAGACTAATAAATTGTCATGGATTAACTTAGTTGTAGGTTACGCTTTAAACAATCATTGTTCCTTTCAGCTTTGTTGATAGTAATCTCCGCTGGAAAGGGGAAAAAAAAGGAAAAAGACCCTGTCGTGAATGAATAAATTAATCAAGTACCTTAAAGAATTCAATAGCAAACTTGGTTTTAGTCCGTTCGTACGAAATAATGAAATCTGTAACTGTTACACTTCTCACTCTCCCTAGCACTGACTCAAGCAGAACTCTTATCACATAACTACCCGGATACACACTGACTCCCAGGAGACAACATACGGCATTAAAAGACTGCTCTTGTGAAAGTTAAAGAAGTAAGAGGGAACACAATAATGCAGTCAATACAGGAAGAAGTTTATTGAGAAAACTAGCATATCGCTGAAAACATTACTAAGTATTTTATCAAGTCTATGTGATTGACTACGCTTGCTACGACAAGTGCTATATGTACAGTAGCAGAGAGACAGAATCTATAAATGGTAAATGACTCAAAAGTTGTAATCCCGAGACACACACTAGTTTCTGCTTCTAGTAAGGGTTTCATAGTTGGGAGTTAATATCGTTAGAGTGTGCGCTTTATCTAATTAGACGCACTTGTAGAGAAGACTTGAGAAAATTACATACCATTAAAACTGTTATTGTGGGCAATTATGTATGACCTGCGTGAAATAAATCTTAGGGGGCTGTTTTAAAGCATATATATTTCAAATTGATATAGAACTGAGTTAGAGCTTTTCATGAGAAAAACTTCTAAAATTTGCCCGCAGTAAATAAAAACATTTAAAACTGCAACATTTGGGATGTTAAGTCTGAATCAAAATTGATCAAAAATGAAATATAAAGTTAACTCAAAAGGCTTGGCAGAACAAGTAGCAAAATAATGTACATTTTAGTTCCACTACATTATATAACTATGTGTCTCTGCTTAAATTTTAAAGATTTTAATATTTCAGATTGTTTCATTAATTTACAAAAAGGGTACATACGTAAAAGTTGGATGGAAAAATATATTGTGAAAAGTTAGAAGCTACAAATGAACAAAGTGGACAATTATTTCCGCTATATTTTCTTCATATTTAAACAGAAGCTTCCGGACTAATCAATATTGTTTCCCTGATGATATTTAGATGCAGAAATTACATTTACATTACAATTCTGATTGTCGTTCCCGCGATAGGGCTTTCCTCTTGCACATGTTAGTTAATCAATTATTTATATCAGCTCAGGGGAAGCATTGCAGAGTGACAGAGGTCAATTACATTTAGGTCTCCAATTCTAAAATTTGAAATGCTAATTTGGATTGATTGTTTTAAATTCGATTACAATGTGTTTTTGAAACGCTTAAAATTATAGATATTCAGTGAATAAGAGGAAACTATGTTTAATCATATGTTCGTGAGTAAGTTAAAACTGATAATACTTTGGAAATGTGTAAACGTTAACAGTAAAATGTTGCTTTATTTGAAATTTATCAAGTTAAAATGTATGTCTCGATAAATCTTTTGTTGTACATGCTTTCGTCTTGCCGTTCGCGCAAAACACCAAAACTCTTAATCGTGAAATCTCAATGTGCATACAAAATAAATGTTGATTTGGTTGTAATTAATGGCATCATGCCGCCGCATGTTTTAAACGCCGTCCTCGTTCTAGTGCGAATGCATCTTTAGAATGAATCTATGGATTTCGGACAGGCGGCTGTGCCAAACCACCAACATGAAACACTTGGCAGAGATCAGCCACCACACTTCGAGATCTATATGCAGTATTCACAAAGTAAAACACGACAAATGTTAGAAACTACATAGCGACAATTTGATGCCGAAATTTAGTTTGTGTTTGCCTTTGTATATTTTTAAATTCAACGTTAAATCGACAATAAAATGTATGAAGAAAAAAAGTATGTTTGTTTAACGTCAAATGCTCCTTTTGTATGATATCGTGTTTTCAACTTTTTAATATTCGCTTTGATATTCCAAACAATCGACAATCCGCTTACAACCATATGTAACTAAACACAATATGGCGTATCTATGATTCTCCCTTGTCACTTGTCACTGAAGAGTTTTGTATTTGCCTCATCGCCATAATGCCGTGGATATATTTATACACATGCATAGCGTATTTGTTGAATGAAAATAAAGTTCATAAAGCACAGTGCAAGTTTTGGTGACTGTGCAAGTTTTGGTGACTGACCCTCAACAGTTAGTCACTGCGCTTCCCTATTTGAGCCGTGCCATGAGAAAACCAACATAGTGGGTTTGCGACCAGCATGGATCCAGACCAGCCTGCGCATCCGCGCAGTCTGGTCAGGATCCATGCTGTTCGCTAACAGTTTCTCCAATTCAAATAGGCTTTAAAAGCGAACAGCATGGATCCTGACCAGACTGCTCGGATGCGCAGGCTGGTCTGGATCCATGCTGGTCGCAAACCCACTTTGTTGGTTTTCCCATGGCACGGCTCATTTGATGGCGCTAATGACTACTCTAGTGTTTACTCAAGTGTGATGCTTATCTAATAAATTCTTTGAAAAAGGATTTTTGTCTTTGAAGCTCTTGACGCTATGAATTCATAATTGTAATTGAGTGCATTTGGGTACTGATACATCGAATAGACCTTATTTATAAGTTTTACTTTATATAGTATTTTATCACTAATATTAGAGGTTATGTCAGCGGAATATGAGTTTTAACTACACTGCATTTTCTAACTAGATTAAATAGCGTGTGAAGGGTTCATCCCCCAAATACGTTGAAACTCACTTTTTCCTTGATATATTTTATTGATCGTTCCAAGACAGTGCCCCTTTTTCAACTTGGTTTGATAACTATTTCCATCTAAATTGTTGGTTATGTAATAAACATGGTTTATACAAAAATGAATAAATGGTCATCTGCTTTCACTTTCGATTCCTTAGGTCTACCTCTAGTAAATATAGAACTGAGCCATGTGACATATAGCTTAATATTCACTGGAAGCGGCACGCATATCATTACACGCGGTTTAACGATTTTGTCAGTTGCATTTCGAACTCCAGAGGCTTGTAATATTAAATTTGCACTTTTCTCATCGTTAATCGTAAAGTACAATGTGTTTACTGGATATCTAAACAGTGTTCACTTCAATAAATAGTCAATTGTATATCTATATACTTAATTTCGGAATATTTGTGTTTCACGATATAAACGATATCGAGTCAAAGGAATGTGTCTCGTAGCAGAAACAAAACAATAAAGGAATTTAGTAAATGAAAACCAAGGAGAAAATTCTATGTATTCACATGTGCACCTTGTCTTCAAAAAATATTCGCACGGAATGTTGGATACCGGAGTAGAAATATTTTCATCTGCTAGATGATTCGCTTACTGTGCAAAGCCCGGAATGTAATGGCTACAGCTGGCTTACGACAGTTACGCAGAAAGCAAGACTTTCGAGGGATGAATTGAGTGAATCATTCAGTTCACAGATGAATTATTAAAAGAAAATCTTAGAATTATACCATCACGTGCATTTGAGTAAAGAATGTTCAGAAGACCTTTCTTATCTGTTTCTATTTCTATACAAGCGGAATGGTGTGTCTATGTTCTATGAACACAAGTTCTCAACGTCTGATGATAGGGAACTTAAATATCATCCTGTGATAATGACGCTTAGCATTTTGAACAAAGGTCAATCCAAGTGTCTCAAAATCATGCAGCTTGTGAGAAAATTAACTTGGCTAGCAGTCAAAAATAATTTCACCTTGAAATCGAAACATTCCGTGAAACATAACGTAATATCAGAGTCTTTATCCTGGTTCCAGATGGATCACTTCCGCAATGCAGCACTAGCAAAACCTCATCCAGACCCGTGCCCAGCAGTGTTGGAACTGTAGTCAATCTAGGAGATCAAACTGATCCATTTAGAGCTGGCTCCGACATTTATGTTTACAATGCGAAGTGTGTACTTTATCGGCAATCACAGCGTACTTGGAGCTCCGAAACAATAGAACTTTCTCACAGACTACATTATCTCTCTATGTGTCAAATGATGGTGTACCTATCACAAGAACAAGTTTATTTGCAATCTTAATTTTGTTTTAAAACATATGGGTTTATTTGACACAAATATAATTGTCATAGTTTTCGTATAGGGGCAGCATGTGTTCGAAACTTTGAATGGAAGGTCATTTGATAAAACAATGGCACAGATGGTCTTCACATTACATACGCGTTACGTAAGTACTAAAAACAACTGAGCACTCTAATCTCCCAATGTCAGAATTCATGTGAAAGTTCGGTTAATTATTTGAAGGGACTGAATTTCATGACATTCGTGTATTTATTTTGTTTGATTAACCGCAATCGCTTACTGTTCAGCATAGAGCTGACACTATTATAAACAATGACATTCACACTCCGCTTAAGTTATGTAAATATTTGTTTAATTGGCGCCGCGTTTGTGCTCACATTACAGGCAGGGAATCACGAGATTATAGACACGAATTATAGCAGGTTGTTCCAATACCGTATTTTCTATACTTTAAAGATGAAAATTAGGTATTGATACTTAAGGCCTATGCTATTTTGAAATTATGCATTAGGTGGGTGGGGTACATGATATTATTTCTGATTAATTTCGAAGTTACTGTAAAACAAACGTTATTCCAATGTGACAATACATCAAAACCATGAAGTGCTGAACTCTTACTTTAATTTAAAAAGTAAAGTGGGAAAAGTTATCAGTATGTTCGTGTCACAATTTTCGGGGTAAGTATTCTATGTCATCGTGCATAACTGCGAAAAAACTATAACATACATAATAAAGCTAAAACTATCCGTGTAAATGAGCTGAGAGCTATTTTTTCTATTTCCGTTCATTACTTTTCTAAAAAACACATTACAATTTACCAGATGTTGGCAAATTTGTCATTTTTGTGCACATGCCTTTACACATTAAGAAGTCCGAACTATAGGTATGGTGTGCGAGAGGGGCCTGAGCGCTTACGTAGTGCTCATTTACAGGAATTGTACTGCTCATAAATATATGAATTTATAGGTAGACAAAATCATTTATGTCATTGTTGTACATTTGGAGCAAATCGGTCCTATTCTGAAATATGTTAATTTATATACTACGGTAAAAGCCAATCAATGAATTCTTTTTATACCGTTGAACCAATCGTGAAACGGCATCTTCCTTCTTCGTCAGCATTCAAGAGTGAATAGCACGCTTCTTTCTTTAATTTTATTTTGGCTAATTTCTGGTTTTATTTTACCACCACATGCCATTCCGCCTCCTCTTTCAAGTGACAATTTTCTAATTTTTGAAAGATTTCTCTTAATATGCAAATTCATCTACATTTCTTGATATGCTTTCGGCGGTTATATCCGCCCTAATATGTGAATATATATATTTGTTATGGTATTGGACTGTAACTCATTCAGATATGAGAACATATCTATTTGTTAAGGACGGTATGTTTCGCCCAATATGGAAAATATAAATTTGTTAAGGTTTTTTCGGCGGTATTTTCTGCCCAGACATGTGAAAAAATATATATTTTTTTATGTATTGTTTTGCAATGGCGTATTTTTCGCCAGATATGTGAAAATATATATTTGTTAAGCGGTATTTTTCGCCCAGATATATGAAAATATATATTTGTTAAGGTATTGTTCGGCAAAATAAATATTGCCCTTTTTCAGTCAACACTTAGTTCAGTCTTATATTTTCCCATACATAGTCCTCAGGTCAGTGTTTCGTTGTGAACAGATGCACATAATAACTTTATCATAAGTCCGCAAAGTGCAACAAAAGAAATAGCAGTAATAATTTTGTAATTATATTATTTATTTACAAGGTATGTTTGACAAATGACATCGAGAATTCTAACTTTAGAAAGCTGCATTTTCAGTTACCTGAATTTTTCCACTTTGGTTAAAAAGAGTTTTGTTTTTTTCACAATAGATAATGACTGACTACAGAAGGTAATAAAAATACCATTGACCTAGAGAATGCTACAACCTACTAAACTTCAGAGTTTGTTTTAAATTATATTGAACACGTTTGCTTTAATTTAAGGTGAAAAATAAACTAGAACTCTATGATAAAAATCGAATAAATCATTTCGAACATGTTAGAACAGTGAGAAAGCAAACATATCGTACGTATTATTTAGCATGGATGATTTGAACTGTGAATATATACTTTTTACACTTAACATTTAATTCCACGAGTACACACACATATACATATATATTTACCTTTACCCTATATACAATAGGAATATATTTGTTTTACCTGTAAGATTAAAGCATAACCCTCGTGAACAAATAATGCATGTGGCGTTCACTGTTGATATATAATTGTAATATTATATTTGACGTTACACTGAAACAACAAACCCTTTTTGCATATTCATTTATATAAAACACACAAACAAAAACGGGAACAATGTTTATTTTGTTTGATTGTGAGTAACACCGAAACGACACAATGACTTTTCCCAGGTTTTGTTGGTGGTGAAAGGCTCCAGGGGTCCCTCCGACATTTTTTGAGGCTCAGACTAGTAGCTAGATCGAGACACTAACCTCAGTTGGATGGCTTCCTTACGTGAAAAAGTTTCACACCTCAAGTGGTTTTTGATCCCACGTCGGTGATGGCGAGAATTCGAAGCCAGCGACCATGACCATCAAGTTTTCCTTTTGCATGTTTAAAACATAAATATTCAATTAAATTTCGTAAACATAACTGACAATGACATTTACCACGTCGGAAGTTACAAATGGTTTGCCGAATACACCATACTTTTAAATACAGAGTTTACACACCATGTGGTCGAAAAGCACGAAATTTACGTTCTTGAACGTAATAGTGAATAGTTACTTTTGAAATGTAAACAAAGCATAAAGTAACTGTTTTTCCATGTTCGTGATAAGGATCGACTGTGATTGTCAATGTTCCCGATACTGAATATATATGAATGTATAAACACGAGCCCTTTCATCTTACAGGACTTACAAGAACATAGTAAGCGGTTGTTTATTTATTGTATTTATGTTCTAGTAACCTTTGACACTGATTTCGAGACAGACCGGGTTTGTGACATATACATGTCTGTTGTTGGGCTGGAAAAAGATAGATCAAAAATTTATACTAAAAGCTATATTGCATAAATGTTTCGTTATTTCTGTGCATACAATTCGGTTGTTTGAAGGTTAGAATATCAGAAAATTACAGGAAATAAAACATGTCTTTGAAAAAGTACCGATCTTTCATCATTTGTTTGGTTGGCGCATGATTACAAATTTAATGTTAGTAGGCCGTGATGTCCATGAAGCCGTGTAAAGTGATAATGTTGATGACACGTTGGTTTTATTTTGTAATTGTGAGTGATCGTTAAGTGATCAGAAAGATCGGACAGTGGGATGTTATAAAAAAGTGATGTTTTATTTAGATTAGAAAGTCAATCGTACTCTACAATAAGGAAATCTAAGGTAAAATACTCCTTTTATTTCGTTCACTGAAGAAAACATGGCGGACACAGTTTTGTAAAAGAGCGGTGCACGTGTGATTGTGTAACATAGTTTAACGGCGTTTTCTTAGAAAGCTAACGCTCAGCTCATTTACACTGACATATCCTTGATTAAAGAATATATATATTGTATATATATGAGAGACTTACGGTACCAAATACTTACCCCGAAAATTTCTATGCATTTTCTTCTAGTGCACTGTTGGGACATGTTTTTGAGTGTCATTGATACTTTATGATTTATTCGGAGATACATTTTCTTATAATTATTAGTTTCTTTTTGATCCCCGTGCATTTCTCGCGTTGTTACGACAATCTCAGTTTTACATACGAATTTTGCATTGTCGAAATAGCATAGTCCTTAAGTAAACATTTTAATCACTGTATTTTAAACTCAATAGCAATTGGCAATATTAATGCAAACAACGCATTACACTAGCAAGTAATACTTTCCCGTTACAAAAGGCCCTTTACTTATTTACAGTATTTGATGCAGCTGAGATAAAGCACCGGCCCGCCTGTTAAACGTTGACATGAGAACGTTTATCTTTCAGGATGACCGTAAAGTTAATCATTCTTCGTTTCTTCTCTCTTAGCTATGTCTATGATCAATTACCATTATCATACATATGCATTTTTCTTTCACTAAAGTTAACAATTGTTTGCAATTTCACGAAGATATACCTGTATCTTATATTTGTATATATTGGGATGTAGCGTATATTACTATTTCATTTATTCCAGCAATCAGATATTTAGTTTATTTATTTATTTATCTATTTACTTATCTTGGTTGACTTCTGTGTCCGTTGGCTCTCACTGTTCCCGCTAAATAGTTATTTCTACCAAATCAGTTGTCTGCTGTGATATCAATACAACTTTAGAGTGTTTCCATGCAACTGCTTACTCAAAGCCTGGAATTATATGATAATGCATATACACATCAGTCTGTCGCTAACATGTCTGCATCCGCTAGCCGTTGTCTGCCCCCGTCAGCTTTACAATCAAGTCTTCCGCTGTGGACTTCTACATCTACTGTCAGCAGCCTACCGAGTTGACTTTCTAATCAGGTCTGCCTCAGCAGCCTGGCATCGTCTGCAATGAAGTCTCAGCAGTACCTTTTGCATCCGTTGCTCGCAGCCTGTCACAT
Source organism: Mercenaria mercenaria (assembly GCF_021730395.1). NCBI lineage: Eukaryota > Metazoa > Mollusca > Bivalvia > Venerida > Veneridae > Mercenaria > Mercenaria mercenaria. The sequence continues at coordinate 58,771,583 of NC_069368.1, forward strand.
TAGGCTTAACATGGAAGTCTGCCATACTTTGTCACCGTTGAATGTATTGTCTGTATAATTGGCCAGCAGCCTGCCATCGTCCGCTTCTTCAATGGTATTTGTCTGTCGTAAACATCGTAGATAGTCCGCTACTTTATGCATATTTTTGGGAGTCTTAATCTGCCACCGTAGACTGTAGACTTTACCATCAATTGGACGCAGCTTGCAATCATAAGCTCTTTCGGTAGGTCTGCCATTGCAGACCTCTGCATCCCTTGTCCTTAGCCTGCCATCGTAGGCTATTCCAACCAAGTCTGCCATCGTAAACTTGCATCCGTTGCCCGCAGCCTGTCTTCGTAGGCTTTTACAACCAGGTCTGTGATCGTAGACTAGACTATGCATCCGTTGCCCGCAATCTACTACCGTAGGTTTTTGAAATCTGTAGTAGTCTGTCACCGAAGACTGTAGACTTCAACATCATTTGCCCACAACTTGCCATGGTAGACTTTTTAATAAGGTTTGCCGTTGTAGACGTTTGCGTCCGTTGTCGGCAGCCTGTCATTGTAGGCTAATACAATCTAGTCTGCTATCTTAGACTTTGCATCCGTTGCCCGCAGCCTGACATCGTAGGCTATAACGACCTAGTCTGCCATCGTAGACTTTGCATCTGTTGTCCACAGCCTGCAACCGCATGCTTTTGAAGTATGACATAGGCTGCCACCTTGAACTTTAGAGTTCGACTTCATTTGCCTGCAGCCTGCAATCGTAGGCTTTTTCAGTATGGTCTGCTATCGTAAATCTATGCATCCGTTGCCTGCAGACTGTCATCGTAGGCTATAACAACTAAGTCTGCTATCGTAGACTTTTGCATCCATTGCCCGCAGCATGTCACCGTAGGTTTTTTTTAAAGTCTGCCATAGTCTGGCACCGTGGACCGTGGACTGTAGACTTCAACATCATTTGCCTGCAACCTGCCATGCTATAACAACCAAGTCTGTCAGTGTAGCCTTTTGCATCCGTTGCCCGCAGCCTGCCATCAAAGGCTATTACTGCCAAGTCAGCTATCAGAGACTTTTGCATACGTTGTCCGCAGTCTGCCATAGTCTGCCACCGTGGAATGTAGACTTCAACATCATTTGCCCGAAGCCTGCCATCGTATGCTTGTTCGATAAAGTCTGCCAATGTAGATCTCTACATCCGTTGCCCGCGACCTGCATCGTAAGCTATAACAACCAAGTCTGCCAAAGTAGACTTTTGCATCCGTTGCCCGCAGCCTGCCATCGAAGGCTATTACTAAAAAGTCTACCACCAGAGACTTTTGCATCCGTTGCCCGCAGCCAGCTACCGTAGGCTTTTTGAAGTCTGTCATAGTCTGCCATCGTAGACTTCTACATCATTTGCCCGCAGCTTTTAATCGTGGGCTTTTTCAGTAAGGTTTGCTATCGTAGACCTATGCATACGTTGACCGCTGCCTGCCATCGTAGGCTATTACAACTAAATCTGTTATGGTCGACTTTACATTCGTTGCCCGCAGCCTGTCATCGTCGGCTTTTTTTAAGTCTGCCGTAGTCTGGCACCGTGGACCGTGGACTGTAGACTTCAACATCATTTGCCCGAAGCCTCCCATCGTAGGCTGGTTTGATAAGGTCTGCCATCCTAGACCTCTGCATCCGTTGCCCGTAGCCTACCAGTCATAGCTATAACAGCCAAGTCTGCCATCGTAGACTTTTGTATCGTTGCCCACAGCCTGCCATCGTAGGCTATTACTACCAAGTATAACATCGTAGACTTTTGCATCCGTTGCCCCCAGCCTGCCACCGTAGGCTTTTTGAAGTTTCCATAGTCTGCCACCGTAGACTGTACACTTCAACATCATTTGCCCGCAGCCTGCCATCGTAGGCTTTTTCAGTAAGGTCTGCCATCGTAGACCTATGCATCCGGTGCCCGCAGCTTGCCATCGTAAGTTGTTACAAATTAGTCTGCCGTCGTAGACTTTTGCATCCGTTGCCCGCAGCCGGACACCGTAGGCTTTTTAAGCCTGCCATAGTCTGCCATCGTGGACTGTAGATTCAACATCCGTTGTCCGCAGCCTGCCATCGTAGGCTTTTGGAATTCAGCCATAGTCTGCCATCGTAGCCTGTACACTTCCACACTTCCATTTGCCGGAAGCCTGCCATCGTAGGCTTATTCGATAAGGACTGCCATCGTAGACCTCTGCCACCGTACGGTATAACAACCAAGTCTGCCATCGTAGGCTTTTGCATCCGTTGTCCGCAGCCTGCCATCGTAGGCTTTTGGAAGTCAGCCATAGTCTGCCATCGTAGCCTGTACACCTCCACACTTCCATTTGCCCGAAGCCTGCCATCGTAGGCTTATTCGATAAGGTCTGCCATCGTAGACCTCTGCATCCGTTGCCCGCAGCCTGCCATCGTAGGCTATAACAACCAAGTCTGCCATCGTAGACTTTTGCATCCGTTGCCCGCAGCCTGCCACCGTAGGGTATAACAACCAAGTCTGCCATCGTAGGCTTTTGCATCCGTTGCCCGCAGCCTGTCATCGCGGGCTTTCTCAGTAAGGTCTGCCATACAAGACCTCTGCATCCGTTGCCAGCAGCCTGCCATCGTAAGCTATAATAACCAAGTCTGTCATCGTAGAATTTTGCATCCGTTGCCCGCAGCCTGCCACCATAGGCTATAACAACCACGTCTGCCATCGTAGACTTCTGCATCCGTTGCTCGCAGCCTGCCATCGTAGGCTATAACAATCAAGTCTGCCATCGTGGATTTTTGCTTCCGTTGCCCGCAGCCTGCCACCGTAGGCTTTTTGATGTCTGCCATAGTTTGCCATCGTAGACTGTAGACTTCAACATCAGGTCTGCCATCATAGACCTATGCATCCGTTGCCCGCAGCCTGCCATCGTAGGCTATAACAACCAAGTCTGCCATAGTAGACTTTTGCATCCGTTGCCCCTAGCCTGCCACCGTAGGCTTGTTGATTTCTGCCATAGTCTGCCATCGTAGACTGTAGACTTCAACATCAGGTCTGCCATCGTAGACCTATGCATCCGTTGCCCGCAGCCTGCCATCGTAGGCAATAACAACCAAGTCTGCCATCGTAGACTTTTGCATCCGTTACTCGCAGCCTTCCACCGTAGGCTTGTTGATTTCTGCCATAGTCTGCCATCGTAGACTGTAGACTTCAACATCAGGTCTGCCATCGTAGACTTTTGCATCCGTTGCCCGCAGCCTGCCACCGTAGGCTTTTTGATGTCTGCCATCGTAGACTGTAGACTTCAACTTCATTTGCCCGCAGCCTGCCACCGTAGGTTTTTTGATGTCTGCCATAGTCTGCCATCGTAGACTGTAGACTTCAACATCATTTGCTCGCACAGTGTTCTGTTATTCTTCTTTTGTATTGCTCAATGGGGTCTAGCAACCTTTCTTGGGGCTGAACCTCCTGCCGCTTCCAACTGCAGTTGCATTTGCTCGCACAGTGTTCTGTTATTCTTCTTTTGTATTGCTCAATGGGGTCTAGCAACCTTTCTTGGGGCTGAACCTCCTGTCGCTTCCAACTGCAGTTGGATGCGGCCACGGAGGTTCTTTTTGGGCATTCGGCTATTCATTAATAGCCTCGACCCCAAGAAAGATTGCAGCAGACTGGCTCGATTACACCAGACTTATACTTTCAATTACTTCAATTTATGTTACCTGCAATGAAATTTAGCATATTGTGTTAGTCATGGTGTATCAAGCCAGTTTTGCCAAATTAATAAGTTAGAATTACTCGTGTTTTGGTTATTCCTCGCCTGCTTATGTAGTTTGAGTATAAATTGTTGTTTATGTAATAAACATGGTTTATACAAAAAATGAATAAATGGTCATCTGCTTTCACTTTCGATTCCTTAGGTCTACCTCTAGTAAATATAGAACTGAGTCATGTGACATATAGCTTAATATTCATTGGAAGCGGCACGCATATCATTACACGCGGTTTAACGATTTTGTCAGTTGCATTTCGAACTCCAGAGGCTTGTAACCTCCATCCATCCCCACCACCTTACCTCATTGAGCAATGCCATAATGGCTGTCTCGCGTTGGTCTGCATTTTCTGCGGGCATTCGGCTATTCATTAATAGCCTCGTCCCTAAGAAAGATTGCAGCAGACTGGCTCGATTACACCAGACTTATACTTTCAATTACTTCAATTTATGTTACCTGCAATGAAATTTAGCATATTGTGTTTGTCATGGTGTATCAAGCCAGTTTTGTCAAATTAATAAGTTAGAATTACTCGTGTTTTGGTTATTCCTCGCCTGCTTATGTAGTTTGAGTATAAATGTAATGTATATTGATTTGTATGTTGGTGGTCATACTTCCATTTGCCTCTTTTTTGAGTCACTTTTGTCAGCGCCCACCTTTACTTACTCTTTCTTGTATCCGCCCCTTACCCTTTAACCCAATCCCTATTTTATATATTTTTATATATTTATTAAATTTTATTAGGAGCTTACCGTCTACTATATCTTTCCACTGAGGTTTCTAATTATGATTGGCGGCATTGCGATGTGTATATCTGGTTGTGTTTGTTGTGCGTTAAATCTTGTATTTTGATTTTAGAGTTTCAGAACTGCTCTTAAAATACAAAAGAATAGGTTTGTGTCTGCAAGTAGACGGCTAACCCTCGTTCATTTGTCCACTGAATCTACAAATGAAAAACATTTTAGATGTATATAAATATTTAAATTCATAAACTTGTAACTTTCAAAATCTTTAACTTATTTGGAGCGGGAATGGTGAAAACCTGCTGTTAGTATTTTTTTTTCAGGTATCATGTAGTTTTTTGAAAGGAAAATCAGGAAAATTAGTTTAAGTTTAATTTATCCTCAGTAGATGATAATTTACAAGAGTCTCCTCCCCTCCCCCACACACACCTACACACACACACACACACACACACACACACACATGTATAAAAGGTCTACAAGTTAAAAAAAGCCAACTACACTCTGAAGGCTAAAACATGAACTGAATTATTTCCTTTTGTATTCTTACGGAACTGTACTTGTTTTTAACATATAATATTTTATTCCTGCATGTCAATGTATGTATATCTGCTTTTCGAGACTTCCAATAAATCAACCAAGGATTTGTTAATTCATACCTTTCACATTGTAAAACAATCTAACAACGTCTACAAATATCAAAGGTGAATATTCAAAACTTTGTTTAATTTTCATGACAATGTTCTTATCGCAGGGTCTTAACTCATTGTGAACATTTATTTTCAGGGCTTCTGAATATCTCCCAGACCTATTGAATCTAATATATGAAACACTGGTCAAATATTAGCTGAGTAAGACAGTGTGCGGAAGTAAATGTGTTAATTGTCCGGTCATATCGACAATTGGGAGATGATTTGCTTTATTTCGTTGTTCTGTCTGCTTTTTAAGTTTACTTAACAAAAACTGTTTTATGGCATAAAATAACTAAATTGTCTGGAAGGCATTACAAAAGAGAAACGTTAATGAATCATAGTTGCAACAAAATGAAAACTAGATGAGCACATTATGACTGTATTTATATTTCCACAGCTAACATAATACAAAGACAAATTTGATTTGATGTTGCAAAACAACACGTTCCCTTTATATTGCAATACTATCTAGGGGAATAAAACTATATTCTGTTACATTCCGTATTTCTCTTTTGTCTGAATTCTGCGTGTAAATGTCTATATCAGAACAAAAACTTCGATTGAAATAGAGTAAAATGTGCAAACTGACAACATATGACTCCGTTGACTATAATATTTTCTGATTGGCCATTGACGTTATTCTGTTTATTTTATCTTTAAGCAATATCTGTTTGACAAGGAATTTGTTTTTGTTTGAAATGTTAGATTAACTTGTCGTTACTTTTCTGAAAAAAAAAGTGTGTTCGAGCTGCATTCCTTTCGATGAAAATACAGTGAAAACAAGTAAGAGAACCATTTTTAAGCGTACAGGTAACCCGATAGTTCCTTGAACTTGCTTTTAGTGTTACATTTAATAAAAAACCTTTACTTCAAATGTGCATGATACATTAATATACGGATAATTTCGAAACATTATGCTTATTACAATATTTAATAATTGATGTTTAATATTTTAACAAAGGTATTAACACTGTTCGTATCTTTATGGGCATCAAAAATAGCGACTATAATTGAATTTGTGATGAGAATTCGAGCTTTTGTTTGATTCAAAAATCAAGAGATCACTTGACTCTGTAAAGATACTTCTATTATTATTTTTCTTTTGAAAAAATGTTCAAATAATGAGGCAGCTTATCGTACGCAACAAACAAAGACCCAGGTCACATCTGGAGGTCAAATATGAAACATATACAAATAGCTTATGAAAAATCTGACCAAACATTTACCCAGATATAACATGTCAGTTACCACTTCCATTCAAATGAATCATTATGCGGGGTATGCACCTTTTCAAAAGTAATATCTTGTTTATATCTTTTCATAATCATTTAGATATTCTATTCGATTTCATTAAGTATAAAGCTGTTGTTAAAGTGTGGATCGATGCCGGAGACAGAGCGACAGGTGTCATTGATGTTTATAGCTACTCCAATAATAGCAGACCCGATTAATAAGTCAGCTTGTTGATTGTTTCCCATTCAAAACTTGGTTAAAATGAAACGTATGAGAACAATAAGTCTGATCTACCGAGACGAAGAATTAATAGAGTACTGAAAAGTTTGGCCAATTATTTTCAAGATAAGAGCTTTTATTCTTTTTTATTTTGCTGGGTTTAACGTCGCGATAGCACAATTATAGGTCATATGGCGACTTTCCAGCTTTGATGGTACAGGATTGAGCTCATGTGACCCAGTTTTGAACCTGACCTAGATATTATCAAGATAAAAATTCTGACCAATTTTCATGAAGATCCATTGAAAAATATGGTCTCTAGAGAGGTCACAAGGTTTTTCTATTATTTCTATTATTATTGACCTAGTTTTCGATGGTACGTGACCCTGTTTTGAATTTTATCTAGATATCATCAAGGTGAAAATTCAGATCAATTTTCATGAAGATCCATTGAAAAATATGACCTCCAGAGAGGTCAAAGAATTTTAATAATTTTAGACCTACTGACCTAGTTTTTGACCGCAGTTGACCCAGTTTCAAATTTGACCTAGATATCATCAAGATGAACATTCAGACCAGCTTTCATACAGATCCCTTTAAAAGTATGGCCTCTAGAGAGGTCACAAGGTTTTTTTATTATTTGACCTACTGACCTAGTTTTGTAAGGCACGTAACCCAGTTTCAAACTTGACCTAGATATCATCAAGGTGAACATTCTGACTAATTTTTATGGAGATCCATTCACAAGTATGGCCTCTAGAGAGGTGACAAGGTTTTTCTATTTTTAGATCTACTGACCTAGTTTTTGACCGCACATGACCCTGTTTCGAACCTGACCTAGATATCATCAAGATAAACATTCAGACCAATTTTCATACAGATCCCATGAAAAATATGGCCTTTAGAGAGGTCACAAGGTTTTTCTATTTCAAGACCTACTGACCTAGTTTTTGTAAGATCATTTGTTTTGCCATTCTTGTAGTAATTGCTACCCTTTTTAGAGAATTACAATTCATCCTAAACATTTTTGTACCTCTGCTTTCGTCGCTTAAAATAATGCCTTTTTTCAGCACCTGTGATATTTCTACAGATGTAACTTTGAGGTAACTTTTTCCTTTTTACAGCTGTAAGTTTTTATATAAGTTTTTATATAGCTGTATCTCATTTGCATAATTCGAACTGTTTTACAGTCGTTTTACAGCCGTAATTTGAAATCTACTGCTGTAAAATCAATGTTGTTACATGAAATCTACGGGAGTAAATTTGTAATAATCATGACTGTAATTTTGAACAAAAATACAGGTCAGTTTTAGCTGTAAAATTCCATAAAGGTAATTACATGATTTTAGCCGTTATAATACAAGGCCAATTTTCAATGAAAAGGTAATTTTATGAAGGAAAAATACATACAGAGTAACACATAATTAGGACAACAGTCATTTTAATGCCCCTCAAAACATTCTCTTGAAGTGCGATGTTAGAAATACATTATTCAATTGATAAAAATCCAAGATAATTGGTTGTTACATGCTCTAGTTTTCTGATACACGTTCAGAAACTTGTCTGGTTTTAGTAGATTGATTCACGAATTTCTCGTGAATAATAAATAACTTACGTCAATTGACTGTAAATCAGAAACAATTTGGCATGCCATAACGGTCTTGATAACGTGTATTTACGGGAAAAATATATCTCTCTACAGAAGATAATTCTTTATATTTGCTTTTAACCACCGTGTAAGGGAATGTAATAAAGTCTTTATTAACAAAGATATCACAGCAGATTGTAATCTTATAGCATGTCACTACAGCTGTTTAAATGAAAGTACTAGACAGTACCTTCTGTTCAATTTGCTGAATCAGATGTGTCTTGTAATTTTGCAACTTTTTCTTTTGTGAAATAAAACGCATGAAATATGTGGCTTGATGGCAGATAAGCAAACTACAGACATAAGACATGCAAGTACAAAAAAAGCATTTCATAAGTTCTGATCATATTTCCTACGACTTCTGCAATATTAATTTTTTAGAAAGGGCGAGGTCGTCGGTCATCATAGTATCTGCGCCTGGTAGCAATTAATACAAATGCTCCACAAATAACAGGACTGGCACTTACTGTTTTGTTGTTGTTGTTGTTGTTGTTTTTGCATACGTTTCGTGTTTGAGGAATGTACTCACTTTCTGTCTTCGACGCTCTTTATCTGATTACAATCCGTCAAGTAATAAGGAAAATATAGGCAAATGCTGTCTGAATTGAGACATGTGTACGATGACGATTGGCCACCCTGATTCTGAGAGTCTGAGAACAACACTCACTAATCGAATCGGGAATTTCACGGCCGCCGTAATGTACACATAGTACAGTAACAGTTTTAATTACAAAAAAATATAGGACCACCTGTTTCATTAATGACTCCTTAACCCTAAATTCTATCATTCTCCCCCAAACTCCTACATCTGTAAACAAATAAAACAATTGAAATCTGGTATTTCCTGACAGAATTTCAACTAAAATTAACAAAGTTCTATAGTTCGGTTTAAATTTTTATTTTTTAACCAAGTAATTATAGACATTTTACATTTTTTCTAAATGCTTTTAACTCCTGATACATTGTATTAATTGGATACTAGTACACTTTTCTTAAATGATAAACTATGCTACTTCAACATCATTAACATGCCACTTAAGATCAGTTAATATAAAATCTAGGTTATATATATATGCCTTAACTTTTTTGTATGTTTGATTACAACGTTATCCTTTTTAAATAAGAAATAATTAGAAATATCGTGTTTAGCGTTATTAATACGCAAAAACAAGAAATTTACTAACAAAATGTACATCTCGTATCTCTCTAAATCCACTCTAAAAAGTGGGAAATTCTACTATAATTTCACTCGTTGTCCGTTTTTTGTATGGTAATACTTTTTATTTTGAACTTTGTGTTACATTACTGCCTTTGTAGTATCAGTTTCTCTCACCGAGTCAGGTTCATGACTAGCACTTCTATCCTTATTCATGAGGTAAATGTAATATCAGGGAAAGGCAAAAGGAATCGTGTCTTCCATGCGTTAAAGACAAAAAATGTCTGCTGCAAAAGGGATATTTTGAAGACACATCACGCAGACACAAAAAAAATGGGAAAAGAGATGGGATGGGAATTATTTGCAACGGGACTTCTTCTGATCAAGCACGTGTAGCAGTTTGTTAAAGAATAGTTTGAGCATCCAGTAGACAAAAGGCCCCAAATTGAAACAAGACGATTATGGAGTGTTCCATTAAAGATCCGTTAGTATCAAGTTACGATGACATTGAGTTGTTTCACAAAACTCAAACAAAATTTAAGGTATTTCAATATTAAGTTGTAATTGGCAAATATGTTGACAAACAAGCTGGCAATACTCAAACATGCATGAAATGTCGTTTAAACACGCAAACTGGCCAATTCAATTAACTCATTGACAACTTTTTGTCCATAGATGTAGATTACATGTAAAGCCGTGTCGATCCACGATCAATCTTTACGGTATACAGTATAACTTTTATGTACATCCGATTTATTAAAAAGCCGAAACAAACAGATCAACTTTCTTACAATTTCGCAAATATAAAACCTCGCGAACATACCCAGTATTTCAAATTAACCTGCCAACATTTTGACCAAGCAAAAATATTTTGCTTTTACAGTAGCTTTAAAATGACTCGAGAATGTACGCTTAGACTATGTTCTTTATTAGTGCAAGAAAATACATCGTTACATAAACCTTACGTATTTAAGTTTCTGCATATCGAATGAAATCTATTACGAGATCCTTTGGAAACAGAATGAACAACAAAGAAGTCATGAATACTTTCTTTTTTTACTATATAAGTCTATGTAAAACTTGGGACCTCCGGGGCAGGGCCTCTTTTCACCCCAGGGTTATAATTTAAACAGCCTTGGTAGAGACAACAAGGCAATGCTAAATACCAAATATCAAAGGCCTAGGTCTTGTTGCTTCAGACAAAAAGATTGTTAAAGTTTTTTTCTTATATCATTCTATGTAAAATTTGGGACCCCCGGGGCGAGGCCTCTTTTCACTCCAGGGAAATAATTTGAACAAACTTCATAGAACACCATTAGATGATGTTACATGCCAAATATCCAGGCTCTACGCCTTGTGGGTTTGGAAAAGAAGATTTTTTAAAGCTTTTCCTTTTGGTTGCCATGGTAACCAGAGTTCTATGTGAAATTCAATTGTTTAAACCATTTTAAAAGGAAGCTATCTAAGGATCATTCTTGCGAAGTTTCATCAAAACTGAACTGGTGGTTTAGGAGGAGATGTTGTTTAAAGGAAAATTTGGACGCTGTCACGCTAAAATTATACTTTACTTCTTGAAATATATATTTAAACAATGCTTAACTGTTTATTGTTTTATCAGCCTATCTATTTTATTTCATTTCTTTTTTAAATTTTGCTGTTTATATGGAAGCATCTCCTTTTTCTTTTAAGCTCGTGACTTACTCTAAAGCGAAATCGGACCGCGAACCCATTCTCTCTATTTATTGTTATCAAATCTATCATTATTATTATACCAGATTTATATTTGACTTAAATAACTTGTATGAACGATCCAGAGAGCAGTCATAGAGCCTACTCGGAATTTGAATTTTATTTGTAATGGCGATTCCAGAATTAAATTTATGGGGGGAGGGGCGGTGTCGGACGGCAACCGAATCTTTATATGACGGGTGGTGGGTTCCATAGGAAAATCATAATTATGGTTGGTGGGGTCCATCCAAAAATCATAATTATGGGTGGTGGTCCTCACAAAAACCGTCTTTATGGGTGATGGGTTAATTGTAAAAATGTATAAAAATATGGGTAGATGGGTGTTTGATCACCTCTATTAATTAATTACGGACGTTTTCCTTTCTTTTTAACTATAGGTTCCTACTTTAATGAACGCAATTTTGACATTACCGATCAAAGAAATATTATCTTTTTTGATAAATTTCTGTTCATTAAGCATTTCTTTTTTTTCTGTCTCGTTCCCTTTGAATTTGAAGTCTTGGTCATGCTTTTAGCGTCCTTAATTGAAAGTATGTCAGTCAACATTTCTTGACGTAATAGAATCATTTCACCGATTATGTACTTTATCTCGCACTTGTGCAGAAGTGTATAAAATCCGTGGAGACTGATTGATACCTCACTTTCCCGCCTTTCATTCACACTCGTGTATTCTGTCTGGCACGTTACGCGTATAAATATTTTTTGTTATGCCAGGGACATAGTTTCAGAAATGAAATCGAGGCAGGCCGAAAGGAAAACATGCGTGAATTGAGTAAAACTCTTAGCATGAGGATCACTGTTCCCAAAATTTGTCGAATTTTCCATGCACGCATAGATACTTAAAACTGGCGTACAGAATCCACGCGCAATTCCACACAAAATCGTATGTTAGTAAATAGTACCGATTTCATTATCCGCTGCTGACGTAAATGTCACATCGTCATCATCTATATTAAGGACATACCTGACACAGGTATTTCAATATATTTGTGAAGCACTAGCCGATTCGGATTTGTTTACAATAAAATGCTAAGTCGCTAAGAAAACCCACATCAATATTCATTCACGTCTATAATTAATTATGGGAAGTAGTATAGGGGCCTCTTTAATTGTAAACAAACGGGCGCCATCTTGGATGACCTAGTTACTATAAATAGTAACTTATTTGCATATAAGAAATAAATTCACTGCACATGCGCGGCGGCCATTTTGAATTTTATTTTTAGAATGACATCATATTCCTATTTTAAGAATGACTTCACTCTGCTATTTATATCTCCCAGAAGTATATAGAGCTGACTTATATACCTATCTAGGGCGTGTTCGCGCACATTGAGGGTCAGGTGCTCAGCCCTAGACGGGGAGATTATACACGAAAACAAAATATTTCAAGGAAATCAAATAAATATTAATTATATTTGAACATATAGATTTATCTATAACGTAAAATACATTGTATGGTAAACAAAGAACTTATTAATAATAAGTAAAATATTTATTCCATTTAAACTAAAACATAAAACATTCTTTAAAATAAGTACATTATAACTGAAAATAAAGTATTACATTTCTGTCAACGATGTTTGCTCCTTGGCGTCTACTGACAAAATGACTCCAATCATAAGCGTATTATTCCTAAATGCGCATGCTCGGACCTTTTTTTCATAATGACTTCATAAGCTATATTTAGATAAGGTCATGAGTGCATCAAACGTGATCATGGTCAGAATGTCTAGCGTGTGTTGATTTAAGGCCGGATAGACGGACAATAAAAAGTAAACATGTCAAAGTTAATCCCTTTAAAGTCGCCACAATGTCCGGCGTTTATTTATTTAAGAGCGGATGCGTGAACAATAGCCTATTCAACTTTCAAAGTTAATCCGTGTATTGAGTACGGGAAGGGAGGTGACATCCGGTCTGGGTCGCATATGGACCGAAGTGCCTCTTTCATACCATCAATGATATGATGTTAAAGAACATTTTTCTTAAACAATTGCCAACATTTTTTATGACCATCCAGAGTTTTAGAACCAGTAAAGGGCTTTTTTAAGAAAGTTGCTAAAATCATCAAAATAAGACGTTTTAGGGTCCATTTTTACATTTTGGGTATCTGACATTTTTGAAAAGCCGAAAGAGTGCACTTTACCATAAACTAGGTGCCAACCGGAAACGAAGTCATTAAAACTTCAAAGTCATCGTATAGACTCGGGACCGGTACCGTTAAAAAGATCTTTTCGAGTAGATTCAGAAAATATGTACAATTACGTGTCTATCTTTATCCGTTTTCCAGATATTGAGGTTTAAACCAGAATCATTCATCCGGAAACACCCTGCTTCATACCTTTATTATTAAAGATAACCTAGGCATGTTGGGTATCTAACCGAAGGTCTCGACTAGTACTATAAGTTGGTACACTCAAACCGGAAGTGAAATCAATCACGCGTAAAATTCACATTTTCTGCACGTCCCTAGACTCGAACCTGCACAAGCACAAGCACAAGCACACGCGTACACATGAGAACACACACACACACACACGCACACGCACATACACACACAGACACACGCACACACACACACACACACACACACACACACACACACACACACACACACACACACACACACACACACACACACACACGCACACTTGTACGATGCGAACAGGACACTGATGCATTTGTGAATCTTTTATCAAAAGAACACTGCTTTATTCTGTTTGCCATTCTTACGCTTTCTTGGGGCAGAGGAGAAGGAAGAGGAGGAGGAGGAGGAGGAGGAGGAGGTGGGGAGGAGGAGGAGGAGGAGGAGGAGGACTGGAGGAGTGAGTGGAGGAGGAGGAGAGGAGGAGGAGGAGGAGGAGTGGCGAAGAGGAGGAGGAGGAGTGGAGGAGGAGGAGGAGGTGGAGGAGGAGGAGGAGTGGAGGAGGAGGAGGAGGAGGAGATGTGGAGGAGGAGTTGTTGGTATATACAGTAACTCGTAACACCTTCAATCATGGTTAAATTTACTTTACGGCTTATATATGACGTGTGATCCCTGAGTGATCAATCAGAATGCGTTATATCATCAGCCAATCAGAGCATTGCTATAACCTTTACTGACTAATCAGAACGTTATACCCTGTGAATTCGTTCATTGTCATTTTTGATCTCAAAGAGTAAGGATCAGGTAAGCTTACTTTGATGCATTTTACGCGAGAGTGACCCCATATTCTTTTAGTGCAAACAATGAAATAGTTCTAGTCAAAACCTTTCGTAGGATACCAAACACGGGTATAGTCGGTTCAGTAATAAAGGAGACAATCGATATTTTACGCATGAGTGATTTCATTTCCGGTTGTATGCTACTAACACTTAGGTCTCGTCAAGCGTTTTGGTTTGACACCAAGATCATTAAAATCGGTCCACAAATAGAGGAGTAATTACATTTTGAAAATTTTGGTTGCGAAATTTGAATTTACCGCTCAAAAGGTGACGTCACTTCAATCTTTAAACGCCAATATCTTGAGAACGGATCTAGATAGAGGTAAATATCTATACATTTTCTGAACCTATGGGATGAGTTCTTTCCAATGCATCTGTTCAAAGTTTATTGCAAAGTTAAAAGGTTTAAAAATCGCTGTTACTCATAAACGCGTAAACGGTTGAAAATCGAATCGAGAATGGGGGATGTAAATGAAAGATTTTTATGAATTCTGTCACATGAAATTAACATCTCAGAATTGATGAATAGAAATTGTGTCACGAAATGGGGAAAACTGATTGTTCAATGTTAACTGTATTTCTGTTTATTGAAAATCTTGACGATTTCCCAGAATGGTCGAAATAGGCTTTCTAGAACCTATCTGTACTTAAGACAGTATCCTAAAGGACTATAAAAGTTTTATAACACAAAATACTCTTTTCTATAAGTTTCTCCTAAAAGTCATAAAACTGACCGAAATTTAATCCGCTTTTACAGTTTTCAAAGTATTAGTGTCAACATTGGCCAGTTCTCTTTCATACATTATCTTAAGCGATCTCAAGTCAAAATATTAATACTTAATATCCGCTGAAGGTTAATTTCATGCATAGATTTCGTTATTGAAGTGTATACTCTGTTAATTCAAATTCTGAGGCCTCCGTGGCCGAGGGTTAGAGTCGTTTACTTCAAACATTTGCCCCCTCGATGTGGGTTCGAAACTCTTGGGCGTAGAAATTCTTCACGTGGAAGCCACATGGTTAGGAAGGTCGTGGTTTACCCGTGCCCGCTGTGATGAAATTGTGCACGGAGGGCACGGGGTCTTCCTCCACCATTAAAGCTGAAAGTCGCCATGACCTAAAATGTGTCGTGCGCAATAAACCCCCAAATTTGAATGTTCTAAAATTTTATATGAAATATTGTGTGATGTGTTGGAGTATCTACACCGTAGTGGAACTGGCATGTTCAATTTCGGAGACTATGGTGTTGTTGAAATAACTAAAGATGACAAATGTAAAACTACAAAGGAATATATTATTGTGACACCTGTTAATGAAGTTGCAGACACAATCTGTGTACTAGGGAAATAGGCCCGAATGATTTTGATAATTTTGAATATTTTGATGATGTTACATATATTGTTTAATGGCGCGTACGTGTGCGTGCGTGCATGTATGTGTGTGTGTGTGTGTGTGTGTTTGCGCGTGTGCGTGTGTGTGGGTGTGTGTGTGTGTGTGTGTGTGTGTGTGTGTGTGTGTGTGTGCGTGCGTGCGTGCGTGTGTGTGTGTGTGTGCGTGTACGTGTGCGTGCGTGTGTGTGTGTGTACTTGTGTGTCGAATCGTCTTGTAAAGACCTTTCCAATGGTACCTTACTTGACCAGGTTCGAGTCTAGGGACGCGCAGAAAATGTGAATTTTACGCGTGATTGATTTCACTTCCGGTTTGAGTGTACCAGCTTATAGTACTAGTCGAGACCTTCGGTTAGATACCCAATATGCCTAGGTTATCTTTAATAATAAAGGCATGAAGCCGGGTGTTTCCGGATGAATGATTCTGGTTTAAACCTCAATATCTGGAAAACGGATAGAGATAGACCCGTAATTGTACATATTTTCTGAATCTACTCGAAAAGATCCTTCTAACGGTACCGGTCCCGAGTCTGTACGATGACTTTGAAATTTTGATGACTTCATTTCCGGTTGGCACCTAGTTTATAGTAAAGTACACCCTTTGGGCTTTACAAAAATGTCAGATACCCAAAATGTAAAAATGGACCCTAAAACGTCTTATTTTGATGATTTTAGCAACCTTCTTAAAAAAGCCCTTTACTGGTTCTAAAACTCTGGATGGTCATTAAAAATGTTTGGCAATTGTTTAAGAAAAATGTTCTTTAACATCATATCATTGATGGTATGAAAGAGGCACTTCGTCCATATGCGACCAGACCTGATGTCACCTCCCTTCTCGTACTCAATACACGGATTAACTTGGACAGATCAATAGGCCTTTGTTAATGCATCCGTCCATAAATCAACATAAGCCAGACATTGTGGCGACTTTAAAGGGATTAACTTTGACAGTTGAATAGGTTATTGTTAACGCATCCGCTCTTAAATAAATAAACGCCAGCCATTGTGGCGACTTTAAAGGGATTAACTTTGACATGTTTACTTTTTATTGTCCGTCTATCCGGCCTTAAATCAACACAAGCTAGATATTCTGACCATGATCACGTTTGATGCACTCATGACCTTATCTAAATAAAGCTTATGAAGTCATTATGAAAAAAGGTCCGAGCATGCGCATTTAGGAATAATACACTTATGATTGCAGTCATTTTGTCAGTGGACGCCAAGGAGGAAACATCGTAAGCAAAAATGTAATACTTTATTTTCAGTTAACGTTATTTCTAACGTAGCTATCTTAAATAAAGCTTAATGTTTTTAATATCTTAAATAAAGCTTAATGGTTTTAATTAAAAATTAATAAATATTTTGCTTATCATTAATAAGTTCTTTGTTTACCATACAATGTATATTACGTTATAGATAAATCTATGTGTTCAAATATAATTAATATTTATTTGATTTTCTTGAAATATTTTGTTTTCATGGTATCTCCCCGTCTAGGGCTGAGCACCTGACCCTCAATGTGCGCGAACACGCCCTAGATAGGTATATAAGTCAGCTCTATATACTTCCGGGAGATATAAATAGCAGAGTGAGGTCATTCTTAAAATAGGAAGATGATGTCATTCTAAAAATAAAATTCAAAATGGCCGCCGCGCATGTGTAGTGAATTTATTTCTTATATGCAAATGAGTTACTATTTATAGTAACTAGGTCATCCAAGATGGCGCCCGTTTGTTTACAATTAAAGAGGCCCCTATACTACTATGGGAAGTCACTAATGTCGCACACAATCATATTTGAAATGTATTCTTTACTAATACGTGGTCTAACATGTAGTTTGAAATATTTAAACTGTTGCACACGCTGTTTGTCTATTTTTCTTTCGAATTGTTCTGTTAAATCGCTTATGCAAATCGCGAACATCAATTTCTTCTTTCTCAAAGCCAGCATCGTAAAAAGAAAACCTTTTTAAAACTTAGTTTAAGTTGAAGTAAAAAAAAAATTGACGTGCGAAATATTTCATATCTTTTCCGAAACATTACCTGTCTTTACTATTTCTTTCATAGTTAAACAGAATGTGGCCAAAAAAATCACAAGTTGTTACTTTAGCGTTTAGCCATTTTAAGGCACTGACATCCAGATTTTTTCTTAAAGTTTGGTCAGATTTTGAATATATGAACACGAGGTTGTGTTGCTAATCTGTTTCAGAATGCCAAATTAAGAGATAAAAACATGCTCGAGTCGGGGATCGAACCCGGGCCGCCGCCGCGATAAAAATTTCCCTGGGGTCGTGACCAATACACCACGGAGGAATATTTAAATAAATATAAAGCTTTATGATTAAGGCAGTTTACCTCCAGTATCCCGTTATTTTGAATAAATCGCCAAAAAAAAAATAATAATAATAATAATAATAATAATCCTTATGTGTTTCTGTAACATAATCTGTCATTAACTATTAAAACTTACATGAGAAATTTAGCAATAATTTTCTGATATCTATTTTTTGTTGTTGTCATACTTTCTGGGGATCAGTGCTTTTAAAACAAATTTAGTAAAACATATACTGCGTGCAATTATTTTGAAAACGAGCTAAATTTCCTTAACCCGCCGGCTTAGCTCAGTAGGAAGAGCGTTGGTCTACGGATCGCGGGATCCTCGGACGGGGCGTATGTTCTCCGTGACGATTTGACGATCTGATAATTCATATGGGGAAGTTGGCAGTTACTTGCGGAGAACAGGTACTGGTACAGAATCCAGGAACACTGGTTAGGCTAACTGCCCGCCGTTACATGACTGAAATACTTTTGAAAAAGGGACGTTGAACCCAAAGCCAAACAAACAAAAACAAATTTCCATAAATCATGTCCAAAGAAATTAAAAAGCCTTGTCGGCGTCAGGGAATGATACTAGTTTTAATGACTCAACACGATTCTTCCGAAACCATATTTCTGTAGAACCTGTGCTAGATCGATATATACATTTTCGTACATTGTTCGGCAGATGTTGAACACAACGTTTTAAAATGGAAACGGGAATTTTAACATAATGAAAATCCAGCTTAAATATACGTAAATATCGGGCCATCGTATACAACATAATGAATTTCTCCATAGAACCGAAAGCAAACGTTTCTTCTTCGTATTTTGGCGGGAAAACTGCATTGCCTTCCATGATGCTCCTTCGGAAATGACCGTGTGCTTATGGAAAATTACGTGTTGGCGTTATATTTTCGCGTCACCAGAAACGTTAAGTACTATGTTGAAACTATCATGTAATTGTAAACAAAATGCACTACAACAAAATGAAAATGCATGCTTTAGAGCTCGAATTTTTATATTGTGCCTGTACGTCCGTGACAGACTCTGAAATGTCTGTATTTATAATATTTTTCATTCGAGTTTCAGTGACAGAAAAATTAATATAAGAATAATGCCCATGTGTTCTCAAAATAACGAGACGTTCGCACGCACATTTGTTTGGGTTTTTTTTAGAAATCACCTTGTTTTTTGTGTTTGTTTCTTTCTTTTTTCTTATTTATTTATTTTATTTATTTATTTATTTTTCATTTTGAGGTGGCCTGTCACGAATTCCCGAAAGAATTAACATAATACAATAACAAACACAGTCTTTTCAAATATTAACTCGGGCATTTTAATTTTGAGTTAACCCCTAGTTTATTGCGCTACGGGCGCCGCCATATTGGAAAGTTGACGTAACGTCATATAGCATTACGGTCTATGGGGAAAAAAGAAAAATCCAAGATTATTTCTTTAATATATACTTTATTAAAAACATGAAAAAAAGGTCTAGAGATATTGATGTATGTGATATAAATATGTTTTTTTGGACGATTTTACCGATACTGATAATTCAGAAACGAGGTAAACGTAATAGGTGGAACAGACTTTAGTTCTTCAAAATTTGGTTTGAATATAGAGCTGCCTGAACTATTTTAAGACGACAAGTCAGATTATTGTGCAGAATGTAGATTACTTTGTCTCCAGTTGTAAGTAATGAACAGGAATATTGCTATTTATAGAAATATTAATTTACTTGCGTATTATGGATAGGTGTTTACATTTGAACTCGGTAAATTTGCAAATGTTTTATTCTTTTACATAGTTGCAGTGGTATTGCCTGGAGAGTGCGTTGTGTTAAACGAGGCACAAATTAACGTAAATAGATAATAAAATTATGTATTGGGTTTCTCAGCTGTAGATTTGCTTTATTATGTTTACTGAAGACATGAAACTCTTATAAAGTGCCTTGTGATTTTAATGGCAGTATTGCCTCCACATTTGTCTTGTCTTTCATAATCAACTTTCATTATTGTAAATGTGTTATCAAATATACGTATGTGTACTCTCCGGATTTTACATTTAACATGGTTGCCTAAACCTTTTACACATGTTGACTATTAAACATTCAATACATTGAATATACTGGGTGATCCTAAATGTCCAAAAAAATATTACAACACAGAGTCTATGTACGAGGGAGCGAAGAAGACTTGTTACGGACATTACTTGTTATGATAGTGAACACACACATCATATAAGAAGAACCTTTTTAAGTATAATTGAGCCGCGTCATGAGAAAACCAACATAGTGGGTATGCGACCAGCATGGATCCAGACCAGCCTGCGCATCCGCGCAGTCTGGTCAGGATCCATGCTGTTCGCTAACAGTTTCTCCAATTCCAATAGGCTTTAAAAGCGAACAGCATGGATTCTGACCAGACTGCGCGGATGCGCAGGCTGGTCTGGATCCATGCTGGTCGCATACCCACTATGTTGGTTTTCTCATGGCACGGCTCAATTGTTTGAAATCGTAGCAAAAGTAAAATGAACGAAGGAAACGTTTAAATGACAAACCCACGTTAAAAAACGCAAATATCTAGCTCTCAAGGTGTGCACTTCCTCTAACGTGACTCCGTTCAAGCTAAGATATTGTTTTCCATATAATAGTAGACTGTCTCCTGTTTCCGAACAGCAGACGATAAAAACGGATCACTGGATATTTCATTGTGAGGCTTTTTTATCTTCTTTGTCTCGAAAGTCATTCTATTTATTTCTTTTATTTACATTGATCTTCATAAGGCTTTATGAAAATGTGTTTATTTTCACGAATGATTTGCAATGAGTTGAACGCAGTAAATCTCTGCTTCATCCAAACCGTCAACGAGTAGCATACAGGTATTGTCATGAAAAGAAAAGATATCTACCAAAACCAGTTCCCACCAGTCCTCTAAGACTTTGATATATTGTCTGGGTTAGGAAATACCATAGATGTGATTTATGTCAATGCATGTGTAATTATGCATCTATTGGTCATTAGTCTTATTACTTTGACATCTAGATAAAGAATAATGAAGCGGGTCAAAATTATACACTGCCCAGACAGACATTCTTTTCAATATCTCTGATATATCTAAGTTATCAATTTTCCTCTGCATCTTCTTTAGATCTTTTATAGATTCAGTAGTCTACAATTGTATTGATACACATTCAAGAACAAAATTTAGCACAAAACAAATTGAAATGTTAGTAAAGAGACCTTGAACATAAAATTTAAATTATACAAATAAAAGAAATATAAAAAAAGCGATCGGCAACACCGACGGATGCTCCCCGAAAGTACTGTAGTAGAAATGAGGTCAGAATGAGTTGTGGTTCTTGAACACTGTTACAGTGTACTCCCTTCCCTCTCATTGACCTCTATAAATATGTAAAGTATAAAGTCAAAACCTTACATAGTGTTCAAGTTATGTCCCGGACAAGTTTTTCAAAAAAGAAAGATAACTATAAAAATGTGACTACATAGAGATATGGCTCCATGTCACTGCACTTTCTCTTAATAAGCTTAATTTTTGTATAAAGTTACAACTCGGTACCACCTTCAATACTTTTTAGTTATCCTCCGGACAAGAAGGGTGATGGACAGATAGACGGACTAAGTGGCGACTATAGGCTCACCCCACCCCAGCCAGCAAGAAATAGTAGAAATAGACACTGAAATAGATACAAAATTGCACTTAGAAATTCAAATTTATATAGTTTGAGGGTTGAAACCACAAAATTATGAAGTAGTTATATTAAAACTCATGTCTTTATACTCAATGAGTTCATAATTATAATGTTCTGTTAAAATACATTTTTAACACACTTGACGTTCGGTTATAATACATTTTGAAATTTAAGAGCATTTAATTTGAGTGAGTTTGAAATGACCGAATTTGGAAACACTTTTCTTTATTGATTTATGCATACACGATACTGTTTTGTCAATAGTCATACTGCATGATAAAAATGGTGGCAGAACGTATGTTTGTTTTTGTCCCCGCCTTTTTCGAAGGAAAAAGGGGGACATAGAAATAGGCTGCGTCCTTCCTTCCTTCCGTCCGTCACACTTCGTGTGCATAACTCTGCCATCCATGAAGGGATTTTGAAATACCTTGGCATAAATGTTCAACATGATGAGACAACGTGTCATGGAAAGACCCAGAGCCCTAGTCAAAGGTCAAAGATTAAAAGGGTCCGTTCCGTGTCCGATCCATAGCTCTGCCACCCGTGAAAACATTTAGAACTAACATGGCATAAATATTTCCAATAATGAGACGACGTGTCATGCGCAAGACCCAGTCCCCTTCCGGCAAGGTAAGTGTCGCACTAAGAGATCAAAGGTTAACAGGGTCTGTTTCGTGTCCGGTCCAGAACTCTGCCATCCATGAAGGTATTTTAAAATAACTTGGCATAAATGTTCAACATAATAAGACAATATGTCATACGCAGGACCCAGACCCTAGCTCTAAGATCAAGATCACACTTGTCAAATGTCAGATACAAGAATGACTTTGTCCAGAGCATTTCTTCTTCATGCATAGAGGGATTTTGATGTAACTTGGCACAATTGTTCACCATCATAAGATGGAGTGTCATACATAAGAACCAGGTCGCTAATTTAGAATCACTTCCCTTTGTTGTTACTATAATAGCTTATATTTTAATTTTTATTTCTGGTTCTGGAAAAATCTAGAAATAATTTTTACAGTAAAAGATGCATGTTACATCCAATTTTTAGATGTATTTTGACCTATCGCTACCTATTTAGGATTTTTGTGTGGACTTTGATTTTTTTAAAATTAACGTCCTTTTGTTGTTACTATAAATAACTTGTATTTTTTAATTGACCGTAGGAAAAAATGAAGACCACTTTTATGTGGTACAACACAAATGTTACCTTCAAATTTTAGGTGGATTTTAAGGTAGCTGGTAAGGAGTATTTTGTGGACTTAGAAAAACAAAACTAAGTTTGCTCGTTTGATGAAAAAGCACTGATACTGACTTAATTATTGTGCCATGTACCAGTAATTATGTTTTATTTCTTGGTTACTCAAATATCAATTAATGAGATTTTTTTAATTATAAGGATAAGTCAATCCAGCATGCTATATTATGTGCTTACAGAAAGCTGTTTCCGCAGAAAATAGATTGATTATGTTAAGTGCATTCTAGCCACTTCTTCAGAAGGCCTGTGGGAATGTGTCTGAGTAGACAGACACCTTAAAGAGAGGCAGTGGACTGCATTATATCATTTATTTACATGTCTCTTTAGTAAAAGGTGGTGATTTAGTCTGGCAATGTGGCTGGTTTATACATAAATATGAAATAACTATAGATTTATTTGTTAGTGCATTTAGATCTGCCGCATCACCGGAAATGTAAATGAATTAAATGATAGTCTGGATATGGTAAAAGACTGGCACTAGCTTTGTTACATTCACACCTATATAAATAAAATTGTCAAACGTTTGCTTTATTAAACATAACAATGAAATCAGTTCATCGCAAACGATGTAGATTAAAATGTTTTAAAAATGTATAGAGAAATAAAATTGCCGGTTGGATGGGGTGAGCATATAGTCGCCACTTTGTCCGTCTGTCACACTTCTTGTCTGGAGGATAACTGAAAAAGTATTGAAGGTACCCAGTTGTAACTTTATACAATGATAGAACTTATTACGAGAAAGTGCACAGGAAAGGAACAATAACTTTAGGTAGTCCCATTTTTTAATTATCTCCCTTTTAAAAACAATGTCCAAGACATAACATGAATACTATGTAAGGTACTGACTCTATACTTTTCATATTGATAAAGGTTAGAGGGAGTACAGTGTTAAAGAACCACAACTCTTACAGACCACATCTCTCCTACAGTACTTTCGGGGAGGACCCATCGGTGTTACCGATTGACTTGTTTTTATTTCTTTTATTTGTATAACTGATTTAAATTCAAGGTCTTATTGATACATTTTCATATTTTTTTCGTGATTAATCCTGTCCTTGAATGTGTATCAATACAATTATAGACTACTGAATCTATAAAAGATCTAAAGAAGATGTAGAGGAAAATAGATAACTTAGATATATCAGAGATAAGCGTTATTGAAAAATGTCTGCCTGGGCAGTGTATGATTTTGACCCGCTTCATTGTCTTTTCTAGATGTCAAAATATTGCTTTTAAGTAATAAGACTAATTACCATGTAGTTACTAAAGAACGTGTGTAAAGGGTTTAGAAAACGAAGTATTTAGTATACGCGGTAACTCCGCAGGGCTTCGTTACCGCCAAAACAGTTACCCTCGAGCCGGACATTCCCGTCTGCACTTACCACCAGTGAAAGAATCTTATAGTTAAAGTGAGGATATATACGATACAATAAATATGTAAATGTATATCAATATTTATTTTATACCTGTATAAATTCTGTAATAAATCGGCTTGTATTTCACAATAAAATATGAACAGGCAGAAAAAAATCCGTATTGTACCTTTTGTATTGTATGCTGCCGGACTACTTTCATAAATATGCATGACTTGACACAGTTCTATAAATGCCGCATATAAAAACTTCGTCCAAATATGGATTATTACTGCTGTGTACTCGTTCAATAGAAATCAGTATTGTACTCAACAATGTTAAATAACCTCATAGTATTACTAAGAGGTGCAATAGCGCACTAGTGAGTAGAAGAGGGTATCTTGTATTGACTAAAATTATTATATAAGGAAAACATTTATCCAGATATAAATGACAATAATGGGGCCGGCCGTGTTTCTTGTTTGCATTGACGCAACCTGCTTTACAAAATCGGTATCTTCAAGACAAATGTGAACCTTTCGCCGTCCATTCTTGTCATAAGCAAAGTTTCCTTCGAATATGTACTTTTTCTTAGATTCATTATAAAGTAGACTATGTTTAGCCATCAGTGTGTATGAATCAAATTGAGGATCGAGGAGTATCTGCTCGCAGAACATCATTTTCGTGATCAGCATATATTTACTAAATTTTTCCATTCCAGGATACACAGTCTGCCCTCTATAAGAAACTTGAATCCAAACAGGTGTCGGTAGTATTGTCTCGAGGCTATGTAAACTAGCAGGAAAAAAGATGTTCTTACTCTTGTCAAAAAAGATTGAGCTATATTCAAAAAACTCAGATCTTAATCGTACACTTGTATTCTTTACTTTCAAAATCCATTTCATTTCTAATAACCGTCTAACATTTCTCAAAACAAGCGCCTGGTTCTTGACCGGATCCGGAAGTGCCATTCTAGTAATGAAGGAAGTGATATTTTTAAGACGACCTGAAGACATCAGTCGAGTTCTTTCGAGGAGAATGAACATATTCAACCATTTCCGCGGCCAGGGAGATAAGAAATGCTCAAAAGAAATCTTTCCTTCCAACACAAGAGTCTCTAAGTCCAGTAAGAACCTATTTTCGATAGGGATGAGCCGTATGGTAACAGTATATCCAGTAACGTATGTAGCTGCCATTGGATATTTGCATGCGCCATTGGCATATCTTATCTGTCCTGTAGAACACAGAATAGCACGGCAGTCTGGGGGCGTCTGAAACGGTAAAGTTAAATAAGGTTTTATTTTATGTTAAAACAGATGAAACAGCTGTCTAGATGGATGTTGTGCATATTTATGTGGTTTGGAAAGCGCTTCTTTCAAAACTGCACATGAAATTTTACAGTTGGAGTCACAGAGGAGGTAATAAAAAACAACAGATTCAATAAAACTTTCTATTTTGCTCAACATGATTCAAACCTTTGAAAAATATTAGAGAAAACGGTTATGGTAAATAGAATTTAACATAAAATTAATATATTTCATTTTCATAACGGTATACATGTCAGAGTATTTAAAAACAAATGCATTATGAGCCTTTGACATTCATGTAAAGCTCGGAACAAATATACGATTCGTGCATTTTTTGTTAGAAAATGCCAAGCAGTTACGTTGACAGCATTTATTTACTGTAAATAATTTTGATTCTATTAATATGATCTGATCTGATGACTTACTCATTTTAAAGCATTTCTTAACAGTACTTATAAGGTGTAAAGTATTTAGTTTGTTCGAGTATTAACGCTTTACGGGGTATAAGCAGTAGTATATAGCCAGTTGTTCAGTTACATCTATGATGTTTTTTGGTCAACTTATAACAACTACTTTAGTTATTGCATCTAAGTCATAGTCATCGTATTGAAGATTATATTATACAAGTGTCCCTTGGTAACTTTTATGATAAACAAGGTGATTTAAAATAGGGAGAGAAAATTTTGAAAGGTTTTACTATACAAATAAAGTGACACGTCCCCTGTCAGTCATGTGTTCTTACGAATAAGTAGCATACTTAGTAGAGAACCGTTTTAAATTTACCTTACATTTTGAAAGAAGATGTTTAATGTTTCCATTATATGCGTATTGAAAAATGTATCCACTAGGCGGCTGTGTTTATTGCAGCAATAACCATTTTGAATGATCCTGATAAAGGGTCACACAAGAAATAGTTTCGAGAATATTTCAAAGTTGGATCAGCAGTTAAATAGAAGTTGTTTGGAAACGTATTTAATTTTAGCTCTCTTCTCGCGGACCCCTAACAGCAATCAAGCAGAAGTGTTTGAAATATTTTAAAAGAAGTTCATCCAACAAAAATCAAGGCTACGTTTCACTAACTTCTTCATAACGATTTTAGAGGAGTTTGAAGAAAAGTGTGGACGAAAGATAGATGGCGAACTGTCTGATCGGAGACGGGGTATGACCTATCACTATAGATCACCCCGGTCACTTTATGATCAGGTAAGTTATGAAGAGCGCCGCCTGTGGGTGTCATCGCTCGTCTTTTAGTGCTAGTCCATGAGTATGCAAAAAAAAAAATGATTATGGTACTTGGTTTTCTAACTCATCTTAACTGATGACAAAAACTGCATGAGGTTTCAAAGCTATAGTAAGTTTTCACGAAAGGTGAAGTTAAACAGAAAAACAAGAAAAAAATATTGTCTTTGTTAAAATGCCCCGCAATTCTGACTAAATGCAAGAGATTTTTTCTTTGCCTACTGACTAATCTTATGACAATCGTTATGATAACAAGCAAATTCGATGAATTGGTATCCCCCGCCGAAAGGGTTTGTGGTGAGGAATGGCAAAACAATATATCCGGAAAAAAGTTAAGGATGTTTATAAGAAGCAAATAATTTCATTAGTCAAAATCAATTTAACAGAAAACAAATGTTTAATTAAAGAGTACATAATAAATGTATGATACTTTGATCCTCACTAAAAAATTTATTTTGAATGGGATATGCTTACTGTACTAAGCTTAGCTTTTAAAATTAAATGCAGTTAATTGAAATGTGAGCTTGAAGTTTAACTGGAACGAAATATTGTCTTTGAGTTGTTTGGCACCAGGTGTTGCTGTTTAACATGTACATTTGAACTTAAAAGAACAGATGTCCTTAAGAGAACACAGGTAAGATATCTTGAACATGTCTGAGGGCAAGGTTTGTGCAGTCACAACTTAACATGTTGAAGGTTTGAACATTTAAAAAAAAAAGGAATGGAAATATATACATATACATATATGTATATATTTATTTTTGTAGGGGGTGCGGGTGCAGGGGAACGGGAGAGGAAACAAAATTTCACATGCTGATTATAAATATTGATTGAAAATTAAAAATGAAAAAAAAAGGTAAAAGGGTGAAGTTGGGAATTGGGGGCTGAGGATGCATGATCAGTGGTGGGCATGACTGGGTGGAGAAGTGAGGTGGGGGAATGGTACAACTTGGAAGGTTTGAAAAAAATCTAAAATAAGAAATGAAATGGGGGGGGGGGCGGGGGGGGGAGGGGGGGTTGGGGGGGGAGGGGGTATGACCAAGGCAAGTGGGTGACCAGGTGTGGGTGCGCAACTTCACATGTTTATAATAAATGTTCACAGAAAAGAATGAAAGAAATTTAATGAAATTCTGCCAAATGGTAAGTTTGTTATGTACAAATATGTGGATTTTTAGACAATTAAAGGGCAATAACTCTAAAGTTACAAAAGAAATCCGTACAAAATTGTCTGTGCACAACCACATTATAGTACTCTAAATTCTGTTAAAGTTTCATAGTTCAAGGTCAAATATATAAAAAGTTATGATGCAGAAATTGCCATATCTATAGATCGATAGTACCCTATATAGTTAACACTAGAAACTTCTAAGGGCCATAACTCTGGTGTTACTTGGGCAATCTGTCTGAAACTTGATGGGCCCCATAACCTCATAGTGGTGAACATGTATATGAAGTTTGTTTGAAAAAAAATCTAAAATAAGGAATAATTTTTTTTATATGTTTTTTAAGGGGGGAGGGGGGAGGGGGATCGGGAGGGGGAGGGATGTGATCAAGGTAAGGGGGTGACCAGGTGTGGGTACACAACTTCACATGTTTCCAATAAATGTTCATGGAAAAGAATAAAAGAAATTTAATGAAATTCTACCAAATGGTAAGTTTGTTATGTACAAATATGTGGATTTTTATACAATTAAAGGGCAATAACTCTTAATTTACATATAAATCCGAATGAAATTGTGTGTACACAACCACATTATGGTGATCTAAATTCTGTTAAAGTTTCATAGTTCTAGGTCAAATATATCAAAAGTTATGATGCAGAAATTGCCATATTTATGGTTCCCTATATAGTTAACACAAGAAACTTCTAAGGGCCATAACTCTGGTGTTACTTGGGCAATCTGACTGAAACTTGACGGGCCGCAAGAACTCATAGTGTTGAACATGTATATGAAGTTTTAAATAAATATTCCCAACCATTTTCTAGATATGGCTCCGGACGGACGGACGGACGGACGAAAAGACGCACGGTCGGACGGACGGACAACGCAAAAACTATATCCCTCCGACCTTCGTCGGGGGATAATAAACAAGTGTACAAGGTTTTAAAGCGATAAATTTAATGTAGAATTCAAGAAAAATGGACCTTACTAAAAAGAAATTCACATTTTCTAAGTACAATTAAGAGCCATAAATAAGACAAAATGCAAACCAGACTTATGGCTCTTGGCCTACATACTTACCTTATGATGATAAACAAGTCTGCAAAGTTTCGAAGCTAGTGTTTCTATACTAAAGTTTTAAGAAAGAAATTCAAATTTTCTACGCACAAAAGAGCCATAATTCTAACAAAATGCAGGTTATAGTTATTTTTATTGGTCTCCTTTTACTTTATCTGATGATGACAAACAAGTAATGAAGTGTGCTGTAGTTTTTATAGTTTTTGGGGAAAAAGTGTACCTTAACAACAAAAATTAACCAAGAAAATAAAATTTTCAATATAGAAGGGACCAGCATTCTGATAAAATGCATATATTTATATAAAATATTGATGAATATGGGTCATTGTTTCTATATGTTTTACGATACACATGTATTTAAACGCTATCTTAATAAAGAAAAACAATAATGGTTCATACCAAGGTTGCTTCAGATTTAGTTGAAATAACAAAGGTTTGTCGTTTAAATTTGGGTATAAAATATATGGGCGTGTTATAAGAATGTTTGGAGGTTCTAATTCAGATTACTCATCTAAATTTTATATCTTGTTTTCTCTTTCTTTCAAACTGCTTGGAATGTTCCGCCTTGGGTAACAAGGTAAGCTTTATCTAATGAAGCGCTTTTGGACTGTAAATATAAATATTTGTACCTACCATAGATGTGCACGCAGTAGGGTGATTTTTTGTTTCTGAATTTGCTGATATCTCTTTCATAAAGTCTAATGTCAACAGAAAAGATATTCCGCCACCACTCACTTTAACACCATGATCGTCATCGGATTGGCAAATACTTTTTGTTTCGATGTAAGAATCTGAACATATTGCACAAAATACATTTTTTTCTTTTCCATTGTATGGGGAATTAAAGTTCGATTCACACATGTTTATGACCTGCTGTGCACTCATGTTTAGACCGTATGGAATCGGAAAGTTTGAATTCTTACAACGTTTCATTTCAAGACATCTTGGAAGTGAAAACATTTCACTGTTTTCTGGCTCTTTAAAATAGATAATACAGTCATTATCTGCCGCGGATGACTCGTCTATCACATTTTCAATATATTTAAAGTCGATTCCTAAGCACATAATTACCGGAGTCCAGATCAGTCCGTCATTTACGCCATGGCAAGCTGCACAGACACTGTTCTTATAAATCAGTCCTGTCCTTTTTGAGTACACTGGTAACATAGATCCCCAAGGAGCAACTTTAGCGTCTCCACAACTGCATCCATCTTCTTTATCACATAAACAATTACCTACTCTTACCTTTTGTTTGCAAGTGCTGTCATTATTTAACAAGAATTTGTTATTTTTACTGAGTGTTTCAACTGTTGCCGTACCAGGTGTACAATTTGTTACATCGACAACCATTTTGAATTGAGTTCCTCTGAGCAATCGTACTGACCTCTGGCTGACTGCTGGATACAAGCATTCGCTTATTGATGCGTTAGCTTTACTTTCACTACTTTTAGGTGGAAAACAACAATCATTCTTTTTTACACACCCCTGCTTGCAAGAACAGCCTGAAATTAATATTTATCTATGTAGTCTTATACTTGCATACAATATAATCAAATTAAGCAGATACTAAAAATACAGTAGCGATACTATAACTACTTCTACTGTTGCAGCTGTGGCTGATGCTGAAGTGCTTATAATAAGCTGGATGTTTTTTTTTCAAGTTTGTTGAGAATACATTTATAATGTTGTGATAAAAAAAACAGGCATATAAAATTAGATTGTTCTGCGAAAAAGTTACATATTATTGATTTTTCTTCTTCAAGAGTTTCACAAAGAATTCAGCCAAACACTTTTTAATCAAATTATGGTGGTTGATTTGTGCAATTTCGTCTATTCGCTTCGCGATCCCGTCAGGCGAAAACAGGAGATTTAAGAAGTTCAAATGGCAGTTGTGCGGAGCAAAATCTCGTTAAACAGCAGGGACGCTGGCCGAAAACCTGCTGATCAGCAAATCGCACAGGGCAAGAGTCGAGAGTTTAGAACTAAAACGGAGGTTTCTTGGGACCAACAGTCGACGTGTCGTGAACGATATTATGTATCTTTAATCTCAGTTATGTCTCAAATATTATCTTTTCGCCCCGTGTCCTCGCTTACTAGCTCTTGTCGTCTAGCGTCCCCGTTGTTTAGCGAGTTTTCGCCCCGCACCAGCAGTTGTATTTCATAAATCTCGACTTTTTTCCGCCATTCAAACATATCAAATCTCATGTTTTCGCCGCGTGACTTGTCGAACGATAACGCAACCATCAGATAGTGTAAAACTCTGCCTTACGGCATATCCCGGTATATTGTGTTTCTCTTGTGGCTCAGTTTCTAGCACTTTCCTATTTATCGTCAAATGTTAATCGTAAGATACAACCTTACAGAACCGGTACTTTCTTTTTTTTTTTTCTTCACTTTTGTCAAACATTCCTTTTTGTTTACAAAAAAAAATATACTTTACAAAATTGCGGTTTCAGTTATTAATAGATTAGAAAATGTTAAAATCCCTGTAACTTGAAAATCTACTTAAACCTTTAAATAGATGTCTTACAGCACACCCTACGAAGCCATGTATATTGTGTTTCTCTTGCTGCTCGTCTGTTTCCAGCTCTTTTCTTATTATTATCAATTGTTAATCGTATGATCCTACATTATAGAAGTAGTACTTTTTATTTAGTACTTGACTTTTTTAAATTTTTTTTTTGTTCGCAAAAGTTATACTTCAATACAAAATCACGGTTCCAATATTTACCAGACTACAAAAAGTAACATTCTCTGTAACTTGAAAAATTATTTGTACCTTTAAATTGTTCTCTTACAGCATAGCCCACGAAGCTTTTTTTCTTGAAGCTCAGTTCTCATTTCTTTTTATTATCAAATGTTAATCGTATGATCCAACATTATAGAAGTAGTACTTGGTATTAAGTTCTTTACTTTTGTCAAAGAATTTTTATTCGCAAAAGTTATATTTCATATCAAAATTACGGTTGCAAAAATTACAAAAAGCAACATTCTTTGTAACTCGAAATAACTACGTGAACCTAATAATCGGCGAGGCCATGTTTAGTGTATGTTTGTATTGTGGCACAGTCTGTTTCAAGCTATTTCTGTTTATCATCAAACGTTAATCGTATCATACAACATTATAGAAGCAGTACTAAAAATGCCAATATATATTTCACTTTTGTTCGCAAATGTTATATACCATTACGATATCACGGATTCAATAATTACTAGATTGCAAAAAGTCATATGCTTTAAAACTCAAAACACTATGTATCACAGCATATATTATGAGGTCATGTATTGTATGTTTTTCTTGCGATTTATTCAGTTTCATGCTGTCAGATGTTAACTGTATGATCTAACATTATCATCTCAGGAGCAATACTTTCTATCCGATACTTTTACTTCACAATTAATACTCAAACACCGTAAATTCTAGACCTATTAAATTAAATGCTCGTTCTCTAACGTCCTCTAAGCGTATGTTAAATAATGATATTCCTACTGTTCCGAAGTATTTCCTGACAGGAATAAGAAAAGTGCAAGTGCTTCATACGAGGCTACGTGTGCAATGCAGCTCTCTATCTTCTGGACATTATGACAAAAATATCACTAAGTCTCCAAATTGTGACTGTGGGGATGTAGAAACTCCTTATTCCTATTTTTTGTACGCCAGACGGATATCTTATTTAAGATTACAATATTTTTTTGTTTAATGTAATGTAATGCCAAAGGCGAAGGGGATATTAGAAATGCTCTCCGTCCGTGCGTGCGTGCGTGCGTCCGTCCGCAACGATCTTTGTCCGGAGCATAACTCCAAAAGTACTGGAGGGATTTACTTCGAACTTCATACACTGATAGAACACATTGGGAGGAAGTGCAGTGTGCAAGAACAATAACTCTACCTTGCCTATTTTTGAGTTATTCCCCTTTATCATATTTTCATAAAAAATTTTGTCCGGAGCATAACTCCAAAAGTACTGGAGGGATTTACTTCAAACTTCATACACTGATAGAACACATTGGGAGGAAGTACAGTGTGCAAGAACAATAACTCTACCTTGCCTATTTTTTGAGTTATTCCCCTTTATCATATTTTCATAAAAAAATTTGTCCGGAGCATAACTCCAAAAGTACTTGAGGGATTTTCTTCAAACTTCATACACTGATAGAACACATTGGGAGGAAGTGCAGAATGCAAGAACAATAACTCTACCTTGCCTATTTTTGAGTTATTCCCCTTTATCATATTTTCTTAAAACATTTTGTCCGGAGCATAACCCCAAAAGTATTGGAGGGATTTACTTCAAACTTCATACACTGATAGAACACATTGGGAGGAAGTGCAGTGTGCAAGAACAATAACTCTACCTTGCCTATTTTTTTAGTTATTCTCCTTTATCATATTTTCTTAAAAAATTTGTCCGAGCATAACTCCAATGTATTGAGGGATTTTCTTCAAACTTCATACACTGATAGAACACATTGGGAGGAAGTGCAGTGTGCAAGAACAATAACTCTACCTTGCCTATTTTTTTAGTTATTCTCCTTTATCATATTTTCTTAAAAAAACTTGTCCGGAGCATATCTTCTTCATGCATGGAGGGATTTTGATATATCTTGGCACAAATATTTACCACCATGAGGCGGAGTGTGTGCGCAAGAACCAGGTCCCTAGGTCTAAGGTCAAGGTCACACTTAGAGGTCAAAGGATACAAAAATAAAAACCTTGTCCGGAGCATTTCTTCTTCATGCATAGAGGGATTTTGATATAACTTGGCACAAATGTTCACCACCACGAGACGGAGTGTCATGCACAAGATCCAGGTCACTAGGCCTAAGGTCAAGGTCACACTTAAGAGGCCAAAGGTCAGATACAAGAATGACTTTGTCCGAAGCATTTCTTCTTCACGCATGGAGGGATTTTGATGTAACTTGGCACAATTATACACCATCATGAGACGAAGTGCCATGCGCAGTTCCCTTCTTTAGAATTACTTCCCTTTGTTGTTACTTTAAATAGCTTTTATTGTAACTTTTTCATTACTAGTCGTAGGGAAAAATCGAGACCACTTTTCTGTAGTACAACAAGCATGCTAAATCCAATTTATAGGTGTATTTTGACCAGTCTCTACCTGATAAAGATTTTTGTGTGGACTTGCAATTTTTTTTTCTTAAAGATTAACTTCCTTTAGTTGTTACTATAAATAACATTAATACTTTCAGACACTAACTTGCCAGGAACTTTAGCCTTCAATTATAATATGCCCGGCGGGTGGATTAGCCATGTCTAACATGGCTCTTGTTTTATAAGGTTATCCTACCCTATCAAATGAAACCAACGTAGACATTTTTATTGCTGCTCAGTTCTACATTGTTAAAGATGTTTTTCACAATTATTTCTAGCGGACAGAATATTTTGTAACCTACATTGTCAATACATACGATATATTTTGCGCGAGTGCGCTGCATATCCGACAATTATGCACTTTTGGCGGCGAATTCTGAACTTTACAGTGGATATCGCTAGCTGCGCGATTGAGCTGCGCACAAAATATTGTGATGAAGTCCTTTAAGTCGAAAAAATTTGATCTGCATATTCGACACTATCGGGTAATATACAATGAGGTGTTGATCGACTGTTTACGTAATATATAAACTTTTCAATAAAGCCTTAAAAACAACAACATGTCTAAAACATTTAATATGCGATATCATCCAATTTAAAGATGTCTTACAAAGTTAGATTTTCAGTCTATAAAATAACTTGTCGATGAAACAACTTTTTATTTGCTGTCGGGAGCTGGTCGACTTCCGTGGAAAATGAGCTTCATACGGCTGCTCCTAGAGAAGTGAGTCTCATCTTTAAGCTGTGATATTATCTTACTACATATTGTATATTGTAAATATTGACGTCATTTGAACGTTATTCTATTTGATAAATTAATGCTGTGACAGAAAAATATTTAACTTATTCGCTTTTTGTCTTAGATAATAATTCATACACCAGCATAATTATCAGGCAATTAGCTTTAATATATTTATATATGTAGTTTATTACTTCATATGCCATACAATAACCACTTCCTCTATATTTATATATGTAGTTTATTACTTTATATGCCATACAATAACCACTTCCTATATATTTATATATGTAGTTTATTACTTTATATGCCATACAATAACCACTTCCTATATGGCATATTAAACGGAGATCGACGACTATTCACTGTTGTTATAAATACGTTAAGACTAGACCTATTAATCTGCTTTTATTACATCTTAAATCAATCATCAGTTTCTAATAATAATGACAATTCATTGAATAATTGATTGAGATTTCATATTGTGTTGAGACACCGCATGTTTGGTGTTCAGCCCTTTTACAGTTGGACGCTACGTTTTCCTCTTTGATTATGTCTGACGGAACAGGTGGAGGACTCTATGATAAGTAGTTCTTAAATCCCACCAGGACTGAGCTATTTTATTGTCCGTCTTCTGACCTGTTTCGTCGGGCCCTTAAGGGCGTTTCCCTTGTTGCTCTGTCTTCTGCAAAGGCATTGAGTACATGCGTTTTAGGTTCTTAAGGATTGCATTTATATATACAGGATCATTTTTGTGTTTTACATTACATGCATTCTGTTGCCTTTGCGTATGTTAGGGTTTCACCTGGCGGGGATAACTTTTATTTACATTGTCCTGTGACCTTGGAACATGGTAGGGGTAAGAGTGAGGTTAGGTGCACCATAAACCGGCGGGCATTTATAGAACGCAGGTTGGTACGAAATACTCTTTCAGTGTTTGAGCAAATGACTTAGAGATATATCAAATTATCAAACGGCACATTTCTTAATAAGCGGATTTTAAGTTATTTCTAAAGCATTTTGATGTCACCGAACGATGAAAGTGTCCGCCTTTCTCCAAACAAAACCTATAGTTTACGAATACGGATGTACGGTATGGGTATTTTACGGGATTAGAAACAGCTGTGACTCAATGCAGAGTTGGAGCGCCGGTATAAATTACAGACTCCAGTATATGTCGGATTGAAGCAATTTGAAATAAAAGTACGTTAAATGTATATATTTTGTAACCATGGTGATACTTATCCTAACCTCTAGTCAGTATATTATACATATTATACATTAAATGCATGCGAACATACAATAATTTGCGAATTTTTGCCGTACGCGACATTAGATAATCACTTCCGGCCATGCGCAGAAGACCGCTCCAACTCTGCAACCAGCTATATCGATTAGAAACACAACCAAATTGGCACGGTGTTGGGGTAAATATCGACCCGTCCGGAAAAACTGTAGCGAGCGCCTTTAATTATTAAACATGTTACATTAAAAATATTGACTCGATATTTATCTGTTTATATTTCGATGAAAAATGTTTAAGGAAAAACATGATATGCACAAAGTACATGACGATGTATCTTTTAGACTATCTTGTTTTCTTCGGTTCACGGGGCGAAAACACGAGACACGTTATCACGACTGGTAAACTACAGAGCTACCACTTTAAGAGGTATACGGTAAACTGCTCTGTCGCAACTTCCGAGGTAGTGCACGTCGCGATAAAATAACATCAACAAAGGTGAGTGTCATCATTTTTTTGGCATTTTTACAAGCAGTGTGTCGAATAACAAAAATCGGGGAATGGTAGGCGATGTAGATATGATTTAACTTTACAGAGAACTTTAAGTTTGCTAATTCATTATTAATTTGTGGTCGTGGTAATGATTACCAACAAGCTGATTTAGCAGTAAATTTGGCCATTTCGTCATGAAAGCACTTTCATTGTCAAATATTTACATTTTAACTAATATTAAGAAGCAAACCGAGTAGGCGTGGGATAGCTGTAAAATATACAATGCATATGGAAATAACATATGTACTGAAAATGGTTGGGGAGTAAAATTATTCACTTTTTACTGTAAGAGATAGCTCTGTCGTAAAGGAGATAGTCATGTCGCTAAGGAGATAGCTCTGTGTTGCATGAACAGAGCTCTGTGTTCATAGTTTAAACGTTTTAATATTTACTTTGGGTTGTCCTCATTTGAAATAATATAAAGTTATTGTTCCATTTGATATACTCATGTATGAATTTCTAAGTATTGTTTTGATAAATGTTTTTCATGAGGTTACAGTTGTAAATTTTGAATAGTTGTACATTCTTTTAACCTTTTTACTCGGGTGAGTTATTGTGATCGCTTGATGTCAGTCGTCTGTCTATCTCTCCGTCAACATTTAGCTTGTGTATGCAATAGAGGCTGTATTTTTCAATTGATCATGAAATTTAGTCAAAATAATTGTCTTGTTTAAATCTAGGTCAAGTAAGAAAATGTATTATCTGGGGTCAAAAACTAGGTCACTAGGTCAAATTAAAGAAATACCTTATCTATGCAATATGAACTGCATTTTACACTCTATGAAATTTAATGAGAATGTTGTCTGGATAAAATCTAGGATAAATTTGAACATAGGTTAACTGGAATAAAAAAACTAGGTCACCTGGTTAAATCAAAGGAAAGCTTTGAATATGTGATAGAGGCTGCAGTTTTTCAATTGATTTCCATGAAATTTGGTCAGAATGATTGCCTTGATGAAATCTAGGTCAACTTTTAATATGGTTATCTTGGATAGGTCACCTGGTCATTTGAAAAGAAAAACCTTGTGTACGCAGTAGGGGCTGAATGTTACACTGGATATTCATAAAATTTAGATGGATGGCCTCTAGACTGTTAACAAGCTTATCCTTTGATCTGGCATACAGACCAATTTTTGACCCGACTTGATTCAGTTTCAAAATTATCCTAGAGATCATCAAGACTAAAATTCTGACCAAGTTTCGTAAAGATTGGGTCACAAATGTGGCCTCTAGAGTGTTCACAAGGCAAATGTTGACGGACGACGCACGACGTACGCCGACGGACGCAGGACAACGACCGGTCACAATAGCTCACCATGAACACTTTGTGCTCTGGTGAGCTAATAAAAAGTAACAAATCAATATGACATTTTGTAAGTCAGTTACTTACCTCCTAAATCGGTATTCATAAATTAAAAATACTCGCGGTCGTGCGGAAACACGATTCGCACGAGCGCGGGTATTTTCAATTCGTGAACACCTTCTACTCGGTTAGTAACCTACACATAACTCCTCCCTCTATTGCTATTCTATTCATACCAAGGTAAAGCGCTCACAAGCGGTATCACAAACAAAACGCACCTGTCTATTGTGTAAACTAGGTCAATCGCATTTGGCAGTCCTGATTTGACAGTCTGTTTTATGTAAACATTAATGATTGACAGTTTTGGATCTGTCCATTCATAATTATTTGCACCTGCCACTGTTTGCGTAACAGTGGTTGGAAAAGCGACTTTAAACTATTTCATACTTCATGCTAGGGAATTTAAATGATTTCACAGTACATGTTTTTTTACTCATAATTTCGCAATTTAAAGATGCTAATGCTCTTACGTCATAATATTTGTAATTTTGTCACAGCAACAAAGTATATTTTATTTACCAGTAGGTACAAACAAACTGGCCGTGTCCTCAACAAAAAATAATTAAGGTATCATTATATTCAGATAGGATTTTACAAGTCTTGTAAAATCATATCTGAATATAATATAGTGTAATAGGTAGTGTAAACAAGTATCAGAGCCACCTACACTAAAGTTACAGGCAACCCTTGCTTTTCACAAGATAATTTCACGTATTATCTTTTCTCTAACTGAATTTATCTTTTTTATAGAAAAAGTAGCGCATGCCGATTGTAAGAAAATATAGCCCACTCGCTTAGATCAATATTGAAAATGCAGATCTATAGATCATGGGCTTTGAGTTTGAACCCCCTGACTATTTTACAATGTGTTTGTAGGAGGCCTTGATAGTTAGTTGCTGAGAACAAGTTAGTACTGGTTTTGAATCCAGAAGTACTTGTTAACATAGCACTACATACAAACAAGCAAAATAAATATATGAAAATATTCAATATGTATTATACAAATGATGTATAAACATAAAAATGAGATTATTGAATTGTATCTCGCAAGTGGACATAACTACTATCCGGATACATTCAACACTGCTCAAAACTGTTACTGCAACACAGAGCAATCTCCTTAGCGACATGACTATCTCCTTCATGACAGAGCTATCTCTCACAATAAAAAGTGAATAATTTTACTCCCCAACCATTTTTGGTACATATTTTATTTCCAAATGCATTGTATATTTTACAGCTATCTCACGCCTACTCGGTTTGCTTCTTAATATTAGTTAAAATGTAAATATTTGACAATGAAAGTGCTTTCATGACGAAATGGCCAAATTTACTGCTAAATCAGCTTGTTGGTAAACATCACCACGACCACAAATTAAGAATGAATTAGCAAATTTAAAGATCTCTGTAAAGTTAAACCATATCTACATCGCTTACTATTCCCCGATTTTTTATATACGATACACTGCTTGTAAAAATGCAAAAACAATATGATGACACTCACCTTTGTTGATGTTCTTTTATCGCGACGTGCACTACCTTGGAAGTTGCGACAGGGCAGTTTACCGTATACCTCTTAAAAAAGTAGCTCTGTAGTTTACCAGGCGTGGATATATGAATCGCAGAAACGCATGGCGAAAGTCGAGATTGATGAAATAAAACGGCGGGGGCGCGGGGCGAATACCGCTAAATTGGGGGGACGCGTGGCAAAAATACACTAATTAACAGGCCGCACTTGGCGAAGTAACAAAATTTAAAGAGACATAATAACGGAGTCACGGTGCAAAAAGACTCTAATTAGCGTTTCTGTTAACGTTCACTTCTCGTCGCTTGATACCAACGTTTGAGTCGTACAACCTCGACATTTTTGCTCGCGTCCCCACTGATCAGTTGATTTTTGTCCAACGCCCCCAAAGTTTTGGGAGTTTTCGCTCCGCACCTAGGCCATTTAAGCTTCTCAAATCTCGTGCTTTCGCTTGTCAGGATCGTGGGTTGAAAAGACGAAATAGCACAGATCGTCCACCATACATAACGAAAGTAAAGTGTTCCAAACGGGGAATGTCTCGCTGACTTTCAGAGATCGTGAAAGTACTGGTCTAATGAAGTTCAAGAAAGCTGTTAAGGCTTAACTAGACGACTTTTAATAATTTCGAAAGAGTCAGTGGCATTTAAATGAGCATTAAGTTTTTTAAGTGATTTTGAAGTTGATAATTTTCATTTCCCAATGTCCGGCATTATAGAGTATTTTATATTTCCTTTCTTTCTGACTATTTCGTTGTAGAGTAAACATTCATTTACAAAATAAAGATACCCATGAGGCAGTGAAGAAACCTCCTCGCTGCAACCTTTAAATCAACGAGCCTTACTCACAATGGGCGCGCTTGATTTCTTGTCCGGTGCATATTCAGTGTACACCAGGAATAGAGAACACTAAGTTCGACAGAATTCGGTACGGCAGCATTCCGGACATTCTTTCCTTGTATGCCTTTCCTAGGTGAGCCCGCCCGCTCACACACACCAAAAACAAACAAACTTTCCTAGGTGGTGCATGATGACCCAAAGATGGGCGACAATGATAAACACGAGAAAACGGAAACTTGTTATTGGAACATATACAACAATATTCACTTTGTTAATTTTATATCACTACATTAAAACTATTCAAAAATGATTACATTGTTATTAACGCGTTGAGATGTTTTTAGTCATTACACTTCTTGCTACACTTGGTTCAGAAAATTGTTCTAAATCCACTTGATTTGCGAAAATAGAACGTTATTCCGGATTTCTGTTCCGAACACCAAATGGAAAGCAGCCAAGTCACAGTCATCGCCTTAGAACAAAGAACTTGGGAAAGTCTTCATCAAAGCACTAATTTATAAATTGCTGAAACGTATGAAAAAGGGTCACGCTCAAATATTCTAATTCGGGCATCGTCGTTTTCTTTCCTAAGCGCTATATTAATATCTATATCAAAATCTCAATAACAATATATTTGTACATGAACGTTCTGTTACTCGGAAATATTAATCCTAATGTGTGTGGGTCAAACTGACAACGTTGTTCTTCAGCGCTTTCTAAATGTCTTAACTCGGTAAATGTTGATTTTCGGAAAATTTTTCTCTGATATTAATATGCATGTTTTCGTTGATTTACTTATCTGATTCACAATCAACATTACCTATGTAGTTTATGCTGCTGTAATGCCTCTGACTTTTGAAGGCACAAATCGTACATTCTGTTAAGCATTCAATTTCAATATCTTGTAAAGCTATGATCACAAGTAAACTTTACTTCCATAGTAGACAGATTTTGTGCTAATTCTAAAATAGATAGTATGTACATAAGATCAACTTACCTCTGCAGCAAGAAATCTTTCCTTTAGGAAGAGGCGTCTGTGAAAGCGGTGGTTCATCACAAAAACTTGTACGAGGGCAAAGATATTGAGCATTTGATATAATATCTGTAATTTCTGGAAAGGCAATATCTTTACCGTTCAAATTTGACCAATGCAAAAACCACAGAAATATAAGCATTATGAAACAATGCATCTTTTTGACAACAGCGTTCGTCTAAAACGTAAAACGCAGTCTTTAGAAAACAAAAAAAATGATACAAAGTCGTACGTCCGCGTTGGTATTTATAAGGCCCGGAATTTACTATAAGCAGCTTTGTTTTTTTTATAAAATGTAAATGTCAAGAGAACATTTTATATAATATATGGGCCGTGCCATGTGAAAACCAACATAGTGGGTTTGCGTCCAGCGTGGATCCAGACCAGCCTGCGCATCCGCGCAGTCTGGTCAGGATCCATGCTATTTGCTAATGGTTTCTCTCATTCCAATAGGCTTTGACAGCGAACAGCATGGATCCTGACCAGACTGCGCGGATGCGCAGGCTGGTCTGGATTCCATGCTGGTCGCAAGCGCACTATGTTGGTTTTCTCATGGCGCGGCTCATATACTCTCCTGTCCGTGTATTGGTCGCTGTGGAAAACATTTGATACTTCACTATAATCATCTGTTTTCTATTATATATTTCAGTTTTTTGTCTGGTTTATTATTTTTTAACAGACAATTTACCCGTCTCAGAAACATGTATACCTCTTTCGTGATTAATGACTCGAAAATTAATCTGGATCATCTGGTACATAAGTCTGGTGTGAACTCGAACGTATAATTTTTCGAATTTCACATATTGTCTTCGCCTTCATAGACCAATAAAACATATAAAAGCTTTAATTTAGCATAAGAAAATATTAAACGTTTTTGGAGTGTTTGACGTCAATAGGTTATTTAAAAAACAAGGAAGGAAAAATACATACTTAAAAGCGGAATAAATAAGTTTAGGTGTCTGGCAATTTCTAGAGTTTGATTTTTTTCTTATATACAGAATACTGTTTCCTTTTTATAAGTTTATTGCGAAAAAAAGAGCCCACAGGTCCTCTGGGCATTATTTCAGTAACCCGCATGCACCAGGGTAGATACACCCACTTCCGTAAGCTAGGTGGCTTTTTAGATATGATTAATCAGACTTTAGTCAAGGAAGGATTTATTCAAAACATTAGCGCCTACATCTTATTTAATATGTTAACTTAAGGGGGTAGGTTATCCTAATATTATGTGCGCATGCCCAACCGAAAGCTAACGTGACGATTTACGACGACGTTTACGACAAACTAAATGTGTTTGTATATAAATTCTTCTGAAATTAAATCATGAAACTGTCTCCGATCTGATGCTTTATGGTTTAATAATGCAGAAATAATGAATAAATTGCCGCAGAAACGCTTCAAAACATTGTCAGTTACCGCGCAAAAATGATAGCTTTTATTTTGAAAGAACGTAATTCTATGCATTTTCTTTATTTGAACTATTTTTAAATAGCCATTATTTGCTTTTTATGAGTTTTTCGCTCTAAATAACGGTAAATATTTTGCTTCTTTTATGTAGTTATATTGAAATGTAATGCGGAATGTAAGAAAATGGATGATGGTAACTGATGTTATTGGCAATAAAGTTGGGTGAAAGGTTACCTATAACGGCCATTTTAAAATAAAAACTGGGCAGTTTGATTTGTAATACCTATTTTTCAGTTTCCGTTGATAATTTGTTACTTATATACTAAAACTAAGCTCTAAAATTGTTCAAGTTTCAGTAGAAAATTGTGGTCTCTTAAATTAAATAGATGTTACCATGGAAACGAATCCCGTAACCTATACATCTAAATGTAAAATTCAAAAGCGTTGACACTGGTTTATTTAAGGAACACAGCTTTGGCTTTTAATTTGCATGTCAACAACATCCATGAGAATCATAGCAGCATGCAGAATGATTTTTTCCATAAAATATTTCAGACGAGGGGTACTGCTATAAGTATTTTAAGCTGTAAAATTTGTTTAAATAAAATTAATGCAGATAAACGGAAATATTACCTACGTTAGAAATAAGATGTTTTAAAGCTACATTAACAAGAAAGATAATTCTATTTAATTTTTTCTTATAAGAAATTACGATAAAAAGCAAGACATAAGCTATTTTAATCATCTATGCCATGTAAAGTGCTTGGTATTTTGCTAATAATATTACCCAAATATTCCCTGTTGGTCATTAACAGAATGGCACTGAAGCCGTAAAAAAACCCGTTTTCATACATAGTTGTTTAAAAATGAGAGAAATTGCGTTACCATGGAAACACGAGCCCCGCGACATACATATTTTAAGTTTATATTAGAAAGCTAACGAGCATACTAGTAAATTTATCAATTATGCATACTTCTACGGATAACAATGAAACCAAAATACACTGAAAAGTGTTAAATATCCGTATGTTCTTTCTTCTTTTAATATGAAATACCTTTGGACGGTCATGTACTTCAAACTTGGATAAAAATGATACTTGAAGGGACAGAGATAAACGAACTTGTGATTGTAGCAGCCAAAACATTAACTAACACGAAATACAAAAAATTGCTGCGGTTCAACTAATTTGAATTTACCCTGGTAACAAGATGATCTACCTCCAACAGATCGTTTTGACGCCATGTCTTTGCGTTCTAAGCGTTTACGGTAAACAGCTTGTATGCTATAGATTTC
Source organism: Mercenaria mercenaria (assembly GCF_021730395.1). NCBI lineage: Eukaryota > Metazoa > Mollusca > Bivalvia > Venerida > Veneridae > Mercenaria > Mercenaria mercenaria. The sequence continues at coordinate 58,815,885 of NC_069368.1, forward strand.
GTTTTGCGTTTAGTTTTTCGTCAATAAACAATTGAATATCTACTTGTAGCTCATAAAAGGAGTGGATATAACTACTGCTTACTTAAAATACATTTTCTGATATATTCTTTTCTATCAAATCTAGAATAAACGTTTTGAAGCAAACAAAAACATTTATTTATGTTTAGAGTAAAAAAAGGCTAAGATTGTGTAAGCATTTGGTCGTATTTATATTTAACACTCAGATAAAAACTTCCATCGTTATCAGTATGTATTTTTTTTTAATTTGAATAACTGCATTTAGCAGCTGAATAGATGACATTTTCAGCTAAACTTGCCACAATACCGAGTGATATGAATGAACTGAAATATAAAAGATTGGCGCCGTTTCCAAACTTTTACGCAAAAATTTAGAACTCGAGTTCCTAGAAACATGACCGTTTGGAGTCTGTTTAAAAACGGTACTGTCAAGAAAAAAAAAGAAAAAACGGTAAAGAAATTAATATGAATACCCGGGAGGCTAATGATAACAATGAGCTTTCACGTTTTAACAATTTACTGCTTACTTCATCGTTTTCTTTTATTATTATTATACAAGATTTTAACTATATTTGATTGTTCTTTATTTATATATAAAACAACACAAGCATATCTTTTTAACACAGAAAAAAACATTTGGGTCGGGCTACAAGTTATTTCAATATTGGCATATACAGCCATTCCCATAATGTAAACTTTCCTCTTTTTGAATAAACACTTTAAACCATGGTTAACAAACATGTGCAATTCAGATTTTAAAATAATTCCAGTTTTCAAACTGTTACTTCAATTACAACTGACCATTACAGAATAGTCTATTGTCTAATTCATCAAGTCAAACATTAACCTCTCCCCTCATGTTGGACTGAATGACACACTGGTTGGAGCGATCGTCCGTCAATCGAACGATCATATGTTTGGTGTCTGGTATAGTCACTCTATACGTGACTTATATTTATTAATGGAATATTTATAAGTTGTGTAGATTTGGCTGTGTTTGCCGTCCTCCGTGCTTCCGAGAAATGTACCTTTACCTTGAACTTTTGGTGGGGATGCTGTTTACAAACTTCTTGGGATTTTGGGTCAAGTCAACTTTCCTCCTGTATTTGTTAGTCACAAACATTTATGGTTGAATTCTATAGTCTCAATAGGTAGTTTTGGATTCCACCAAAACAAAACAAAATAAGAGATATTATAGTGGGCGTGTAGCTGCGGATAAGTGAAAAAAGAGTGTACTAGACACTCCGGGGTCAAAACCAAAGTGTCAGCAAACGGAAAACCACTCTGAATCGCTTATCCTGTCAATTATGATCATAAACAAGCGCATTTCTGAATTTGGTTTAGAATAGTTTGATAGAAATGTATCTATATAGAATTGACGTGATTGGATAACAGATCTGCTTCAAGCAAGCAACTTTGAAAATATCAGACTTCTTCTTGTTTCTTCTTGATTAGTACATAATACTGGTACTACAGTGTCAGTTCTGGTATTTAACTTATGGGAATACTTTCTTTTTTGTGCTTTAAAGGTCAGTATTACCGATTTGTAGTACTAATGATGCGAATTTAGGCCTGTATGAAATAGTTATAATATCCTTTACTAAGTAAATGGTTACTGTCTCCAGATAAGGGTTGTCTAGATCAAACCAATTCCAAGAAATGACATTGTCTTTCAAATTCCAAATCTAGAAGCCATTCGCAAAACTTTTTTTAACCTGCAACTGGATAATTTATGTTGGCACTTTCATTTATTTTTGATCATTTCTTTATAATTTTGTTATTCTAGCTAGACAGAGGATGAAATAAATAGACACGTTATTTGCTATGTATCAAAACAATCTAATTCTTTGCTATGTATCAAAACAATCTAATTTCTTTTGACAGCGGCACAGCCACATTGATTTATTTCATAACATTGATATTACAATGGTTTACGACAAATGGTTCATGGACAAAATGTCTTAATTATTATATTTGAATAAAAGGTTCATTCAACGATACATATTGTATGGCTATTTTAGGCGTTGGTAACTATGAATATTTTATGCGTGACTATCCGAAACATTATACAATTCCTCATAAGTCAATTAAAAATATACGATTTGTTTTAGAATTGAAATAGATATATGTACTTTAATTTTAATTTTCATTTTTTTAGAATTTTATCTTTATGAATTGATTCCTCAAGCAGGGAATATTGAATAAAATGTAGCAAAACTTTCGGTGCAGGTCCACCAAATCATTATAGTATTTAAATATATCATTTTACTTTAATTTATTGACATATTGTCAATAAAAACAAACATTGAATTTGGAAATATATTCAATGGAAATTATATTGTTAGATACGTTAGATTCTGTTTGCTATTTGATTTAGGATTTCAAAGAACGGACGTAACTACGGAATTTTATATAGATGAACAGGATTTTTGGAAGCAATATGTTATTAATTGCGTATTTTAGAAACTGACAATTGCTGGTTTCATAGAATGTTGCAAAACTTTCTAATTTTTTACTTTTCAAATCTTTTGATATCACAGAGAGTATAATGTCTTTACGGTATACGGAATCGGATTCAATTTCTAAACTCTTTAACTCTTCAGATTTTATCTAGACCATTTAAGGATTTTTTTTTTGGGGGGGGGGGGGGGGGGGGGCTCTTTAATCTGTTGGGTTATAACGGGAAGAAATTAGTTTGATAAGAAGATATTACTTTCCCGCATAGATGATATAGTGCATTAAAATACACAGATTTGCCAAACAGTTTCTGTCATTCTTCTTTAATTTCCAAACGTTACAATCAATCCATTCCCTTCATTTGATTTCAAGGACAATTTACTTGTGATATTATGACTTATGAAAAATCGCTGAACATATTATAAAATCAAAATATTGTCATAATTATAATTCAGTTGAATGATGATGTGACCAAGTTCGCGCAAATGACGAGATCGAGATAACACTTGAAAGCAATTTGCAAATCGCATGCATCCTCCATTGAATAAATATTGACCGAGTTCTGATGTGAAGATGAAAACAAAATGTCAAAGTTCTTTTAGTGATGACACTCCAACTGTTTGTGTGTGTGCGCGTGCGTGCGTGTGTGTGTGTGTGTGTGTGTGTGTGTGTGTGTTGTTGTTGTTGTTTTGTCCATTCAGTAGCAATTTAAATTTACATAAATACCATTAGACTTGCTAGTTTAAAAAATACTTGAAAGTGCCTTTTGGAAACAGTGTTTCACAATGGCCTAAAATTGACACTACAATAGGTATGTGGCGCATTGCAGCCGTATATCAAAACCCACAGTAGATAGGGTGTTTGACTTATTTGATTATAATTTCCATATAATATATATTTCTGTATTTGTTACGAAAGAACACATGTTCAATTTACATGTACATTAGACAAAAATACCTTTGTTGTTACTATGTTACATACTAGCTTTCAAAATAGATGGAATATTTTGTGTTTAACTAAACCGTGCCGAGAATTAATATGCCAGATAAAAATATTTTCCATCAGTAATTTTGCAAAAAACAAATGATGTTAAATCTTCAAGTAACTCACACGTTAGTCCTTGCCAAATAGTATTATGTTTAGTCTTTAACTCATTGATTTAGTACTGTAATGTTAATTGATACATGAAAAAAATCAATGTTAGCTGCATAAATTTGATGTCAATCAAAGGTTTACTATAAAGCAAAATTGAGCCGCACCATGAGAAAACCAACAAAGTGCATTTGCGACCAGCATGGATCCAGACCAGCCTGCGCATCCGCTAACGGTTTCTCTAATTGCAATAGGCTTTAAAAGTGAACAGCATGGATCTTGCCCAGACTGCGCAGATGCGCAGGCTGGTCTGGATCTATGCTGGTCGCAAATGCACTATGTTGGTTTTCTCATGGTGTGGCTCAATTGTAGTATGCATCTGCCTTCGAATAATTCATCTACCAGTTAAATAGTACGCGTGAAATGAATAGCTCATTAATATAACCAATGTCAATTTTTTATAACTCTCAGATAATATGAGGTCATTCCAAAATTTACATATAGTGTCGTTAAGGCTAAATATACATCTAATTGTTGTATCTCCCAACCTTTTATAGAGACTGTGCGAATTTGTTTGAAACTTATATAAAATTTTAAGTAGTCACATTTTATCAAGCTGTGATTGCAATGCCTGGATCTCGACCTATTATAACGATGAAACACAAGTTTGTTATCTGTTTTAATACTTACTTGTAATGCTATTGCCTAACACTTTATCACACTAAGGTATGTTGAGGAATGAAAAGCAAACTTAATGAATGACTTTTTCAATACATCGTGTTGCAAGCATACTAAACGTATTCTAATTTGATATTTACTTGTTTTTAACCAAAACTATGTCTGTTAACATCAGATTCTGAACAACAAATGTTCAAAAAGGAACTATTCTAGTAGTATTAATTATATTTTTAAGACTTTAAGACTTAGATGCGTTCGTGCACAACCAGTGCAGTGTACATTTGTATGTACTTCATGAAAATCATTTACGAAGGAAAATAAATGTAGAGACTATAAAGCTATGAACATCTAGATTCAAAACCAGTACTTATCACGATAAATGAGTTTCATTACGTTGTATACAACCTGCACCCATGAAATTAGTGAACTAAAACTGGCAACGCTACTGCTGGGAAGTCAATAGATATCTAAGAACGTCAGGTTTACGCTAAATTCACATACCATGCAATACAATTACAACTGTAATGAAAAAAAATAAACATTTGCCAAATTTGAATACAATAATTTAACTTTTAAATTAAATGTCAGTTCTATATTCGTACGAAATCTGGAAGAAATGAGAGCGATTCATTTGATGTCTGGTTTTACGTGTATAAACGATGCAATTACGTTTCGATTATTGAATCATGTCGTGACTTCTGATACAATATTCTCTACCAAATACGCACTATTTCTGAACTGTCCTACGCACTGTTTGTAAACTGTCCTACGCAATATTTCTAAATTGTCCTACGTACCGTTTTTAAACCGTCCTACGCATTATCTTTAAATACCGGTACATATAGCCAGAAAGATTCTTACGACAAGTATCAAGTATATTACACTTGTCACGGTATTGGGCTCGTTTGTCCGATTGGCATTGAAAGTATTAAAGGAAAATAAAACAATCAACTATGTTAGACGTAAGGCCCAATTCGGAATACTTGGTGTTTTATTTTTGTTTGTTTTCTTCATTGTGAATGTGTTCCGCATAGAATTTTAACTTATTTCGGTTATTGTGAACTTTCCAACATTGTGACCATTCATGCTCCGACGATTAGTTAAGTTAACACAAAAAGAATCCTTTTATAGTGTTCTAATCATTTATTCAAGTCATAGCTTTTAAAGCGCCAAATTTTGGCTATTGGCAACACTTCCAGTTTCATACAAACTTTCAGACCTATTGCTTTAATAAATTTTCAATTAAATGATACTATGTTGAGAAGACGTAAGAAGATATTATTGTATTTAAATTGTACTTCCATGCCTTTTGATGTTATGTCTCGTGTTTGAGATACTTTGATCTTTTGAGACAGAGCATTACATAGATAGTTGTTTTGTATATATCTAAAATCCGTGTAACTTGGTTTGCTATCTGAAACTGTTTTATCTGTAGTAAAGGTTGTATGTTTTTATATGGATTAATTTCTAAAACGAAGTCAGTTAATTTCTCCATATACCCTTGAAATGTCTGTTAAGGCTTATCTGGTGCAAAAGCTAACCCGAGTCTAACGGAGCTATGTGTTATCTGTTCAGTGGCATCCGTCACTTTATGAAAATGATTTCTTCTAATGATCTTTATATCTTGACCTACTGCATGGAATTTAACTAAATATAGTGGACTCATTCTCTAAGTGTGGATATTCAATTCTGTACAAATGATGGACCCTATCCCCTACATGGTTGGAATATAGGTCACCAGAAGTGTAAATATACATTTCCGATAAGAATCCTATAAACAAGAAAATCGAATTTGAATCAAAACTTTATAAATGATTGCCCAGACCCCCGGGAGTAGGGGCTGATGACATTAGGACTTTCTTGAATAAACTGAATTGAATTTGGACTAACTGAAAGAAAACAAGGATTAATTTTCGATAAGACAAGTCATATTTACAAAATGCAGCCGCCATAACTTGTATTCATGGGACCAAAATTTAAGTACTACCAATCGAAACGCCAAAATAAGCTGTATTCTGTATGACTGTAGTTTAATTCCACAAGGATATCCTTTATTCTGATATATCTTTATCTTACGTATAAGCCAGGTTCAATTGCTAAGTAGTTATGATCGCTGACTTTGAATCACTTATCAACCATTTTCATTGAAGGTATAGAAATCTCCTTTGTGCTGAATTACAGTTTATGCGAGGGAGCCATCCGAAATATTAGTGGTTGTACCCAGCTGCTCCAGTGCTTGAAAGAATGACCTGGTGTCTCTTGGATCTTTCTCCTTCCTCTTAAGCTAGAAAAGTCGTCATATGACCCAATTTTATGTTAGTGTGACTCAGAACCCAGCAAAATATTCCTTGTATTAAGTTTTGAAGTAATTGTTTTCGTCATATTAAAATGTTATTTTAACTGTAGTTTGATATAGGATGTTGCATTCAGACCAAGAGAATTTTACAAAGCATAAATGTAACTCACGAGACGTGGTAATTGCTCATATGGTTATCATTTTTGGGCCCACTTTCAATATTTAGTTTAACATGAAGTTACTGAAAGTAAGCAGAAAAAACACTTCAAATTTACATTCAATAAAAATATCGTTTCTCTGCATATAAAATAAAATCTGTTTTGCGATCCTTTTTTTTAAACATAGAATGTCTCCAAGCAAAACAAAAAAAGTAAATTCGATGAAAGTGTCTCACGCTCCTGTAAACCGATTTAAACGGAACTTTTGTATATATGATGAATTTACTCTATGTTAATATGAAATTAGGCAGTGTCTCAATCGGGAATCGTTACAGTCCATTAGCTTGCCCAGAAATATGCGTCTGTATCAATTTAAAGATAGATTTGGAATAAAAGACAATACTGCACATATTTGTACTGATGTGCAAGACGTTGCGGTTCGGACAATTTATGTGAACGCTTATTATGCACAAGGAAAAAGCGTATTCTTCCAAACATCTGAAGTCAGACGCTCTGTGCACGTGCCGGAAGACCACATTTTTTTTTAATTCTATAGTATATCTCATTCGGTATACATCGCATGTTACTGTAGAGGGATCGGTAAAATACAGTAATTTGAGGTATGTATATTTATCATTTTATAGTAAACTCTCTCATGTTTACTAAATGCCGGTGGTAAATTTAATATTCAGAAAGCGGAATATTTTATATTATATTGTGACGCATTTTTTATTTTCCTTCCTTGGCTCAAACGTTCAATCTGATTATATCTTTTCTTGAGATAAATATGTCCTATAAAGCTTTTATTAAAATGTGTCTTGTGCAACTGACAAACTTTAAACCCAATAATCCTCTGCATCATCCAGATTGTCAGAATTAAGGCACCGTCAAAAACATACCTAGTAAAATCAGCCCCGCCAGTCTTCTAAGGCTTTGATATATTGCCTGGGTCATGAAACACCATTATCGATATAATTAATCAATGTGTGACATTGTTTTTATCTGTTAATCGTAATTCTTCATTTCATATCTAATCTTTTTACATTTAGATAATTGCACTCTTTAGATATATTATATTACAAGCTTAGTGAGAGACAAACGAGATAAGTTTCTAGCTAACCTCTAATATTTTCATTTGAATATTGAATTGCTGTGTCATTAATTATACAGCTTATAGAAATGATTTAATCTCCCGTCCTATTTTTGACACTTCTTCTCCATATTTTATATTTTGCTATAGTTCATGCTGGAAGATGTATGGTAAATACACAGCCATCATTTATAAATTACATATTCGCATACGATTCAGCACGATGCTTAGTACATTTTTTTTTTTTAAAAATACTAATATCGCGAATAGTTATGAAATATATTTTGACACGAAACAAACAGCCTGAATAAGAGGGACATTTGATTTGGTCAATACTGACATGAGCTATTACCCCGTTTTTCAAATTTCACATCACGGAGCTCATTGTAACAATAATACCTGTGTGATATACAATTTGTAGAACTAGTTGTGGTTATGCAGTTCACATTATCCAATGTTGCGCAAGTTTACAGAAAAAGTTTCTATAACTGGACAGTATATTTGGGTGTAGAAATATATATCATCGCAACGTACTCTTTTTCACAATGAACGTTCAAGCAAAACCCCATGTTTTCTTTCCTGATAACAACGTTGAAGTCGTTGACAATCGAACGTTGTGGCGTTTCAATGTCCCGTCTTTGGGATCAAAAGACATGGACATTGGTATGCGTCGGTTGTATCCAGCTTCATCCAAAGAAATGCATTTGAACAGTAAATGTGTTTGTACATTATAGAGATACGTAAAGCTAGGCAGACACTCGTGCTTGATTGTTAATTGTATCTATTATAAAGCTCCAATCTACGTTACAGGCTTTGCATCCTCCTGTTCAATCTGTATCGTACTCCTATTGAATGTTTTAGCAGAATGACTGCATTCGGGAAGTACAGTTAATTAATTTGAGGTAATTTGGGGACCAAAATCAAAATCTCTATGTTGTTTGTATCAGAAATATGTCTCATCTGATGTAATTTATTTCGAAAGATGTCAAAATTTTAGCACTGGATACAAGTTATTAAAACGAGTTTAGAAAGCAGTCTAAACCTTGGACGTCTAAATGGCTGTCTCTGAGCACATATTGTAAAGACTAAAGGCAAAGGAGACTTAAATAAAGGTCATAAAACCTGTTTCCAAAACTAATTTAAACAAGAAGCTGCGTTCAATAAACGCTTGATGCCCCCAGTGGCAGCCTTGTCGATAGATTTTGCACCTAAGTCCCACACGAGGTCAAGGTCAAACTGAGGTCAGGTGATGTCTGAAGATAAGGAATGGTCACAGGTTACATCTGCATTAGTATCAAGTCATTCTAGTAAGGGGTATTGATGCTAGACGAAACGGTACCATTTGGTTAACCTCGTACGGACGGACGAACGAACGAACGAACGGACGGACAGGACAATCACTATATGCCTCCCGCATCAGTAGATGCCGGGGGCATAAAAATGGCATTGTTTAGCTAATACTGTAAAACAGGAATGCTTACCTTTACTGACATGAAATATAATTATATTGACTCACGAATGACTTTGGCTACGACGTGTTAAATCTTGATTTTTGATAACTGATCATGAAGTGTGTCTATAAGATACAGTCAGCCGAAAAAATATCAAGTTAACCACACTAGTTTGATTGCTTTATTCAGAAATAATTCCGCCATTACCTAATCATACTTTATTACTTAATATTAGATAAAGAGATAGTTCAAGCATAAGATGTCACCCGATATTGAAGTACGTCTCGGACGTCCTAGGAAGTGGTGCTTTGAAACTTCGAAGTCCAAAATTTGAAGCGATCCCTGTTTTGAGTGGTTAAAATTGACACTGTGTTAAACTTATGTGTGTAAGTGTTAATAGAGTAATTCTGACCGGTCAGTAATGTCAATTGTGTATGATCTGTAACTCTTTATCTAAGTATAATTCACGAACTGTTCCAAAATATTCCAGATACAGATTAACAAAATACTGATATCGTACAAGAACTACACAATACAACATTTGAAGCTAAGTCTAGTTTTTGAAACCAAACTAATATTAACGAGACCTATTCGAAACGTAATCTTATAAATAAGAGACGTCAAGTATCCCCCACCCCCACCAAAAAAACGACCAGAAAAAAATGAAAACCATGGTGAAATAATGACTTTCATTAAAATGAAATCTTTATATTTTATTTAAGTTAAAAGTGTGCGAGCATTGATGCTTTCCGATGCGAGATATTCAAAACTGATACTTCTGTTTCATATTTGCATGTTTTATTTAATGTATGTTTTGATGCTGGTAAAATATTATCATTATATTAAGGTAATGTCTTTCAAATCCGAGTGCCAAAAGAAGTGTGATCCTATGTTATACAGAGGGATATCATTATCACTTACAATGTATCAGTTCGATCTTTAGCGTGAGATTGTTTCTATGGGCACAATCAAACGGAAAATTAGTTGATAAACAAAATGATTTCAAAACGAAAAGGAGTACTATCATATAAAGTAATAGAAACTAGAATTTAACATAATTTAATTATCAATATTTGCATTTATCAGTTTCAGACAAAACGTACGACGGTAGTTATATGACTGAAAAAGACGTTAAACCCGAACACACACACACACACACACACACAAAACGTACGATTTTATACATAGAGATGACGTCGTCTCTTGCGAAAGTTCAGCAGTACAGTATACATGATAAAATATTCATTGTTTAATTATGCAACTTCTGTATTAAAGTAAAACTTTTGCAAATAGTTTGGTTTTAAGTTATTGACAACAGGTTTCAGACAAAGTTGTGGCCCCTGTCTCCGGTTTTATTCAGTTTCTTTACTATTAATCATTTGGCAGTGAAGATGAAAAGTCTAGGATATGGTATTGATACAGGTAATGGTGAAAAGTCTGTATTTTACTTTATGCCTATGACATTGTGCTATTGTCCAAGAATGAAAAAGCTGAATACACTAGATGAATGGACGTTTGAAAATTATAGTATTTATATTAATTTTAACAGGAGTAATATAATTCTAGATTACGACATTTATATATTTCCAAACAGTAGAGATAGTACCTATTTTTATTTCAATTCATAGGTAGGAAGTTAAAAAGCTTTGAAATGAAGGCAAATGTCCATATATTTCTCAAAAATTGACGTATTAACAATATTTAACCAGACGCGTATAGTTATGAGAATTTAATGTTGTCATGTAAAAGAAAATTCTGTGATCAAGGAAGTGTATATATATATTGGATAGATTCTATTTGGATAGATTTCAGTTTACGTTCTGTGCTAAACAATGATCCATTATATTGTTCGCTATACATATAGAACATCTGGAACAGCCTGATAACATGCAAATATACGCTGTAACAAAATGCAAATATTTAAACTCTGACTGAGACTCGAACCCAAGACATCTCACAGCTAAGGAAGACGCTCTACCACTTCGCTATAACAGCAGTAGCTATAGCTAGAAACGGTAAGTGCACCACTATTCTCTTTCCGAATGGAACAATTTTGTGACAATAACGTGTTCGGAGTATTCCGGATTATCGACATTTTGACTTTGTTAGCTAACTGCAAACTTCGTGTAAAGAAAAAAATATATAATTTGCCAACATTTTTAAACGGCCAAATCTGCTCAGATTTCTTTTACGGGTTTTTATAGTATGAACTCACTAGCTGGTAGTACCAGTGAAATACATCTTACACCAAATCTTAAGCTTTTATACTTGTCATTTTAGCTTCAGGCGAACGGCACAGATAGCAAGCTTCCGGTAATCTTTCAAGTTTCGAAAGGATTTCAATCGAAGAGAAGTTACAGACTTTCTGCATTACACGAAGTCATTAGCAATCGCCTTCAATCAGTATTATGACTAAGCTCGACTGTCATTCATTCATTCATTCATTCATTCATTCATTCATTCCAAAGGTTCATAGACACAGAGTCCATTGTTTACATTTTTACTCGTTGCACTTGTAATTACCATTATGTTTACGCGAAGAACTCTTGTACGGTCTACAAACAGGTACTGTAGATAAAACGTATGTTCAGGCCTTACTCCGGAGCAGTGTCAGGATTTTAATAATTACTGCTAAATATTTTGCACGATCTGCAAATTAAAATTTTTATATGTTACGCCTGCCCATGTGTTTTCAAGATTATTTGACTCAATGGTGTGGCCACGTCATTTGGTATATACAAGCATTTCGGGGCACCCAATGATTTTTTTGTGTTACACAGTACAGATATTCAGTACAAAATAGACAGATGTGTTTGTTTCTTGGCGTATCGAAATCTATATAAGCTATAGCTGGTGATATTGGATGGCTGAGACAATTTGTTACTGTTTAGAACTACTTGTATAGAGTTTGTATGATGAATGCGTCAATTTTCTCTGTTCATGGAAGTACAGCGACTGTTTTTTCTACGTAATATTTTTGTGCTCTACAACTGAAATGACACAATGGCATATGTGTGTTACAAGCGGCACTTAATTGTTATTATTTATATTTTATACTTATTGTAAGCAAAACTATGGTTTCTATGGAAACAAATACTTTAAAATACCATAAAATGACACGAAAGAAGCAATAACTTTAAACATGGATTGACAGAGTGCAATATAGAAATATGCTTTTTCATTTATTTCGTATATTCTTTTAGCCGTTATTTCTGTACAAAAGCATTACAAACATCTTGAGATAGCAATAGCTCTCCAATCTTCAAATTGTGCCGACTGGTTCTTTTTTTAAGATATTTCATTTAAGATACTGCTTGGCTCACCAAAAGCCGTATCTATGATTAATTTCAATGTCTGTGCTGTTATGAATCTATTGATCATTATTCGTTCATTTCATAATCCAAACTTATGACATCTTGATAAAGAATAATGAAGCGGGTCAATAAGTTACGCTGTCCAGACAGACATTTTTTCAATAAGATTTATCACTGATATATCTAAGTCATCTATTTTCTGTATTTCCTCTGTATCGTGTTTACATCTATGCAGAATTAATAGACAAAAGGTTAGTTATACTTAGCAATACGTTATCATACATTTTCGAGGACACAATTTGGCAGAATAAAGACATATAAAAACAAATTAAAGAGACCTTAATTATATTAAAATTTATAAAAGAAAAAAACATGAACAACATGAAACTTGTTTTTAATAATTAGATATTTTTAATGTAGAAATAGCATAATGAAACAATGTACATCCTTCTGTTCATTCAGTTATCTACGTTCGGAGGTTAAGTTACATGTATCTTTGTTTTCTTTAAATAACAGAAATTAAATTCAATAGATAATTGAACATAGCGTCAGACGTATCAAACGTAACAACGGCAATAAGGTTTTATTTCTCAAATCCAAGTCACGTTTCTAACAAGTTTCATACATATTTTGTAATTAATAAACGAGAAATGAACAAAACAATTGCCCAAGTCATACTGACAGGCTAACCTGGAACAATCATCATGTTCTGCTTAGTTTTGTTATGGAAGATGAACGAGTGCCAATCGTTACCTCATTTTCAGGATTATCTTAAAACTAACATAACACGAAGAGAAAAGTAGGGGTCAGAGTGACTTTTCCTGTCAAATTTGCTAAATGGAACTTTAAATGACACTGCTGTGACCTGGTATTACTACTCACACTAATATTTAGAAATGTATAAAGATTTAAATAAACATAGCATTTATCTAATTTTCTGTGGCCGACCCGAGTGATAAGTTAGTGTTTAATAGCCTGACCGTATTTTAGCACTGATCGACCTGTAGTTGGACATGAAAATGGTTTAGTTGTTTATAAGTACATTGTTATAGTTTACCAATGGCAAGTTTAAACTTTTTGGCATGGTGTATCTTACAATGTTCGTAATATAATCTTTGAAAAGATCCTTTGGAAACATAACACGCAACCAAGCAACATAGCCGGAAAAGATTCCTTGGAAACATAACACGCAACTAAGCAACATAGCAGGAAAAGATTCCCCTTTGAAACATAACACGCAACCAAGCAACATAGCTGGAAAAAGATTCCTTGGAAACATAACACGCAACCAAGCAACATAGCCGGAAAAAGATTCCTTGGAAACATAACACGCAACCAAGCAACATAGCCGGAAAAAGATTCCTTGGAAACATAACACGCAACCAAGCAACATAGCCGGAAAAATATTCCTTGGAAACATAACACGCAACCAAGCAACATAGCCGGAAAAAGATTCCTTGGAAACATAACACGCAACCAAGCAACATAGCCGGTAAAGATCCCTTGGAAACATAACACGCAACCAAGCAACATAGCCGGTAAAGATCCCTTGGAAACATAACACGCAACCAAGCAACATAGCTGGAAAAAGATTCCTTGGAAACATAACACGCAACCAAGCAACATAGCCGGAAAAAGATTCCTTGGAAACATAACACGCAACCAAGCAACATAGCCGGAAAAGGTCCCTTGGAAACATAACACGCAACCAAGCAACATAGCCGGTAAAGATCCCTTGGAAACGTAACACGCAACCAAGCAACATAGCCGGAAAAGATCCCCCTTGGAAACATAACACGCAACCAAGCAACATAGCCGGAAAAAGATTCCTTGGAAACATAACCCGCAACCAAGCAACATAGCCGGAAAAGGTCCCTTGGAAACGTAACACGCAACCAAGCAACATAGCCGGTAAAGATCCCTTGGAAACATAACACGCAACCAAGCAACATAGCCGGAAAAGATCCCCCTTGGAAACATAACACGCAACCAAGCAACATAGCCGGAAAAAGATTCCTTGGAAACATAACACGCAACCAAGCAACATAGCCGGAAAAGATTCCTTGGAAACATAACACGCAACCAAGCAACATAGCCGGAAAAGATCCCTTGGAAACATAACACGCAACCAAGCAACATAGCCGGAAAAGATCCCTTGGAAACATAACACGCAACCAAGCAACATAGCCGGAAAAGATCCCTTGGAAACATAACACGCAACCAAGCAACATAGCCGGAAAAGATCCTTGGAAACATAACCGCAACCAAGCAACATAGCAGGAAAAGATCCCTTGGAAACGTAACACGCAACCAAGCAACATAGCCGGAAAGATCCCTTGGAAACATAACACGCAACCAAGCAACATAGCAGGAAAAGATCCTTGGAAACATAACACGCAACCAAGCAACATAGCCGGAAAAGATCCCTTGGAAACATAACACGCAACCAAGCAACATAGCGGAAAAGATTCCTTGGAAACATAACACGCAACCAAGCAACATAGCCGGAAAAGATCCCTTGGAAACATAACACGCAACTAAGCAACATAGCAGGAAAAGATCCCTTGGAAACATAACACGCAACTAAGCAGCATAGCAGGAAAAGATTCCTTGGAAACATAACACGCAACCAAGCAACATAGCCGGAAAAGATCCCTTGGAAACATAACACGCAACTAAGCAACATAGCAGGAAAAGATCCCTTGGAAACATAACACGCAACTAAGCAACATAGCCGGAATAGATCTCTTGGAAAAATAACACTCAACTACGCAACATAGAAGGAAAAAGATTCCTTGGAAACATAACACGCAACCAAGCAACATAGCCGGAAAAGATCCCTTGGAAACATAACACGCAACTAAGCAACATAGCAGGAAAAGATCCCTTGGAAACATAACACGCAACTAAGCAGCATAGTAGGAAAAGATTCCTTGGAAACATAACACGCAACCAAGCAACATAGCCGGAAAAGATCCCTTGGAAACATAACACGCAACTAAGCAACATAGCAGGAAAAGATCCCTTGGAAACATTACACGCAACCAAGCAACATAGCCGGAAAAGATCCCTTGGAAACATAACACGCAACCAAGCAACATAGCCGGAAAAGATTCCTTGGAAACATAACACGCAACCAAGCAACATAGCCGGAAAAGATCCCTTGGAAACATAACACGCAACCAAGCAACATAGCCGGAAAAGATTCCCCTTGGAAACATAACACGCAACCAAGCAACATAGCCGGAAAAAGATCCCTTGGAAACATAACACGCAACCAAGCAACATAGCCGGAAAAGATCTCTTGGAAACATAGCACGCAACTAAGCAACATAGAAGGAAAAAGATCCCTTGGAAACATAACACGCAACAAGCAACATAGCAGGAAAAGATCCCTTGGAAACATAACACGCAACCAAGCAACATAGCGGAAAAGATCCCTTGGAAACATAACACGCAACCAAGCAACATAGCGGAAAAGATTCCTTGGAAACATAACACGCAACCAAGCAACATAGCCGGAAAAAGATCTCCTGGAAATATAACTCATAACACGCAACCAAGCAACATAGCAGGAAAAGATCCCTTGGAAACATAACACGCAACCAAGCAACATAGCCGGAAAAGATCCCTTGGAAACATAACACGCAACCAAGCAACATAGCCGGAAAAGATTCCTTGGAAACATAACACGCAACCAAGCAACATAGCCGGAAAAGATTCCTTGAAATATAAACATAACACGCAACCAAGCAACATAGCAGGAAAAGATCCCTTGGAAACATAACACGCAACCAAGCAACATAGCCGGAAAAGATCCCTTGGAAACATAACACGCAACCAAGCAACATAGCAGGAAAAGATCCCTTGGAAACATAACACGCAACCAAGCAACATAGCCGGAAAAGATCTCTTGGAAACATAACACGCAACTAAGCAACATAGAAGGAAAAAGATTCCTTGGAAACATAACACGCAACCAAGCAACATAGCCGGAAAAGATCCCTTGGAAACATAACACGCAACTAAGCAACATAGCAGGAAAAGATCCCTTGGAAACATAACACGCAACCAAGCAACATAGCCGGAAAAGATCCCTTGGAAACATAACACGCAACTAAGCAACATAGCAAGAAAAAGATCCCTTGGAAACATAACACGCAACCAAGCAACATAGCCGGAAAAGATCCTTGGAAACATAACACGCAACTAAGCAACATAGCAGGAAAAGATTCCTTGGAAACATAACACGCAACCAAGCAACATAGCCGGAAAAGATCCCTTGGAAACATAACACGCAACTAAGCAACATAGCCGGAAAAGATCCCTTGGAAACATAACACGCAACTAAGCAGCATAGCAGGAAAAGATTCCTTGGAAACATAACACGCAACCAAGCAACATAGCCGGAAAAGATCCCTTGGAAACATAACACGCAACTAAGCAACATAGCAGGAAAAGATCCCTTGGAAACATAACACGCAACCAAGCAACATAGCCGGAAAAGATCCCTTGGAAACATAACACGCAACTAAGCAACATAGCAGGAAAAGATCCCTTGGAAACATAACACGCAACCAAGCAACATAGCCGGAAAAGATCCCTTGGAAACATAACACGCAACCAAGCAACATAGCCGGAAAAGATCCCTTGGAAACATAACACGCAACCAAGCAACATAGCAGGAAAAGATCCCTTGGAAACATAACACGCAACCAAGCAACATAGCCGGAAAAGATCCCTTGGAAATATAACACATAACACGCAACCAAGCAACATAGCAGGAAAAGATCCCTTGGAAACATAACACGCAACCAAGCAACATAGCCGGAAAAGATCCCTCGGAAACATAACACGCAACCAAGCAACATAGCAAACTCGGCTTGAGTTATTTATATATGCAAGAACCTTAAAGATCCCTAGCACCGAATTAAGCGGAATTCTATAATAGTAAAAATTAATGTTCTCCTTGATCCCAAAAGAACAGAAAATAAAACAACACTGTGTCCAGACCCAATAAAACCGCTACGCGTCATAACTGAGATGAATAATAACTCGGTTATATCTATGGCATATCTCACAATATATTATAGATGTGAATAATTATAACAGATGTGTCTGCGTTATTACTAATCAAATTGTCATAATCCGTTCATTTCATATTCTTGTCTTTTACAACAATTGTAGACATTCTGTGGAAAGATGACGAGGTTAGATAATACGTTTCTGTCCCCAGAAAAAAACATACATTATGACAGAAAACCTACACTGATTGAATGTTTACTTAATATACATGATTTACGTTTTACATTATTTCTTAATTTCCTTTCACGTAGTCAAATAGTCGAGCTGAAAGATACGGTTAGTGCATTCGAGCTTGATCGAGTATGTTCTTGAAAGGTAATGTAAGGTCCAAAACCCCTCACGCCCCTGGCACCGGCTTAAGCGGAATCCTTCTATAGTAATAATGAGTGTACTCCATGATCACAAAGGACCAGAAAATATAACAACATAAATTTATAATCTGTATCTATTACTTTATATCACGAAACCTCAGTTGTTCTTATCTTATGCAGTTTTTTTAACTACGAGCATTATTTAGTGGTACCACTGTTACAATGCATTTAATAAGTTACATATTAACATTTGCTATAAGTTAGTGAAGAATACAATAGCTCTTAAAGACTTATCATAATGCGAGCTTAATCATATACGAGTCAGAACTGTAAGAACTTAATAAGGCAAAACACACTAATAAATAGCATGTTTGAAATTTTTTTCAATGAAATAAATATAAACAACTGAATATTTACTTGCATCAGTTTAATATATTTTCAAGTTAAAATACATTGATTTCTCATTGTAAGTAATTACTTTTTTAGAGTTAATTTGTTTTCTTTTATAAGTAAAAGTGTAATAAAAAATAACCATAAAACATATCGTAAACAAATCTGACTCTGCGATATTTTCCCGCTGTTTGATCGAATGAACACAAACACATGAAATATAATGTGTATGCTACAAATATGCCTCCTATCATTGTATCACGCCTGGTAACAACAGAGCTACCTCGTTCAGAGGTATACGGTAAATCGCTCTGTCGCAACTTCCGAGCTAGTACAATTTTATTCTGATAGAATTTCACTTAAGCCGGTACTAGAGTGTGTGAGGGACGCTGCACGCTTTACTTCCTCTCATGAACAGACTCAGTCCTATTCTACAAAAGGACCTTTTCACAGATTTTATAAATCAACATAACAGTCTTTCACTGCCTTGTGGCGGCTATAAAAAGTCCCCTTTTACTTAATAGAATTCGCTGTCTCTCAAAAACAGAGTCAGTAAAACCGAGTATGCTATTAGATTACTTCGTTGCATTTTATGCTTCTAATGGATCTTTTCACAGATTTTATAATGAAGTAGAGTTAAAATTAAATTCCAGATTAGTTTGAAATGCCTTGACATTTAAGAATTAAATTTAAAATCTAATCATTCTACATCATAGCTTTCTTTTTGGGACCAGAATGACTAAATAATTTGATATAATTGTTTCCATAAACAGTAAATAAAACCCGGAAATATTTCTCAACAAATTCGAAAATTGAGGTTCTCATAAAGCAAATATATTGAAAATGAAATAGAAGGTTTGTATGCTAAAATGCAGAGCTCCCGCTTCGGGTGTGGGGTGTTGTAAGTTCGTTTCCTGGCAGCTTCATAAAAAGAACTTAAGCTCAGCATAATACATACAGTCAAATCTCGATGTCTCGACTTCGTTGGGATCAAGGGAAAACGTCGACACGTTAACGCCCAGTGCACAGGTGCCCTCGGGACGGATATTTCTATCCGATTCGTAAACACATGACTAATATTTTTCTTGCATAGCTTTTTATTCTGACAGATTATTTTTCTTGCATATAACAGAATAACTAAAACAAATAGAAATAATTTTTTCGTAGTACTCTTTCTATAGTGGAGTATGTACACAAAACACGGGAAATTAACGTCCGTAAGCAGAAGTGACATCATGAAGTTTCAATGTCGCACAATAACAAAGTTCCACTTTAGTTTTATCGTT
Organism: Mercenaria mercenaria; assembly: GCF_021730395.1. Taxonomy (NCBI): domain Eukaryota; kingdom Metazoa; phylum Mollusca; class Bivalvia; order Venerida; family Veneridae; genus Mercenaria; species Mercenaria mercenaria. The sequence goes on from NC_069368.1 coordinate 58,835,511, forward strand.
TATAGCGTAACAGTATGTTCTTACCGTAAAATAACGTACTTTGAATCGAGAAATAGAGACACTATCACGGTACCTCATGTTTTTTCGTATTTTACATAAACAATGTATAATCAATGCATGAATCGCTAGTTGTCATTAACAGCACCAGAGTCATCTGACATGGCGGGTAGGGGGGGGGGGGGGGGGGGGGTTACCAGATGGGTTTGCCGGCATGGGTAAAATCACCGGAAACGCCAGCCCGCTGTGCAAGAAATAAGTACCACATGATGTTGGCATATTGATCATATTCTAACCATTTATATTTTTAAAGTGCATATTTCTGTTTCAATGCCATGAAGTTACTTAACCGCATACGGCCAAGGGTTCGAAACCTCGCTCTGGGATGTATGTAGAAGCCATCCAGCTGGCTTAAGGAGTGTCCCTGGCTGTACAATGGTACCCTGAGGCCCGTCTCTACCGTCAAAAGCTGGAGTAGCAGAACCATATGACCTAAATTGTATCTGTTTTTAAGTAAATAACTAATTGCATTGTTCACCAAAGAATTTCATCATAAAACTGATCACCAAATAATGTCTATGCATTAAGCGAGGTTTCGATACCCAAGGAATATTAAAAGTCAGCGATCTTAACCATCAATATGTTTGCTTGTATATCAAATTTGTTTCCCTAAACCGAAACAGTTAACGTCCAAATATTTACCATTTTTATATGCATTTCCAAAATAACTGCTATACGTTAAGCTTTAATTTTTCACTATATTTAGGTAATTCTGCAAACTGATGAATGAAACGCTCCTATACATATACATTCATTTTATATAAAAATATTTAATCCCCCTAGTGGTCATAAAAGGCAAAATTCATAGGCTTGCTACGACATGTATTCCATTCTTAGACTACTATAATGTATTGATATGATGTCGACAAAATGGTGCCATATAGTCCTATCGTGCGTCAGACCTTTGTCAGACTTCCACCAGCCTGAGACTGTGTGAACCATGCATTTCCCGGCCATCAAGTGATTTTGGTAAACGAAGAAATTTAGAAGTAAACATGTGTTTAGATACATATTGACAGAATATTAAATAATTGCTCCAAACTACTTTGGTTACGTTATATGCTTCACATATTTTCTGTTTTTGAAGATATTGGTAACTTTTGTCTTATAAATATCATCAACACAGTAGAATTAAAAAAAATATTTCTAATATATGATATTGTTGTTGTATTTTCAAATAATAGTACACTTGATAGTCTAAGATCTTATCATTTGATAAAGTATTCTTTTGATTTGATTATTTGATGAATTACTACAAAAAAAAGACCTATCTAAAGTTATTTTGTCTCAAAATATATATTTGACTGTTATGAACTCAATTTTGCTTAGCCAACTAATTTGATATGCACCATAATTTATAGAAACTTTAGCATCATGTTTTCGAGAGTGGGAGAGTCAGCAAATTTAGGTAATCATTCATTTATATACTGGTGATTCACATGAAATAGACATTTACATCATTCCTTCCTGACATATTTCCTAAACAATGTATAAAGAAACTGTATATTTTCAAAGTGCAAAGTGCTGCTTCGTAGCAATTTCGTATACAAACTAACATTACAGTAACTTAAGTAGATTTCTAAATTGCTTAAAGTGCATGGAACATTTTAAGGTTCAAAGCAGTTTGTCCTGAAAATGACTGCCGTAATGCAATGTCTTTGACATTTACTTTCAACTGTACAATTTGTCAAAAGACGAAAGGCATACATTTTCCTAAATGAGATACTGTCGGCATAGTGCATTATTACATTATATAAGTCTGTCAGCAAATTATTTCAGCAAATAATTGTGTTTGTCGGTCTTTACAGGTTAACGTTTACTCATAGTATGACACTGTTATATCTGTTTGCTTTGATGTTGCATGAAGAAAAACGTTATTTTTGTAATATACATTGTAATTATTGAGCCCTAAATGTGAAAAGATTCAGGGCCTAGGCTTTTTGAAACTTACTATCCACTACTCATCAGAGAGTGCTACCGATGCAAATTGTTAGAGCAAACTTTAAATACCGACCCATACGAAAATATTCGGCAGGCTTATTCATCTTATTTCATCAAATGGTTTATAATCATGTAGATGTTGACCATATACCTTAATGATTAGCATTTCAAACTGTAAAAAATCACATACACTTAAGAAGTTAGCACAATATATACTTGTACGAACAACAAAATATTTCTATCGCTTCCTTGACACTGACCAACAAACCACCCAACTTAATTCTTAAGAAACTGTTTGTTGCAAAGTGCCAACATTATATTGTAGGTGTATCAGGCACATAACTGTAGTAAATGTTTCAGCGATAAAACATTTTAAACAATTTGTCGTTTTTATCTTACTTTTGTAACCTTTAAGTTACGTAAATGGTTACCTATCGGCCACAACAGTGCAATTATTATATTACTTTAGGTAAGCACACGTTTAGTAGGAATTAACATTTTTTTGTCAACCTAGTAATTCTTCGGGAATACAATTGTTTGGATTTGAGTTGTACTATGGGTAGCTTTCGAGGTTTGCACCCCACAAAGGACAACTATCTTTTTTCACCTATACACATTGGGCACGTTGTCGAAAATAAAAGCATTGTTCTATGCAAACTAGAATTACATTGTTGTTTGCTATATATCTAACATAAAAAGCTTAATCTATTGTTCCCTTTTCCTTAATATGATTTCTCTCGATATTTCTACTTTCTGCTAAATTTTATCCCGGAAGATTTATAACTAAAACGTATTGCTATCAAACTTGAGTATAGCGTACTTTAATAGATTGATTATATCAAATTGGTAGTATTAAAAGCAATAGGGCAGGAAAGCACCATTGCACGTGAGGGATTTTCTACTCAAATATATACAAGCCACAAAAAGACTTTTATCAGATGAGTTAAATAAAAAAAAAAAGAATTCATTTGGTGGTACAATTGTAGTTCCATCGTACAATACCTGTCTGGTATATGTACATGTAGCTGAATAGATACGTTTTGTGTATTTGACACACGTTGGAAGTGACCGGATAAGGGATATATGTTGTCTTCCGTCTGATATAGATCTTCGAGACTGCATTTTCTTGAATTCAAGAAACGGTTTTGATATTTTATCACAGGTTCAAATCAGATAACCCCTTACCCATCAAGGAGATACCTACCCATTATGGAATACACAAGGTATTCACATAGCAACTCTTAGCCAACTTAAATGCCCAAACAGAGAAGAAGAAAAATTATACACGTTTGTCTACGTTTGATACTGTTAACGGTTGGGTTATTTATGTTTCATTCCCATAGCCTGTACCATATGTCTGCTTCCTCCAATAATGAACACTCTCTTGATTTTATCCAGTAATGAACACTCCCGTTTAACGTATGCTAGAATGATAATAACTTACAATAACACCACATTTATATAGAATTCTTCTCGACTTCGAATTTAAAAGGAACACGTTTTTTTCCCATAAATTAACTGAACTTGAATATCAAAATACTAATATAAACCCAAACACGACAAATAGATATAAATATAAAATATTAAAACACCAATGTAAATGAGAATTAATACTGTATTCTGTACTTTAATATAAAGAAACTTATTAGACACTTTTAGAAGCGGCGCAAAAACAACAGCTCTATAGCAACCCGAAGAAAATATAATTTAGATCTAAAAGCAGAGAGAAGTGTTTTACTTTATATTTACGGTTCTAGTCTTTGGTACAAGTAATGATATACATATCATATCCTAAAATGTAGCATGTTGAATGACCATGAAGAACCTTGTTGGTGCAGGTCAGAATTTTGCACTGTTCTCTGTATTTCAAGGATAACCAATGGGTTCAATTAGCCTGAATGTTCTGGGAGGCGAACTTAGTTCAATAGCATTTTATTGCTTTCAGACTATGCAATGGGGTCACGCACAAGTTATATCAAAATAAATAAAACTCTTTCCCGGAAAATTAACACAACAATGGCAACATCAAGAAATCATTATTTTGTAGTTACAAAATCATCAGTATATATTTAAACAAAAAACAGTCGTCAGTAATTACAGAACGTAAATGGTTATTTACAGTGGGTGTGAATACTCTAGAAAGCACCATACATAAATAATGAAATATACAGTGTTTTCTTAAATTTAAAAGACGTTTTCAACTCGATGCACTATTGAAGAGTTATACGATGGAGTGTTTCACAGACGAACAGTAACAGGTCAAGCGTTATATAATACATAGACAACTTTCTCAAGAGAGTAAATCGTTCGTCCTTATACAAACAACATTCAAAGAAATACTAAACATTTTCACAAGGATTACCACATCTTAAAGAGGGATCTTTTATAATATCATCTCTATTTTTTAATCATAATTTAAACTACTATAAATGATGACTTAAACGTGTATGACATATGTTAGATTATCTTTCTCCAGCAATATAAAATATAGGTACATCATTCTTAACAGTGTTAATTAAAGTTACAAAAAAGAATAAACTTCAAGAGGATTTGAGTCTACAACACATTCCTAAATTGTTCCATAGCCTTATTCTAGATTGTTTAACCCTTAGCCTGCTGGCGGCGATTGGTTTTGCCTTTGCGACCAGTGCAGACCAAGATCATCCGTGCAGGCTGATCATGGTATGCACTGTTCGCTATTCAGTCAGTAAATTTTCAGTGAACACCCCTTCAAATAATAAATGGTTTTGTCCAAATTGAATGATGGACCAGTCCATTTAGGAAATTTAGCAGGCTAAGGGTTAAAGTACTTATGATTTAATGTCAATCTGTTGTTTTGGTATAATATATATTTTGCTATTTCTTTACGGTCCCTTACTTGACCGAGCTTCTGCGACCTGTTTTAATTTTTTCTATAAAATCAATTTATGAAATGGAAGAATATGACATCAGCAGAGTTTGGCTATCATCAGCAATATCATTCGTGGAATTGACAACAAAAGAAATTCAGAGGAATTATCCTCGAGGGACTCCAACATTTATTTTACCTAAGAATGATGTAATATTGTTCAGTAAGATACATTACTCCTCATATCATCATTGAAATACATTTCTGAGGAGTCTATATTCTTTCAGTTTGGTAACTAATCCAAGATGCCTAAATCTATCAAAGCCTTTGAGATGTCGCAAAATATATTTCTCTTTTTTCAAGAGACTGCTTTATGTTATAAAAAATTATCATAAAATTTCCAAAAGCTAATAAACATTGCAGTGGACAAATTGTTACTTTCAAAATATTTTGTTAAGATTTGAATACTAGTATTATTAATATTAATTGTTAGTAATTAAGTGACTATGTATAAGTGAGTGGGGGTTTCACCACCAACCAGAATAGGCCAGAGAACACGTTTGTTCATTGTTGGGAATCTGACATAGTATATTAGTTAACTTGTATGTACAAATGCTATGGTGAGCAAGGATCTGTGCATCCATGTCCCTAAAATTAATTATCACCAATTTAGTTCAACAAGACTAATTGTCTTGAATTTCGTTCAATAAAATATACCCAATCTGAATGGCCAGTCTCACACTGAGCTATCAAACGCCATTTTAGAGCCCTTTCGAACTCTAATTTGGACATGCGTTAAGCTGGCTTTTTTAGCTCACAAAATCTCAAAATTAAAGGTAAAGGTTTCTCGTTCAGCATATGTAGTCGACGAAAATCTGGGCCAAGACTGGACAGAACAACTTATTTCTATATTTTATATTTCTACATTTACCTCCCCAGCATCCAGTCCTGGTCGTACTGCCGGAAACAAGTCCTGGTATATCTTGCCTTGCCTGTATGAATCAGACGTGGAGCCAGAACGACATCAGCCGCGGAATCAATGCCATCTTTTCCTATCACCAAGCTAGTTCCTCAGGCGATAAACCTAAACATACTATGATATGAATTCTTTGACTTGATCCGGCCTATCTTAACATTTTACTCCATTTTCTGTTCGGAAGGTTATATAATATACTGAAAGGAATTTGTAATCTAAACTGCATAAATTGCTGTTGCAAATTCGAAGTTTTTTTACGATAACATCTTGTAAAACTTTTGCGGCAAATTATCCTATATATTTCTTTAAATGTGCTTGATTTTTTGTTGTTTACATAATATTGTGTTATGTATATTGTGAAGATATTGAATATCGCCATAGACTATTTATCATGAAAGTAATGTAACATTTTACGCCAAATATGGAAAATAATAAATGTTGAAAGTTACATAGAACGTCAGCTACGGCTAAATCGTTTTGGACATTTCTTTCCAACGTAATTATGTATCATCCTTGCCCAGTATGCTCAGAAATATCAAATTGTGTTACATTTATATCAGAGATGCAACATAGTTTTAAAAACATACCATCCAAAGATTTTACCCCATATTTGTATAGCCTCACATTAAACGAAGGGAAACAACTTCAATAACGAACGTATGAAAAACCTACAAGAGTTATATCTGAAGTGTTCGTCTCATTAAAGTGTTGAAAGGCCTATTATTGTTGTGCAAATATAGCTGTAGTAGGATAACAGTAAATATCCTGTGTTGCATGTTATACATAACATATCTGCTTATTTTTCATGGACTCTTTTAAACACTATTCCCTATATAGTGTAGGCTATAAGCCAGATGATTGTGCACTTTTTAGAAGAGTTTTGAATTAGTATGATTCTTGTGTATTTTATCATAATATTATAATGTTGATGTAGAACCCATCGCTGCATGAACTATTTATAAAATTTAGACCGATTTTTAGGAAACTTTACCAGTAGAGATTTTTATTGTACTTTTCATAGCTTTTTTATTTTTTACTCAATTCTAAAAATATTCTGTACAAATATTTGTCTTTTAAATGCTGACGTGACACATATATTTGTTTGGTGTTTGTTGCAAAATTATTGGAGCGTGTCGAACTTTATTGATTTAAGCAATTCTGCATGTAAAACATGTATACATTGACCTAATTTGTAAAAAATGCATGTAAAGATTAAGGTTGGAGCCGTGCCAACTAGAATTAATACAAAAATGGATAAAATGTCAATGTAGGCATAAGTAGATTGATCTGAAACTTTTTTTAGTTGACAATTTCATTGCATATTTTTCATACAATGTTCAGAAGCTTATGATAAAAACAACTGGACCGTGACAAATAGTATTTATTGCAAGTATGCACGTATTCATTTGTAAATATTGACAAATACTATAAACTAATCATGCAGATGATAGCCAATAAGACGTTCATATGAAATAAGGCAGTGTCAAAGCGAGCTTTACAACTTTGTTGCTACTCGAAAGGCGCAGATTTTTGAGAACGTGTTCAAATAAGGAAAGAAGGTAGTAATTCGCCGTTTCTGCCTCTGTGGTCATACTGAACACTGAAAGTAGTCTGTGTCAGTATATAGTGCTATTTTCCCATCTAGTTAATGTATTTACATGTCAGATATAAAATGTACTTAAACTTGAATGTCTGTAGATGATTTAGAGCTATGTAACGTTATATTGTTCTATGTTTGTGTAGAACATGTAGGGTAGAATGTAAGTGGATGTACGTACCTGCTGAAGTCTTCCTACGCAATATTATCATTTCATAAAGTATCTCAGTCACGTGACCATGGCTTCACTGCATTATGGAAAACCCAATATTTTTTTTATTTACTGATTGTCTATAGACTCTCAAGACGATGGTTCTCCAAAGAAATGTAACACTAGACATGCTGACAAGAAAATACTTTGCATTGTAATTTTACATCGAAAAAAGTAGCGGAGACATTCAGTACATTGTAAGCTATAAAGACAAAATTAAACCGTTGCCATTTCTTACAGGTACGAAGATAGTTATTAGCTAGATATGTCCCTGAAGAGCCGTGGCATTTTTTTTTTCCAATTACATTCTAGAATATTTCTCTAAAAATGTTATCATTTTTCCATTTAGCTGGAAACTTTGATAAATAATTGATAAGTAAGTTTGAGCAACCGGATGACGTTACATCATTATCATTATTATTGTACCACATATATATAGCGCCCTTTCCATGATCAAAGACGCTTAACATAGCACAAACGAAACCTAGCAAGGCGCGAAATTAATTGTCTGTGCTCTCTACTAGTACAAACACAGAGCGATCTGATCAGCGGGACAGAGTAAGAAAAAGCCGCTAAAGCCCCTAGAAGGGGCTTTAATAGATCAGTTAATGTTTTTTTACGATATTGTATTTTGTTTCATGTTTAGATATGCTTACATCAAATTTAAAATGCTAGGTATCTTATTATCGTAATGTAATTTTAGATTATTTTCTATAATAGTTCAATTACCATTTGTATTGAACATTATATAGATGTTGTTTATGTAAAGCACTTTTGAACGTATTTTTATATGAAAAGAGTGATATAAATATGGTATATAATAATAATAATAAAGGGAGAGAGAGAGAAATCCCTTTTAGATACAAGCTTTTCGGTTAACTTAGCTTAGTTCTTTGCGAAAAGACAATCTGGTTCTTTAAACGTGTTCGGTGTATAGCTACGATACACACAAAGCCGTCTTTCCTTGGATAAACCAGTACAGTCCTCTTACCGGACGTATTCTATTCACTGTACACAAAAAGAAACACTTTCTCCACGACAGTTTTAGAATCCATCATATGTATGAAAGTCGAGTAACGACTCGAGCTCTATATTAAATACGAAATTAAATGTATCTTTATGTCGAGTTCTGTGTATCTTTATCAGTTTGTTTTGTCATGTTGTGTGCATACCAAAACAACACACACACTTTTAAAATTTTGTTATGATGTTTGAGGTGTGTGCCAGGATGACACATAGAAACGTGTTGCCTAAACCACGCGCACGCCAATACAACATCACGAAACACCCTAAAAGCCACCATAGATAAATCAATGACATCATTTACATATGACCACATACTGAAATTATCACGTAAATCGCAGGATAATTGAAGACGAGTTTCAGATGTTATCAGCGGCGGAATGAAATTGTTTAACGGGCTGAATAGAAAACGACAAGTTTTATATAAAAAAGGTATATATCAGTTGACAATTTCGCAGCAATGTTTTTCGCATGTTCTGTGCCGTAACTACGTTGAGGCACACCGAGGCACATTCCTCGGTGTTTTTTTTTAAGCAACATGTTTTTTTTTCCTTTTTTGACATTTGATCTATCTTTAAAAGTTCTGTTTTCGCTCTAAACAAAACAGATACATTTGATAAAAATATCTTACCTGATTTGTCTATATACCCAGGTATTTTTGTAAATGGTTTATTCAAATCCTCTTCTTAGATGTAAATATTTCTTTGTCCATTTTAGGATTTCTGTGTACTGAAAACTCATTTTGATGTGTCCCATCAAGAAATGCCCAAGTCATATATACATATTGATGGAAATGATATCTCGACTTGACTTTTTGTACACTGGCGTACGGAAGAGACATTGAGTTTTGGTTCTTGTGCGGTTGTAAAATCAACGGTAACTCCTAAACATAGTCACACATTTCCCTCCAATCATTTCTCATATAAGCATTCAATTTTGTACTCTTGCTTGTGGATCACACAAAAAGTTTTACTAACAATTTCATAATCTGACTTTAAAAACGTACCATTTTCTTGTGGAACTTAAGAACTTCTGAGCCCACTACTTGTTCTCCGATTTACCAGTCAAGTATGGTAAACCTGTCAACCTGAGTTGCTCAAATTCATTTTTCTGAAATGACTTTTAAATGCATAGTTTTGCCTCATTGAATGTTCCACATTTCTCTAAGAGGGTCCCGAACCCCACTTCTACTTTTACTCAAATTACACAGACGAGTAGTCGTATGCGTACACTTTAACCTGATTTGCTAAGGTTTTTTGTCAGAGATGGTGTATATGTCCCATTTATCTTCTATCAATTTAAAATTTCGCGGGTAGGACCCTGGACACCATCTCTATTTTCTACTCTAGTTATGCAGCCGGGAAATGTATACATTTCAACATGATTCTCTCATTTTTTTTATCAGAGATGGCATAAAATGCACCATTTAGTCTTTTATAATATCAAAATACTCTTGGGGAGGACCCTTGAAATCCCATCTTTACTTGTATACCAATTATGCAGGCGACTAGTGCAAACTTTTTAACCTTATTTCCTCCTTTTTTTCGAATGTTGTTTAAAATGCACAGCTTTGACCCCGAAAACAATCTTCTACGTGAACTCCAATTATGTAAGCAAGGAGTGTGACATTTTGCTCAGATTTTTGTCTGAAATCGCTTGAAACTAACACAGTTGTATTGAATAGTGTCAAAACTTTTCAAGACCTCAACTTCGCTCCAATATTGCAGACGAGTTGTGTGTACATTTCTAAAATGTTTTGTCGAGATTTTTTTATCTGAAATAACTAAAAATACACCATTTTGTCTTGCAGAATTTCAAACAAAATCTCAGGATGGACCCCTGTAACCCTGCCTTAGCATATGCTACAACTCTACGTGATTTCTATGGTTGAAGAAAAAAAAAATGTTCAAATTAAATGATGACTTGATCGTAATTTGTACCAAAGCCCATATATAAAACACTATAGCGTGGTCACACCCGTAATTGTATAGTTGCTAACAACAAGTTCAGTTACAAGGTTTACTACAACTTATATTCTTACTTCATGTTTACTCATATTAAATCAAAACAGAAAAAGGATAACGAATCTTAGAACACAAATTTTTATAGCACATAGACTGTATCTTGGAGTCTCACAATTAGATCTCGTCCAATCTGACTAAAGTACATATCCTATTACGCTACGCATAGGATCTGAGAACGACCTATTCATGGTCTCGTTCTGACGACCCTTTCCCTAGCCAATCAGAGCCTAGCTTACAACATTTTGCAAATCTGCCTGTAGCCTTGACTTTTAATATTTACAATTCTTATGTCGTATTGTGTCAGATGACCGGTTAGCTCAGTCGGTAGGCCACTTGCTTTGTAAGCCAGGGGTCCCGGGTTCGAACTCTGAAATAACTGCATATTTTTCTTACTCTTTGGCATTCGAACAAGTCGTCTGATTGGTTAAAATAAAAATAGCAATACTGGAAATCCAAAATATACAGAAGACGTATGTGAATGGGTCGTTCTCAGATCTTCGTTTAGAAGATCAAGTACTTCAGTCAGATTGGATCTCGTCCAAACTACTTACAGTAAAACATCTTTGATTGGCATTTAAGTTATAATTTTTATCTACTTTGGTGGCATGGCAGATATTACACATCACGCACTAGCTAGAATATTGATTAGATAGACATCATATATAGCACGTCTGAATTAACATATTACTAAATGTACGAATTATGAATTTAAACGCGCGTGATAAAGCATGAAAAATACAAGGATATTGTAAATAAGGAACGTGATGTAGCACATATATAAAATCTGTTGTTTACAACATTGCAAAAAGAATTCGTGACCCGGCAAATTGCCGGATACATGTTTAACTTTAAGACAAAATTGAAATGCAATATACATGTAATAAATGTACATTGAATGGACATTAAAAGTAAATAAAATCAATTACAAAACAATAATTCATACACACATTATAATACAAATATGTAACTATGTTACAACTCTTTTTCCGAAAGAATTCTGCCTCCGTGTTTTTTCAGGGCTGGTCACGGCACTGATGTTTTAATCATGTCTATTTTATAAAAGATAAGGGTAAAGGTCTTGCTTATTATCGTGTCACCCCTTTTAAAAGGGCTAGCCAATTTGGTTTATGAGACACATTTATTGTGCGTACCAATTGCCCCCCAACTCCTAGCACTTTGCGAAGGGCCGGGCGGATAGAAGTCGGTAACCGTTCATCTAACTTGCTCGTGCCTCACGAACCGGCAATATAGACAAGGTTTTGACATGTTCATTTATAACCAAACATTTTATACTTTGCGTTGCGGATACTAAAAAGTTATTTTTGTTTATGACATCTGACCTTGATCTGAAGGTTTAAACTTGCTCTTGACCCTGAGAACAAATTGTTGGGTATTTCTGAAGGAAAGAAAACTGAAATAACGGTGCTGAAGGCAAGAATCTGATATGTGTAGGACATTGACAGCCAAAGACAGTGTATAGAGACGGACAGACAGACGGATTGAAATATTGAAAAATTCTCGTAGAACACGAAATGCCCCCCTCCACCCCTTGATGCATTTAGTAACTGCACAAAGAACAGAATCTATTGGGTCATTGTGAACTGAACGTTTGACGTACTGACATCAAATCAAAATAAAGGGTCATTTACTAGTCATAAATGACCTCTAGATCAAATCTGATTTTAGACCAAAGAATTCTCTTCTTATTTGACAAAATAATTTAACTGTACTGGGTCAATGTTTTACCTTTGATCTACTGATCTCAAAATCAACAGGGGTCATCTGCTGGTCATGACCAACCACCCTATCAAGTTTCGTTAATTTCCTGATTCTAATCCTAAGCGTTCTCAAGTATCATTCGGAAACGCTTCAACTGTTCCGAATCGCTGTGAACTTGACCTATGACCTACTGGTCTCAAAATAAATAGGAGTCATCTATAGGTCTAAGGGTTCTCAAGTCATCGTCCAGAAACTGTTTGACTGTTCTGGATCCCTATGATCTTGACCTACTGATCTCGACATCGACAGAGATCATCTGCTGGTCGTGCCAAATCTCCTTATCAACTTTCAAAATCCTATGCCAAACCATCCTTGAGATATCATCTGGAAACGGTATACCTGTTATTCGTCAATTTGACCTTGACTTTTGACCTACTGACCTCAGTATCAGTAGTGGTCATCTGCTGGTCAGGATCAACCTTTCTATTAAGTTTCGTGGTTCTAGGTCTAAGCGTTTCCAAGTTTTTGTCCAGAAACTGTTTAAATGTTCCGGGTCACTGTGACTTTAACTATTGACAAAGTGACCTAAAATCAATAGAGATCATTTGCTGGTCATGACCAATCTTCTTATCAACTTTCATAATCCTACGCACAAGCATTCTTGAGTTATCTTCTGGAAACTGTAGACCTGTTCTTCGTCAATGTGACCTTGCCCTTTGACCTATTGACCTCAAAATCAATAAAAAAAGATATCTGCTTGTCATGATCGACCTTTCTTTTAAGTTTCGTGATTCTAGGACCAAGCGTTTCCAAATTATCATCAAGAAACTGTTTAATTATTCCCGGTCACTGTGACCTTGACCTTTAACCTACTTACCTCAAAATCAATAGAAATAAATTTGCCGGTTATGACCAACTTTCCTATCAAATTTCATGATCCTAGGTTTAAGCGTTCTTAAGTTATCATCCGGAAACCGATTGTTCAACATATTAAAAGACCGACAGACCGACCGACCGACCTCTGAAAAACAATATACTCCTCCTTCTTAGAACGGGGGCATGAAAATAGGGCTTCACAACTAATTAACATGTCATTTACTACTTACAACATCGTTTTCTGAAAGATAGCTAAACAAAGCTATTCAAAAATCAAACTTTAAATGTACAATTATAAGTGTTGTCCAATTTTTCTATACTTTTACAAATTCAAGGGCCGTAACTCTCATATATGCATATCTATTTCAATTCTTAGCCCCAAGACTGATTAATAATTTCCTCCGACATACATTTGGCATAAAATGTTGGGAATTTGTATTTCATAAAAAGGTATATTGTGGGTGTTGTATACTATTACCTTTTATAAATGATTTCAAGGGGCATTACTCTGACCCTTATTATTTACCATAAAAGACTTGGTAGAGGTGGGTTCTACATCTAAAGTGTTCCGTTATAGATAGTAGTATTGTATTAGATAAAGATCAAAACTCTTCTAAAAATTGCACAATTCGGCCATATTTTCAGCCGTATAGCCTACACTAATAGAAAGGTCGTTGCGACAACAATAACAGTTACTTAGTATTGTTATTTGTTTGGCGTGAATTACGTTTTGTTTTGATTTGACAAGTTTGCTTTGCCTTTTCAGTCTAGGTTAACAACAGAATCACATAGAGCATACGGAATTTATCCCACTCTTCCACCCCCATATTTGCTCCTTTATCATGAATCAGAAATCTCTATTGCTTCTGTTCATCTATTTTTTGTAGCAAAATGTAGAGGCTTGAACTGTATTGTTTAATACACAGATTCGATTGTGGCATGCGTCTTAAAAGACATGATGACGGCGTTTTATATAATATTTATACATATATGAGCAAAATTTATATATGCATTGTATTTCATGCATGATGACCATGATTTTTTTAGATATAACTGTTGTTTTTTATTATCAGTAACATACTATGTTAGTTTAGATAAAACTGCAGTTGTTTTTTTTTTTTTTTTTGGGGGGGGGGGGGGGGGGAGGGGAGAGGGTGTTATCAGTAACGTACTTTTGTAGACTCCAATGACTTTTGTGTATCATTGGCAAGTTTTCATGTTCTTTCGCTGGAATACAAATTCCACCCACCATATTTATTTATTTGATTCGTTTTTTTATTGTTCCCTTGCAACTTCATTGGGGCAATGAAATTAGGAAACTTTCAATATACATGTTTCTATGGGAAATCTTTAAATAAAGTCGCGGCCTTTTTCCACCATGTTGGACACAATTGATTCTGTCTTTGCGACCAGTGTAGGTCATGATCTGCACTGTTCGTTTTTCAGCCGATATCTTTTTGGTAAGCACCCCTTTTAACACTTAATGGTACTGTCCAAATAGAAGATGGACAAGTTCATTATAGAAATTTAGCAGGGTAAGGATTAGTTTTTATTTATACAGATGAATTAGTTGTTTCGGGTATGACAGACGTATTCTGTCAGACGCTTAATCGTGTGCCAACGCAAAGATGGTATTTTTAACTATTTTTTTTATCTAAATAACGACTGACGATTCTGCGTCTGTCATACTCTATTATATACTATATACTGTTTATTGATACAGTAAGACCTCCAACATACTTCAGTGTTGTCTTTTACTATACAATATGCGGAAAACATATGTCATTCTTAACAGAGCTATGTGTGCAACTAGACAGCATGTATTACTAATAAAGCTTCAAAACCGGAACTTAATATTTATTTTAATGTCCCTGTTTCTGACACCTTTAGGTTTACCATTATCATATTTTTAGATATATAAAATGTTGACTTATGATCTAATATTTCATTTTATTATCCTTCTATAAAGAGTATTTTAAGGATTCATATAATAGAAGTTAACAGCGGAACATTTATTATCACAACTGATATTGAAAATCTTTCGAAATACTGCGGTACTAGGAAGTACCACAGACCTGGAACTGTCTCCCGCTCTGGTGGGAAATGCCGATCTGGAATAGGTATCAACTAAATCCATGTATTTTATGGAAATCTCTATGACTTTAGCCAATACTGGTATTGCAATATTTGTGAATATTATATATGGTTGGATTGTAACTATTTAGACTAACTGATTGCATATTGATTTATTTAGTAAACAGTAAATAGTGTTGCTATTTAAACAAATATCTATGTATCATAAGCCTACATATGAACCACAATCGATTCAGCTGAAGCTGTTTCTACAATAGACAGCTGAAATATTTAGAGTCTACTGTTTGATTTCCATTTTCTGTAACAATGTGATTTCTTTTTAGATATAAAACAATATCATTGACATTATGTTTCATTCTTAAGATCTCCGGGGTTGTAATAGGATCTTCATCTTTCGAAATATCACAAGATAAATTTTGAACTGATCACAAAAAAATGGATTTGGTTAGGCATTTTTCACACCACAATTTAAAAAAAGATCATTTTCTACTCTTTGGATGGAGTATGTAAAACTTTCTAATTATTTTCGGATCATTACATGAATGTTCCCCATGCACATGTGATATTAGCTGTTTGGCCATGTAATTGACATTATAACACGTATTTTAAAAATTCAAAAAGATAACCACCGCCGGAGACGATTAGAATGATCTGTAATTTTTATCTGACGCTGCAATTTAAAAAAAAAACCCTGTTACGGATAATCTGAACTAGACAGAAATATGTCCCGTAGATAGCTCCCATACTCAAAACAAAACATAAAAATAAAATAATCGCACTGATCCTATATTGAAGGCTATTTTACTATTCGTTCTGCCGAATGTTCTGAATGTGTGTTTCAAACATTAATCCTATATTGATTTTAATAACGTTTTGAAACTTACTTATGTTAAATTGCCTAGTGATAATCAATTACTGATCAATAATTCAACATTTTGCGTCTCAAGTTTACGGAAATCCGGTAACTGAATAACAACAATGTTTAAAATGTTACTAAATCAGAAGTGCATGTAATAAATTCAACAAAAATATGAGCCGCACCATGAGAAAACCAACATAGTGCATTTACGACCAGCATGGATCCAGACCAGCTGGCGCAGTCAGGATCCATGCTGTTTGCTTTCAAAGCCAATTACAAAAGCCTATTACAGAAACCGTTAGCGAACAGCATGGATCCTGACCAGTCTGCGCGGATGCGCAAGCTGGTCTGGATCCATGCTGGTCGCAAATGCACAATGTTGGTTTTCTCATGGTGCGGCTCATTTAATGTTATATTTTAGAGCGTTGTTACAAATACGTGCAAACTTGAGGGGTAAAATAAACACCAGTGCAATGTGTATATCCCAGATTCTATGTACAAACATTATTTTCAGTACTGGTAATGTGCAGGTGCTTACGAAAAATATCAGGCTGTGCAAAAAGCATCGTTTGTTTGTAAACAGGGTCATACTGACGTAGTTAATTAAATCGCGTTAATTCTATAACTTTACTATGTTAGTAGGTAAATGAAACTAAAATATGCTAATATGGTGGGCCGCTTTTTTGACATGGCAAAATAAATATAAATATTGCATAGGCCAGGAACTAGAATTAGTGTTAAACCATATAAATAAAAGAAGAGAACATCAAATTCAGGAGTGATTACTTTTTATTAACATATCTTTTATAAGAGAGGAGATTTTAAAGTGAAATAACATGAATGAAGTTGCAAATATGTACAACAAAGGTCTAGGGTAGATATGGTCGATTTACCATATGGTAGGCATTGAACAATTAAAACAGCACATGTTAAAATGACATCTTCCAAAACAACATGCTGATTTTATCTTTCAGTATCTTTTTTTTTTTTTTTGCTTGCATATTGTTTAACCAAAACATTGCGGAGTATTTCCACTTTGTTTGTTTAAGTAGACTAAAGCTGCTTTTAATTATTCATCTGGCGAAATAACTGAAGCAAGAAATTTTGTAATATTTAAGCCTCACCTATCATGTAAATTATGTATATATATCGGAAAAATTGACATTGTCATTATTGTCCGCTATCGATTTTCAGGTTAGAAAAATCGAAATTAACTTAGATAATGTTTTATGCAATAAAATAGTTTGGTTGTGGTATATAGCTATTATCGCAGTCCATCCCAGTTTTATGCGGAAACGTGCATCATGCATTTCAACAAAGCCCCCGTGTCGATAACCTTTACAATCGATCTGTGATTTACATTTAACTATACACCGTAATCCTTATACAACTAAGATCAGACTGATTCAAATCATGCATCTACTCTAGCAACTATTTACTAACAGAAGAACATAAATAATATATGAGCCGCGCCATGGGAAAACCAACATTGTGCGTTTGCGACCAGTATGGATCCAGCCATCCATGCTGTTTGCTTTCAAAGTCTATTGCAATTGGAGATACTGTTAGCGATCCTGACCAGACTTTGCGGATGCTCAGGCTGATCCGGATCCATGCTGTCGCAAACGCACTATGTTGGTTTTCTCATAGCGCGGCACATATGTTTATTATAAAACAAAGTAAAATAAAGACGTAATAATGAAGTACAAATTTTGTACTCTTTTTTTTCAAAAACTATTTTATTTTCAATGCAGTGCCAGTCTGATATACCACAGACCTACTATTTATGCATCTTTTGATTCATGTCAACGCCCTTTTTTTGTGTTAAATACTTGGAGTTCACACTGAACTGCTAGTGAAGATACAGAAACAGGATGGGTCCAACATCACCATTTGGGTGTTACATACATGGAGTACATACTGACCTGCTAGTGAAGATGAAACGGAATGGGTCCAACATCAACTGAAAAAAGATAAGGATGCGTTAGCATGTAAAAAGAAAGCTTAAGTTATGAAAGTACACACGCATTCAATGTATACTTTCAACTTAAGTAAAATCTAACTGTAACATTAAGTCATAATATTTACACGCTTGAAATGTGTGCACACATCCAAAAGCGAATTAATGTTTGCGCATGTCAGACATACCGTGTTTATATTGGATGACATTAATGTTGTACAAAAGAATAAGAAAACATTAAACAAATAATCTCAGACAGTAGAATAGTTATGAAATACCTGTTCAATAATACATTTGCTTAAATTTCTTATTCAGCTGTACCAAAGTAAACACTGAAATTCTATACTGAACAATATTTCATTGGCATCGATAAAATTCAAGATTGTATTTTTTTGTCTTGCTGCCTATGATTTAGACATATAATAAAAATTGTCAATTAAAGCGTAGTATTCTAACGACCCACCGATAGATATTTGAGCCGTGTCATGAGAAAACCAACATAGTGGGTTTGCGACCAGCATGGATCCAGACCAGCCTGCGCATTCGCGCAGTCTGGTCAGGATCCATGCTGTTCGCTAACAGTTTCTCCAATTCCAGTAGACTTTAAAAGCGAACAGCATGGAGCCTGACCAGACTGCGCGGATGCGCAGACTGGTCTGGATCCATGCTGGTCGCAAACCCACTATGTTGGTTTTCTCATGGCACGGCTCATTTGATATTCCCTACTAGCTTTCGTCGTGCATACATATGACAATGAATACGATGACAACGTAAATATTTATACCGTATTTCAAAATCTTGGAAGTTGGCAGTTATTTGTGAAGAAAAGGTTAGTACCGGTATAGAATCTTAGGAAAACTGGTAAGGTGACTAGCTCTTAGACTATGATATTATTTCTATTTGATTTTTGTTTTTAAAATTGTAAATGTAGCCAGTCTATATCATGTGTCCAATATTTCAACCAGTTCTCTGCGAAAATCTCTTAAATAGACCTGCATTTGTCACTATCATATAAAATAAAAGATTTTTTACAAAAGATGAAATTTTGCGACAAATTCTCTATCATCAGTCTGGTTGCTAGTCTATGCTCCCCGTTACATAACTGAAAAACGGCGTTAACACAAAGCGAAAAGGGGCAATTCATTGTTTTAGCGCGGTCATGGACTTCGTACTAAAATTTTAGTTTTATTTCACAAAATACAACATTCTTATTTAACTTGTTCTACCATGCCACAATGAAAATTAAACTAACAAGAAATAGATCTATCTCCAAAAGGGATGGTCGGCAAATTGTAACAAGGCAAGAAGTATATAAGGTTTTCATATCATTAGTGTTACATGTATTCTATCATCAACTTAATATTTTTAAATAGCAAAACTAAACACCACACTTTAACAATCTAAATGATTCTCTTTTATTTTTTCCCACATTGAAAGAACACACGCACTGAATGTATACTTCCTAGGTAATATCTAACTGTTAATTTAGTTATAATATTTACAGGCCTGAATTGTGTGCACACATCCAGTACAGTTCGATTACTAGGTCATACGTGTTTACACGTTTTCAAACCAAATTTTCTCTACTTGCAAAATGCCTTTTCTACTTTTTGATTATGTTTTGTTTTAGCTTGAGCTCACGTTTTTCTTATACAAGACATAGTAAAATATGGAACCCTGAGTTAAGGTTACAAACCGCAATCTTTAATGTTTACAAACATGATGTTTACGACACTGAACAAAACGCGATAACTGTGGCCTTTATTTACTAATACCGGATTAACCCATAACAATGAAATAGGGAATCAGGTGGACACATTATATGACAAATATCTTATATCGCAAAACCAATGCAAGCTGCGGCGTGGTCTAGTGGTTAACACGTATGATTTGTAAGCTTACGATGCTACGAGCTACTTTTTTTTATTTTTCCAGTATGTTTTTACCTGGAGAATTCATGTAAAACTATTTATATCTTGATTTTCTCGTGCACTTATACTGAGTACTTATTGAAATTTTTCAGAGGATCTCTTATTAGAATAGACACTGAATCTATATATATTGCAATAATAGTTAAACAAATACATAAATAAAAAGAATGAAAGAAAGAATACAAAAGACGATATAAACAAAAAGCTGCAAAATAGAGTAAGTAAAAATCATTTAAAAAAAAAAAGAAGGGCTCGAACCTACACCATACAAACATAAAAAGAATAGATGTCCGACACACTATCCACTAGACTACAAGTCTGTTTTGGAATAAAGGATCGTATTTAGAGTTAAGAATACTACAATATACAAATTAATACCATTTATCGGATAACACACCTGCTTTACCTGTTTTTGGATTTTACCGAGTACCGTTAAAATGAAATTATCGCGATCCATTAATAGTATATTAATGTTTGCGCATGTAAGACGTGCCGTGAGAAACATTGCTTTCCAGTTTATTAAGGTTGTACAAAAGAATATAAAAAAACACTTGATTTAAACAAATAATTTCTGACAGTTGAATAGTTATCAAATACCTGTTCAATACTGTTTTCATTTGCATAACTCTTATTCAGTACACCATTCAATGCTGCACCAAAATAAACATAAAATTCTATACTGAACAAGATTTCACTGGACCAGGTATCGATAAAATTCAGGATTGTATTTTTTGTCTTGCTGCCTTTGAATTTAGACATGTAATAAAATTGTCAAATAAAGCGTGTTTTTCTAATGACCCACCGATAAATATTTGATATGCCCTACGTTCTATCAAAAAAAAGTGGACGCAACTTGACCCCGATGGTTGACCTTTGCGTTATAATACACAATGAGGCACAACCTATTATTGAAAAGGAGTGTACGTAAAACATGAGCTGCACGAGAAAAAAAAAAAAAGAAATATAAATTTGTAAAAATAAATTAATGTATTGGAAAGTTTTCAATGATCAAATGTAAGTACATATACTTTGATATTGCACTGTATACAAACTAATTCCATTTAAATATACACGGCTACCCTTAGCACCCTTGATTTCTATAATGAAATAATAGATATGAATAATCAGCCTAAGGTCAACCATCGCGGTCAAGTTGCGACTATCGCACAGTAATAAGGCGCTTTAAAATGTAAACAAACAAAAACAATAGCAAAAATTTAAGTCAATACACTACGTTTACGATGCAAACAATAATTCCTCGTTGGCCGAGCGGTAACGGTATTCGTGTTATACTTTTTCGTCGGGAGTTCGCTTCCCGGACCCGTAAACATTTGTTTTTAAAACTGTATTTAATTTCTTTTTTTTTTTTTTTCAATACGATTCAACGGAAACAACACGGGTTGGTTAATCTATTACTAATTTGTTCACTAACTTATGTCACTGTTAACACGTAATCATGTTTACTTATTTGAAATACGCATCGTCTTTAATATGATCTTACGTTTCTGCAGCTTTCGTGAATGAATTAGAAACCAGAGAAAACAAACTTAAAGTATGTAAATTAAATGCAAATTGAAAAAAAAAATGGACGGATGCAAGGTTCGAACTATCAAAACTATCAATACAAAATGATTACATGTCTATCCACTCAACCTACTGCGCTATCAAGCCAACTATTGAACTTATTTCCTATATCTTTTGTTTTAAAAGAGACAGCTAAGTACTGATTGTTTATTTACATGTTGCTAAAAATAAAAACGCCATAATACTGTGCGGTACTTATACTAATAAACTTTGATAATGTGGCAGTTGATCTCAATACATTTGACACTGTTTATTTTCCAATACAAGTAAATCCAATAATTGCTTTACAGTAGATTTGTGACGGATTATCTTTGAACATCCCTGGACTTATTGGACTCAACTGCCACATTATCAAAGCTTATTAGTATACATGAACATGAAAAACGAATAGGTACGATGACAATGTTTATGACCGATATAAATAATTATACAGTACAGACATTGATTTTCAAATTCTTGGAAGTTGGCAGTTATTTGTGAAAAAAAGGATAGTACTGGTATAGAATCTTAGGAAAACTGGTTAGGTTAACTGCTCGCCGTTGAATAACTGAAAAAAAGCTGTTTAATATATATATATAAACACAAAGCGAAAAGAACAATTCATAAATCCTCTCGCACTTCTGAAAAAAAAGCAATATCTCTTACCTCTGAGATGAGCCTAGAGAAAAAAAATGGTTTTCTGAGAAAATATCAGTGTCAGTATGAAGAAAGAAATTTAATATTATTACAGAATATTTGATCTCAACAGACTTCGTAAATCTAGGGTAAATGCCACAGTTGCTTATAAATACGGCAAAAGTTTTATTTAAAAAAAAAAGTACCTGGGTCAAATACGAAACTGGTCCCTGCCACTAAAGCATATTGTATCGTTCGTATTTTACGACATTTTTGATGTAACACTTTTTAGTTCCAACTTCTGACGCGACGTCTAGTAACGTGTAAAATGGTGCAGACTAACTACTGACAGAAGTTCAATTCATTTTCTCAAGAAGGAAAACTGATATTTAAGTTAATTACATACATTTTATATAGAATAGAACAGAGAAAAGAATGGCGGTTCGGAATATCATACATTTTAATATATACATGTATTTCAAAACATTTATTATTCCTTCTCTTGAGAAGGAATATTATAGTTCAATAAGTCACACTTGACTGAGCTACTGATACCGAAAGCTGTTGTCATTACAAGGTGGCCAATAAAACTCCGTGACCTTAGAAATAACCTCTGACGTTAGACTATTCTTTTCTAATTGAGGCGACTCTCTGACTGAACGCGTTCCGTGGATTACATATTACTAAACCCGAGGATGTTATTTCCTCCATTCTTGAGGAACATAACATACATTCAGTCGACCGACCAGATAGACATATATCAGCAAATTTAAATGTAAACAACTAAATATTATCGTTACCTTGAAATGCATAGTTAATATATGTAAACAAACCCCACTGCGACCCTCTAATTATGCGCAACACATTCACGCATCGAATAGTAAGTGATTAACCGGGTCGATGTCTTATTGCCGTATTTACTCTACTGAAAGTGGTAACAGATTTAATTTGTTGTTGGATTTAACAATTTATGTACCTACTTGAAATTTTTTGGCAGTATAAAACAGACATTGCAACCAAAATTTTACAAGATGATCATTTTATATTTATGAAGATATGCCCTAGAAGGAACTTTTGCTATGCTTTAACTTGTATTTGTAATTGTGATCAATATTTAATGTACATCAAGTTCATGTATTAATCATTTGCGTACAATACCGGGCAGTAAAGTAAGCGACAGCATTATATTTTCTCGGCAAAAGTAGCAACACTTGTCAATATAAAACATTCTTATTTACTGTTTTTACTTGAAAGAATAGGAAAATGTTATGAGAAACGCATGTTTCATATCCATAAATAGTTTACCTAAATAAAATGTTTATATTTTTGTCTGAGTGGCGTAAACGTCCAGAGTGACCCGCAATTTACGTTTAATCGTATAATTTTTATACGTTATTAGCTTTGTATCGAGAAATATGCATGCGTTATGCAGCGAAAATATTGCGCGACTTTAGGAGCGCATCATTCATCCGCAGCAGCTGAGGCTAAAGAACGAATGCATATTTTCCGATGCAGAGTTAATAACCTGTTTATTACATACCTGTCTACACGCATAAATGTAATGTAAATATTATGAAATTTGAGCGGAAATATTCCGCTAAAGAACGAGTGCATATTTCCATCAATGATAACTTTTATAATATAACCTATAGTATTAGTTAATTACAAATACCGCTAGACTCTATCCATATCAAATATCTTATACTACTATCTATACTTATAAATGTAATGTAAGTATTATGAAATTTGAGCGTAAATATTGAGCGACTTTAGGAGCGCATCATTCTTCCGCTAAAGAACGAGTGCATATTTTCCCAATGCAAAGATAATAACCTGTTTTTACATACCTGTCTACACGCATAAACGTAATGTAAATAATATGAAATTTGAGCGGAAATATTCCGCTAAAGAACGAGTGCATATTTCCATATTCAAAAATGATAACCTGTTTATTACTACCTATCTACACGTATAAATGTAATGTAAGTGTTATGAGTTTGTTCAATAGTCTGAATAACATCGACACTACTGAACTAAATAAAAGAAATTCAGGCGTCAGTGTATGGAAAAATATTAACGTTTCCGGCGCCATTGTAACTCAACCGGGAATAGAAACGAGTATGTAATAATTCTGTGTATATGTATCGGAAGGCGTACTGCTAGTTTGCCATGTTTACGCGTATGTATATCGAATAGAATATTCGTGCGTTCACCCTTTCAGTTTCGTTATGTCGCTTCGTGTTTCGCTGCGCACGTACAAGGCATATCATGGACAGGTATCAGCCATCTCAACGTTGTAATTTCTCAGAATATTCCTTATGGTTATCGCGGTGGCTTTCCTCAGAATTCTCTTTAATCTCTTTATGATCGTGTTCAGCTTCTTGCAAGAGTATATACAACTTTTTTTTATAGGGGTGATGGTGGTAAAGACCGTACAATGACAATTTCACTAAAAACATTGTTACCATATTCTTCCTGCGGGTCATGGTCATTGCCATAAGTTTTTTTCCTCCCTCAAATGATTTCATAACTAAATTGTTTTGCAGAGATAAACCAATAGTAACGACAGTGTTTGGTGTTTACTATTCACAATATGTGTAAAATTCTTAGTGTGGGAGAGAGGGGGCACCTACAGAATTAATATTCTTTTCATCTTTTATTTTTCAGTTTCATGGAATGTTTGCACTAGAAAACAATATCCGCATCGTATTTTACAGTGCCCCACTGCATATGTAAGCCTGAGAGGTAAAATAATTATCATATTTCTTTTGTTTAAATGAAAGGATATTTCAATGTTTTATTTATCAGCCCAATAATTGACTTATTATTAGTTCTGAGCATGAAAATCAAAAGCTGTATTATTTGTCTATTCAACTGTAGCAGTCAACTAAAATGTATAGCGATGAATTTAGTGCCAGTATTGTCATATGAATATGGGAGCTATCGATTAGGCCCGGAACAATTGTAAATTTTTAATTGTTTTGCATAGGTTAGATGGATATTTAAATAATGAACAATACAGAAGCGTTTGAGCGTTTGCAAATTGTCAGGGTTATAATAAGTTCCATATACCGATCGATATGATACCTGATGTTGACTGGAATTGTAAAAGCGCTTTTCACTTCGTTCGGATGTGCCCGTGGTGCGCATCATTTATCATTCGCTTAACTCGACTGACAATTTTTCAATTAACTACCGTGGTCTTCAAATCATTTGGAAATAGACGCTGCTATCTAGATAAGATTTTTCCCTGAAAACTGCTAAATCACTGGCACTGTAAAAGTGAATAAAAACTTAACTTCAGAAAGATGGGATCTGAAGAAGTTGAAAAGGAAAAAAATTCTGGAAAGCAGCTCTGCAAAACAGTAGCGCAGTTGCTGTTTTCGCACCTTGGACTATGTGTGATTGTTATTTTATACTGCGTACTTGGAGGTTTTCTGTTTGAAATGCTTGAAAAAGAAAATGAGGTAACGGCTTGTAAAGAGTCTCGAAAGGAGTATCTGGACATGGAGAATGAAACTTTGTTTAGTTTGTTAGACGTAGTTCTTTCAAATCCTCTAGGGTCCGAGGCAGCCGATGCCCAATTAGTGGGCGTGTTCGAGACTTTCCGGAACAATTCATTTTCTATAGGTTACGACGGGAGTTGGTGCGAGGGATATGGTGAGCCCGACGGGCCGATGCATGAATGGAATTTCGCCGGCGGCTTGTTCTTCTCCATGACCGTCATTACGACAATAGGTGAGCATCTATTTCATAATCACAAACGATGAAAATGTGCAAGGGGGTACTTGATTGGATTGAAATAATGTTTTAGAGTTGCACCTTAGTAGTATAAGGACCATTATTTAAAACAAATCATGAACTTGTAAATTATGTTAGCAAATGTCTTTTTTCAAGCACCATCGCAAGAAAAACATCGACATAGCGACGTATATATGTTATCTATTGTGTATATGTTTTTATACTGTGTACATTGTCGAAATATTACAATTTAAGTTTTAAAACTGTATATGTGAAATAAAGGCTTTATTCACGTCACCCATCTATTCAGGAATATCACGTTATCATTTAGTACTTTTGAAGTACAAATCAATTTAGTGATCATGAAAAAAGATATTCTAACTGAATCTGGTCATTGATTGTGGAGCGACACTGCTGGGAAGAAGAATAAAGCAAAGTCGAAACTAATTACAATAATTGATGGACTGTTTACATTACCGAGGTGTCGTACAATAATTTGAGTCAAATTTCTTTGTTCAGGTGTTTTTGTTTTGTGTTATCGCTGATGATCGAGCTTTTTTTCTCTCTCCTCACTTCTAAACTCTGATAAACGTCACAAAAACCATGAAAAAGCTTTTAGAAGACATATTTGAGCCGTGCCATGGGAAAACCAACATAGTGGCTTTGCGACCAGCATGGATCCAGACCAGCCTGCGCATACGCGCAGTCTGGTCAGGATCCATGCTGTTCGCTAACAGTTTCTCCAATTCCAGTAGGCTTTAAAAGCGAACAGCATGGAGCCTGACCAGACTGCGCGGATGCGCAGACTGGTCTGGATCCATGTTGGTCGCAAAGCCACTATGTTGGTTTTCCCATGGCACGGCTCATTAATAGTCAGTTCAAACATACTGGTACACACGCACATCTACAATGTGGGTACTTTTAGTATGCTAAAACATGGATTTGTTTGTGTTGTTCAGGGGCAAGTAAACTGACCACTGTCTAGCTTCTCTTTGTTGTTCGGGTTTTAATAGCCTGGACATTGTCTTGCTCATTATGTTGTTCAAGTAAAAGTAGGTTGACTATTGTCTAGCCAGTCTTTGTTGCTCAGGTTTTAACAGTCTGCGCATGACGCTTTCTCTAAGACGTTCTGGAGCAGAAAGGTTGAAATAATACCCTGTCTTTTTGTATTGTACAAACGCAAACACCATGATAATTACATTGAATGTATATGTGATACGGTATGTGTGATACGGGTACAGACAGGCTGAACATGACACTGTCTCTCCGTATGGTACAGGTCTAGATATAATCATGACTTGACCCTTCTGTGATGTTCAGCGACAGGAAGGTTGAATGTGACGTGACACACCCTACCCCCTCCCCAACCCCTTCTGTGCTGCAGGTTTAGATATGCTTATCTGCTTATCGTGACGGTACCGCTCTGTATAATGTAGACGCGACAGACCATGACATTCCGCATATGCAGATAGGTTGTACATGGTGTTGCAATTTTATGCTGTTCGGTTGCAGAAAAGCTGAGATATGACATTGCCTTTTGATGGTGTGTATAGGAAATAAGGTTTTCACGACCTTTTCTCTTTTGTACTAGTGTTGACTGGCTAATATTCTATAAACTACTATTTTGACACCATCAGTTGAATCCGCCATGATAATGACATTTAATATGATAATATTATATTTTGACAAACGTTTCATGGTACCTTTTTTCTCTGTCGTACTAGTGTTGACTGGCTAATATTCTATATAAACTACCATTTTGACACCATCAGTTGAATTGTCAAGAAGCCGCCATGATAATATACATGTAACATGATAATATTATATTTTGACAAACGTTTCATGATGGTACTTTTATGTATACAGAAATTTCTCTAAAAATACACAAGTATGATTTAAATAAAACTGCTATTAATAGCATTATTACATCTATATTTTCTTACTCTTTTACGCTCCGTATGTCATTATATTATCTGTATGTATGCAGAAACATTTTTCTCTACCGAACTTTGGGGAGTAGTTCTGTACATTTGTGTACACGTAATAGATCTAAAACAAGCAAAGTATCAGCAGTGTAGGTTTGATTATGTTCATTTGAGATAAGGAAATTTGCACAAAGCACCGGCTTAAATGCAATTCTTTTTGTACAGATACATAGAATGAACTGTATAATTCCAAATAGACCAGAAAGTATACCAAAACCTGTGCTCAAGTCATGCTACCAGGCGGCACTTAAAAGACTGCTATCTGAAAGTCTCTTTTTAACTTCAATCATTTCTTAAACATACCATTAACAAATTGACTAGTAAAATGGTGAGTGATAATAGCACAAACAACGGTAATTGAGCTACTGAGATATTATGTACGCCCCGGATCACGACGAGAAAGAGCAAGGTACCGGAAGATGGAAGAAATGAAGTTTGATCTGCGAACGCCAATGGGCATTTACATATGTAATATTGCCACAGTAACTAAACCATTGTGGAGTTAAAAGCAAATCACTTCATATTAAATGTCTTTTCCCTGTCAACGATTTCCATGAAGAAAACTATTTATAATGATTTTTAGTTTATATTTTGTCAACTACATATACATATGATTGTCAGGAAAAGCACAGAATGCGATAAACAAAATTCAAATTTCATCGATCGAACTGTCTGATCAATTATCTAGATTTCTGTATGGACGCCATATACTGCCTACTTGTTTGAACACTCCGCTTCTACCTAAATGATTCTATTCAAAGCCGATATATTGATAAAATTAAGTATGTTTCATATTTTATTCTATTCTTTAGATTTAAAGTCGAATTCGATTGGGGTTTTTTTCTACATTTAACCAGTTTCTACATGAGTAGAAGTATCATCAAGTTTACAAACTCTGGTTCCTTTGAAATCCCGATTTATGAAAAAAAATCTTCTTCGCCGCTGGGTGCACAGTCAGATAAAAGTTGTACAGTATAGGTCTCTGTTAACCGTTAATGTCATTGAATACATCGTTGACATAACATGGCATTTTTAATGTCATGTATAGAGAGAGCTTTTTTTCATGCGACGAAATACAATTACGAAACAAACACAAGAAGTCAATTGTTTCCAAAAACAACAACAACAAAAAAAAAAAAAACAATATACAATGTATATATTTGAATTAATTGAAATTCATGTAGGGTCAAATGGTATTGGTACCTGAATAACTAAAGTTTTGTCGGAGTTAACGAAATGAACAGACGTTCATTACATAATGTTAATTTATAGTCATGGATATAGTTTATAGATCCCCCTCCTCGCACCCCCCTCTCTCTCTCTCTCTCTCTCTCTCTCTCTCTCTCTCTCTCTCTCTCTCTCTCTGTTCTGGGGTTTTTCTCCCGCTCTGTCCCTCCGGTCAGATCGCTCTGTGTCTGATCTGAGTGGCGGCCTTTATATTTAAAGCGCCTTTGAACGTGTTTATCATAAGGGCGCTTTATAAGTCTGGTAAAATGTATCTTAAGTGCAAGCTCTTTAAAGTCACATGGGTCTTGTCGTAATAAATAATGACCGGGAAGATTGAAGGAGATGGTATGGAAGCGGAATATTACATAAGACACTATCTATATCAACAAGACTGGATACCGGATGCGTCACTCTTAATATCAAGACCGTGGTTCAAATATTGGTTAATATATTGATTATGATTCGGTCTATTATAAATTATCAATAGTTTAAATATTTTAATTGAATATTTAAATACTATATTTAAGATTCATTTGCCGAGCAAGAAGACTATGTCTGTAACCATTTAGCTCCCCCTCGGACAACTTACTGATTAATGTCATTAGTTCAGCTTATTCAACATTTTTGACCCAGTGAAATAACTGGATATTCTTAACAAGTTATCATATATTTGAAAGGAATATTAACATGGATTTTGATTAATTAACAATATATAAGTTATAATACCACCTCTTTTTATAAGTTGGAAGATTTAAGAATTTATTTGATGTAAATTTATTATATATATATATATTAGACGAATTTGATTTAAACGTAAAAAAAGAAACAACCAAAAAAAAAAAAAAAAAAAAAAAAGAGAGAGAGACGAACCATTTTCTAACATGGGTTCTGAAGAAATACTAAAAGAAAAGAAAACTTCAGGTTGTAAATCCTTGGCGAAAATAGTATTTTCACACACTGGATTATGCATAATTGTGTTGCTGTACTGCGTACTCGGAGGTTTTCTGTTCGAGTTACTGGAAAAGGAGAATGAGATTCAAACCTGTATTGAAACTAGAAAAGAATACCGGGCTATGGAAAATGAAACACTGCTTAGTCTAATAAACGTAGTCCTTTCAAATCCTCTAGGGTCCGAAGCGTCTGACGCTCAGTTACTAGGCGTGTTCGAAACTTTCAGGAATAACTCGCTGTTAATAGGTTACGATGGCAGCTGGTGTGAGGGGTATGGTCTGCCCAACGGCCCTATGCACGAGTGGAATTTAGCCGGTGGAATATTTTTCTCAATGACCATTCTCACGACAATCGGTGAGCATGTACTCGGAAAATGCAAAATTTCTTTCTACAATATGTTTTATTTACGTATATATATATGAGCCGTGCCGTGAGAAAACCAACATAGTGGGTTTGCGACCAGCATGGATCCAGACCAGCCTGCGCATCCGCTGTTCGCTATCAAAGCCTATTGCAATTAGAGAAACCGTTAGCGAACAGCATGGATCCTGACCAGACTGCGCGGATGCGCAGGCTGGTCTGGATCCTTGCTGGTCGCAAACCCACTATGTTGATTTTCTCATGGCACGGCTCATATAGGTTTTGAAACATGTTGAACGTCTTCTTATCAATAATATCAAAATCTACTTACGGACAGTGGTCTATATAGTAGGTCTAACGTTGCTCTATTGTAAATATTGTCATATTTTACGTTCATGTTTTTTTCTTTACAGTTATGACTGTAAAAAGCTCTCCTTTGGTATGGAATATGTTTGGAACAGGAAAGAGCAGCAACATTCATTTTTATTTTTAAACTTTATATCTGTGTAATCTGTGCTGCCTCTTCATAGCGCCAACATTAAATCGTCCCTATTGGATGTAAGATTTGCAAGATCGTGCAGAGAAAAAGTTTGCACATCAACTGAATTAGTTACTGTTTAGGCTTAAAAAAGTGTTTGTTTCCGGTATCCCGACCTACCCTTAATTTTTGGCCCGACCCTAAATATTTTATGGTCTTGGAGAAATTTATTTTCAACTTTGAACAAAAAGTTACAAAACTGCACTTTTTATGCTTTGAACATTGTCAGTGATGTTAGAAGTCAACTTACGGATGCTCTAAAGACATAACACCTTTATTTGCATTAAATTTTGACACAAAAATAATTTCCGAAAAAAAACCACTAAATAAAAAATAATTCCAAAAAAGAAATGCCAACCTACCTACATTTGTACCCTATTATTTAGCATGTTACTGGAAACAAACAGTCTTTTTAAGGCCTTGGAGTAAAGAGGCCAGTTTCACTAAAGTTCATAATCATATTATGATAAGTCCCTTTCTCATTATAAACAAATTTCATTTATAGGGTATTACATGGTATAAATATAACTTAAAAAAAATTGTTCTTAATTCAATGCTACGACGTAACAATCATATGTTTTGTTCAATTTCTAGGATGAACAGAATAGTAAAAACGAATCTACTTAAAATATTGTCCGTCCTAAGTTCGAACTGTTTCATGAGACAGTTACTAAAACGAGCCTCTGGCGTTTAGTTCAGTTTTGATAAGAAACAGTATATTCCCTTACGAATCTATTATACTAGCTGGAAAAGCAACATAGATCATGTGACATTGCGTAAAGCACATTACAGTGGACCATTTCTATGAATACAACATAAATTTAGGTACAAACTCGGTCTTAGGTTCGCTTAAACGCAAATGTGGAAAACAAAAGCAGTTCTGATATTGTATTGTTGTGAACTCGTTGTTTAAGGGCCTTTGACAAATGAATCATACGTTAAACGACATTACGTGGTACTACCTATTAGTAAAAGAATGGTCCATTTCTGGATTAAATAACGGAATGTTTCTGTAATATTATATGACTTGTATACACACATGTATACACACAAGGCAACTGAAGCACTGATACAGTTGGTTGGACTAGGTTAAAGTGTTACAATCAATAAAACGATTATCATAGAGCCTTTGACTCCTTAATGATATATTGACTGTAAGACATGTTCAGCAGATACGAAAGCGAATTCCAGTTGTAATAATTTTCGATACTTGCAGGTCACAATAGCGTAAACCCTACTCCCTATATATTCTATATAAAACAGTCATTGGCTTTTACTTCACAAAATACAGCCTTCCCTCTTGATTTTTCTACAAGAATGTAAGCAATACATCCACAATGAAACTTAAAAAAAAAAATAGCACTAGCAAGTACCTGGATGGCCATCTCAGATGAAACAAATAGTGCCCAATTAACTGTCCGCCTTTAAGCGACTAGACCAGATGGTACCCGAGCTGGTTCATTTACTGTAGTTAGGCTTTGTATTTATTTTCCTAAGACATTTCGTTCAACGGTTTTCCTGATCTTATAGATCGTTGTTTCTGTTGTTTATTTTTCAAACTGAGCAGTATAATTCACTAATGGTAGTAGATTCGTTTATAAATTAAATAAGACTGAACTAATTTTATAATTCGGCTTATTTTATCTCCATGTTTCTGCTAAATCTGAAAGCATAGTGTATTGTAAGTGCATACTCGAGTAAAGTATATTGTAAGCTAAGTCAATACCCGAGTAAAGTATATTGTATCGTAAGTGCGTACCCGAGTAAAGTATATTTTAAGCTAAGTCAATACCCGACTGAAGTATTTTTACGGCGTACCTGTGTAAAATATATTGTAAGCTAAGTCAATAACCGAGTAAAGTGTATTGTACTGTAAGTGAGTACCCTAGTAATACATATTGTAAGCAAAGTAAATACCCGAATAAGGTATATTGTGTTCTACGTGTACACCCGAGTAAAGTGTATTGTAAGCAAAGTACGTACATGGGTAAAGTATATTGTAAGCTAAATAAATAACCGAGTAAAGTATATTGTACTCTATGTTCATACCCAAGTTAAGGATATGTTACTCTTAAGTGTACAAACGAGTTAAATTTCAAAGATGAAGACTCAGATACAATGAAATTGTTCAGCGCTATATAAATTTCTCGAATTATACACTGAAAAATAAACAAATAAAATTATTGATTATAAGTTAACTTAGACTGTTTTCGATTAATTATTAACAACTTTGTTTCTACTTGAATTATTGACAGCATAATAATCGATTTTAACCGGTTAGTGACATTGATAAATATAATAGAGGTTGAATATTGTTGGTTTCATGTTAAGCTATAACTTTCATAAAATGTAATATTATATCGTTGAGAATTTATACGTTTTTGCTATTGAATGCGACTTTTTCAATGCCATTTTTTTATTTGAAAATTAAGTCGCCTCAAACTTGGGTGAGATTCTTTTTCAAATGTATGCCTTTATTCAACCCAATTATAATAAATTAAGCAATGTCTGAGTCTGGGGATAGACATATGATAAGCTTTTGAGACGCGTTTAATTAAATTGGACTAAAATACGGATTTGCGCGAAATGCTGGTTTTTGACTTCTCTTTCTTTAATAGATAAATTTGCATCAAACGTTCGTCTTAATTTCACTTCAACTGTAAGCGAGCCCAACTGTGAGCGAGTAACTACTAGATGTGGTTGATATATGTATAATTTATTCATTCCCTGCTCTTGAGAACAAAACATATTCGGTCAGACGTGTATGTATACACGTAACTCGACTCAAAGATGATAAATTAGCGAAAATTATTCAAATGTGAAAATATCTGAATCTGTCTTTTATCATGCTTCTGCACATTGCCTTTATCCTCACAAATTCAATAAAGATCGATACATTGACCCAAGTGACGTCTCAGTCGACCTTGGTGCTTAAAGAAAATCTGATCTGATGGATTAAGCATAACTTAATGCAGACAACATATCCTTTGGATCAGTAATTATTGGTATTATATCTCTTACGTGTCGTATATTATAGTTTTTGTTTAGGACAACTAGTTCATTCTTACTAGTTATTGTATTTTACAGCAAATAAACATTTTGCTTTCTTCTTTCGACTTGCGCAATGCAATTAACATGCCAAAATAGAGGAATTTCAAATTATAAATTTTTCTGCATGTCTTATTATATAAAAAATCAAAAGAAAGTAAAAACCAAATCAAACGACCGTGACGCTTGTGCCAGTTAGCATAGTTCTTGCATGAGTGATTCTTGGGCCAGTCAATACAGGTCTTGTTTCTGTGATTCACGTGCCAGTCAGCACAGGTCTTGTATCCGTGATTCATGTGTCAGTCAGCACAGACCTTGTATCCTTGATTCATGTGCCAGTTAGCATAGGTCTTGTATCCGTGGTTTATGTGTCACTCAGCATAGGTCTTGTATCGGTGATTCACGTGCAGATCAGCATAGGTCTTTTATCCATGATTCATTTGTCAGTCAGCACAGGTCTTGTATTCGTGATTCATGTGCCAGTTAGCATAGGTCTTGTATCCGTGATTTACGTGCAAGTCAGCATAGGTCTTGTATCTGTGATTCGCGTGCCAGTCAGCATAGGTCTTGTAACTGTGATTCACGTGCCAATCAGCACAGGTCTTGTTCCAGTGATTCACGTGCCAATTAGCACAGGTCTTGTTCCAGTGATTCACGTGTATGTCAGCACAGGTCTTGTGTCCGTGATTCATGTGTCAGTCAGCATAGGTCTTGTATCTGTGATTCACGTGCAAGTCAGCATAAGTCTTGTACTCGTGATTCACGTGCCAGTCAGCATAGGTCTTGTGTTTGTGATTCATGTGCTAGTCAGCATAGGTCTTGTATCCGTGATTCACGTGCCAGTCAGCATAGGTCTTGTATCCGTGATTCACGTGCCAGTCAGCATAGGTCTTGTATCCGTGATTCACGTGCCAGTCAGCATAGGTCTTGTTTCCGTGATTCACGTGCCAGGCAGCATCGGTCTTCTATCCGTGATTCACGTGCCAGTCAGCATAGGTCTTCTTCCGTGATTCACGTGCCAGTCAGCATAGGTCTTGTTCCGTGATTCACGTGCCAGTCAGCATAGGTCTTTATCCGTGATTCACGTGCCAGTCAGCATAGGTCCTTGTTCCGTGATTCACGTGCCAGTCAGCATAGGTCTTGTTTCCGTGATTCACGTGCCAGCAGCATAGGTCTTGTTTCCGTGATTCACGTGCCAGTCAGCATAGGTCTTGTATTTCCGTGATTCACGTGCCAGTCAGCATAGGTCTTGTTCCGTGATTCACGTGCCAGTCAGCATAGGTCTTGTTTCCGTGATTCACGTGCCAGTCAGCATAGGTCTTGTATCCGTGATTCACGTGCCAGTCAGCATAGGTCTTGTTTCCGTGATTCACGTGCCAGTCAGCATAGGTCTTGTTTCCGTGATTCACGTGCCAGTCAGCATAGGTCTTGTTTCCGTGATTCACGTGCCAGTCAGCATAGGTCTTGTATCCGTGATTCACGTGCCAGTCAGCATAGGTCTTGTTTCCGTGATTCAGGTGCCAGGCAGCATAGGTCTTGTATCCGTGATTCACGTGCCAGTCAGCATAGGTCTTGTATCCGTGATTCACGTGCCAGTCAGCATAGGTCTTGAGCCCGTGATTCACGTGCCAGTCAGCATAGGTCTTGAGTCCGTTATAAATGTACCAGTCAGCACAGGTCTTGTGTCCGTTATAAATGTACCAGTCAGCACAGGTCTTGTGTCCGTTATAAATGTACCAGTCAGCACAGGTCTTGTGTCCGTTATAAATGTACCATTCAGCACAGGTCTTGTGTCCGTTATAAATGTACCAGTCAGCACAGGTCTTGTGTCCGTTATAAATGTACCAGTTAGCACAGGTCTTTTATCCGTCATTAATGTGCCATTCAGCACAGGTCTGTATCCGTTATTTATGTCAGCACAGTCTGTGTTATTATGTCCATCAGCAGTTAGTGTCTTGAAAATGTTCCATAGCCAGTTATTATGTATTACTGGAGGCCATTCAGATCGGTCGTATCGATTATTGATCCAGTGTTATTCTCGTCATCTAATATTCTGAAAATGTGCCAAACGATTATATATTGTTATATGGTACATTAATGTTCTACGATAATTACCATTGTGTTTTAATTGATGGCGCAAGAATCAAGTTACTTTACTGATAACTCATTATACTGCTTGTAAGATCGTTTGGGACGATTTTTGAGCTGAATTGATATTTGAACAGTACTTAAATGTTGAAATCTTGCAGGTAAGGGTCGCTCGGCCTCAGAATGTGCATTGAATCGTTTATGCCGAGAATGTTCAGCCATCAAAACAAGTGCAAACTATGTTAATATCGAGTTCTAAAAATGTGTCAAAGCTTGAGTTTTAAAAACTGTTTAAAACATTATTTGTCACGTGACATGTACTATAACAAGATGGCGTTGAATGTCGGGCTAGTTTGTTGAAACACTAAAAAAAATGAATGTCGAATATCCGTATGTTAATTAAGCCAGATAACGCAAGTAATATTGGTTCTGATATTACCATCCTTTGGATAAGCCATTTCTTAATTTCCTGACATTTTATAAACATCACTTGTTCTATTTATTTGAAAGCACAAGAAAGATAACCTCAGCATCGCAGCCTTTGATATACTTAACCCTGTTCATAATTACGGCAGAAAATTGAATTGCTTTATCACCATAGGCGATCGGATGTTCGTTCGAATAATCTGTGATCTGAAAGAGGCATTCGATCTGAATCCAGACATGATACCGTTAAAAATTGATGGTTTTTAATCGTATGATTTGACCATTATTTGGAGCAGGTCATGTGCCGTTATAAATGTACCAGTCAGCACAGGTCTTGTGTCCGTTATAAATGTACCAGTCAGCACAGGTCTTGTGTTCGTTATAAATGTACCATTCAGCACAGGTCTTGTGTCCGTTATAAATGTACCATTCAGCATTGGTCTTGTGTCCGTTATAAAAGTACCAGTACCAAAATAGATGGTTTTTAATCGTATGATTTGACCATTATTTGGAGCAGGTCATGTGCCGTAATTATTAGTATATATTTACATTGAATATAAAACGCAAACTACATGTATTATAGTTTCATGCCCATATGTTGTATTTAAAGATATCCAAGGGCCATCTTTCACTAAAATATTGTATCTTTAGATGTATAAAATCCTCATCAAATGTATTTAACTTTAATAAATATATAAATTAAGTTTGCATATACAGCTACATTCATAATAAAATGTCATATAGTATCAGTTTATTGTTAAAATACAGCCAGCTTTTAAGCGGTAGTACACATTTATGCTGTGTTTACTGTACTATTTCAAACCTAATGCATAGTTAATTTAATGTTTGCATACACTATATGAAGTAACTGCTCATGTTTTTAAATATGAAATTTGGATTTAATATACCTTTAAATCAATAAAACCTAAAAATTATAAAATTGTTAGCATGATAGTTCAATGCCGCATATACTGTGTTGAAACAATACAATGAAATTATATTCAGTGTTATTATTACATACTCTGCATGTATTTTGCAAAAATATTCCACTGATGTGTTTCCTGCCATTTAAGACAACGCTGCTTAGCTTGTTCCTCATTTATTTCTTAAGAAGACAATAACTCGATGTAAAACCTAAATATATTTTCCGGTATGATCGCAGTGCATTCTGTATCACTTAGGTCTGCCTACTGTTTAACCTCGTGTTTTTTTTTTTTCGTTTCAGGGTATGGCCACATCGCACCCAAAACGATTTGGGGTCGCATACTGTGTATGTCTTATGCTATGATGGGTATACCAATTATGTTGATCATGCTGGCAAACATTGGTGATGTTCTGGCGGACATATTTCGCTACGTGTATGCCAAAATAATTTGTTGTGGTTGTCTGAAAAGGAAGAAGAAAAGTCAAAAGAAGATGTTGAAAAGTGGAACAGAAAACAACGTAGCACAAAGTAAGTATCGCAACAAAATCAAGATCTGACCCGAAAATGTAGGATCACCAATA
This sequence comes from Mercenaria mercenaria, assembly GCF_021730395.1. Taxonomy (NCBI): domain Eukaryota; kingdom Metazoa; phylum Mollusca; class Bivalvia; order Venerida; family Veneridae; genus Mercenaria; species Mercenaria mercenaria. The sequence goes on from NC_069368.1 coordinate 58,873,696, forward strand.
CATTTGAACAAATTCATTTTAAATGTGCGGGGATTTTGTTACATTGTCTGTCGTAATATTCCCATAGTCCAACTTAGATGTTAACGGTTTTAGCTCGACAACTCGAAGAATAGCGTACCAATGTACTCTCTCTTGCGTCGGCGTCGGTGTCGAAGTTACATTCAACTTCCAATTTATGGAAAGCTTCGCTATATCTTCTCAACGATTGCCTTTGTTATCGTCGTCAACCTTTAAATAAAGATGAATCTTGGTACGGGACAGACAATTGATAGTTTACGGTCAGATATCATAAAGGTCAAGGTCAATGAAGTTGTCAAATATTTACCAGTGCAGGTGAACGTTTAATGGCAGGCTTATCAATTTCACTATATTTTCGTGACATAGATTGATCTTATCAAGGAGCAGATATCTTTGGTGTAAGATCAAGTTTCTCAAGGGTCCATGTCACAGGGGTAGGATTTTGTAATAAAGTTGAATACAGTTTTATGGCACGCTTCAATGTTTCTTAATACTGGTATCCATCATCCCCCCCCCCCCTCCCCCCCCCCATAGATGTTTTTACATTCCACACGTTAACATACATCTCATTATATTATAAGATTTCCTCAAACCGCCCCTTCGACCTACCCTCCCCCCGGTTTTACCCTCTTCCATGGGCCTCCTTCCCCAAAGTTGTTTTTATATTTTTCTTATATCTCATATGTTAAATGTTGTTTAGTATCCCTCATTCTCCTACTTCTACCCCGATCCCCTGCTCCACTTCCAAAAAGTGTCTTTATATTTTTTACATCTCGCACACTCCTTATTTGGATTCTTAGCTTCCGTCATATCCTATCCCCTTCTTCAACCCTACTCCCCGTCCCTCGCGCCCCACCCAGTACAAGGCCTTTCAAACATGTTTAATTTTATTTTTTGCACATCTCTCACACTTCTTATATTAAATCTTAGTATCCCTCATATCCCACTTCCCCACCAAAACACTCGTACCCACCTATTTTTTGTTCGTTTTGTTGTGTAGTTTTACATGTTTGTTTCACTTACTTATATTTATTTCTTAGATTCCCCATGTCTTGCACCTGCCAAAAAGAATTCCACCCAAACCCACTCGAAAAAAGATCCTGTTTATCATCCCTCACCCATCCTTTCATCCAGTAATCATAATTTCTGAAAAGTCGAGCGCACTGATCTTCCCACAGCTATTGTTATATTAATTCTTGATGAATTGTCAAATGACACTTTTAATTTTCATACAGACATTGATGGAATACGGCATAGTTTTCTTTAATATGATGTTTCAAGACAGACAAAATTTAACTGTTCTCTCTTACTTTCTTAGGAAAATCGCATTTAAATGCCAAAATGTAAATAACGTCAACTAGAATTAGAATTCTAAAACGTTTAATGAGTTACGTTTAACTGTACTAACTACCTTTAAATTCATTTTTATTGTAGACCAAACAAAAAGGAAGCTTTCAAATTCGATGTCAAGGGAACCAACAGATATGGGCACATATAATGAAACGGAGACCAAACAACGGTACAAGGGTGCAAATCCTTTGACCATCAAGGCACTTGGGACATCTGACCTTAAAGAAAGGGGTCGTCTTGTGCGAATGAGTTCAAGTGAGTTGTAATTTAGTTGTTCACAGAAAGCTTAAAGCTGCTTGGACAAGTATTTATAGATTATTATGTGAATTGTGGACCAAGTAGTATGTTAAAGAAAATATACTATTCAATAATGTTTAAACATTGCGTTCTAAGTAAGGAGAAAATGGTCACTGAATGGTCATTCTTCTTTAATTACTTTCTGTAGAATACACTCTTAGTATGAAGGGAAATGGCAGTACCTGTACACACATGCAACTTTGAATAGTTTCTGTAATCACATTACTGAGGTTATGTTGAAAAATGCAACTCCTTATTTAACAGAGGCGATAATCATGATATCCAAAGTCCTTGCTTATTCCGCCTTTTATATCAAAAGAAAAAGGTGTCAACTCCAGTCCTGATAAGTGGTTCTTGGTTCAAAGTCAGTTTGACTTTAAATACTGTCACATAACAGAAATCAGGTTTGAAGTAATACTTGTTGTAGCTATTAAAGAATTCTGTCAAAACTGTCAAAATAAACGCCTAAGTACAAGTTGAAAAGGTACACAGCATATCCATGAAAAAGCGTCCGCCCACAAATGTCAGTGTATAGTCTTTTCTAGAACAAGTTAAGGCTATTCAGAAAGAGAACCCGCCTTAGTAACTGCGACATTTTTTTTATTTCCCTTACTAAAGGAAATGCTCTCAGATAAACACTATGCCACTAGAAGTTACCTTATATCTGCAATTCCTAAGTGTCGCAACAATATACGGAAGGGAGACAACTTTGCAGCTTTTAGGTCATAAATAGCACAACTCCAAAATTGTGCAGAGAGAATGCATTGAACAGATGACGTAAACATTGTCTTGATCTGATTGATATTTTAGACATACGTAAAGCAGTGCCAGAATTTATTGTATCACCTCTTTAACCACTTTGATGAACAAAAGGAAGCACTAATGACCTTAATTTTATTGTGCTTTTACAAATAAGAAACAGCTAATCATTATTGCCTGGTATTACCTTTTCGGGGCATAATGAGATTGGCTAAGACACTCTCATAAATATTATTGGTAGTATTACTGATTATTATGTTGTTTCAGGTAAAGAACCGCTTATTGTTGATGACGATTCCGATGATGATGAAGAAGAATTGGAATGGGAAGAAATAAGCAAAGTTGCTGTACCACTAACTATCAGTCTTGGAATCATAGGTGAGTTTGACGAATGGTCCTTGATATTGGTTAAAATTTTAGTGGGTCGCCCATTTTAACTTCTGGTGTAGATGGGGATGGGGGTGGGGGTGGGGCTGAGATATGTTGGAGCAAGAATATTTTTTAGAACTTGAAGGACAGCTTTTTATATTCACAGTAAACCAAACTTTTTAGTACAATTTTGTTGTTAAAAAATAAATAAGCATTTTAAAACGATTAATTTTGAATGACCCAGAAAATAAACGAAACGTTAAGAGTCTGCTGTTGAAGTATAAACAGTATTCGATTGATACCGATTGGGATAGGGGGATGTAGTGGGGTGGAGCATGGCTTGGCCAGCCGCAAAAAAAGTATGCAGGGAGAAATAAGGATGTGGGGGATCGGGTTCATGCTTCCTCAGAAAAAGGTGTATTTGTTGAAGAGCTCTGGTGTATTTTGACATAATCTTAACTTTTTGGAAATTATCAATATGAGAAATTATGCATTCACCTCTGGCAGGATATTCGTCTTAGATATTTTGAATATCCAACTTACTGCTGACTGGGTATTCGAAACAGGCTGCGAATTCATTTTTCTAATGTGCCTTAAGTACCCATCTCAGAGCTAGTTGTGTATTTACCTTTGGCTAGATATTCGCCATGAATAATATGAATACCCATTAGTACCCATCTCGGAGCTGGTTGTGTATTTACCCTTGGCTAGATATTCGCCATGAACAATTAGAATACCCAGTTTATGCCTTAAACCGTTACAACAAAAAGCACAATTTATAAATTATTCATTCATATTTATTGTAGAAACTAGAGAGAAGAAACAGCCTTTCCTTGCTTTTGGTTTTTGATGGTTCTTCTCTTCTTTATTACAATTAATTTGCATAAATTTACATAAATTAGAAAATTGCATACATTAGACTATAGCATACATTACATAAATTAAATTATGTCCTCTCTACTTTCAGGGCTGTACATCGTGTTTGGGGCTGTGCTGTTCAAATACTGGGAAGGATGGGACATGTTGCAGTCGTCTTACTTCTGTTTCATCACACTAAGCACAATAGGATTCGGTGACGTCACACCTGGGCGGGATTTCAGCGATCCTACAGCCAATGCAAGACTGATTATCGGCACGATATACTCCATCTTCGGCATGGCCATCTTGTCGATGTGTTTCACGCTGATGCAGGAAGAGATGACGGCCAAGTTTATGTGGATTGGCAAGAAAATGGGCGTGGTCGAAGACGAAGAAGATGACGATGCTGACAACGACAAATTAACGGAGAGCAGTAATCCGTATGATAGAAATGCGTCTGAATGTTAAAATGTATTTGTCCAAGATATGGAGTACACAACAAAATATGTGATATTATTAGCTATTTCTCTACTTTTAGAAGTACATTTTATTGTCTTAGACACTATGTGATTTGCGTGAATATGAGAGATATAATTATAGATCCTGCTATGACATTTAAAATGTTAAACTCTTGATTCGTCAAACTCGTGAAATTTCCGGCAGTGTCCAAAAGTACTGATATAATCTTCTGGTATGAATTAACAGTAGACACACTTTTTTCCGCATTTAAATTAAGAAATAAAACATGAAAAGATTATTAAGTTTGCTGGCAGGATTCTAATAAATTACGAACAGTTGTTAAACAATGATTTTGTGCTTACACTTTAATCTATGATCAAAATGATTCTTTGACTGCCGTATAGGAGGAATTCCCTCATGCTTTTATTGTTGTGTTCCTTTTCAATGTGTCTACCTACAAGTTCGATTACTAGGTCATACGTGTTTACACGTTTTCAAACGAAATTTTCTCTACTTGCAAAATGACCTTTCTACTTTTTGATTATGTTTTGTTTTAGCTTGAGTTCACGATTTTCTTATACAAGACACACTAAAATATGGAACCCTGAGTTAAGGTTACAAAACGCAATCTTTACAAACATGATGTTTACGAAAACGAACTATAGCTATTCATTCCAAGATGGAAGTCAAAATGTTAGTATCCTACTTTTACTTGTTTTCTACAAAGTTCAGGAGATGTAACTTGCGGAAATGAGGTTTTGGAAACAACGATTTATGTTATACAGATATCTCTACTATGCAGAAAGAGCCTAAAACACGTTAAGTAGTTCCCTCATTTGATAGGCCACTTTGCATTTGTTATTTTAGGAAACGTTCTGTGATAATTTCATTTTAACGAAAAAGTGCGAAAATGCCGATCTGTGGTGGTTTGTACTGGGAAATGGATTCGTAATGGTAATCGGCCATTTCCGTGAGATTCCGTATTCGGGTCAGTTATTTCGTCATTCTTCGGACGTAAACGAGCAATGGGTTCCCTTACAACCGGTGTCGAAAGCGCATACGGAAAAACACGTAACTGGTCGGAAATTACCGATTGACATTATGAGTTAATGTTTACATACCCGTCTAGAAATATTGCTTGTTGTGCATTTCAAGCTTGTATGCAATTTAAATTATTTGTCTCTTATATGTTCTTATAGCATCGAAATTTGTTATCTTCTTTATGTGTGTGTTTTTTAGAAATAGTCATCGATTAAAGGGAGCGGGCTTTAGACTTTACAACGTTAAATATCATTATTTTCAAAACATTTAAACATGGTTGAGGAATTTTAAGAATAATACAGGTAAATATAATAAAATTATATCAAGTAAAAATCACTTAGTTCTTACTACATGTATTTTAACGCCTGATTAACGCACTTTAATCTGTATAGACAAATGTATGTTTTCATAAAAAAAATACTGTATTTACTTTAAAGAACTCCCGAATCTGCGGATGCTCCAGGGTGACAAGTGTGTGAATGTTTTATCTCAGGGTGTCAAAAGACTCTTACTCATGGGAACGACATAATGCCCGTTGGTCACGAGTTATGTATCTTATGGCCAGGGTACACAATCTCGTTCGTACGGGTACTTTGTGACCTTTGTGAACTAACTAAACGCACACTTTTACCCTCGGACAAATTGCGTACGAATTATAAATACAGGCTTTTCATTTTATTGGCCACTATGTTTTTACTTTTTATTGGCAACAGCAGCTAACAAACGAAAGTACTTTCTTTGTATGGAGAAAAATACTTAAATATTAATGTGTGCGCTTCTACCAAATAAAAAAATATGAGTCGAAGAAATACGAAATAGATGGTTACTAGTACGTGACAATGAACTCACCAGACCTGTTGATTCTCTGAGATATGTTCAATTTGGACTCTATGCTAGTTGGTTTTTAATTTAGCTGAAATGCCTTAATGGATAAAAGTGGCGTGTACACATGTACATATTTCTTATTTTTGGGGTGTGTTTATACAATTTTAGAGGAAATAACTTACTTTTCCCAGCCTGTTTCTTATTAAGAATAATTTTATCTGGTTATTTTTTTTATGGCTGTTACATTGTTATATAATAACTAGTTTATCTATTAAAGCTTCTTTCTAGTTATGTGTTTGTTTTACATTTTCGTTTGTTCAGGCGTATAATTACACCACACTAGATCGATCTAGTAGTAAGACAATAGTGACAGAAACCTGCGATTTCATACGCATTTCAACAACGTACTGAAAGCCTTTCACTTGTAAATACTTAAATGCTTGGCTTTATTTGATCCGAATTTCAATTTGAAATAAAAAAAAAAGACTCAAATCACCGGAATGTTGTAGACAAGCTTTTTGTTGAGAGAAGTAAGAACGGAACAGATTTCTCCATTTCCGTATTAAATCTGGTTGTGTCCATGTAAATTTCTTCTTGCGAGTATTAACGCCCGTCAACATTTGCCTTTTGAACACTCTAGAGGCCACAGTTGTAACCCAATATTTATTAAGCTTGGTCAGAATATTTGTCTTGATGATCTCTGGGTCAAGTTGAAACTGGGTCATATAGGGTCAAAAACTAGGTCAGTAGGCCAGATCAAAGGAAAAGCTTGTGAACACTCTAGAGGCCTCAGTTGTAATCTAATCTTTATAAAACTTTGTCAGAATGTTTATCTTGATAATCTCTAGGTCAGGTTTGAATCTGAATTATGTGGGATCAAAAACTAGGTCACCGGGTCAGATCAAAGGAAACGCTTGTGAACATTCTAGAAACAATAATTGTGACCCAATCTTTATGAAACTTGGTCACAATATTTGTCATGATGATTTCTAGGTCAGGTTTGAATCTGGGTTATGTTGGGTCAAATACTAGGTCACTAGGTCAGATCAAAGGAAAATGTTAACACTCTAGAGACCACAATTTAAGTTTGAAACTCATGAGAATTAGTCGGAATGTTTGTCTTGATAATCTCTATGTCAAGTTTGAATCTAGGTTATGTGGGGTCAAAAACTAGGTCACCCGGTCAAATCAAATGAAAAGCTTTTGAACATCTAGAGGCCACATTTGTAAACCTATCTTTATGAAACTTGGTCAGAATGTTTGTCTAGATGATCTCTAGGTCAAGTTTGAAACTGGGTCATGTGGGTCAAAAACTAGGTCAGAATGCCAGATAAACTCTGGTGAGCGATATAGGGCCACCATGGCCCTCTTGTTTTATGTCTGTTACACTGTTGTATAATAACTAGTTTCTTTCTTGTTATGTGCTTGTTTTACTTTTTCGTTTTTTCAAGAGCTTAATTACACCACACTAGATCTAGAAGTACGACAAGAGTGACAGCAACCTGTGATATCATAAGTATTTTAACAACGGAGATTCAGTGAAAGCCTTTCTTTTTGGACACAACATAAACAGAAATATACTTGCCCTTTGTTTGATTAGATTATCAGTTTAATAAACAAGAGGGTCATGATGACACACTATCGCTCACCTGTTAAACTTTGCATTGGATAAACATTCTGGACCAAGTCGTTTGAAGCTTTAACTGGCTGTAAAACTAACAGTCGGTTAAAATTTGATTCAATGTATTAGTCTTGGCGGGAAGTACTAAATAAATATGATATTTTGATTAAACTGTGGTCAACATCTATAACGTAATTTGTTACTAAGTTTTCTAAAATGTCGAAATGGAATCCTAAAAGTTATTCGACTGTTAGCTTAATCACCTGTTAAACTAACGAACAACTGGGCCCAGACCAAGTTTCATGAAGATAAGTGTGGCATTCACAGTGTTAACAAGCTTTTCCTTTGATTTGAGTGGTGACCTAGTTTTTGACCACACATTACCCAGTTTCAACCTTTATATAGGAATCATCAAGATAAACATTCAGACCAAATTTCACGAACACAGGGTCATGAGTGTTAATAAGCTTTGGTCCTTTGATTTGACCGGATGACCCAGTTTTTGGCCCTATATGACCCAGTTTTGAACTTGGCATAGGAACCATAAAGATAAACATCACCAAGTTGCATGAAGGTAGGATCATAAATGCGGTCTCTAAGGTGTTAACGGGGTGACCTAGTTTTTGATCCCACATGACCCAGTTTCAAACTTAGCCTATGAGCCTTATTGTGACCTAAGTTGTGTGTAAGTGTGATTAAAATCGAATGTAAAATGTCCATTCTATCTTGTTCACAAGGTAAAATTAACACATTTCGGCTCTTTCAGGTGTCAATCAGTGGCCGTAACTCAGGAACTTATGATTCGTTCTGACGGATTTATCATGGAATCCAAGATCTATTGTTGTTAAAGATATTTTGCAATTTTGTATCAAATCAAACCATAAACGAAGCAAAAGCCAAAATAGAAAATTTTGTCCCTTTATGGGGCCATAACTCTGGAACCCATGATGGGATCTGGCCAGTTTTCGAATGGAACTGAGATATTATACCAATACAAGTTTTATGCAAGTTTGATTAAAATCGATTCAAAATGTGGTCTCATCGTGTTCACAAGCTAATCTTGGCCCTTTAGTGGGCCATAACTCTGGAACCCATGATGGGATCTCGCCAGACTTCCAAAGGAACCGAGATATTATGCCAAAACAAGTTGTGTGCAAGTTAAATTAAAATCGATTGCAAAATGTGGTCTCTATCGTGCTCACAAGAAAATTTTGACGGACGATCACAAAAGCTCACCTTGTCAATAGATTTACGTGACAGGTAAGCTGAAAATACTCAAACCACCTTAATATTGTCGACAAACTTGTTGCAGAAGGAATGTCGCTATTACGAACGAAAAGGGCTTTCCTTATTTCCGTACTAAATCTAGAACTACGTCTTAGTCCTCTTCAGAATTTTAAGGGCTTGCTATTCCAGAGGCGGCTACGTTGGACCACAAAGTCTTCACACCGCTGTTCTTTTAATATCAAATCGTCAGTGGTGTAGGAGCGAACCCATAGTTGTGGTTGCGGCTAGCCTAACTTATTAAGATTTTCTCTGAAAATGTTCGGAAAACCAAGAGACAAAAACACGTTCTTCTCCATTAATGCATTATTGGCAATAGAATCTAGATATCACATCAGAACTTCTAAATTTAAAATATGATCAAAGTTGGTTCCTTTTTTTAACTTAAGTGTGTAAGTTTTTTCTCCAGCGTAGCTTTACTGACGTAACCATAGGCACCCGATTTTTTGGGCTACGCTCCTGCACCGCAGAGCGCGCGCGCGCCGACATATATCGTACCATGTCATGCACTGTAATTCAACCTACCTATATAAAAGGTGAAAAGTACACAGATCTCCCGTTTAAGAAATGGCATATTTTCTCCTGTTTCTTAAAAAAACTAAAGGTACCGAAGCGACCATTATTGAAGCAACGGATGTTTACGTTTTGCACAGTAGACTGGTTTCAGAAGTTGTTGTTGTTGTGAGATGTTGTTGTTGTTGAGATGTTGTTAGCTGGGTGTTGTACACAAGACTGTTAATTCTATCAATAAAATATATTTCATACAAAAAGATAAATATATATCCGGTAAGTAGCATAGACTGGATAAAAAATATAGTCTTCCCGAGCAGGTACCGTCAGTGAATAAAATACTGGTCTATCGGAGTCGCAATAAATGTTATACACAATGTGATTAAATACCAGGCATGTAGCCTGGCAAAAATCAATGCAAATGCAGCGATAATGTAGGAGGTCCAGGGACATGTTCCTTTCGAAAATTTTGAAATTCTATATCGCTTCAGCTGCATTTTGGGGACATTGTGAGGCATATTTTGTTAACAAATGTGCATAGATCTAGGTCTGATTTTGCATTTTTCGTTGTGCTAGAAATAGAAAGCAATTTTCATATATATATATATATATATATATATATATATATATATATATATATATATATATATATATATATATATATATATATATATACCAGTTTTAACAGTAATGTAATGGAAAACACAACTTTCTATACACAGAAAATATATTTAAACAACATTGCCAAAAAAAATGCATACCTAGAGCGCCGTCGGGTATTTCCGGATACTAGACGTCTTGGAGAGGGGTGGGGGGAAATTTTCACGGGGAGTTCCGGTATTTTTAACGGTACTGGAAAATCCATTTTACACCCCGGGATGTAAGATGACTCTCGTGCTGTAAATGACGTATTACGAAGTACATATATGTAGCAATTTATATTTTATTTCATAAAAACGGAATAAAAATCCAATACCTTGACAGTTCCTCTTGTTTTAGTATATTTCTCGACTTAAAAAAACGTTATTATATCAAAAAATTATAACGTTACGCCGGAACTGATAAAACAAAACCGGAACTAAACATTGTTATTTGTCTTTGAAACGTCATGGCGTCTTTGCTGTTTACGCACGTTGGTTTCCGCGCTTTGTTTAAATACGCAGCTAGAAGAAAAGTTCTAAAAAAAAGCCGTTCGATTGGCTTAATTTCTATTTTTATTTGTTTAATATGGTTTGTAAGAAAAAGATTCTGTCACCGTTTGTAGGTGCAGATGGGAATATCCGGCTCTCGGGCAACTGTTTACGCAGTTTCTCGGCTTGAGCCTCGTTAACGCCTAAACAGTTACCCTCGAGGCCGGAAATTCCCATCTGCACCTACAACCGGTGAAAGAATCTTATAGTCTATAGCGGCCCGATATCAGCTTCAATTTCGGCTGCAAATAGGAATGATGTCGGCCCGACGTCGGTAGACGGTATCGGGCCAACATCATAATGACATCGGTAAACATTTTCAAATGTCAGGATGTGCTGTCCATATATTTTTACATATAGATATGAGCCGTGCCATTAGAAAACCAACATAGTGGGTTTGCGACCAGCATGGATCCAGACCAGACTACGCATCTGCGCAGACTGGTCAGGATCCATGCTGTTCGCTTTCAAAACCTGTTGCAATTAGAGAAACCGTTAGCGAACAGCATGGATCCTGACCAGACTGCAGGGATGCGCAGGCTGGTCTGAATCCATGGTGGTCGCAAACCCACTATGTTGGTTTTCTCATAGCACGGCTCAGTTATATATTACTTCGGTCTGTACCCTACAAGTTGTAACATAAATCTTTTCTGTTACTGCAGTGACCATGGACAGCGACCAAGAAATATGTGTCCAATTTATACTGAAAGGCCATAACCTTTGTATTCTGGGGAAAGCAGGAACAGGGAAAACGTTCACATTGAAAAACATAGTAAACAGTCTCAAGTGTTTTAGGAATGTAGCATTAACGTGTTACACTGGAATTGCAGGTCTCCAGTACAAAGGTCTAAACCCATTGACTCTGCATAAATTTTCAGGAATGGAGGATGGTCGTCATTCTAAACAATACTTGACCCATTTGATTAAAACTGATGAAAGGTATACGGACACCAAAATTAGAATTGAAAACACCGACGTACTCATAATTGATGAGGTGTCCATGGTCAGTAAATCGGTGTTCGAGATTGTTGAGTATGTGTGCAGGGAAGTCAAAAACCCTAACAAAATATTTGGCGGAGTTCAAGTTGTGTTAAGCGGGGATTTTTTTCAACTCCCCCCCCCCCCCCCCCCCCCCCCCCCCCCCCCCCCCCCCCCCCCCGTGAAAGATGAAATCTATGGGGATAACGGAGATTATTGCTTTAAATCAAGTTTTTTTAATAACTTTTTTCCACATATCATAATTTTGAAAAGTATACACAGACAGAGAAAGCCCGTTTTGATTAACTCTATAAATGAACTTGAACATGGGAGCCCAAGTGAAAAGACAAATCAGTTTATAAAGTCATTATCAATGCCTCTTGATGTAGACGATCGGTCAAAAATTGTGAGGCTGCATGCTAGAAATCTTGAAGCTGATTTAAGTGACTTTGAACATATACAAACTATAAATGCACCTCTTCATACTTTTGAGTCAGAAGATAGCGGCGATGTATACTACTTGAATAAGTTTATTGCCCCAAAGCGGTTAGGTGTGAAGGTTGGTGCACGGGTAATGCTGTTAAGAAATATTAGTGAAATACATGTAAATGGTCTAGTTGGAACAGTTGTTTCCATAGAGAATGACTGCATTCAAGTCTCATTCGAAGGTATTGTTTTGAAAATTACACGGTTCGCATTCTGTAAATATGACCCCCTTACATCAGTTATAGCAAAAAGGTATCAATTTCCATTAAGACTGGCTTATGCCATTACCATACACAAAGCGCAATGCATGAGTTTGCCTTTAGTAGAAATTGATTGTAAGCACGCAAATTATCCAGGCCAAATAGGCGTGGCAGTTGGTCGAGCTGTGTCGTCGGATGGGCTGAGGATGTTGAATTATTCAAAATTTATGTGTAAAAAACACCCGAGCTGTGTTGATCAGTTTTATACTAATATTTGTCCAGTAGAACAGCCTACAATATCTGTAGACTGTTGCCATGTTACTCGTGATTTAACAAGTGAATGCCAAAACAACTCAAATATTGAGGACGCTAATTTTTCTGATAGTGAGACAGATGATCTGGACATTCTACATGACATTGACAACATTGACTTTAGTGATCACACTTACAGTAGATCCGAGGACCCACATCTTGGCACAGACCATAACTATGCATTCTCAGCAAATGAAACCAAAATGCAAATAGATTTTACAAACTCTTTAGGTGATTTCACCGGAACACGTGCAGAATCGGTTGCGCGTTCAGCGTTAAATGATTTATTAAACAACATGGATATCTCATCATGGTACTGGTATGAGCACGAATGTGTTCAGAATATGTTTGAAAAGTGTTGTACCTCTGCGCCAGGAAACATGACACCGGCGAATTTTACAGAGTTTTATTCATTATTTAATTCACATATCTCATCCAATGAATATATAGAAAAAATCAGTACATTTAAAGACATTCCATTTTCAACACAAATTTTGACTTCAGTTATGTTTACTATTCAAGGCAATATCTTACGAAATAAAGCTGAATCTGTTAAACGCGAATTAACAAGTCATATCATATTTCCGTCACCGGAGAATCCACAGTCGTCTGCTGGTAAAGGAAAAATACGATATGTAGGCGGCTACTGTGTTTCAAAAACCCGCTTTCGTCTTTGCTCTGTTATGAAGAATTCGCTTTTTATTCCTGGAATGGAAACAGAAATAGGTATTTTAAAACAACAGATAAGTATTCTGGATAACATGACTTTGTCATGTACGGAGTTACACAATAATTCCCGGTATGATGATACATTAGAGGAAACCTCACGAAAACAGAATACTCGTGAGGGACTTACTAACATAAATGACAATGTGTTTGAATTTTTCGAAAATTTAGAGATGACAGTAAGAAGTCTTATGAATTATGAAACTTTAGTGAAACAGAAAAAAATTCTGTTCAGATACGTACTGAAAAAACTTTTGTCGAACGGTGAACTTATAGAATGTTTTCTTAAAAGATGTTTCATGTTTAAAGAGAGGTCTGAAAGTGAAAATGTGGACAATAAAGATCCAGAATCGGGATTTATTGTAAAGGAAGTTTGCGAATTTCTCGCAGATACTTGCACGAATATTTTAGATATTTATGACAGAATAATTCGCCTCTTTGTATCAGTGGTATTCTCTCAGTTTCGGAAAGACTATTTACGAGTGCTGAAGAGAGAAAAGGGAAAAGCCCTCAGAAAAAAAGTATTAGACAAGAGTGCTAAGAAAAACATCGAAACAGTAACAGTAAAATTCATAAAAGATGACAAATCGAATGGAAAGAGCGTTTCCCATTACAAGCTTAAGGCATCTGCTTTAATTACAAAATGAAACATTTTACAGTGATTTCAAAAAGTCCGATATCATACTGTTACTTAAAGCATACGGTCAGGATGCCTCATCAAAAAATGTTAAACAACAGCTAGGCACGCAACTATTGGAAACTCTGAAAAGAGAAGACTGCGTTAAAATGCTTCACACACACTATTTCGATGAAGGAGTACAGAGCAATTCTTCAGTAACGGAACTTAACAGATTGGAACCTCTACCAAGCACATCTGGTGTATCAAGGGAAATAAGCATTCAGCTTGAACAATCATCTACCAACAGCGCTGAAGAGAGATCCGAGGATGCAAATGTAAAAAGGAGGAAAGTCACTACAGAAGCCAAGGTTAAACTTAAATCTAAATCTAAAGGAAAAAGAAAACGGGAACATCCAATTAAAGACACATTAGATAAACGGGGTAAATTACATAGTACTTGTAATAAGGACTCCAGTGTAAAGGGAAAAGGTAAACAGCTGAAACAATGTGTTAGTAGAGATAAATATGATGACGCAAGTGAAGCATGCGGAATATGTGGTAAATTTGAAAAGGAAGACGAGAACTGGATCTGCTGTGATGCATGTAATATCTGGTACCATAAGGACTGCGTAGGGCTTGATGAAGATGATTTTGACTACTTTTTAAATCTAGATGCAGTATATATTTGTCCGTTGTGTTAGTAAATTTCTAAATCTGAAACAAAAATCTGATAGTAGGAAAAACGTTCTGTGTATCTAAAGTAGACATTTTTCCTAACATGTTGTTATCTTTGTCGTATTGCAAATATTTTAGTGAAAGTATTTGATTATTTACTTTTATAAAGTCATAACAATTTGAAGTGGAATTCAATGTTTAACGGTGGAACTTTAATAAATGCGTCTACTGAATCTTGAATCTTGTTAATCATGTTAATGTTTTACAGAGATACAGTCAAAGCTGTCGCTAAAGACCACCCTTGAAAGAGCCAAAATGTGGTCTTTATTGGAAGGTGGTCTTTATTCACAGGTTTAAATACACTGTAAATGTTAAAATTGGAAATAAAACATATGGTCTTTATAGCTAAGTGGTCTCTGTTCATAGGTGATCATTAACACAGGTTTGACTGTATACATGTTTCAGCCAAAAAGCTTAGAATCAGAAAATGAGACATCAAGGTAGTTTTGCACGTTTTGATCTAAACATTTCTGCAATTAGAATTTGATGAGACCTTGAATTTTTAAATTTTCAGAAAATAATCGGAAAATTAGGCAGATAAAAAGGCACGGGTACATTTTTTCTAGACAGATATGAAAAATTTGGACCGCGCACAGAAGTTTTCATAATGAGCGGCGATGCAGCTGTATGTAGATTTTTATGAAACTTCTCGAGGTCATTTTTAAACATATGAGGGTAAAATGTGTAGACCCGTGCACTTGTTTTGATATATTTGCCTGATTTAGGAGTAATCTATTACTCTGATCTGTCCTAGCGAATACAGAGTCAGTAACAAACCGATTACAAACATACAAATTTTTGTATGAATACCATAATCCACCGCGCGAATGCTATTCTAAAAATAGCCAAGCTTTCCTTAAGAGGAATGTAGCTCAGTTTGACTGGTATGAAACCTGAAAGGATCGTTCAATTTTAACTATTAAACATAACATGTTAACCTACAACTATGAAACTAAACAATACGTACACAGCTGATAAGCGCTTCCAGACAACTATATTGTTCATATTGTAGAATACGTATAAAATTCTAGATCTACTGGTAACTTACAATAAATCATTCTCTTTCTATGCAGGTATCTAGTATTGATAATAGCAAAGTAATTAAGTATAATTAACTAAAATATTAATCACTTTCCAGAGGGTAAAATTACTAATGTATATCTATCTTTTTTTTCTAACACATTAAACTAGTTTGGGTTTTGGAGGACTGATTTGTGTGTTACTTTATTACTTTTTAATAATGCAAAACAATGCATTTTTGTTTTTGTTCAATCCCGTCTAGCAGACGACAAAAAAATACAGATCTAAAATAAAAAGAAGTTCTGTGTGACGTTTACATCGATATACACACTCGGCCAGTCAGCGATAATTTATACCTGGCGCGTCATAGTTCCTAAGTTATTGTCCGAAAGTATTGACCTGGCATTCATGAATATTCCGTATATTTCTGTAAATTAATTTTCGGTGTCCGAATATAAATAGCGGTATAACTAATATTGCATTTATCGTTCTTAACTGATATACTGTCGTATGTGCAGGTAGCTGTGCGGACAAATTTACAAAAAGAGTTTCATTTTCATTAAATTCATGTTCCAACTCCAGACTTATTCTGTTTTCCTGATAAATGACGTTCCGCCATTACTTCTGGTTAATCAAACGTGCAGGACTACCTTATGTATATTAACAAAAATACCTACTCTGTGTATATGATTATTCTGAATCACCTTCAGTGGTTGTCTCTTAACACCTGGATCATAGAACATAGCTCCAGCACTTGTACCACCTGTATTGGATTTACGAGATACGGTGTTTTCACCGAGAATGATAGTGTTCATGGTTCTGCTATATGTTAAATAATCTGGACTGGTATTGGAACCGTTATGAAGACCTCGTTGTTGGGAGAAGATATTTTCGATAACGTCACTATTTACTCTGCTTGGCACAACAGAACCAGCCGACTGACTGAATTTTATTTTACACATACTGTCAAATCCAAGTATGAGGGACACAATATCCTCTCTGGTCTGAAATGATATCAAGCTTTTCTCTTTCACCTTTTTATCAGTATCTTTGACAGTATTCTCCCATTTTTGGAACCACTTTAAAACAGTTCTGTTCTGATCCAGGCGGACATCTTCATAGTTTGAAATAGGTCTTTTATCCCTGAAATTTTTTACCAAAACAGACGTGTGTTTCAAAAGCTCAATACTACTATCAAGTTCAGTACCCTCTTCTCCGAGCGATTTCTGATAAAGTTGCATTAGGTGCAACATATTTTCATCTAAAACAGATTCCGCAAGCTTGTTCCTCATCTTTAATTGTGAGTTTAAAAAGAAATGGTCTTGTGTTAGCTGAGGATAAACCTTTAATGAGTTAACAGTAACATCCCATTGATAAGATTTGAACCAGTGTTCCCATATTATGCAATTGTCGTTATACATTAGTAATTTTTTATGACTTTGTTAATGACCACTCTTTGACAGATTATTCCTAATTTTTTTCATTACATGGGAGTAATCCATGATATACTTATTTTTGGCATCATTCGGTCATAAATATTGCTGAAGACCATTGTTTGCATAGTATCGGACGTTTTCTGATCTTCTGGTAAAAGCATTTTCATAAATGACCGGTTACTTTGTGCACCATCAAGACTGAGATATGTTACACGGAATCCATACAGACTTAAAAGTTTTACGGCTTTCCAGAATATTAAGTATAATTCGGACGGACAAGCCTGTTCAGTTGCATAGTGGGCGAAAGGGAATCTAAAACCTGTATGACCCAAAAACAAAATCTGTAATGCGTGCGTCGCAAGTTTTAAATCGTGTGAGCCCATTAGAGTTTTCATATGTACAGATTCGTCACAAACTTCAGTGAAACCAATCAGTTCAAATTCATCTCCCCTTCTCTTCAACTGAATATCATCTTGAAGGGCCATTTCATCCATAATCAAACCCCTTCATAACCCTCATCAGGCAAGTTACACAGTTCGGCTTCGCTCTTCATCCATTCTAAAATGTCCTTGTTAATTCCTGCATTTTGGTCTGCCTTGTTTTTGTACTTTTGGATTAATTTTGAGGATGGGAGAACTAAAAACCCACTTTTTGAAATATATTCATAGTTCTTAGGAGAACGACAGTACAATGTTAGGCAAAGTCTTATTATATTTCTATCCCATCGTCGACTTCTAGGAGTCTTTTTTGCATTCTCAAATTGTGACTTTAACATGACAGTCATTTTGTCACTTAAGCCTAATTTACGCAAGTGCGGTTCACTGTCGTCTATATTCTGAATAATTGATTCTAATACAGTTTGCATGTCACATGGTCAGATTCAATTAAGTGTACCTCATTTTCATTAACATTGGCTACTTGTTGATTATTACTAAGTACTGTTTCAGGTTCAGAAAGTAGGCCATGACTGTGGATAGAACTACACTCTTGTGGGGGTTTCTTCCATTCAACACCCATATACAGCTTAGTTAGTTTTGCCCAGTATTCCTTGCTTCTTGTTGACTTCACAAGTACCCCTTTAAAAACAGCTTTCATGGCTTTACCAATAGCTTGGGTACTGGCTCTACCACGAAGTTTTCTTTTTAGTTCAGTCAGATATATTTGTCCGTTTTCTGACCGAACAATATTATCTTTTAACCTGTAATGCAGATTGAAATGTGTTTAATTTGAGGCACACTAGAATGCGTTTTTCCTGTTCATATACACAGAAAACTTTATTTATATTGGTAAGATTTTTAAATATAATTCCACAGGCGGTGTGTGAAGTCACATAACAGAATAACACGACTTAGAGTGGATCCATAATATAACAAATAAACAAATAACGAACTCTCCGCGAGTGATTTGATTTATTCTTTTTTTGTTTTGCTTGAAGGTATGTCATACCGAGTTAATTTACATCTCATGACTGTCGAGTCAAACTTCAACATGAACTCGAATAAATCGTACACCGCCTTTCGCTCGAACTCGTCGTCAGGGTATTTTATTTGACAGCTCGAAAACAACCGTTCACTCGCACATTTTTTTGTCCCATTCGAGTTAAAAACATTAAAATTGTAATTATGGGTCCATTACCTTAACTATGCTTAGTAGTCCAGTTTGTATTTGTTTTAGAATTTATATCATACTTTGAAATTGATGCTGTTGTTTATATGACTGGACGGCTCTTTTCCGCTCTACCAAGTAGAGATATTTTACACTGATTATCAGTAAGTGGGTCAATATCGAGTGTTAATTGTGCAAAAATAGACTTTTAAGTATACAAAGTTCCTGATGACTGACAATTGTTCTTAATGATCTAAACTTTTAAATTTCTAAATTCCTTTAAATAAGTTTTAAATCAGTTTTATAAACTGAGTCAATCAAACCGAGTCTGCTATTATTCTTTTTGGTTGCATTCTTTGCTTCCAAAGGATCTTTTTACAGATTTTATTAATGGTGTAATTATTCTACTTAAAAAGTTGATACGTCCAGGGACAGTAACGGAAAGCTGAATTTGAACAAGTTTATGATTGATATTTACAGCCATTCTCCCAAAATCGACTCATTTGCAGTATGCGAATAGTCGAAATTTGAAGTTCCTGGTAACGTAATGGTTTATATGTTTTTTTTTAAACTTCGAACCCTCTGCGGTTTATCGGAAAAGAATTACTCACAAAAAGTCACTTGTCTTCGAGATACGACAATTTAAAAAGTGCCCTATAAATCTACGTTACGGAGGTTAGGTTGGGACATAGCTTTATTTTATTGCGGTTACATGATTTATATTAGCGATCAAACATGCTTTTGAAATAAATTTGTTCAAATGAAGAGATGTAAACCGCGATGAGATGAAAACATTATACTTCGGAAAGATTATTTTTCTCGTGACATGTATAAGAAACTAAGCAGCATTTTGGCCGACAGTTTCATGCGAGGATGTGACACATCATTAGTGTTTACGCAAAGGCTACACTCACAAGAAAATAAAACATTACTGATTTTAAGACTCAGTAAGTTGGTTTTTCTTTTCATCGGTCTAGCAGAAGTACAGATACCACGATGCCCTCCAGAAGATAGTGCCTAATTTTGTTACGGAAAATAGGTTCATTGAGTTGTATTACATAGAAATGCAAAAATTTGCTACTTACTTCATTTTTTTTTTTTTTTTTTTTTTTTTTTTTTGATAAAAAGTAATTCTACATACAAATAAATATAGTAAAGGGTAAAAACCGACGGTGAAATTTACACATTTTTGTTAGCTTTTATCTAGCCGACAAGAAATGCGAAAATCAGCAAACTCTTGAAATTGTCTCAAAATTTCTGCAATCTTGACAGATTCTTCAAAACAAAAGAAATGTAACTTGTTTGAATTAAACGCATAAGACAACAGTCTGAAGTTAAACAGTAGGTTTTTAAAAAGTAACTTTTACAAAAACATATAAAAAAGTCAGAAATACTAAATATTTTTAGAACTATAACAGAACTTTGTAATAGGCAGACTTTGTTTAATAACAGAAGGCACTTAGTTCACATAATTTTTCACCTTAGGATTCGCAATTTCAGTTTTTATCACCATTATCTGCAAATATACTATTCTACCATCATACACTTCCAAAATGTCAGTTTTCTTAATAAAAAAGTAACACAGCAATTTTATACAACATCTGGAATAAAACATCATTTATATATAACATTTCTATGACTGTCATTTGCATATACACGGCCTTTTAGTTTGTTACGGAACATAATGTTACGGAAAATAGGTGTTACGGAAGCATATAAAAACTGTTTATTGTCTTATATAATAAACAAAGATGAACTTACCGTTGTGACAGATTATGTTTCGAAGCATTCTCTGTACAGTGTTTATCATTCTAACTCCAATCTCACATTTGGGCGCTCAGTTTTTATAATAGTAGCGTTACGGAAGCATAGTACTTGAAATGCGACATTTTTAATTCTGACTTTGAACGGCTTCTAAGCATTTATTTCTTTTGGCAAGCCTATTCTTGGAATTTTGCTGATGACTTTAACCATTTACACATTCAACGCACTTTCAAAACGATTATTTAATTGTAATCATCGTTCGCTAGACTATGTTCAAAATTCGTTACGGTACCATAGACGTGTTCTGGCGACATCGATACAAAGAGAAATTACTACCAAAATACCAGTTTCTGATGGGAAACATGCTTCATTGTATCATGATAAATATAGGTACAGTTAAAAAGTTGAAACACCAATACCAAATGATGCCGTAGAATGACGAAGTAGCCCATTTTAGTTCGCAGATTAGCGTGGCGACATGGGTTTTTTTTATAATATTTGGCAATTTTAACGTCTACTCGTGTATGCTAATTGTGCAATAAGATACCAAAACATGTTTTAAGTAATTGTCAATATATTGCTGGTATAAGCTTAAGCCCAAGTTCAAAGTTTTGTGCTCGAACATTTTGAAAAATATTACTGAAAGCTCGGCGACATATTTTTTTTCCAATATGAGTCGATTTTGGGAGAATGGCTGTTTAATGTTCTTGCACATGTAATTAGATAAACCTTATTTTCCCTAACAGCTTCAATGATGTCTATATTTCAACACAAAACGTATTCACGTGGTTAATTGATAAATGCTTTTTATCAAGGTGGAAGAACGAATGAACCCACTTATTGAAAATCAGTGTTAACAAAAGTCATGTCAGTTTTCGCTTTTTTTTCTCATATAAATACAACCCAATAAAGTCTTTTATATTAGCTGCTGTTTCAGCATACTTACAGAATACTGCAAAATATAATAACTCCCATGAAACAAGTTTTGAGCTAACTACTGTTTCTGCACGTTTCAAAAAATAGTATTTTAAACGGGTCTCATAACAGTTTGTAGATGTACTGACCATGCAAATGGTATCTAATTGTTAATCCAAGAACGCTATGGGACTGTACCTGCATAGATCTATTTATAATCAAATGCCTGATGATAGCCTCACAACTTTTTGACTGCGAGGTAGTCAGAAAGTGACCTGTATTAAAACAGCGTATATATTTAACGTTGTTTCGCAAGTTTTCTAAGTTGATAAAAATCGCACATATACCCTACCATCTATAGGCTGATGAAAGTATCTAGATCTATAGCATGTAAACATTTTTTGTTACTACTTTCGTTTTGTTATATTTCTTATGATGACTTGTTAATTACTGTTAGATCTACTCTTAGATCTATTTGTTCATACTATGCACATCACATGTAGTTTCTTTTGGGTTTAGAGCCACAATGACAGAATTTAGACCATATGACAACTTTTCCTGTTTTTGATGGTGGAGTACGACCCATAAAGAACTATTTCAGCATAGGTGATCCAGCGGTCTTTAATAAACCAGTTGGAAGGTTTCCACACACCTCACACGAAGATGCATATTTAAGCGAGATTCGAACAAAATCTGTGAGGAGGAAGGAAATTCGAATCAGCAACTCACTGTCATGAGGCCCCAAGTTACAAGAACAATTTGACGTGCTGACGGTGTATTTTGAATCAAGATCATACCAATCATTTAAATTTAGTACATTCTTTTCCATTATTTTATTCTGATATCTTCTTTTACACTTCTGTGCTGTCAAAACAACCGTTCAAATTTGGCGCCAGCAACATCTCACAACAACAACAACTTCTGAAACCAGTCTACTGTGCAAAACGTAAACATCCGTTGCTTCAATAATGGTCGCTTCGGTACCTTTAGTTTTTTTAAGTAACTGGAGAAAATATGCCATTTCTTAAACGGGAGTTTGTGGACTTTTCACCTTTTATATAGGTAGGTTGAATTACAGTGCATGACATGGTACGATATATGTCGGCGCGCGCGCGCTCTGCGGTGCAGGAGCGTAGCCCAAAAAATCGGGTGCCTATGGACGTAACATACAGTGCACACATTCGAAACAAATTGATTTCACTATAAAATTGTGTACAAATGTAGTCTATAGTGACGTAGTTCTTGTGCTACGTCATCGTACAGGTTATCGACGTCACTCGTCTGGACAGCAGTGTTTAACATGAGCTGCATAACAGATACAGGAGTGTATTTCCCGTTCTACAGGACTCACATGCACATCATTATGTAAGATTATTCCTTTCTTTAACATAACTACGCCTAGGTTTGATTTGTATCTATATTTACATTCTGAGCTTATCTAGATCTATAATGAAAATAGGCTATTTTAACTTGATCAAGTTGATGTGACTTTTAATTTTATCTATAATTGCAAATAAAAGAAACGTTTTAAATTCCCAATGGAATTGATCAAGAATTTCATGTTTAATTTTTCTCGGTCTCACTTAAAGCAGGATCTGCTAAAGGAGACTCGCTCGGCTGATTGCGTGTGGGCATACAAAAAAATCCCTGTTTTCATCCTAAATCAAGCCAAAATAAAAAAATATGTGAAATATGAGCCTCTCTAAAATAATACATATCATGTACATAATGCATGTAAACCAGAGGTTCGAGCCGACGAGCAATGGGTTCACTTTCCATGCTCGTTGTGATACAAAAACTAGCTTCTATCACTATTTTACGTACGCATTAAGACTAGGATACATGTACGAGCGTTTCATTTTCGGGATATCCGCAATTTTGAAAAATGTTTCTTCGAATAGATTTTCTATTTCTTTCTAACATTTGTTTTGCCAAAAATTAATGCTAAATAATTAGAATATGGCGTATAATGTACCATTTAAAAGTTTTTTACAAAAACAAAGACAAATATCAAACAGGGAATGCCACGCACCAAAATCGCAGCCTCCCCAAAACGAAACCTACAGCACGCAGACGTGCACACCACAAACACACACACATACACACACACGTGCACACACACAAAGCCAACACACGAGGACAAAACGAACAAAGGAACACACACACATACACGCGCATACACACAAAGCCTACACAAGAGGACAAAACGAACAAACAAAGGAACACAGTGGAGCACCGCCTTGGAACGGTCAGTGGCAAAAACACCACTGGGGAGCTTAAACCGGTTTATGGTGCGCACCCAACCTCACTCTTACCCCCACCATGTTCCAAAGACACGGGACAGTGTAAATAAAAGTAATCCCCTCCAGGTGAATCTCTAACACACGTAATGCAAACAAAAAGGCATGGCATGTAAAACACAAAAATGCTCGTGTATAAAGATATAAAAAGCAAACCTTTAGAACCAAAAACGTATGTACTCAATGCCTTTTCAGAAGACAGAGCAACAAGAGAAACACCCTTAAGGGCCCGACGAAACAGGCCAGAAGACAGATATCAAAACTGTTCAGTCCTGGTAGGATTTAAAAACTGCTTATCATAGTGTCCTCCCCCTCTTCCGTCAGACACAATCAAAGAGGGAAGCGTAGTGTCCAACTGTAAAGGGGTTGAACACTAAACACGCGGTATGTCTCAAAGCAGTAATAAAACGTTTTATAATTTTACCAAATACATTTGGAAAATTACCATGACCCAAGATCTTACGAAGTTTGTAAACCACATCCCCATAAAAAACGGGTTTAGAAATACCTTCTCGCAGAAGTGTCTTTAAATTACTATTGAATTTTAAAACTAAATCAGAATTACGATAGTAAAACTGAGCAAAATATTTACGCAATTTGTAATAACGGTAGCCTTGCTGAAGAAGTTTACTTGTAATATATAGATTACGTTCATTGAAATGCTTGACATGACTACACGCTCTGGCAAACCGAATTAATTGAGAAATATATACTCCATAAGATGTAGCCTGAGGTACATCACCATCCAAATGGGAAAAATTTACAATACTAAAGATAAAATCATCCCTCTTGTCATAAATTTTGGTATGCATAATATTGTCATAAAAAGAGAGATGTAAATCTAAAAACGAAGCATCAGTATCCGAATTGTTAGTTTTAATTAACTGAAGCTCCCTAGGATAAATAGTACCCACCAATTGACTAAAAACGGATTATCCATATTAAGAATATCATCCAGATAGCGTGATGTATTATTAAATGCAGTTATAATATTTGCAGGCGTATCTGGAGAAAGGCTCAACATAAAGTCTCTTTCATAACAATATAAAAACAAATCTGCGACAAAGGGTGCACAATTTGTTCCCATGGGAATACCAACTACTTGTCTAAAAACTGCATTCCCAAACCTGATGTAAATGTTGTTCAATAAAAAGGAAAGGGCTTTACAAACTTCATCACAGGTCCACATTGTATAATGTTTAATAATATTGCTAGTAAAAAAAGCTTTATCAAAACTGCAAGCGAGAAATGTAGCATTCTCTCTGGCAAAAGTCTTTTGAATTAGGGCAGTTAGTTTGTCATTTATTAAGTTATGTGGTAAAGTGGTATACAAAGTAGAAAAATCGTATGTACTGACTGTAGATACCTTGTAATTATTAATTTTAAACTTATCCAGGATTTCGCCAGAAATTATCGACCAAAATAAATGTTTACCAGAGTTTTCGTTTACTTTATCGCAGTATCTTTCCACGTGGGCTTTCACAGCAGTTAGACATGATGTTAATAGTTTTGAAATATTTGTAGTTGTACAAGAGCTTGAATTAGCGATGAAGCGGGCTTTATATGGTTATTTATGCAATTTAGGAATCCAGTACATGGTTGGTAGTTTAATTTGTTGATCGTCTATACGAACTTTTAAATTAGAAACTTCAGTGGTGTGATCAGTGACCAAATTATTTTCAACAGAAGGCACCGAGTCTCAACGTAAGCGTTGACCGGTGGTATAATTACGTGCGAGCAGGTCGCTTTTTGCGGTTGTTTTCACCAGTCAAGGTAATATTTTCCTTCGTAGTTTTTTCATTTTTAAAGCTTTGTTATTAAGAATTGGCCGAGGATGACCTACAATGGACGCGCTTTGAAGGTGATGTATTGAATTTTTCATGTCATTTGTATTTTTTTCTAACATTCAGGAAATATTCACTAAAAACACGTATTTGGATACCATATCGTAGTTTTCTCGCTTTAATTGGATAAATTACTGTTAAAATATCCTTTGATTTAGATATACATGTACGATATACCCACTTTTACAGATCAGTCACCGTTATATACAATTTCAAAAATCACATAGCCCGGCAAAACCCGGCCGTCGGCGAAGGTGCTGTCTTACGTCCGAGTCGGCAGTACACCAAAATAAAAATACATACGTACGAGCTGGTGGAATTTATGAAAAACGATATTTTCAAGACTTTTTAGGATCTGACAGTGGACAAAATGCATTTTTATCGATATATAGACTACTATTTCATGTTTCTTCGTTGTGAACAGTCATTTAACACATCATTGTGCACAGTCATTTAGCGCATTTAGCAGGATTTTGTGACCGAATAGTAATGTGTCCTTCGCGATCGCCAGACTAGTATTTGCCCATGTGTCTACGCTTACAGTACAGTTAAACCACAGTTGGCCCTATTAAAAGCTAAGTACATCTAGATACGCAACGTTTTTATCCCTCGTTTTTCTTTCACACTTTCCTTTTACATGTATATATATATGTTGAAAAATGTTGCGTTTCTAGATGTGCTTTGTATATTAATAGGTGTAACTATTGCTAGTAACGTTTGGGAGAAAAGTAATTGAAGTATAGTGGAAGCAACTTGACCCCGGTGGTTGACCTTTGTATTATAATATATAATAAGACACAACCTATTATTGAAAAGGAGTGTACGTAAAACACGAGCTGGACGAGAAATGGAAATATAAATTAATGTATTGGAAAGTTTTAACGATCAAATGTAAGTATATACTTTGACACAGCACTGTATACAAGCTAATTCCATATAAATACACACGGCTACCCAAAGCACCCCTTAATAATCGATATGAATAATCAGCCTAAGTTCAACCATTGCGGTCAAGTTGCGACTACTATACTATATACAACCCAAAATTAAATGAATACACTGAATTCCTAAATGGAGAAATGTGTGCAGTTTAATTATGCACATATGCAGTCTAGTTTACAGACTCTGTGAACCATCCTGACTAATATTTGATTGTGCAATTTAAATTTCAGTTACTGTTTCATGCGGTGCTCATAGAATTATGGTACTTTACCGATTTAAAGAAATCACTTGATTTAAATGACTTTGTTCCGACCAAAACCTTTCAATGAAGATAGTTAATAGTTAACTATCAAGCACTGACATTAGTCGAGTGGCAGCTTTTGTTCCCAGTTATACTCACTTGTTTTATATGATATATATAAAAGTATACTTTTAGATGTTTTGCGATTCAATGGCACGAAAAATCTCAAATGTTTTATTAACCAAACGCTTGATTTTGGTGATATTGGATACAGGTTCATAATTAGGTCATACCAACACTGAAAGTAAATCAATTTTCTTTTTCTATAATTAAGAAAATTTATTTCTTTGATCTAGATACATTTTACCCAATAGCTATCGAATAAAAACTATTTAGTAACAACAAACATTCCATTGATCATTTACTGTTAATATATAAGGCAATACCTACCTTTATTGCACGGGAAATTGCCACCAACATTCTGAACATTAGAAGTACATCCTTAGAATAAAAGATACTAACATATGAACAACTCGGGCCTACTTTATATCTGGAAAATTCTATAGTCAGATCAATTTTCTAGAAGGGCTCTGGTCTGCCAGATTTAAGTGGGAGGTATCCGTGCTGGTACGAACGTTCAATGGGACAATTAAAAAAAAAAATCCTATACTCTAGACATCCTAGCGATCACACCCTTCATGTCATCCAATATTGATGACACAGCCGCGTTCACTTTCATGTTTAGGCTTACAATTTCATCCATGGTAGATGACTGAAATACAAATATTAAATGTATCTATCAATTTGATTCAGAATTTAAAATATCTCTATCTGGCTTTAAAATGATCGCGTCATTGATGACGCATCATAGTGTGACAATGTCATAATTTATACCTAAAATACGAAAGACCCGTGGTGACATTTCAACTTCATTATTTCACGATTTCTGCTTCCTGATTTCACGATTTCCACTTCATGAATTCACGATTTCACGATTTCCACTTCATGAATTCACGAATTCACGATTTCACGAAAAAACTTCACGATTTCTTGATTTCACGATTTCACGATTTCTTGATTTCACGATTTCCACTTCATGAATGCACGATTTCACGATTTCTGCTTCCTGAATTTACGATTTCCACTTCTTGAATTCACGATTTCACGATTTCCACTTCATGAATTCACGATTTCCACTTCACGATTTCACGATTTCAACTTCACGAATTCACGATTTCACGATTTCAACTTCACGAATTCACGATTTCCACTTCACGAATTCACGATTTCCACTTTACGAATTCACGATTTCACGATTTCCACTTCACGAATTCACGATTTCCACTTCACGAATTCACGATTTCAACTTCACGAATTCACGATTTCCACTTCACGAATTCACGGTTTCACGATTTCAACTTCACGAATTCACGATTTCCACTTCACGAATTCACGATTTCACGATTTCCACTTCATGAATTCACGATTTCCACTTCACGAATTCACGATTTCCACTTCATGAATTCACGATTTCCACTTCACGGATTCACGATTTCAACTTCACGAATTCACGATTTCACGATTTCAACTTCATGAATTCACGATTTCCACTTCACGAATTCACGATTTCAACTTCATGAATCCACGATTTCACGATTTCCACTTCACGAATTCACTATTTCACGATTTCCACTTCATGAATTCACGATTTCCACTTCACGAATTCACGATTTCCACTTCACGAATTCACGATTTCAACTTCACGAATTCACGATTTCCACTTCACGAATTCACGATTTCACGATTTCCACTTCATGAATTCACGATTTCACGATTTCAACTTCATGAATTCACGATTTCCACCTCACGAAATCACGATTTCAACTTCACGAATTCACGATTTCCACTTCACGAAATCACGATTTCAACTTCATGAATTCACGAATTCACGATTTCAACTTCACGAATTCACGATTTCCACTTCACGAATTCACGATTTCACCATTTCCACTTCATGAATTCACGATTTCACCATCGTGAAATCGTGAATTCGTGAAGTGGAAATCGAGAATTCGTGAAGTGGAAATCTAGAATTCATGAAGTGGAAATCGTGAAATCGTGAATTCATGAAGTGGAAATCGTGAAATCGTGAATTCATGAAGTGGAAATCGTGAAATCATGAAGCAGAAATCGTGAAATAATGAAGTTGAAATGTCACCACGGGTCTTTACGATTTATTTATTGTGCACACAGTTACTGTCCCCCGCCATAGGCCCCATCTAACGGTATCCTTATGGTATAGCATTATATAATTACTATATAAATACTATACCATAAGGATCGTTAGATGGGGCCTGTGTCCCCCGCCACACTTTAATTCATTATAAATTTAGTACAGGCTTCGAGTATGAAACCGACATATGTTAAAATGACTGTGCACAACGAAGAAACATGAAATGGTAGTCTATATATCGATAAAAATGCATTTTGTCCACTGTCGGATCCTAAAAAGTTATGAAAATATCGTTTTTCATAAATTCCACCAGCTCGTACGTATGCATTTTTATTTTGGTGTACCGCCGACTCGGACGTAAGACAGCACCTTCGCCGACGGCCGGGTTTTGCCGGGCTATGTGATTTTTGAAACTGCATATAACGGTGACCGATCTTTTATAGTGGGTATATTGTACATGTATAACTAAATCAAAGGACATTTTAACAGTAATTTATCCATTTAAAGCGAGAAAACTACGATATGGTATCCAAATAATTGTTTTTAGTGAATATTTCCTGAATGTTAGAAAAAATACAAATGACATGAAAAATTCAATACATCACCTTCAAAGCGCGTCCATTGTAGGTCATCCTCGGCCAATTCTTAATAACAAAGCTTTAAAAATTAAAAAAAACACGAAGGAAAATATTACCTTGACTGGTGAAAACAACCGCAAAAAGCGACCTGCTCGCACGTAATTATATCGCCGGTCAACGCTTACGTTGAGACTCGGTGAATATGTTTATTCCATTGAAAATAAAGTGGGTGGGGTAATTATGTCAGCATTTAAAACTGAAAGAGATTTGTTAGTGACATTTATGCTTATATAATACTGATATAACCTTGTATTCATAGTAACTGGTAAGACCTGAAATCCCTATGACATTTAGTGTGATATCATGTGTTTTATAAAGTTCCACCATTTTTTCAATTTTACAAAATTTCAGAAATGCTTAAACAAATTCTTAACGTTAGAAAAAAAAAAGATCCTACATCCTTAAGTTACAAAATGAGGCCAGCCACAAGTCCCTAGCCGTTCAAAAATTATCTATCAGGAAACGAAGGTCCTCCTGCTGAAAGTCCCAGGTAGCTAAAAATGTGGCACAACTGAACAGTACGAAAACTTCGGCAAATATATGTGTGTCATCCGAGCACAGGTCAAGTTCATTAGCCATTACTAACAAATATTACTAAAAACATAAATTAAGAACAACCGTCACACGATAAACGATAAATCCGTATCTGTTAACAATAACGTAATGTCGTTAGCCTACCCATTTACTAAGATAGATATCTAAGATAAGATATTCCTAGGGATAAACTGTGTATATCTGCAGAACAAAATTCAAGACAAAAGAGTCGTCAACTCTTTTGAAAACCTGGTTTTCACTTATTAGAAGGATCTTTTGGTTTGTTGTTCTGTATTTGCCTCTTATTGCCATCCACCATTATTCTAGTAGTTATAATGTTATATATTCCAGGCAAAAAAAGTAGAAAAGGGAGATTATCAAAATCACTGTTTTAAGTATCTCTGCACTTTCTTTCCTTGCTAAGTATTAATATATTTACTAATGTACAAGTACTATTCGGTCTTTGTCAGCCACTGTCAAACATACCGAGTGCAATATAATATTTACTGAAACTAATGAATAATATCTTTTGATCAAAACGTTGTTTTTTTCTTTGTAAAGCGCTATATTAACCCCAAGGTCTGCTTATCGTAATTTAGTGGATATAAAATTAATAAACCCATCTTCCATATTAACTGAGAGGACCATATCTTGTAGTGAATTATTTACATCGAGTCTGTAGTACTGTACTGATAAACTGATCAAACAGAACGAAGTGGTTTCGCGTTTTTATTAGACATTTACTGCTTTTAAACAACCACTTTGTCTATGTTTATTGTGAGCCCAGTGTATGTAACAGCCCTTTATCTTTAAACGGATATGACTTCTATTTACACACTCACTTCAAAGTGTCGTATCATTTAAAAGTACACATCCCAAGTTGTTCTTCATGTCCATTAAATACCAAAATTCATAAGCTTGAATAACATATATTAATTACATTTGATTGAAACTGTAAACTTAAAGTTATTTTCTGATTATTTTACATGTAATTGGGCCTGATGTGCAACGGTTAGCAGGCTGGAGCACGCTTTAAGCTACTCGGTTTTGACTGCCATGTTGACTGATTAACTCACATATGTACTTTTTCCAGACTGAACGCTTGGAAGGTTAACAATACACCTGCTGAGGGCAAGTTTTTATCTTCCGTTTTTCAGGTTGGAACTATTCTAGAAACCTAAATTACACTTTTCTTACGTTTTTACTGCGTAACTAACGCTTACAACTAACCTCTCCATAGTTTAAACACTGTCCGTAACTCACAGATCACTTTATTTTTTGTTTTTAGCCAGTGCTTGGCTATAGCTCTAAATCACCAACCAAATTTCAACCTCGCGTCGTTTAGGTTTTTTCTTTTGTTTCTGTTTCTATGCAACCGCATCACACAAATATTCTGGACGTGTAAAAAGTAGTTCCTCATTTATTTTTTATAATCTGGTATTGTGTGTGAGAGAGACATCAACTGAGGACTACTGTTTTAAACAAACGAACAAAAAAAAAAAAAAAAAAAAAAAAAAAAAAAAAGCAGCAACGGATTCTAGAATTATGAACTTTATATTCACATTCGAAATATTCGGGATCACCCCGCTCACTCTGTCTTTTATATCAGTTTTTCGGCGTTAGCTGAGTAACATGGATTTTGACCTAGATTTTGTAGTAAAAGTTTTTAGTAATTTATCACCGCCAGAGAAAACGAAAGTAAACTTCTTCCCCCGTTGCGTACCTCGCTTATGGATGAATGAGTGGTGGCTGGTTGTAACTGTCGAATCAGTGTACCCGGTGTCGGACTGTACGCGGTTTCGCACACACGGCAAATTCATGCTCTTCGTGAAAATAAAGCAGAAAATTTAACAATTCTTTATTATTATTTCACGAAACTTAGTTATTCCCTACATAATTTGACACCATGGGTCTTTCCCCACCGGAACCTCGCTTTGGCAGTGCAGAAAAAAAAAAACAATAACAACACCAATGGAGGCCACTAGGTCAGCTGAAAATTTTTCAATTTTATGAAAATAATGACTAGGCAAACAACAACAATGTGCAAATTAGATTTAAAAATCACTATTCAATCACATATTATGTAAGTATTTACCTATTACTCCACCCAAATAAAAAAAAAATCAACATTTATGAAAGGTATCCCAATCTGCAAATGTTTGATCTTTTGCTTTAAGTTTTTTTTTTAACTGAGAACTTAATCAAGTAATTAGAGTTATGGGGTTCACTAGTGATTTAAAAGCTAGGGTTTTATTTTCATGTCAACTGCTTTAGCCTTTTCCAGTCCAACTAATTGTACGCTGGTCAACATATTGTGCTAGTGGGTTACTTATGGGGGATTAGTTGGAATATTTGCAAATGAATAATGTGTTCGTATATGCATATCCAAATATTTTCTGTCTGTACATTCTGTTTAATTCTGAATTTTTCATGCGCCAAACATTATTTCCTCTACGCCGTTTGTCTTTTTAAAGACATTTCTTGTTCTACTTGAACCCACTCTCGCGCATACCTAAAATTCTACTTGTAATGCAACACGCATAAATAAAATCCCGTGCGCTTTGATTGGTTAACAGCATGGAGAGACGGCGTTTTGATTGGTTAACAGCATAAAGTGGCGCCATATTCTAGGAAAGTCGAAGTTAACCCTAACCCTAACCCTAATCAATAAGCACTGGCTATCAGTCCTTTCAGGGCTTTGATTATTTACTGTTAAGTACTTACTCAGTATCTAAACATTTGACCCGAAAATCTACATGATTGCTCCTTTAATCAAGATACTGAGGTCAAAGTGCACTTTTCATCTTTGATATCTTAAATGTGGATATATGATTTTGAAATTTGAAGTATCATTATGGCATTTATAATATTATAATATTATTTATCAGAATATCCACGCGTTAGTCAACATTAATGGATGTTTTACTAATTAATCTTTATTTTGGGTTTTCCAATATTGATATCCGGTAAAGAGTATTGTTTTAATTAACTTAAACAATGGCATATATTTAAGATAGCAAAATATTTCCGTTTAACGCGCAGTATAACACACAGCGATCTCACATTGCACTTATGGATAATTGGTTTACTTAAGATCCTTGATATATATGGTGTGCATGATTTTAAAGTCTCTTCTTTAAACCGAAAGTGGTACACTGTAATAGGAAGATGTCAACTAAAACAAATATCATAATTGGAGTAACAGTTTTTGTTGTGCTGATGTTTGTTGTTAAAGTGATCCATGATACGTCATCGTCAGAATCCGGAATAAGACGTGTCCTGTCCGGAAATAACCAGCGTGCCAGCAACAGTCTAAGTTCTGTGACTAGGGATCTACTGGAACAGAGAAATAACTTGTCCAAGTTGCTAAACCTGAAACAACAGAAAATTGGACAAATGGAATGCGAGGTAGGAGGTTTTAATCAAATATCAGTCTTACATATATTTGACTGGTGCTGTCGCTGAAATGAAATGTATCAACTCTTTCGAGCTGACACCACTGGAAAATCTAAAATGACTTTGTCGTACAAATGTTGCTTTTTTCGAAGGGTTAATCAAGTTAAGATGTATCTACTGAAAAGAAAATATACATGCATTTGCTTTTTTTTTTTTAGTTGTTTTTCATAACAGTGTTATACAATACCATCCTAACGAATGTAGACACTTGATACAATACAATATTTTTCTTAAATATGTTAACAAGTAGAAAGTACAACTGATTTAGAATGTAGTTATGCTTTATAAAGTGTCAGCTTCCCCACTAAAATGTGTTGGTAAGTATTATGACCTATCGACATTTTCGCGGTAGAGTTTATTTGTAAACAGAGGCGTGTGGTTTAGTTTTAAACTATGTTTTAGTTACTGTAAGGTCATATAGATTTCAGCAAAATAGAATTGTAATGTCGCGTAAGAATCACTTTACTGCAGTGTTCGATTTTTCGTCAGTTCAAAATCATGTGTAAATTATGGTAATCCGAGCGTTCCCGCTTTGGGGTACATTTTACATAGTACCCTACTGGACAGTATTTAAGCATCTAAGCTATTATATTACCAGCCTGCATAAACAAACAGTATGATAGGCCGCTAGCTTAAAAATCAAGTCAGTACAAGAATTACCCACGCACAGATCAGAATCTCACCCATAATGGAATAATATACCTGGGGTCTTCGTCAAACAGCTGGAAAGTCGCCATCTGACCTATAAATGTGTCGTTTTGATGTTAAACACAACAAAAACAAAACCAAAAATCGGAAATAACGACAATATGACAGCGCTTATTGGCCGGAAAAAAAATTAAGTCATTATATACATGTACACCGTTTACGGTACGGAGTAGTATTTGCTTAAAGTACATAAAACATTGCAATTATGAAAGCGGATGAAATGTTAGATACACGTCTTGATGTCAGATGTACTTAATCTTATAAAAAGTAATAAAGATAGCCGTATATCACCATTCATCTCCAGACCGTTAAGAAAAAAATATAATTAAATTGTTATTGTTTACTCTGCAGCATAGCGTTTACTTATTAAATAATCAAGACCTTCACGTGGTTTAATAGTTTGAGTTGAGATGCAGAATTATCTAAACGAAGAACCGTGGTAAATTAGACGATAAGCCACAAGAATGTTTTCTTACATGCTCATCAAAATATAACGATAAAAATTATGCTTAACATGATTAGTTATGAGCCGGACGTCAAGCTAG
The DNA here is from genome assembly GCF_021730395.1 of Mercenaria mercenaria. Lineage (NCBI taxonomy): Eukaryota > Metazoa > Mollusca > Bivalvia > Venerida > Veneridae > Mercenaria > Mercenaria mercenaria. The sequence goes on from NC_069368.1 coordinate 58,908,514, forward strand.
AATCACACTGTCCCGGATTGGCATGCGGATGAGTTCGGGATAGCATCCGTAACGCATCCGTAGAACTTCCAACTTATTCGTAAGTCATCCGGTGTATCCGTTTATAAATCGAGGGCATCCGGGATCAAGGGGGCGAAGTTTTTGAACATGTTCAAAATTTTGCCACGGATAAAATATCTGTAAAGAATTCGAAATAAATCCGTAACAGTTCTGAAAAGATCGTAACAGATCTTAAAAGATCATAACTGTCCGGAAGACAATCACTGTGGTCAAAAACTACGAGCTATTACGGTTTTATTCCGGTTTACGGTTCTGTTACGAATTGAAGATATTGTGTCAAATTGCAATGTACTGTGTCAGTGCATGCGGGGGGTACATTCATCACCTTTAGTGATAGCTCTAGTTTACACTGTACGTATGCATTAAAAATAACAGAAACTCTTTGAATATGATAAAAAAAAACAAATGAGCCGCGCCATGAGAAAACCAACATAGTGCGTTTGCGACCAGCATGGATCCAGACCAGCCAGTCTAGTCAGGATCAATGCCGTTCGCTTTCAAAGCCTATTGCAATTAGAGAAACCATTAGTAAACAGCATGGATCCTGACCAGACTGCGCGAATGCGCAGGCTGGTCTGGATCCATGCTGGTCGCAAACGCATTATGTTGGTTTTCTCATGGCGCGGCTCAATCCCACAAGAAGCGCCGCGATGCTGAAGATGTTTGCGAAAATGCATTCAGCGTGTCAGGGATCAAATTTAGCAATATTTTCTTCTAGCAAAAATTAGCTAATGCTTTTCTGTTCACTAGCAAAACGGAAAAGACAAATACCAGAAATGAAACAATATTATTTAGTCAAATTCTTTATTTACTAGAGCTTATCAAATGATTAATCTCTGCAAGTAACCAGTCACAAGATAAAACACTCAGTCCCCTGTTACCAGAGTGCTCACATTAACAAGAACTGTATAATGACAGCGGGCTTGCCTAGTTTGAAACCTGTCCGTCTAATACTAACTTACATACAAAAGCTTCATCAAAATTTTCAAAGTTGAAAAAGGGGCATAACTTTGATAAAGTGCAAGTCAGATTTATGGAACTTGCCATGTAAAGTCATCCAATCATGATATCAGAACTAGTCTAGGAAGTTTGAAATCAGTATAACCAGGCAAGCACAAGTTTTAGAGAAACCTGCAAAACTATTTTGATTTGGACGCCGACGCCGGCGAAAGAGTTACAACAAAAGCTCTAATTGAAAAACTTCAAAAAGTCGAGTTGCAGTTACTAGTATTATGTATAAAATCATACAGTTCTTATTGTTGACAGTTTTTGTTTAATAATTATAGTTAAACATTATTGAGAATGACAATGCAAAGATATTTGCATTCCGAACTACTACGAGATTCCAGTATCACGTTCTCAGTCAAGGATTTTTTCTTTGGGGGGGTATTTCGGGATTTCATAGCTAAGATAGCAAATGCCATTTTTATCCACTTATCAGTTAAATTCAACCTTGAGTTATTGCAAGGTATTTTGATTTTGCATTATTATATTACTTGTAATCATTCTTATGTGTACGTCATACATGAGTTTTGATGAACAGTAAAAATCATTTATAAACATAAATGATAAGTTCTTAAAACAAAAAGCTGGTACTGCAGTTCCCCTTCTTAGAAGTGTGAATTTTCTGAGCAATATGACCATGTTGTTTTGTGTAGCCTCACATATTTATGTCAGATGCGTACATATATAGTTATTCTACATTTGCGAATTAAGACGAAGACGGAGTGTGAGCTGCCAAGTTAAGGGTTCCTCCCAGTATATTATTTGCGTTAGTTACCATAGTGCGCCTGCAACGGTAAGAAAGCCTTCTGTCTGACAAAACATGCGTCGCAACATTATCAAATTAGAAAAAAAAATCAGTGTACTTGCAATAAATATATGTTATCGGCTTTATATCCTTCAAGGCCAACATTTTTAAGCTACCAACAAGAAGGAATCAATCCACTTTAAAGGTTGAGAATCAGACTTTGTTCAAGTCAATGCATTTGTTCCAAACTTTACAACGAATCATTTACATTTACTTGTATTCACAGAGACCTCAGTGATGTTGGATTTTCTCATTTTTAAAAAGTATTTTTTAAATCTAATTTTCTTATCTTGGTTGCACATACAAGAAAGAGTTTCTAGCAGAAGAATATATTAAATATTAAACATATTAAGGAATGCTGAGGAATGGTATGAAAATAAGAACTATTGTGTTATGATTTGTAAAGTTTTGCATTGACAAATATATATTTAGCCGAAATTCATAAGAGATACAAGTTTGTATTATTTTTGTTGCGCCACCAAAATAGATTGGAAATGAATTCGTTTAAAAGCTGCACGCTGTTTCAGAAGTTGTCTTCTCGTACATCTTGTTGAAATATCCAAAAAGATTTGTATCTATCAAATCAAATGTTAAACTAGAACTTATATATTGAAGTCAAGGGGAATATTGAATATTCCGCTTTTAAAAACTAATAATGCATTTCTAATAGGGATTTAAATCTAAATCTTTGTAATGGGTACTTCAGTTTAGCAAAATATTGCTTAAATGCGATTGACCACCTTTAAATCTTTGTACAGACATTGTTTATTTTGATGAAGTAACAGTCTATTTTTAGGAAGCATGACTTTAAAAGTGCTGAATAATGTTTAAGTTATTTTCGAGGAGCGTGCGACACAAGTTCAAAGCTATTACTCTTCTTTTATTGGATGAAAAGCAACATGTACACTAATTCGCATGTCGAATGATATTCCAGTGAAATTGAATTACTGTCGGTCAAATGCTTTTTCAGTAGTAACACTATTTGGCTAGGAAACAATGGATGGATCGTAAGTTCGAGCCCACGCTCCTCCATCTAAAATTACTAACATTTGTATAAGAGTCGTGTGTATGGGTGTATTACACCTGGCACGCTAAAGAACCAGAAATCTTCTGGAATTGAAGCGTTTTCTATATCTTGCACTATCCTCCCACTAACGTTACTAGCAGGTTTCTGTATGAGTTTCCGGTAGCGACTACAAATAAGCAAATGATCAAATACTTTTGAAGATATGTCCAACACCAATTTTGTCAGCTGGACAAGACGGACAAAGGCAAATTAATCTATAACCGCCACCCCATCCCTCCACACATACCCCTACAAAGTCGTGACATTATAAGCCCCGCCCTTATTTCCGTTACAGGCACGTCTTTCCTTTATAGCATAATTTGTTATTTTGAGACGAGTCCTGTAGTAGGTGACACTAGTCTTCGTCTTGGTTCTCATGCCGTAGTCACTGGCAACAGACCAGAAGAAATAGCTACTATACATGCTATACCCTACCCCTATATGGTTCTTATAGTATAATAGGTGTATAGTGGCATTTTATTTCTGGTCTGGTGTCAGGGATTGTCGTCATGCGCGGCGAAGTTTTTCATTTACTTTTAATATGTCGGTCATAAAAATAAAATTCAGAGACTGGTAGCTAGTCTACCATTCGGACATTGTCACGCGCGCATTCACATCAGCTATGCATGTTTATATAACAACTGTGATAAACAGCGTGCATTATGCTATCAGTGTAGTATTTTGATAATTAAATACAAGTGCGTGCTAAGTATAGGATAATCTTGTTATGTCGTTTTAAAGTAGCTGAATTTAAATTTTAAAGATAAATTTAATCCATTGAGTGCAGATTTCTACATTCAAATCTTCATATCAAAATGTATCAACGTTACGACCTCTCTCTGAATCAAATTTCTTCGCGAACTGAAAGTAGGCAAAATCTATTATATTGTCTTTTATATTTGAAATTCAATTATTGACACTGTTAAATGGTTGTGTAGTGTCTCCATTAAACAGCAGTAACACTTCTATGTTATGATACAATCAGCCAAACAGATTGAAATTGTTTATACATCGAGTGGCTTGACATTATAAAGAAATTCAACATTAATCATTGCAAAATATCATTCAGTATAGTATTATAAAAAAAATACTGTTAAAACGTTTCCATTTATTATATATAACAACTTAGCGCTGCATGTTAATTTACTTCTTTCGCCAGTCGCCATTGTCAGTTCGAGTCTCTAGCTGTAGACCGAATATTATCATGTGAGTTTCCGTAAAGCAGCCTTTTGCTTTATTTCGGTTGAGCTATATATCTAGCCACCATAGTTCGATTTATGTCTGCAAATGATACTCCAGCTAATGTTTAGAGAGGTAAATAACTTCAATTGGTACTGTTTTCAGCAACAATAGACTGGATACTGGGAATGTAAATATGGGGCTTGGATAGAATTTTCACATTCATCCGAGTTGGTGACATTAACTGAAATAAAAGACCCCAGATGCCCGTTATTTCAGACATGGGTGGGGACCCGGATAACCCGCGACCATTTGTAAGCCCACTAGATGACGAGCGACTCGAACCAACAATGGTGATAAGCTAGTTATTTAATATCCACTCACTTACAAACCCCCCCCACCCAGCCCCCACCCCCACCTCCCCATGTGTAAATGAATGTAAATAACACAAGACAGGGCAACGAAGTAGAGTCTTTGGTCAACAAGAGAAGATCAATGATGGATCGTCTGTTTCATTAATTTTATGTCAATTGTTTTTTTTCTTTTAGGTTTGTTAAATTATTTAAAGCTTCTCAGTATGGCCTAAATTGTGTCGGCATCACTCTAAACCCAAAGAAAGAACGACTTTTCACCATGGCATTTGGTTTAAAGATACGTTAGTATTTGGTATTTAAAAATTGAAATTATTTTTTTCAAAATCTTATAAAACGACTAATGCTTATTAAATTAATCTTTTCATTCGAATTAAGTTTGAATATACCCGGGTTATATTTTTATGAAAAAAAAGTTTGTGCTTGTTATTTTTAATGCCAAGTCTGTGAAATAAAATAAACTGCCACTTGAATATTTTTATACGATTCATCTTTCCCATTTTGTTACTAACACGCGGTTTCATATTTTCATTTTATATTCTCAACCCACTTCAATGTTCTCCAAACCTTTCACTTGAAGGACGCATAATGATCAGGGTGTGTTACTTAAACAATTTATATACTAGACACTTAAGTTTTGAAACTAGGTGTGCCATTATGGCTTGAAGGCACAACCAACCGTTTTTTAAATACTTTGTATTTTCATTTTATATATTTTCCATAAACTTATAAGCATCATCTGAATTGCTTTTTTTCATCGCCAATGCCATCATTATTTGAGAATTGATCTGAACATGACTCAGCACCATATGACGTTAATGCCAGAACGCGACAACTTTTTGGTTACCCGGGGCTATTATGATTATTATGTGTGAGGTTCGCTGCGCCATTATGGATCCGTCAATTGCGGCTGTTTTAACGGCTTTTTGCTGCTATTCATAAGTATATAATAATGCTTTATATCCGGTTGTATATTAGAGGATAGTCATATGTAGTTGAATAATAAAATGCGAGTCTGTGCCGAGCATTTTATCAACTTTATTCAATGAGATTAATAAATTCAATGTTGAAAGATTTTTTTTATCACATGTAAGCTTTTCCTGCTGAAACATCAAAATTTCTTCTTTCTTTACCTATTATAGACCAAGTCATCCTAAGGATGTACGAGTGGGTTTTTTTTTTTTTTTTGGGGGGGGGGGGGGTGTTGTTTTCTTTTTTGTTGTTTCTTTACTAATTTTCTAATTTAATTCAGGATATCCGACATTTTGAAAAATGTTTCTTCCTTTCTCCCTAACAAAGTTTAAGCCGAAAATGCTAAATCATCAAAATAAGGCTAATAATGTACCATTTAACCAAACAGATTCTACTTGTTGCGAAATTCACACTTACTTTTGGCTGGCATTTGCCTTAACCTGATGTAAAATGCACAATGGGGATAGGTGTCGGTGATTTTAAATATCTATTTAAGTAGATCAGGTTTGGTTCTGATTTTTTTCTGATTGATATATATAATGATAAGCTGCAACTGAAATAAAAGGTTTCATGATAGCACTTTATATCATCTAGTAAGTATAAATAGAAATAATAGGAGCTAAAAATATCAAAATTCACCAATTTTTAAGTTTTTTTTCTAAATATATCTCGTACATGCACGGTGATCCCGACTTTTTTTCTTTCCATTTTGAAGCATTTTTTGTGTGTGTGTCATTGAAGCATCAACATATTTTTAAATCTTATCTACAGATTTTTGTAGATGTAAATACGTTTTTTTCCTTGAAAAAAAGTGGGTGGGGTAAATATGTCAACATGTCGAAAATAAAAAATCCCCATTTTGTTTGTCACATTTATGCTTACATAAAACTGATATCACCGTGTATTTATAGTAACCTGTAAGACATGAAATCCCTATAACGTTAAGTGGGATATTATATGTTTTAGAAAGTATCCCCATTTTTTTCAATTTTACCTAATTTCAGAAATGCTTAGTGGAAGAAGAAAATGCCCTATTAAAAAACGAGTGCGGTAACCTGTGCTTTTTCTGCTTCTTAAATGTCTAGGAAACATAAGTTCTTCAAGCTGTCAGAGTATGAAAAAATTCTTATTTGTAGAAAAAAATATGACTCTGTTTCTAAGCCATGAAAAATGCACAGTTCTTAAGGATACAATGTTTGGTTTCTTTTAAGCTTAACTAGCACAATGTTATAAATAAACTATTGAAATCAACATGTCACTTGCAGCTGTTGTTACCAAAAATTGAAAATGCAATTTTGGTAATTTATATTTATTTTGGTTGTCGCCCCGCAACAAGTGTATGTGTTGTAAGGATATCGCGTCCGCGAATCTAGTGCATGTCTTGTGAGAATATCGCGGCTGCGAACACCTTGTGTATGTGTTGTGAGGATATCACGGCCTCGAACCAAGTGTATGTGTTGTGAGGATATCACGACTTCGAACCAAGTGTATGTGTTGTGAGGATATTACAGCCTCGAACCTAGTGCATTTGTTGTGAAGATATCACGGCCTCGAACCAAGTGGATGTGTTGTGAGGATATCACGGCCTCGAACCTAGTGCATGTGTTGTGAGGATATCACAGCCATGAACCTAGTGCATGTGTTGTGAGGACATCATGGCCTCGAACCAAGTGTATGTGATGTGAGGATATCACGGCCTCGAACCAAGTGTATGTGTTGTGAGGATATCACGGCCTCGAACCAAGTGTATGTGTTGTGAGAATATCACGGCCTCGAACCAAGTGTATGTGTTGTGAGGATATCACAGCCTCGTACCAAGTGTATGTGTTGTGAGGATATCACGGGTTGTGAGGATATCGCGTCCGCGATTCAGGATATCGCGTCCGCGAACATTGTGCCTGTGTTGTGAGAATATCATCGCCGCGGACATATTATGTGTTGTGAGAATATTGCGGTCGCGGACCAAGTGTATGTGTAATATGAGTATCGCGGCCGATAATTAAATTCCAGAGTTTGAAGCATTGTTACACCTCAAAATGGTAGCAGCGCATTTTGGTAGTCACTACCAAACTTCGGCCGAGTTTTGGTAGCGACAAAATGCGTTGCAAGGGTACATATGATGTGTTAAGGATCATGGAATGGAACGTATTTTGGTAGTTTTTTCTACATCAGGGGCTGTGCTCATTTTTACATTATGCACGAAAGAGAGAGAGAGATAAAAGGAGGGAATGTCTCCTATAAAAATGGTGTGTGTGGGGGGGGGGGGGGGGGGGGGGGGGTCCCCTCCCGAGATATAGTTTTCGTATAAAAACAACCAAAATGTAGATTCCTGAGCGTGTGAAAGGGGCCTCGAACGGCGCTTCCTATGCAATAACATTGTATTGTTTTGTTGTTATAATGTGCTAGTGTTGTCGGAGTGATAGTCCACCTAGATTTTTTAAAGCATGAAAATGTTGAAATATATCATTTACTCAGAAATGAAGCTTCCTCCGCAATAAGGTATACAGTGTCGTGTATCTTATTATTTATCTACATATATAAATGCGAATGATTTTCTCTAAATATTTATCGCAGATTTTGGCTTTTTTCCTCAAATGTATACGATGTATTATGAGAACACCTGCGGAGGGCGGGTGGGCGGCTCCAAAAGGTGTTCGCTATCTAACTTGAGCAGTATATATATACAGCGTTCACCAAAACAAAAGTTATGTCCGGTATACAAAAATACGAGTGCCAGATATTTACTCGACCAACCTCGGTAATTCTCGTTGAATAAATTAATCGGTTACCCTCGGAATTAAATTTACTACCGGGTTGAGTTATTTAATTGTATTTCACTATATTAAACAACATTGAAATATTCTAAAGATTTTTGGTGGATAAAGGTTGCATGCCTACCTTGCATATACTTTTAAAGGTATTTTACAGCCCGTCTTATGTGACCTTTTCTCATGAATCTCCTTAATTTTTATCTCAAACAGTCTATACTTGCTTATGGGCGTTTGTGAAACCTGTCCCAGGGTCATGCGAACGACACATCAAATAATTATGGTTAACAGTTGTGTAAAGTTTCTTCAATATCTCTCAATGTATGTCGAAGTTAGAGTTGCATTGACCTCTCTCACGTGTGTTCCAATGATCCTGCTTGACTGAATCTAGGGTCGTTATATTTTCAAAGTCAAAAGGTCAAGGTCGGATGAGCGACTATCTTTGAAATAATACGGTCCATTCGTCATAAAATATTCTTTCTGTAAATCATGAGATTATCATTGATACCGTTTTGCGTTGGATGTGTACATATCCAACGCATTTTGGTACTACATTATTGTAAACTACCAAAACGTTGAGTGTAACGCATTTTGGTAGTGACTACCAAATCTCGGCCGAATTTTGGTAGTGACTGCCAAAATGCGTTGCTACCATTTTGAGGTGTAACAAAGCACTGTTCCTGTACTAAGTTCTTGATTGTTATGTTCTAGCACTGACTAGTATTCAGTATAAACAGTAAAGGAAAAGAAAGGACAACTCTACATTGGGTGGTAGTTGCGGACGAACAGAAAATTGCTGTCGAATTTTTAATGCGATTTCGTGTCTTACTGTCCTTAAGAAGTAATATAAGTAACATATTCGTGCCAATTTAATATTACCATAATTTCTCTTCCAACAGAAAGGTGCTAATCAAGCGACGAGTGAGTCGGGTGGCTGGTGCAAGAAGTCAAGTACAGAAACGGCCGGGCAGCACATGACTGATACGAATCTCGCCACTGCTCTAGCAGAGTTCTTTAAAGGTTAGTTCTCATCTTAAATTGTGTTCCATTTATTTTCATTTTTTTGTTGTTAAGATTTGTGGTTTAAATGATTTATTTCACTTCTAATAAACATAATTGTTACTTTTGATGAGGTATATTTTGATAGGCATTTATCAGACAGTCAACCTTTTTAAGTAATAGTTAAAAACTGCTGTATGACATTTGTTTTGACTTATTTTCAATCACGGGGTACTATTATCTCTTGTGTAAATTCCTTACGTTTATCAACCTCACCTTATATGACATTTAGAAACACTCTGAACAAAGAGAAAAGTAAACATTTTTCAAAGCGTTCGAATCTCCTAAAAAGTCAAATATTTGCTCTTCTTTGGTATATTATTTATTGTGCCGTAAATAATGCCAATTCATTGACGAAAAGTGTTTTATGGTTATTACCACTTAATACGGTCCGCCAATACTTGATCGTAAGTCAGCTCCTTTCATTAAAATGCTTGTCTTCAAGTTTTCATACTTTTTACAAGGTAAAGAACAGAACAGAACAAATATAAACATATTTTAATTTGTAGGCTTAATGAACTTCTCGTGTATATAAAATCCATTCATTCGTACTAGTTATAGGGTAGTGAAGAGTATATTGTAATGTTATTAATTAAGCAATTTCATACGGCCCTTGTTATTTGTCCAAGGGTTGTCGTATTGGCCGAAGGCCGAGGGCCAGTACGACTGCCCGTGGACAAATAACTAGCCTTATATGAAACCGCTTGATTAATGATAATTTTATTATTCAATTTTTGAACATTGGCGGTAACACCATAAGAGCTTTTGAGTTACCTTACGGCAGTTTTACATGTTGGCCCTGTTTTCTCGTATTGGCCCTGCTTTTCTGATATTGGCTCAGTTAAGCCCTCTACAGACGGTAGGTTTTTGTTGTTACAGTACAACACCAATTAAATTTAAGATGTACAGCCAAATATTATCATGTGTATGATGCTATTCCTTGATTTCGTAAATCTTAAGTCTTGACTTACAGATTAGGACATGTTCTATTTCGTAAAGCCCTCTACAGACGGTAAGTTTTTGTTGTACAACACCAATTAAATTCAAGATGTACAGCCAAATATTACCGTGTGTACGATGCTATTCCTTGATTTCGTAAATCTTAAGCCTTGACTTACAGATTAGGACATGTTCTATTTCGTAAGTTTTGCCTTACGTACCACCCACGTTGACAAGCAACAAATTGGTACATAATTAGTTGATAAGAGGCAAGTGAATGAAATTCCAGAAACAACTGCCCAAAAAATAAACACAAATCTTAATATAAAATGGCTTCTGATGCATAATAGAAAAAGGATGACACTGAAAAGTTAATTGATTTGAGCCGCGCCATGAGAAAACCAACATAGTGCGTTTCCGAGTCTGGTCCATGCTGTTCCCTAAAGCCCTCTACAGACGGTAAGTTTTTGTTGTACAACACTAATTATCTCAAAGATGTACAATTTTGAAATTGTACATTTTTCACATACAGACAGTATTCCATTCTCATAAAAATCAAAGAGATTTACCTAGTAAACATAGTGCATCAGGTACTGAAAAAAATGTAACTATTAATAATAAAAATAGTATTCACCTTTTTATGTTCCATAAATTTGATTACGTATGACACAAATGAATCACGCCATGAGAAAACCAACATAGTGGCTTTGCGACCAGCATGGATGCAGACCAGCCTGTGCATCCGTGCAGTCTGGTCATGATCAATGATCAATGATGTTTGCTTTCAAACTCTATTACAATTAGAGAAACCGTTAAACCCTCTACAGACGGTAGGTTTTTGTTGTACAACACTAATTATCTCAAAGATGTACAATTTTGAAATTGTACATTTTGCACATACAGACAGTATTCCATTCTAGTATAAATCGCAGAGATTTACCTAGCAAACATATAGTGCATCAGGTACTGAAAAGAATGTAACCATTCATAATAAAAATGATATTCACCTTTTTATGTCCCATGAATTTGATTACGCATGACACAAATAAGCCACGCCATGAGAAAACTAACATAGTGGCTTTGCGACCAGCATCGGATGCAGACCAGCCTGTGCATCCGTGTAGTCTAGTCAGGATCAATGATGTTTGATTTCAGTCTATTGCAATTAGAGAAACCGTTAGCGAACAGCATGGACCAGACTGCGCGGATGCTGGTCGGAAACGCACTATGTTGGTTTTCTCATGGCGCGGCTCAAATCATTTAACTTTTCAGTGTCATCCTTTTTCCTTTATGCATTAGAAGCTATTTTATATTCAGATTTGTGTTTATTTTTTGGGCAATTGTTTCTGGAATTTCATTCACTTGCCTCTTATCAACTAATTATTTACCAATTTGTTGCTTGTCAACGTGGGTGGTACGTGTTTCACATGATGTGCGCAATTGATCTAATGCAGTGTGTAATATTGTAAAGTTGTATAATAATATCATAAACATGTTATGGTTGAGGTTCAACAAGGGATATTATTCGAGGTGTTTATATGTATGATACTGTAAGAGTTTCTACTCTTTCACTGTTTTATCGCAATAGAAAAAAGAGTCAAAATTAGTAATTAATTAATTTCATTTTAATAAATATTTCATTCCCTCTTTACACCCATAAAAAGGCTACAATTTATCAAGATTATTTGATTGTGGGGCACAGTGTAAATATTTCAAGGGTATAGCTAGGTGTTCACGACAAGGAAAACAAGTTTCATATATTATATGGCTTCATCTCCAAATTTATTTCCATCTATAAATCTCTTTCCATATATCTAAACCTAGGAATAGATATAATAGAATAGAACAAGAAATATCTTTTAAAAAGATGGTCGGTGAATTGTATTAAGACAATAAGTTTATGAGGTTTTCATATCATTTGTGTTATTCTATCATCTATCTAACATTTTGAAAATAGCAAAACTAAACACAACACTTAAACAATTTAAATGGTTCTCTTTTAATTTTTCACAAAGGTCTCGTAACTACGGTGGTATGTTTAGGACATGCAATTATTTTTTTAGGATTAAATTATCTTGAGCGATCAACATCTTATCTCGTGCGCACGACATCTTATCTTGAGCGATCAACATCTTACTTCGAGCGGTCAACATATTATCTTGAGCGGTCAACATCTTATCTTGAGCGATCAACATAGTATCTTGAGCGATCGACATCTTATTTCGTGCGCACGACATCTTATCTTGAGCGATCAACATCTTATCTCGTGCACACGACATCTTATCTTGAGCGATCAACATATTATCTCGAGCGATCAACATATTATCTCGAGCGATCAACATATTATCTTGAGCGATCAACATCTTATCTCGAGCGATCAACATATTATCTTGAGCGATCAACATCTTATTTCGTGCGCACGACATCTTATCTTGAGCGATCAACATATTATCTTGAGCGATCAACATCTTATCTCGAGCGTTCAACATATTATCTTGAGCGATCAACATATTATCTCGAGCGATCAACATCTTATCTCGAGCGATCAACATATTATCTTGAGCGATCAACATATTAGCTCGAGCGATCAACATCTTTTCTCGGTCATCTTATCAATATCTATTAAGTACCTTTGTGTGAATACAGATCATTAGTAAAAACATACGGCTGCCACCGTTTTTGTTTTTATTTAGATTATACTTATAACCGTTTCACATGTTTGCAGGGTTAGACATTTAAATACGGACACTGATAAAAAAGGCAGCAAAAATCAGTGATGATGCAAAGAAAAACATTTAAGTCCTCGACAAAAAAAAAGTATGTAGGCTTTGCTATGAAAGCCCTGGAGGGACAATTGATTTCCGTACTTCCCACTTCTGACTTCTAACTTTTGCACTTCTCACTTCCAACTTCTTGACTTCCTACTTCTAACTTCCACACTTCTGACTTCTAACTTCCGCACTTCTGACTTCCAACTTCCCGACTTTCGACTTCTGATTTCCAGCTTCCACACTTCTTACTTCCGACTTCTTGACTTCTTACTTCCTTCTTCTAACTTTCGCACTTTTGACCTCTAACTTCCGCACTTCTGACTTCCAACTTCCTGACTTCATACTTCCGACTTCCAACTTCCACACTTCTTACTTTCGGCTTCCAAAAAAGAAAAGTTGGCAGTCAGAAGTGCGGAAGTTGGAAGTCAGGAAGTTAGAAGTCAGAAGTGTAGAAGTTAGAAGTCAGAAGTGCGATAGTTAGAAGAGGGAAGTAAGAAGTCAAGAAGTCGGAAGTAAGAAATGTGGAAGTTGGAAATCAGAAGTCGAAAGGTAGGAGGTTAGAAGTCAGAAGTGCGGAAGTTAGAAGTCAGAAGTGCGGAAGTTTGAAGAGGGAAGTAAGAAGTCAAAAAGTCGGAAGTAAGAAGTGTGGAAGTTGGAAATCAGAAGTCGAAAGTCTGGAAGTTAGAAGTGCGGAAGTTAGAAGTCAGAATTGCGGGAGTTAGAAGAAGGAAGTAAGAAGTCAAGAAGTCGGAAGTAAGAAGTGTGGAAGTTTGAAATCAGAAGTCGAAAGTCAGGAAGTTGGAAGTCAGAAGTGTGGAAGTTGGAAGTCAGAAATGCAGAAGTTAGAAGTAGGAAGTAGGAAGTCAAGAAGTTGGAAATGAGAAGTGCAAAAGTTAGAAGTCAGAAGTGGGAAGTACGGAAATCAATTGTCCCTCCAGGGCTTCCATACTTCGTCCATGTATTAAACGATTTTCCTTGTTTTCCCTTAATTCATACATGCAACTTTTCTGCGCGAATTTATCAGTCCAACTAAAATTTGTTGCTGTTCTAACATGCAGTATGCATCATTGGTTATGTTCATTTGATTTTGAAGATAGGATGACCAATTATATGCATTGCTCTCCCAATTGATGTGATAAACTTGTACATGTACTTGTGGGAAGTTTAATTAACAGCGGAATAGGCGGGACCCTAATTAACAACTTGTCCGTATGTTTTACTGATGACCTAAATGCACACACAAAGGGCCTTAATATATATAAATAAGATGTCGTGCGCTCGAGATAAGATGTTGATCGCACAAGATAAGATGTTGATCGCTCAGGATAATATGTTGATCGCTCGAGATAAGATGTTGATCGCTCAAGATAAGATGTTGATCGCTCGAGATAAGATGTTGATCGCTCAAGATAAAATGTTGATCGCTCGAGATAAGATGTTGATCGCTCAAGATAAGATGTCGTGCGCACAAAATAAGATGTTGATCGCTCGAGATAAGATGTTGATCGCTCAAGATAATATGTTGATCGCTCGAGATAAGATGTTGATCGCTCAAGATAAGATGTTGATCGCTCGAGATAAGATGTTGATCGCTCAAGATAATATGTTGATCGCTCAAGATAAGATGTTGATCGCTCGAGATAATATGTTGATCGCTCAAGATAATATGTTGATCTTTTCAGATAAGATGTCGATCGCTCAAGATAAGATGTCGTGCGCACGAAATAAGATGTTGATCGCTCGAGATTAGATGTTGATCGCTCAAGATAATATGTTGATCGCTCAAGATAAGATGTTGATCGCTCAAGATAATATGCTGATCGCTCAAGATGATATGTTGATCTCTCGAGATAAGATGTCGTGCGCACGAGATAAGATGTTGATCGCTCAAGATAATATGTTCGTCGCTCTAGATAAGATGTTGATCGGTCGAGATAAGATGTTGATCGCTCAAGATAATATGTTGATCGCTCGAGATAAGATGTTGATCGCTCAAGATAAGATGTTGTTCGCACGAGATAATATGTTGATCGCTTGAGATAAGATGTCGTGCGCACGAGATAAGATGTTGATCGCTCAAGATAAAATGTCGTGCGCACGAGATAATTTAATCTTAAAAAAAAATAACATATGTCCTAAACATACCACCGTACGTAACGGTATAATATTGTTTCGTTTTTCTTTTTTTCAATGTCGAATAATTACAGCAGTGGTCTTGAAGTCACTGCTCTACCTAAAAGACATTAATCGATCGGCTAATCACACCCTCATTCGTGTGATACGCAGACCGTATTCAGCTCTCCCTGTAAATTGATACATATTGGTATTTGAACAGGTTTCTGTTACATTTATTAAACTTACTTATCATTTTAGATATATCAATATTCTTGCTAAATATACTGAACGAAGCGTAGCTTTAAAACTGTAAACAACGTCATTAAATACTCCATGTCTGACATTTCACTTAGCGTTGCACAATCAGGAGAGTGAAAATCAAGAACAATCTTTAAAAAAGATTGTCGTCTAATTGTAGTAAGACAAGAAGTATATGAGGTTTACAAATCGTGTCATTCTATCTTCTATCTAACATTTTGCAAATAGCAAAACCAAACACCACACCTTACAACAATTTAAATGGTTCTCTTTAAAATGTTCACAAAGGTTTCCTAATGTGCAATTTTGTTTCGTTTATTCTACGACAAATAATTACAACAGCGGTCTGGAAGACACTTTTCTACACAAAAGACTCTAATCACACCTTTATTCATGTGATACGCACACCGTATTCAGCTCTTTCTGTAAATTGATATATGTTGGTATTTGAACAGGTTTTTATCATATTTATTAAACTTACTTATCATTTTTTAGATATATCAATATTTTTGCTTAATATACTGAGCGAAACTTAGCTTTAAAACTGTGAACAGCGTCATTTAGCATAAATGCTTTGTCTACATTTCGGCCAGTGTAGCACAATCAGCAGTGTGAAACAAATAGCCACTCTCGTTCAATCAGACAGAGTGTTGCATAAATCGTTCATTTTGATAAATTATCTATAATGCGTTATCGAGTAGTCTGATTTGAAAACTGAAATCACGTGGCATGGTCACAAATTCGTTCTTAATACGGCATTCGCCGAAAAAGTTATCTGCAGATAAAGACCGCTGGCATAATTTTATGTGAAAATAATCAGCCCGACTTTATGGACAACTAGTTTCATACCGCAGTTTAACATTCGCAGCTTATGTGTTAAACTGTGAATAATGCCACGGGCGGTAAATAAAGATCACCTTTTGATTTTGTGGCGAGATGCCTCTATCAGGATGTTTGATATAATTTAGTCACCGCATACCTTATGATTCGTACCTAGAATAGTTAGACCCAATCATATTCGAAACGCCGATGATCCGTCATAATTCAATATTTTAGATGATAGACTAAATGAAATAAGCACTAATCTTTCATGAATTCCTAGAAAAGAAAGTTCTATCTACTCACACGTTAATTACGATAGTTTTAGACTCTAATTACGGAAAATACACAAATTAAGGACAAATTACGCACTTCCATGATCATTGTACTAAGGAGCTTGATTTTGTCATAATCACTGAGCGCTCATTAATTACAGTTGGACGAAACTTATAAATACGCGGCCAGCGCCACGAAGAGATCAGAACTTGCCTGGCCATCGAGGAGTCAACATCATCAATACAGTCTGCCTAGCTACCGAGCGATAATAAATTAGAAATATTATCATTTACTATTAGGTTCTTGACCTCCTATCATAGTCTGGGTTCTTACTCAGAACATTGCGTCCCGTTTAAGTTCCACGACGATAGGAACTCGACATCTGGTGGTATTTAGGTAAAATCTTAATGTATGGTATTCACCTCAGGCATAGTTTGTTGTGAATCGCCATACTACAAGAGATCCCATCCACGAATTTTGAGTGCTCGTCATCAGTTAAATTGAGATAGATTGATTAGCATTAATTATTTTATATTTCACCAATCATTTTAAGAATCATTTGTTTTCCAATCATTCGGCAAGGAAGCCCATAGGAAAATTATATTATATTCAATATACTGAGCTAGACCGTGCACGCTACAATTTACTGAGCATGGTGTTAACATCCAAAACTGTCGTACAGACCATCAGTAAACAGAAACCACCAATAGTTGTATATGCTTGATAAAAAGGTCAATATATCTTTGAAGCGCAATTCATTTGTAGAGTAATGTATATTTAAAAACAAGTAATAAAAATGACAAATAATGATCGTATGTAAAACATAATTATATTTACCATACAATGAATGAATTATATGTGCACTGTAAAAGGGTGGGGTAATTATGGAGACAGACTATCAAATTGGTCCCGCCGGTGGTTTCAAATGTTTTATAAGGGCAAGGTATTTATGGAAACGGGCTATCAATCAAATCAGTCCTGCCGTTGTTTTTAATTGGAGACGGGCTATCAGTCAAAACAGTCCCGTCGGTCGTTCCAACTATAAAAGGGATTTTTATGGAGACAGGCTATCAGTCAAATCGGTTCCATCGGTGGTTTCAAATGTAAAAAACATATTTTATTTTAAAGCATCATAAGCATCATTACAACCGAAGACAATTCAACCATTAAAATGATAGGGTTGTGTGTTTCATTTTTTTGTCAAACCGAGTTTTGAAGCATTTCGGCTTAAATATTTTGAGAATTATTGGTGTATTTTTCAGAAGCATATATTTATATTTTATATGTTGTTTCGAAGGGCCTGACTACATGTATTTCAGGAAAATATGTCGGCAGTTTCGGTGATGGACCAGGACGGTATAAACAGCTTTTATCCGATTCTGGAAAGGTCAAAGGTTATGATGCTTTTGACGGAGCTCCATTTTGTGACATCACAAGCGAGGGGCGGGTCAAATTTCTTGACCTGACACTCCCTCAGTATGGATTGCCATTGTATGACTGGGTCATAAGTTTGGAAGTAGCTGAGCATATTCCACAAAAATTTGAAAGTGTTTTCATTGATAATATTGTTCGACATGCGCGAGAAGGCGTGGTTTTGAGCTGGGCAAAACCTGGACAGGGTGGATATTCTCATGTAAATAACCGCCCATTTGAATATATAAAAGAATTGATGGATAATTTAAGTTTTTCACATGACAATGTAGAATCTGAAAAACTGAAAAATGCTGCAAGTTTTCCATGGTTTAAGTGGAACACGAATGTTTATCGAAGGAAGAAACTTGTATCATCGGAGGACATGTCCAGACTTACGTAGCAAATAATTCGTACAAAATCTCCACGATTTAAAGTTTGAAAAAAAAGTTCAAAAAATACTTTACACAAGCGTCTCGAATATAGAACAAAAACGTGCCATGTGTTTCAACGATGTGAATTTAACCTGGGTTGTAAGTCCTTAGTGGGATACGCGTTTTTATTATATATATAATAATTATAAATTTGCTAAGCACATTTTCTGCAATTTGATAAGGAAAATTATGACTTTCAGTGAGGAAGAAGAACCGATTGTCATCTAACGCTTTAAGATATTAGGTTTTGTTGCATCTGTCTTATAATTCCAGTTTTAATTTTATTTGCGTGCACAGCCCCTGTGTGCTAGTATATTTTTCGATGTGGAGTATTATTTTCTTTTTCTTTTCGTTTTCTTTGTGTGTGTGTCTGCGTTCCTTGCCGTTTTACATTTTTCTTTGTTTTCTAAACATTGATACCATAGAGTGAGATTTAATTCGAACACGGGGTAAAGAAACAAGATTTTTAAGATTTTTTATACAATAATATCCCTGTTTACCGTAATTAAAGGACACATGTTATCTACCAACAAGATTTAGAAGGAGCGTAATTCTTATCATTTTTCTGACTACCTATGCATCTCAGGTTATGAAAACAGAAATGAAACAATTTATTTTTATGCTCCCCGAACGGTTGGGGGAAGCATATAGTCGCCATCTCGTCCATCCGTGCGTTTGTACGTCCGTCACACTTTTTGTCCGGAGGATAACTCAAAAAGTATTGAAGGTAAAAAGTTGTAACTTTATACAATGATACAGATGATTAAGAGGTCCTGCAGTGACAAGAAACCACAATTATAGGCGGTCCTATTTTTATTTATCTCCATTTGTTTGAAAAACTTGTCAGGGGCTTAACTCGAATACGATGTATATTAATATGTAAAATATTGCTTTAATACTTTACATATTTATAGAGGTCAGTGAGAGGGAGTGAAGTGACAAGGAACCATAACTCTGGCCCCATTTTTGAATTATTTCTCTTTTTATGAAAACCTTGTCTGTGGTATACTTGTAAGGTATTGACTTCACACTTTACATATTTATAGAGGTCAATGAGAGGGAATGCAGTGACAACAAACTATAACTCTAAGTAGTCCATTTTTTAAAATTATTTTTCCTTTTTGATACTTCTTGTCCGGAGGATAACTCAAAAAAGTATCGAAGATACCAAGTTGTAACTTTATGCAATGATAGACCTCATTGAGAGAAAGTGCAATGACAAGGAACCATAACTCTAGAAGGTACCATTTTTTAATTATCTCCTTTTTTGAAGACTTTGTCGGGGCATGCTTGCAAGGTATTGATTTCATACTTAACATATTGATAGAAATAAGTTAGAGGAAGTGCAGTGACAATGAACCATAGCTCTATATGGTCCAGTTTTTTAATGTTTTCCTTTTTTGAAAACAATGGGAGGAAGTGCAGTAATAAAAAGCACAACTCTTCCTGACTTAGCACAACCACCGTGACTGCAAAACCCCTTATGTTACAATAATTTCGGGAAGCATCCATCGGCGTCACCGAACATCTTGTCTAATCGTGTTTTCTTGTTCGCTGACAAAACGAATTAAACATATTTCTTCACCAGAATTTATATATTTGCCATGGAACAGTTTTAAATAAATAAAATCTAAGTGTTTCGTTTTTAGCTCGACTTTTCGAAGAAAAAGTAGAGCTATTGTACTCGCCCTGGCGTCGGTGTCGGCGTCGGCGTCGGCGTCGCCTTTGGTTAAAGTTTTTTATAAAGTCAAATATCTCTGTTACTATCAAAGCTATTGACTTGAAACTTAAAATTCTTTACTATCAAAGTCTACACTAGGAGAAACAATCCTCATAACTATATCTTAATTTTGACAGAATTATGCCCCTTTTTAACTTAGAATTTTTGGTTAAAGTTTTTGATAAAGCAAAGTATCTCTGTTACTATGAAAGCTTTTGACTTGAAACTCAAAATAGTTATTTACTATCAAAATCTACACCAGGAGACACAATTCCCATAACTCTGATTTGAATTTTGACAGAGTTATGCCCCTTTTTTACTTGGAATTTTTGGTTAAAGTTTTTGATAAACTCAGAATAGTTATTTACTATCAAAGTCTACACCAGGAGACTCTGGTTTGAATTTTGACAGAGTTATGTCCCTTTTTAACTTGGATTTTTGTTTACTAGCAAAGCTCTAATTTAGAGTCAAGCACTGAGAAAAGTCGAGCGCGCTGTCTTACGGACAGCTCTTGTTATTCCTTCCTTTGGCAGGGGCAAATGTAGAGAGTTAGTGAATGTGTCAGTTGCATTGATTTTTATAAATCGTGTATATACCTTTACTATTGTTTCCTTTCGTTTAGGTATATCACTGAAATCAACAGCTATTAACATGCATCAGTGGTATTTTACCTGAAGTATGCTTTTACCAGATTAAGACAGTCGTATTTCCAAACACAAGATATTTTAACGAAATGATTTTTATAAATTAAATGTAAACATTGTCTAAAAAGATATGTAATTTGTATATTTTTACCGTCGACGGTTTTGTCGGAGGACCGTCTCAAAATGTATCATTTTTCGTGAAAATATGCATACTTCTTCATATATTAAATAGAGGGGTGTGCTTTGTCAGAGGGGTCATATCTTCATAACCTGATGTCCGATTTTAATAAATGATACCTTGTTGCAAAGGGCAAGCAAGTACCTAGAGAAAACAGGCCAAGTCAGGTTCAAACCCGGTCGGCTTGGGGTCAAAATCCGGTAATATTCTCAAAATATGAACTTTTCAGAGCTGTCAGTGCAGTCCTGAAAACTCAAGCACTACCTTCACTGAGTCCAATGACACCATTGGAGCAATTCTCACGGCTCCCCGGGTCGAATCATCTTAGTCTTGGCCAGCACCTTACCGCATATAACAAGTTTGGTCATTTTTTGATACCTGTCCTGAGCTCTGATGGCGTCATATGGACATGTAAGTAGCTTTAATGGAAAGCTAAGACATCTGCAAACATATTCATATATGGTATAGGTAGGTACCTGGGGTATAGAGACTCGAACAAGGGTCAAAATCTAACATAGTGTCATTATCAGCTGAAATTTAGTATAGATTACAATACCGTTCCTCCATGTATTACCTCCCCTGACACCTATGTGTAACACCACCACTGGTTGCATAGATTGAGAAAGTCAGCAGTTTTTTCACACTCGGTTTTATTTACAAGGTTATACAGACGTCAACTATACTAACAGTCAATTCAGGTATAAATACATCAGCTTTTTAAATAGTATTTTCCCGTGTCAAACTTTTAATTAATTTTTTATTCTTAAGTCCAAAAGTTCTATAACATAATAGTCAATTCTAAAACTTCCACAGTTATTTTTAACCCGCTCTTAAACCCGAGCCCAAAAAATCGAACTTAACCGAGCTGATCTGAACCGATCCGAACTGCCAATTATCCGATCCCATTTTTGTAAAACATTTCTAACTTCCTGTTTCTTAACTCAGTCCTCTCTTTTCTTGACTCAGTCCTCCTCTCCCTATTCTCCTATCTTCTCTTAATTCTCTGAGTATTTATACCTGTTTTTACGAACTACAACGCAATAACATGTTTACAAGTATTTCAAAATATTCAAAGCAATTTCAAAACATGTCAATCAAAACGTCCATTATGTACTCATATAATAGTAAACAACAGATGTGGAATCAATCACCAATGTGTATTTTCGTAAATAAATGACTGTTACTGAAACAAACAAAATAATTAGGGTCAAATCTAATAGATAAAACATTCAACGGTGATTCATTTTGTATAAATTGTAAACAACAACAATATGCTGAACAGGTAAACAAAGTAATTAACATTTCTGGCCAATTAATGAAAATTCCATCGAAAACAAAAATAAAGTAATTAAGGCTGACCAAATCA
The DNA here is from genome assembly GCF_021730395.1 of Mercenaria mercenaria. NCBI lineage: Eukaryota > Metazoa > Mollusca > Bivalvia > Venerida > Veneridae > Mercenaria > Mercenaria mercenaria. The sequence goes on from NC_069368.1 coordinate 58,930,729, forward strand.
ATTTCATTTGAGAATTTCGCAATATCTGATCGGTAATAATAGTAAACAAAGTCATTTAGGCCAAAACGTAATGGATAAAACACTCCGATGTTACGAAATTTGCTTGAGTAGTAAATACCAACAATGACCTACGCATGTAAACAGAATTCGTATCATTTGTAAGAATTATCAGGATTATCTACCAAAATCAATAATAGATAAAATACACACAATGATGAATTAACTGAAAACTGACCTGCGAGCTATCATTGTGTTACATCTGGCTCACCAAGTTTTTCGAACATGGTCTTAATCCGTAGGCAGGAGCCGTACCTAGTCGACGATGTATAAAAGTGGTACAAGTTTATGTCAAAAGGGACCCAACTGGGTCGAAAACCTTCCAGACATGGTCAAAAAAAAGCCGTTTCGAACCCTACCTTGTTGCCGTATATGACTGGCCCTAACCCCAAGGGTTATCCCTAGATACTTTAACATGGTCTCAGTGAATAGCCAGGACTACCGTCTACATGAAAATGTATGATATAGGTATATTACTTTGGTATAGGGGCTCGAACCCTGTCGAAAACCTATTAGATATGGTCAAAATAGGAACTTAGAAGACCAAATGGTGACCTTACATGTCCCTACACGACCCCTACGGCCATCCAAGGTACTTGAACTTGGTCTCAATTGATAGCTAGGACCATTACCTACACGGCATGAACCATGAACCATGTATGATACAGGTATATATTTTGGTCATAGAGGCGCAAACTTTATCAAAAACCTCTCAGACATAGTCAAAATAGTCATTTTATCTAAGTTCGAACACTACCCGGTGACCTTGTACGACCTGTCCTGACTCTTCAGGCAATTCTAGGTACTCAAACTGGGTCTAAACCTATAGTCAGGTATAATATAGGTACAATAGAATATATATATAATATATATATATATATATATACCTATACAACCATGTATAATACTGGTATATGTCATGGTCATAGGGGTTAAGACCGGGTTTAAAGCCTTTCAGACATGCTCAATATTGTTTGAACACTACGTGGTGACCTTATATGACCTCCCGAGACCCTTACTGGTGTGTCAGATATTTGAACTTGGTCTCAATCAGTAGCCAGGAATCACACTTATATGACCATATATATATATATATATATATATATGTATATATATATATGTATATATATATATTTCTTTGGCATAGGGACTCGTACCCGGTCGAAAACCTCGTAGACATAGTCAAAATACGAAGTTAGAAGACCAAATGGTGTCGTTATACTACCCTCCCCGACCCCTACGGCTATTCGAGGAACTCGAACATGGCATCAGTAAATAGCAAGGACCCATACCTACACAACTATATATAATACGGGTATATGGTTTGGTGATATAGGCTCGAACGTTATCGAAAACCTTTCCGACTTGGTCAAAATAAACAGATTTTCAAAGTTCGAACTTTACCTAGTGAGCTTCTACGACATGCCCTGACCCCTCGGGCTATATAAGGTACCTGAACAGGGTCTCAATATTTACCTTCACGACCATGTATGATACATGTACATATCGTGGTCCTAGGGGATGGGACTGGGTCTTAAGCCGTTCAGACATGGTCAAAGACCAGATAGTGTACTTATACGACCCGCCCCGACCCCTATAGCAAAACCTAAACATTTTTTGTCTCCGATTTTGTTTATTGTGGCAGGAAATCAGGTTTAACATAATTCATCGATGAAACTGCCTTCAAAAATATAAACTAATATTCTTGGCTGTTAATAGGTGTAGGGATGGGTATTTTTTTGAAAACTTAGGAGAAAAATGCGAAAAAAATCTTGGGGTAATTGTTTAGACGATTCACGACAGTAATAATAAAAGTTTTATATATTATTAGTAAGTGCTAGGCACAATCTTTAAAACAAATGAGTGATGAATTAATTCGGACCTTCGGTGAAGTGACCTTGACCTGATGAATATGTACAAAAAATCACGAAAAGAAAAATCAAATTTTGGTCGGGTTTTATAATTTTTAAGTCCAGTGCTCCAGACATATCATTATGATTACAATATAATGTAGGTTAATGTCGTAGCTACAAAATAAGACCATAGCCGGGTTTCTAGGACACGAAATGATGTCACAGGGAATAAAAAATGGATGTCCGGTAAGAAAATATTCGTAAAATGGGCCTATTTTGATTGATATTTCATCTGATGGGGAGACAAACAACCCGCTTTACACATAAATGGTACTTATTATTGTATGTACATATTATCTACATTTTAAGATAGGCTAAACGTGAAAGGATAACCCCTAAAGGTTATAGGAGGTGAAATATTGAGAAAAATGAAAAATCAGTATTTAGACCTAATTTAACAGGTTTACTCCCTGGTTCGAGCCTCTCCTAGGTACTGTTTAAAATCACATTTGGGTATATTTGACACCTCTGAGGTCAGGACATGTAATATATGTAGGACTGTTGGAGTCAAAACAGCATTATTTGAATCAATTTTGGACGGTTTTTAACCCTGTGACCCGGCGAAAACCACTATGTTACATTATTAGATAGGTTTGAGTATCTGCCATACCCATAAGGGTCATGGCGAGTCATATAAGGTCACGGGGTCGGGGCGAGTCGTATAAGGACACCATTTGGTCTTCTAACTTCGTATTTTGATTGTCTAAGTGGTTTTCGACCGGGTACGAGCCCCCTGTGCCAAAGAATTATACCTATATTATACATAGTCATATAAGTGTGAGTCCTGGCGCTGTTGATTGAGACCAAGTTCGAATATCTGACACACCAGTATGGGTCACGGCAGGTCATATAAGGTCACCACGTAGTGTTCAAACAATATTGACCATGTCTGAAAGGCTTTAGACCCGGTCTAAACCCCTATGACCATGACATATACCAGTATTATACATGGTTGTGTAGGTATGGGTCCTGACAATAGATTTTTTTGGTTACCAAGGATAGCTTGAAGAGTCGGGACAGGTCGTACAAGGTCACCGGGTAGTGTTCGAACTTAGATAAAATGACTATTTTGACTATGTCTGAGAGGTTTTCGATAACGTTTGAGCCTCTGTAACCAAAATATATACCCGTATCATACATGGTCTTGTATGTATGAGTCCTAGGTATCAATTGAGACCAAGTTCAAGTACCTTGGATGGCCGTAGGGATCAGGGTGTGACAGGTAAGGTCACCATTTGGTCTTCTAAGTTCCTATTTTGACCATATCTAATAGGTTTTCGACAGGGTTCGAGCCCCTGTGCCAAAGTAATATACCTATATTATACATTTTCATGTAGGTGGGAGTCCTGGCTATTCATTGAGACCATGTTAAAGTATCTAGGAGTAACCCTTGAGGTTAGGGCCGGTCATATACGGCTACAAAGTAGGGTTCGAAAAGGCTTTTTTTGACCACGTCTGGAAGGTTTTCGACCCAGTTGGGTCCCTTTTGACATAAACTTGTACCACTTTTATACATGGTCGACTAGGTACGGGACCTGCCTACGGATTAAGACCATGTTCGAAAACCTGGGTGAGCCATAGGTCTCAGGGGAGGTAATACATGGAGGTACGGTATTGAATTTCAGCTGATAAAGACACTGTGTTAGATTTTGACACTTGTTCGAATCTCTGCACCCCAGGTACCTACCTATACCATATATGAATATGTTTGCAAATGTCTTAGCTTTACATTTAAGCTATTACACGTCCATATGATGCCATCAGAGCTCAGGACAGGTATCAGAAAATGACCAAACTTGTTTTATGCGGTAGGGTGCTGCCAAGACTAAGCTGACCCAACCTTGGAAGCCGTGAGAATTGCTCCAATAGTGTCAGTGGACTCAGTGAAGGTAGTGCTTGGGTTTTCAGGACTGCCTTGACAGCTCTGAAAAGTTCATATTTTGAGAATATTATCGGAATTTGACCTATGACCTTGACCCCTAGCCGACAGGGTTCGAACCTGACGTGGCCTGTTTTCTCTAGGTACTTGCTTGCCCTTTGCAACACGGTATCATTTAGATATGACTCCTCTGACAAGGCCCTCCTCTCTATTTAGTATATGAAGAAGTATGCATATTTTCACGAAAAATGGTACATTTTAAGACGGTTCTCCGACGAAACAGTCGACCATAAAAAATAATACAGCTTACATATCTTTTTAGACAATGTTTAGATTTAATTTATAAAAGTTATTTCATTAAAATATCTTGTGTTTGGAACTTTTTACAATTATTTGAAATTAATAAAAAAACACTGACTTTTTCCGTACGGAAAACAACGGAAATACAGCTTTTATCCTAAATTACGTACCGACGGACAAATAGATATTGTCTTCTTTGTCACAAACATTCAGATTTTGTCATTTTCTTTCAAAACAAGTTGATATTTGCAGTTATTTACTCAAAGTAAATATTTTATAAGCACTTTTTCCTAATTTTACGGCTAATATTTTAAGCCAAAATGGCAAAGTTCAGCAAATGTTCCCAACGGCATGCTCGTCAGAGAAGACAATTGTTTTTCATATTCGATTAGACAACATTTCCAACTACTTACTAAAAGAAATTTCAGTTTGATATCTGACTCTTAACGCTCTTTATAATAAAAAGAAATTGATGAATTTTTCGAAAAAATGCGACCAAAAGTAGCGTTATACGGTCCCTATAACAAGTCTACAGTTCATACAGACGGACAAAACTTACCTAAAACTATTTATTTCCATAGAAATAATTGATATTCACCAAAGCGTGTTACTTTAAACCCTCAGTTGATGTAAAATATTTTTTTTGGAAATATAAGGTGTATTTATTATGTTGTTTTTTTTTTTACATCATGGCACCCATGTTCGAGCCCGGACGACCCTTAGGATCGGGTTTAAGCCTTGTGCTATACGTCTATGAAATAGTTCTTGAATAGTTCTACAAATGCATGTAACTTTTATTAAGTATCATGAAATACTTTTGTCGTAATATTTCATTGAAAATGACCGATTTTTGAAAAAAAGAATATATATTAACAACATTTGACCTTAATTACCTCGATATGCGACAATTCCGCGATATTTGCGCGACAAACTGTCGTATGTCGTTGCTCGTTGTCGTGTGTCGCGTTGAATGTCGTGTGTCGTGGTTAAGCAATTTAAGTCGACAGTCGACAATTCCACGACATTTGCGCGATATGATGTCGAGTGTCGTTGTACATTGTCGTGTGTCGCGTTGAATGTCGTGTGTTGCGTTCTTAGGGCGACACACGACAATCAACGCGACACACGACACGACACAGGACATTCAACGCGACACATGACACGACACTCGACAATGAACAACGACACTCAATTTAATTGCAATTTGTTTGCCAAAACCTAGTTACAATGAGACATTCAATGTTAAAATGTTGTGTGTCGTTGTACATTGTCGTCCGTCGCGTTGAATGTCTTGCGTCGTGTCGTGTGTCGCGTTGATTGTCGTGTGTCGCTCTCAATAAAATTACCTCAACATGCGACAATTCCGCGACATTTGCGCGATAGACTGTCGTGTGTCGTTGCTCGTTGTCGTGTGTCGCGTTTAATGTCGTGTGTCGCCCTCAATAAATTACCTCAACATGCGACAATTCCGCAACATTTGCGCGATATAATGTCGAGTATCGTTGTACATTGTTGTGTGTCGCGTTGAATGTCGTGTGTCGCGTTTTTTGTGCGACACACGACATTCAACGCGACACACGACACGACACTCGAAAATGAACAACGACACTCAATTTTTACTGCAATATTTTTTGCCAAAACCTAGCGCGACAATGAGACATTCAAATGTTAAAATGTCATGTGTCGTTGTACCTTGTCGTCCGTCGCGTTGCAATGTCATGCGTCGTGTCATGTGTCGCGTTGAGGGCGACACACGACATTCAGTGTGGCACTAACCGGATTCCGTACTAAAATAACACGCTTTGGTGTATATCAATTATTTCTACGGAAATAAGAAATACTTTTAGGTAACTTTTGTCCGTCTATAGATACGATCTGTTGACTTGCTATAGGGACCGTATAACGCTAATTTTGGTCGCCATTTTCGAAAAATTCATCAATTTCATTTTATTATAAAAAGCGTTAAGAATAAAATATCAAACTGAAATTTCTTTTAATAAGTAGTTGAAAATATTGTATAAACGAATATGTAAAACAATTTTCGTCCCCGACGGACATGTCATCAGGAACATTTGCAGAACTTTACCATTTTTGCTTAAAATATTAGCCTTAAAATAAGAGGAAAGTGCTTATAAAATATATATTTTGGGTAAATAACTGCAAATAAAAATATGTTTTGATGGAAAATGACAAATTCTGAAAGTCTGTGACAAAAAAAAAAAGACAAAAACAAAACACAACAACATCTGTCCGTCCGTCTGTACGTAATTTAGGATAAAAGCTTTATTTCCGTACGGAAAAGACCCGTGTTTTTCATTAACTTCAAATAACTGTAAAATGTAAAAAACACAAGACATCTTTACGAAATAACGTTTAGGAATTAAATCTAAACATTGTCTAAACAGATATGTAATTTATATATTTTTAATTCCAATGGTTTCGTCGGGGGACCGTCTCAAAATGTACCACTTTTCGTAAATATGCATACCTCTTCATAACATTATAGGGAGGGGCCTTGTCAGGGGAGTTATATCTGCATAACCTGGTGTCCTATTTAAATGATTGATACTTTGTCGCAAAGGACAACCCAGTACCTAGGGAGAAAACAGGCCATGTCGGGTTCTTACCCGGTCGGCTAGGGATCAAGGTCATAGGTCAAAGTCCGGTGATGTTCTCAAAATGATTATGAACTTTTCAGAGCAGTCAACTTTGAAGGCAGTCCTGCAAACTCAAGCACTATCTTCACTAAGTCCAATGACATCATTGTTGCAATTCGCACTGCTCCCCGGATCGGGCTAGCTTAGTCTTGGCCAGCACCCTACCGCATAAAACAAGTTTGGTCATCTTCGGATTCCTGTCCTGAGCAATGATGGCATCATATGGACTTATAAATGTAAGCTAAGACATCTAAAAACCTATTCATATATGGTATAGGTAGGTACCTGGGCTGTAGAGACTCGAACAAGGGTCAAAATCTAACATAGTGTCATTTTCAACGGAAATTCAGTTTAAATTACAATAACGTACCTCCATGTATTACCTCCCCTGACAACTATGGCTCACCCTGGTGCTCCAACATGGTCTTAATCTGTAGCCAGGACCCGTACCTAGTCGACTATGTATACAAGTGGTACAGGTTTAGGCCAAAAGGGATCCAACTTGGTCGAAAATCTTCCAGACATGGTCAAAAAGCCGTTTCGAACCCTACCTTGTAGCCGTATATGACGTGTCCTGACCTCTTGGGCTACCCAGGTACTTTAACATGGTTTCAGTCAAGAGCCAATACTCCCACCTTTATAAAATGTTTGATATACATTTGTACGAATATAACTTTGGTGTCGGGGCTCGAACCTGACCAAAAAACTCTTAAATATGGTCCAAATATGAACTTAGAAAATCAAATGGTGACCTTACATGTCCCGCCTCGACCCCTAAGACTATCAAAGGTGCTCGAACATGGTCTCAGTTGATAGCCAGGACCCATACCTACACGACCATGTATGATACGGGTATATATTTTGTCATGTATCTATTTCCTTAGTTTGAAAACTCCGTGGTGACCTTATATGACCTGCGGTGACCCATACTGGTGTGCCAGATATTCGAACTTGGTCTGAGAATGGTCTCAATCAATAAATAAATCTTAAAAGTATTTTCTTAGATGCTACTGAAATACGGCCCCGGGCCTCACACTTATACGACCATGTATGATATAGGTATATTTCTGGAAGAGGGGCTCGAACCTATTAGACATGGTCAAAATATGAAGTTCAATGGGGTCATTATACGACCCGCCCCAACACCTACGGCTATCCGAGGTATTCGAACAACCGATAGTCAGGACCCATACCTACACATCCATATATAATACGTGTTGTGTGCTTTGGTGATATAGGCTCTACCTTTATCACTAAAACCTTTCCGACGTGGTCAAAATAAGCAGATTTTGAAAGTTCGAACACTACCTAGTGACCTTCTTCGACTTGCCCTGACCCCTCGGGCTATGCTAGGTACCTGAACAGGGTCTCAACCTTAAGCTAGGACCTACACGCCCATATATAATATATGGCCATAAACGGTTACAAGGTATGGTACGAAACGGCTTTTTTGACCATGTCTGGAAGGCCTAAACCTGTACCACCTGTATACATAGTCGACTAAATACGGGTCCTTGCTACCGATTAAGACTATGTTCGATCACCAGAGTGAGTCATAAGTGTCAGGGGAGGTAATACATGGAGGTACATTGTTGATGAATGAATTTTTCGAAAAAATGCTACTAAAATTAGTGTTATACAGTCCCTATAGCAAGTCTGCAGATAGTACAGATGGACAAAAATTAACTAAAACATTGTTTATTCCCATAGAAATAGTTGATATCACTTTAGAGCCTTATTTGATGTATTCTTTTAAGAAAAGTTCTTTCTCTTGTATTTATTACTAAAATGTCGTATGTCGCCCGTAGCGCTTTGAAGTCGACGCACGACAATACCACACGACAATGTCGACATGACATTATTAAAATGTCGCTTCGCATTGTCGAACGTCGCTGCGCGTTGTCGCGTGTCGCGGCGCGTTGTCGTGTGTCGTATTGAATTGTCTTGTGTCACTATTCCGGCACAGTCACGACTCATGACATTTCAAGACGACAGTGCGAAATATCGCTTCGCATTGTCGAGCGTCGCGTCGCGTTGTCGCCTGTCATGTCGCATTGTTGCGCGTTGCGAGCAGCAAAAAAAGTCAGACCGCGACGCAAGACATTGGGAAACGACATCGCGACAATGCGACACGACAATGCGAAATATCTCGTATTGTCGTGTGTCGTGTCACATTGTCGCGATATCGTGTCGCGATGTTGTGTCACATTGTCGTGCGCCAACCTCAAAGCGCGACGAACGATATACGACATGGTCCAAACAGGATTCAGTAGGTTGCTACATTCTTTTCTCATTCATGCAATATTTGAGAAATACTGCATCGGGACTTTTTAACTTCAGCAATGCAATAATTCCTGGTGGTATCGTCGTAATTCAGAAAAGCATACAAGAAAGATTATTTGATTTTTTTTTGTTCTGAATGTCGGGTGTACTTTTGTATCTGTGTAAATGAAAATAATCAGAAAATGTCGTTCAGATATGCAAATCAGACTAGTCCCCAAGCAATACATGAAGCAGAACATGTTTTCCTTCAGGACCACGATCAATTACTTTGTCATATAAATAATTCCAACATGTAGCATTAACACGATGCTAAGAGCTAATCTGGTATAAAATAATTAATTAAACGCACTAACTAGCTTTTGAAAGAGTATAACATACTAATTTACATCTGAAACATACCCTCGCACCAGCTGGTACAAATATTAATGAAACAGGTATGTTAATAAAATATCATTTTAACTAATTTTTTCGGTTGCAGATGTATGATATTGCCATAAATATTATCTCCGTTCTTGTCACATAATTACAGATTAAGGAAAATTAATTTGTTGTTTAAATTACCTAATGGCTAGAAGGCATTATTAATAATAAAATAACTGGAAGGTCTAATCAAGCGGCTGCCTTTGTATTATATATACAGCTCATGCTGTTACGGACATTCAGACTTCAACACGACCGTTCCAACAAAGGTAAGTTGTTTACTTTTTCTCGTAGTAATGTTTCTATCTAAAACTTGTGTTCAGAGTAAAATAAATGATATACACTGAATGCTTACTAGGATGAAATTTTCAGTATTGAAACATTTTTAAGTTACTAACTTTTGGTGTTTGTTAAATGTATGTTTGGTACCATGAAGAATGGCATCAGACTAATTAAGGAGAACATGCTGTCTAGATAATGGACGGCTGAAAATTTTCCTTGGTTTTCCCCAGGTTAAAGCGGTATTTTCAAGTTTTATGCAGTTTTAGTCCAAAATTTATAAAATTGCTATCAAAACCAATTTGTACGGCGATCATTCGATAAAAATACATCTTAAAATATACCACACATATCTAACTACATTGTATAACGTTATATGGTGTTTCCAATGGACATCACAGAGAAAGTATTTACCTTTTTGTAGCGATAGTGACATTCTGTACTAAACGACTACTATACATAAAAACATAAGCTGCAATTTATTTTTTTTTTGCGCAGCGGATTTAGAAAAGACATTTCTTATATCTAGTTTATAATTTCTCTTTTGTACTTTTTGAATCTCCCTGTATTTTAATGCTTGTTACCTGACGCACACAAAATGACCAAGATTTCAAGAAAGTCTAGCCAGGATAGTCTAACACTTTATGATAGAGATAAATAACGATAAATTGAAATTGCATCACATTAAATATATAGCCGCAGCATTACTCGGAACTTCATTCGAACCTGTAGTATGATGCGGAGGAAGTTAGAGATTAAGGAGGTAGGTTACCTTCATATTTGTATGTGCGCATGTCCAACCGGAAGCTAACGTGACGATTTACGACGACGTTTACGACAAATTAAATGTGTTTGTATATTCATTCTCCTGAAAACAAATCATGAACCTGCCTCCGATCTGATACTTTATGGTTTAATAATGCAGAAATAATGAATCAATTGTGGCAGAAACGCTTCAAAACAATGTTGCCTTAAAATGACGTCATTGACGTCATGACGTTACGTGTCAGTAACCGCGCAAAATTAATAGCTTTTATCTTGAAAGTACGTAATTTTGTGCATTTTCTTTATTTTAACTATCTTCAAATAACAAATATTTGCTGAAATATTTGTTATGAATCTTTTGCTCTGAATAATCATCAATATTTTGCTTCTTTTATGTAGTTATATTGAAACGTTATGCGGATTGTAAGAAAATGGATGATGGTAACCAATATTATTTGGAATATAGTTGGATGAAAGGTTACTTGTAACGGCCATTTTCAAATAAAAAAAATCTAGCAGTTTGATTTGTAATACCTATCTTTCAGGTTCTGTTGATAATTTGTTACTTATATACTAAAAATAAGATCTAAAACTGTTCAAATTTCAGTAGAAAAATGTGGTTCCTTGAATTTAATGAATGTTACCATGGAAACGAAGCCCGTGACCTATGTATCTAAATGTAAAATTCAAAAGCGTTGACACTGGTCTATTTAAGAAACACAACTTCGGCTTTTTATTTTCATTTCAACAATATCCATTAGAATAATATCAGCATGCTGAACGATTTTTCCATGAAAAATGCCAGGCGAGGGGTACTGCCGTATGTATTCTAAGCTGTGAAATTTGTTTGAATCAACGCAAATAACAAGAAAATATAACTTACGTTAGAAATAATATGTTTTAAAGCTACATTAACTAGAAAGATAATCTTATTCCATATATTTTTATAAGAAATTACGACAAAAAGCAAGATATAAGCTATTTTAAACATCTCTGTTGCCATGGTTACTGTAAACTTTAAGAAAAATAGGGTACCATGTAAAGTGCATGGTATTCTGCTTATAATATTTCCCAAATATTCCATGTTAGTCATTAATAGAATGCCACTTAAGCCGTCGAAAACCCCTATTTTTATACATAGTTATTTAAAAATGAGAGAAAATGCGTTACCATGGAAACACGAGCCCCGCGACATATGCATTTAAAGCTTATATTAGAAAGCTAATGTGCATACTAGTAAAATTATCAATTATGCAGACTTCTACGGACATTAATGAAACTAAAATACACTGAAAAGTGTTAAATATCCGTATTTTCCTTCTTCTTTTAATATGAAATACCTTTAGAGGGTCATGTTCTTCAAACCTAGATAAAAACTGAATTTGAAGGGACAGAGACAAACGGACTTGAGATTGTAGCAGGTAAAACTTCATATTACACGAAATACAAACAAATGCTGCGGTTTAACTAACTTGAATTTACCCTTGTAACAAGGTAACCTACCTCCTTAACATGCGGCGCATGTCTTTTTCATATCTTCATTAATATTTTTTTTATTTCTGATAGAACTATTGCTTATGATAGCGTAAACACGAAGATTTATAAGCGCAAATGACCTCAAATTCATTAACTAAAGGTGACGGATACGGTAAATAATTACAAACATGTTGTTATTCCTTCATACTTGTATTTCAGTTGAAACACAGTCATTTTATTATTTCCTTGTATATTAATACATTTTTGTATTTCAATAATAGTGACTGCACGTTTATGATAAAATCAGATCATCTTTTTTGTAAATATCAAATACTGAGGTAAGATAACATTTACTGATAAGACATTTTTCTTAATTATGATATTGGCCGAAATATTTTTTCAATAGTATCAAATTATAGTGTTTTCACTACATACAAGTTAAATTTACGCGTGCAAAAAAAAAATACACTGTATTTTTAATTTCTTTTACTTACACCAACAAAGTGACGAACTCTTTATAGAAAGAACGACCTATACAGGTGCTCAATAAGCCAATGGTTAGTTTTTTTTATATATGTTATAATTTTTCTTTAGACAAATAAACCAAAGTGAGTCGCAAAATGATGGGGAAAGTTTTACTCGCAGTGGCTGTTCTGGCTGTCTACGTGGCAACTTCGTACGGTAAAACACTTAATTACAAAATTGCACTGTTTCGTTTCTTATCATTCATAAAAAAAAATTGTAATTTTGTAAATAAATGAAGAATTGCAGTAACAATAATAGAATATAACATTTATATCAGATTTTATGAATGCTTGTATTTTCAGATTTGCAGAAAGTTCCGAAAAACTTCTGCCTGTTGTTGAATTAGGCATTTCAGTCGCACTGTATATCAGCTTGGATACTGAAATCATTATTATGGGAATTAATGACAATTACTCATTTTTATGTACTTAATAATGAGCATCTTATTAAAAGTATCTAAATATCTCCCAACATGTTTCATAAAATGTAATGTTTACTGTGAAACCATGTAATTTCGTGGGTAAGCAGTTTCGTGGTTTGCTATTGGTGGATTTCAAATTTTGAACATAGAACGAAAGGGAATTTCATTTGTTCGTTTGGATATTATTTCGAAGACTGACTAAACCTTGACACCAAAGACAATAAGCCTTTGTGATTATTTTTTTTTGTCTTTGATAGTTGTAAATGTTTTTCCGATGATATGCTTTAATTTATTAAATGTCTAGCCGCATGTCCGTAGTTAAAACTGTTGCCCAAGGTCCGAAGGCTATAGATTTGCAAGCCACATGTTTTATTAAATGGTAAAAGAAATTAATACTTACCATGCTAAATTTCTGTAATGAACTTGTCCATCTTCCAGTTTGGACAGTATCATTAACTGTTAAAAAGGGTGCGTATCAAAAAAGGTACTGACTGAATAGCGAACAGTGCAGATCATGATCAGACTGCACGGATGTGCAGGCTGCTGATCATAATCTACACTGGTCGCAAAGGCAAAACTGATGGTGTTCAGCACGGAAAGGGTTAATGCTCACAGTTTCATTTTTAAGTTTTTAATTTATTAACCAAGCAAACATGCGTTGAATATAGACCGGTCATATTACGCTGGCGATTTATATAGGAAACGAATTATTGTATAAACGTGCAGGTCAGACCAATAGTTGTTATCAAATTGCAAACATGGCAAAAAAACCAGAAGCTGCAAAAGAGGATTTGTAAATTTCAGCTTATGACTATATTGGATGTTATGAAGACAAAAAGTCGAGGATTTTAGAAGGAAAGTTTACCAGCGGAGATATGACCGTGGAAAAATGTATACAGACATGCAGTATTGCGAAATATCGCTACGCTGGGGTCGAGGTTTGTAGATTCAGCTTATCTGTTCTTTTATCAAAACTAAATGAACAAACTGTAAGAATAGATTTCTTCTCATTTATTGAAAAAAGGCAGTTTTAGGACATGACTGTTTCGTAATATTTGCATTCTATATACTTAGACTAGGTAATTTCTGTCAACAATTCATATATATTGAAAAAAAACCTTAAACTGTTTAGCTTCTTTTAAACGGTTTAGTTAGAAGGCACTTAGACTAGGCGATTTCTGTCAAAAATTTATATATGAAAACAAAACCTAAAACAGTTTTGCTTATTTCAAACGGTTCAGTCAGAAAGCGTAGAACTTTATTATGTATGAATTAAAGATGCAGTCTTAGTCGTTCCTTGTATTATGAGTTGAAGTAAAACCTGTTCTACTGCCTCGTTACTGGCCATTAATACACACGATATCTAAAATAACTTTAACCCTGTACATACAAACTCAGTCAGTTTAAAACGGCAAGTCTAAATGACCAGAAAATGCGACACAAAAAAGGTAACCCATATCAGCTTTCGCCTGAAACACAACCTCAACTTGGAAAGTGGTAAAGAACAATATCCTATACTATTTGGGAACCAGTATCGGACAGGAACAGTTTCGGACACATGTAATAATTAACCGCTTTATTTCAGCGTTATTCACGCAGTTGTTTCATCTGGATCATCTGTATTTTTGTTGTTCGTGCCTACAACAAACCACTATATTAAAAGGCTGTATAATGTTATATTTTGTGATGATACCTTAGCCTGTGTTTACAAAACAAATTTCTGTCTCTAATGGGGCATGAAGATAGCATTGCGCATGCGCAGCAGTTTACACTTGTCGAGGTATCAAGTAGGGAAGAAATAATCAAACTTCGTATCGATTGTCTGCTGATAACCTGTGCTACTTTTAATTTCATTGTAATAGTTACAGAAAATGCAGGGCTGTCGACTTTTTCACTAATTTTATTCTACATTTATTTTAATTATCAAGAATTCGTGTTAAACGAAATTTGAGTTTTTTATAGTTGGCCTCCCTTTGCTTTCATAGCTGGTATTGGAACAGGGTTATCTTTCATGTGCATTTTTGGGGAGATTAATGATAAAAAAATGTTTTAAAAATAGATTTATTACTTATTTCGGTATCAGAATAACAGCAAAACATCATCAAAATATTTTTCGGGCTACTGGATTTCCCCACAGGGAAAATAACTTCTTTTTGTGACCCCAATTGAGGCCCCATGGAACCCATATTTTACGTCACAATGCGATGCGATGCTGATTACAACATCGGATGCAGAAGGAGCTGAAGTTTGTGCAGTGTGGGTGTCAATTATGTCAAATATTTTTTAGTAAATAATGGAGCCGAAATATGAAAGTTTGTCCGGCTACTACCTGACAACATATTGATCAGTCTGAAAGGGATCATAAGTTTCTGAGAAAACGATATAGAGTTTTGGAACCTGCACTTTGAATGTTTGATAATAATTAACAGATTTATTCCCATCAGTGATCATTCAGATACAAAATCTTAAACAAAATATCTTAAAGCTACTCACCCACAGTTTGGGTGAACTTTTTTCCACATGGTCACTTCCATCAAGTTTGGCATAGAACGTATGTAAGATTCTGAAAATGAATATAAAATAATAACAATAAAATGGGTGAGATTGGTAAAAATCCAAGACGAATGTAAATTTTCTGCATTATTTCAATCCGTTGCGGCGTGTACCACCTTCTGCGCAAAATGTTTGGTATTTATAAGAATATCTTGCAAAATTCTTATGTCAATAAGTTTGTACTACTAGTATCTTTCAGAGTACTCGCTTATTATGGATTTTGAGAGAAATTATTTTTTACATAAATTCTGTGAGTTAGTCCCTTTAACTGGAAAAGGGGAATCATTTGTAAAAAGCGGAAAGGAGTTAAGTGGCCTGTGTATTTCATATGAAATGATGATAGTGAACACGTTCATCTAAAAGCCGAAAAAGGGTCACATCCTTATAAAAATGCGAACCATGAGTTCAGGAACCTAAACAAATGTGTTATCCACTAATGTTTATCGAGATGCAAGCTTATATTCAAATATTGATTGATTGTGTAGTGGGGCCTCCGTAGCCGAGTGGTTAAGGTCTATGACTACAAAATACTTGCATCTCACCGGTGTCGGTTAAAGCCTCACTCAGGGCGTTGTATTCTTCATGTGACGGAAGTTCGGTGGTTCTAACGAGGTGCCCGCCCGTAATGAAGTAATGCACCGAGGAGCACCTGGGGTCTCCCTCAATCATCAAAGCTGGAAAGTCGCGATATGACCTATTATTGTGTCGGTGCGACATTTAACCCAACAAAGAATAACTGGAGCGAGTGAGGATGCGCTATAAAAGTCTATCTATTATTTGAATATTCTAGCTAAAAGCTGTTTGCCCAGGTTTGTAGTCCTAGAAAATATGAGGATATTGCATTTCCATACAAGATATTTCTTTCGTGATTTTATATCTTAGAGCTGGTTCACATTTGTTGTCATTGTGGCATTGTGGCATCAGTTTCCAGTGATATTTAAATGTGACAAATGAAATGTATTCAAATGTGACCAATGAAATGCCCAATCTAGTACTATTTAGTTTTAAATTGTTTAGTTAACTAATTAAGTCAATTAAGCCAGTTTTATGTGGAATCAAGTATTCAACTAATCATGTTATTTTTATCATCATCTTATAAAATGTTAGTATCTTAACCATATCATGTAATTTATTGTACGATTTTTGCTACTAATTATTTAATGTTCTTTTTATATTATTATTCCTTTTGAATAACATAGTCATATATCTTTCGTTTAATTAACTACTCTTTAGTATGGTAATTAATCAATGTTTTACAAAATCCATGTACCCATTTATCACGATTCAGGTTATCTTTTATATTGCAATATTTTCCCCTTCTTTCAGTATCAGAACCAATGTTTCTGTGGAAATAAAATAAAACCGTACAAAAGACTTGCAGAAAGCGCATGCTCAACATCATGTGGAGGAAATTCAAACCAGAAATGTGGCGGGACATGGAAAATATCCATATACCATACAAGTGAGAATATAATTTTACCGATGTTGCTCACTACAAATCTGGAGTGACCTGGAGCGGCCTTTTGTGCATGTCAAAAGTGATTATCAATCAGAGCGCATGGCACAAATACGCAAATTATTGCATGTCCGCGCGCATTTATCGTATAATATGTATAATATACTGACTAAAGGTTAGGATTAGGAATACCATGGTTACAAAATATATACATTAAAGATACTTATCAAATCGCTTGAATCCGGTATGTACCGGAGTTTCTAATTTATCACTGGCGCACCATGTCTTTTTTCTAGTCACAGTTTTATTTACAATTAGTATTATCATTTAATTTATGTCCTTTCAATTGGTCTAAACGCAGTCACGTGAACATTGATAAAAAGTCTTATTGACGCGTAAGCGGAGCCAAAATAGGTATTGACATTGTATTTGATATCCCTGTACCTAGATATCATTCAAGATGTTGGATTTAATAGAAAAAGAACTATTACCTTTTACGTTCGGTCAATATAATAGGGTTACTATGATAGTAGCTCGATCTGGGATGCTGTATTCGGCTCGAGTGCATTTTGCCAGATCGGATCTCACGAGGCGCGCAAGCGCCGAGTGTGATCCGTCCTTGCAAAATCTACGAGAGCCGAATACAAAATCCCAGACTTAGCTACTGTTGTAATGATCCTATTATTATATACATCCGTCTTTTTGTTTGTTGTTTTATTATAGAACGAAATCTTTATTGTTTGTCGACGTTAAAATAGAAATGAGTGAAATTTTGAATTTTTTTTTGTGCGCTTTTTATAGAACTGTGTCAGGTCATGAATTTTAAATGAAAATAGTCCGGCAACGTACAATACAAAAGGTACACTACGGATTTTTTTCTGTTAATATTTACTTGTCGAATATAAGCAGTATTTTCGACAGAATTTATATAGGTATATAGTAAAAGGATTTATCGATCTGGAAACTGATAACAATCTTTGGCTACGCCCTCGGTCTATGTGACGTGTTCCATATCATCGATGAATACTCATTTCGGCCTCAATAAAAGACAATTAACTGTATATAATCGATATATATTCATTTGTTTAATTAAAAAACATTGATCATTTCAACATTTTATTAATTACTAGTCAGTATTTTGTCAAGCATCGCCACGAGTCCAAATATGTCACGTTAAAAAGCTATTTGGTCAGCGGAAGGTAAGTTCAGCTGATCTGTTTTATAAGAAATAATTTAGAAATTAAACTAAACTATTTCGTGTTACAGACAAGTATCTTGGATGTTACGTGGACAAAAGTTCCAGAATTCTGAGTGGTCCAAAAACCGATAGTAGTACCAAGATGACGGCCAAGTTCTGTCTCCAATTCTGCAAGGGAAAAAACCAAGCATTTGCTTTAACGCAGGTATATACAAAAACATACAGTTCTTCATTCTAACCGTTTAAATTTTTCTTTAAAATAATTTTGAATACGAATTACGACCAACATTCATTCATTTATGTTACATACTATTTACGCGGTTACATCTCTATATATAAATTTTCATTAAAAATTGCTATAGTTTCCGAAGAGTCATTTACCCAGCTAAACAAGAGGGAACTCCATGCTGTTGCGTTGAACGTTTCCAAGATAAAAGTTGCGTCTTTTTGTATAATTTACAGTATTCCAATCAGTGTTTCTGTGGAAATAACTTTAAGGACTACGACAAGAAAAGTGACAGCGAGTGCAGTTATAAATGCACCGGGGCAAAGAGTGAATTCTGTGGAGGTTTCTGGAGAGGATCGTTATATGTTGTATAGAAAAATGGTAAGCGAACACAAGAAACATTTCCATGGCCACGAAGGTTCATCATTTAACCGCCGTTTCGTCCGTCCCGCTATTCTTGTACGGAGTATTTCTTAAAACATATTGACTTGATTCCCAATAGGAGATACGTATATTGTCTTCATCGTTTGATGAGATGAATTTTCACTGAGTTGTTGTCGTTTGATTATTCAACATTACTATGCTAAAGCTCCATTTCTTGTATGGAGTATTCAGCAAACACTGGCTGGAATTCAGCAAAAATTCAAAGAAAGCTATATGCGCATATTGTCTTCATGTATCGGTTAAAAGAGTTTTCACTGAGTTACTGCCCTTAGATTATTGGTAAACTTCCTTGTCATCCTTATCAGGAGTATTCCTCAGCAACCCCTGGCTGGAATTCAGCAAAATTTCATAGGAACATTTACTCTCAAGAGGAGATGCGCAAAACATCTTCATGTCCGGTCTAATGATTTTTTACTTAGTTACTTCACTTTTGATTATTCAATAGTAAACGATAGGGTCAACCATTTCCGAATCATCAGCAGCCCCTGTCTGATATTCATAGAAAGCTGATGCACATATCTAGTGCGTGCTTGTTTTCTACAATTTTTAGCTGGAGATCTAAGAGACTTCTTTGGAAGCTTCACTGCTAAGAAGAGGACTGTGCCCAGTCGGTGAAATCTGTTTTGTGATTTTAATATGCAATAATCGTACTTCGGGCGGAGCATCTTTTGGTTTTATCGACATTTCTCTTGTATTTACTAGCACTGGATCAGTGTTTTTGTTAATTGATCAGGATTTATACAAAGTTTAAACCGTTACGTGAAGCTTAAAATATTTCTCTATATCTGGTCGGTGATCAGTTTGTTTTTTCGTTTGTTTTTGCCTTAGATTCAGCAGAATTTCAATTACATAACAGTGGATAGTTAATCTAACTAGTGTTCCTGAATTGTGTTCCAGTACAAACCTGTTCTCCGCAAGTAACTGCCAGCTTCCCCGCAAAAAGTAGATCTTTCATCTAATCGTCACGGAGAACATATACCTAGCTCGGGGATCGAACTCAGACCTCGCGATTCGTAGATCTGCGCTAACTCTATTGAGCTAAGCGGGCGGGCTTCTATTACAGCGTTACAGTCCTGATTGTATGAAGGAAAACATATGTGGGTCAAATGAGTATATCATTCTGTGTATTGTAGAATGCATTACGTTTATGCTGATAACTTTATAATACAACGGCAATTAACGGCTGTTGGGATATTTTATCTTTTCAGAACAAGAGGAAGAGAGCACCGGGACGAATGTGAAACACGCCATGAAACTGTTCTCTGTCACTTTATTGTGATAAATAAAAATATTTGATGAAATCAGATTATCTTGCTTTATAGATTTGCGTTATAGATTTAACTATTTTTGGGGGGATTTATGCATGTACAAACCCACCTGAATAATGCACAAATTGAAAAGAGCCCGGAAGCCTCGAATATTACTACTATCAATGAGACACGAGAGTACTAAAAAGGTTAAAAATGGTTCAGCAATGTGTGAACGTCGCAGCTAAACAAAAGTAACAGTAGAATCCAAAATGGCCTCTGCGCACTTGCTATGACATCATTGTCATGCCTGCACAGTCCTGTGGCCAAACTATTTAAACCTGTCAAATAGCTTGTTTAAACAGATATTGGTATTTTTACCATTTGAACTTACCATCAACATAAGTGTTCTGTTTCTTTGTTTCTCGGTTGTAATGCCAGAGAGAAATGTACACAAAGTTAAAGGGCACTTCATAATTTACATTAGTTTAAGTCGGACCGACCGACAAAACATTTAATTAAAGTTTATTAACATGAAAATATGAATTGTTTTACATAGATTTATTTTCAATTTGGTGGCTTACTATAGATCCGCCATAAAGTACGAACTATGGAACGACGGTAGACTAGCCACTAGACTGATAATAACTATATTTCTATATTTTTCCCTTTTTTGACGAATTCAATTTCATAGAGACAAAAGCCAGTCTATTTTAGAGATTTTCACACAGGACTGATGTTGAAATTATCATGATATTGGACATAGGATATAGACTGGCTCAGTTCACTACATTCAATCATAAAAATATAAAAAGATATATCATAGTCTAGGAGCTAGTCTAGAACGACGGGTTCATGCAATGAAACATTTTACACCTTTAATGGAATTATTTCATTCAATATATTAAAAGGTATTTAGAAAGAATTATTCAGTAAACAAAGCCCAATAAAGCGTTAATAAAATGTATAAGAAGATAATTTTGAATCAAAGATTGAACTAGTATTTTTAAAGAGAAGAAACGCCACAGAATAATTATATACATTTGTATTCCCATTATGGTAATTGTACATGGTTTGTACAAAAAAAGGAGAAGTATCTCTTACAAATTGTCAGTGACATACATTATGCCAAGACGATGAGTTTAATGTCTAAACATTCTATTGAATGAATGCAGCAGTATCCACAGTATTTGATGTAAGAAGATAAACTAATACCACACTTTGTTCCTACAGTGTAAGACAGTTAGGAGGTCTATTGTGAAAATACTGACAATCGTGATGGAATATGTTACAAAGTCTGTGAACAAACTTCAAATTTAGTTTATCCCTTCAAAGTATTTCCCCTTGGTTTCATTCGAGAAATCTAAGAGGTAAATGCTGCAGAGTAGTCTCCCCTAAGTCTTAAGTAACTGAAAAATTCAACACCCAACCAGCCCGTTTCACCGCCTTGGAAACAGGAAAACGTCACAAGGAGTTAGATCTGGTGAATAAACGGAATTATTGATTTGTTCCACTTTTTCATCTCTCAGAAACTTTCGTATAATGACACTTTTGTGAGGTGCGGCGTTATCATGGATCAACAGGGCGGCGAATACCAGTCCTTTGACTCACTTGTTTTGTATTTTCGTTTAACAGCTTTCATTAACTTTGTCTCTGACACTGTAAAACTTTACAGTGACTGATTTTCTCGATGGTGTAGAAATTCGTACAACAGTACCGTTTGAGCAAATGAAGATGAAATACAAAACGTTTTCGACTCTTTTAGTTCCTTTTAAAGTAACCGGTCTTCGGTCACCATTTCTCAGCCACTGAACGCTATGGCTCATAAAAGTATATCTAGGTCTCCTCTCCTGTTAGCATTAACATTGTGTGATCATCTAAATTTGAGAACTTTTTTTCAGCGTTTCTATAGCACATTTGGTAGTATTGGCCTTTTGCTCCTTGGTTAACATGCGAGGCACCCATCCGGCACAAACCATTAGTGCTTGGTTAAAATCTCATGAGTTCTCCCTTTTGTCATGCCGAGAAAAGAAGCTGTCTCGTACACCGTGTACCTGGCATCTTCGTCAATCAGACACCTTACAGCAGGCAGGAATGTTATTAAATGTCACTGCTGTTTTAGGCCTTCCAGGACAAGCCCTGTGTAAAGTTTACTGTGATACTGCAGAATTTTCATTTGAAGTATGCAGTTCTGGGAGTATCTTCTTAAAGGTATTTCTAAAGAGCAAAGTACTTTAATGTGCATGTATTTCAAATCATAGGTAAATGGTACAAACTTAAGTTACAATGTACTTAAATCGGTAAAAATATAACAGATGGAAAATTATACAAATTGTTGATTTCAGATTACATTTCCCTAAGTTATACTTCCCTAAGAGTTAAAAGTTTTCTTTTAAAACATATTTGTTATAAAGACATCACAGCAAATCGTACACTTTCCTTCAACAAATAAAAAACCTGAAACAACAGAACGAATAGATATGCAATTATCTAAATATGGACAAATACATCGACTTATGACATCGCCCTGGTGCCAGCAAAGAAATTTATATTTGTCTTACGTATATACGACTTACAATCTCCTATGTAGGACTTATAATCTCCTACGTAGGACATAATATCTCCTACGTTGTACTTAGTATCTCCTACGTAGGACAAACTATCTCCTACGTACGACATAATATCTCCTACGTAGAATTTAGTATCTCTTACGTAGGACAAACTATCTCCTACGTAGGACTTGGTACCTCCTACGTAGGGCAAACTGTCTCCTACATAGGACATTATATCTCCTACGTAGGACAAACTATCTCCTACGTACGACATAATATCTCCTACGTAGAATTTAGTATCTCCTACGTAGGACAAACTATCTCCTACGTAGGACATTATATCTCATACGTAGGACTTGGTACCTCCTACGAAGGGGAAACTGTCTCCTACATAGGACATTATATATCCTACGTAGGACAAACTATCTCCTACGTACGACATAATATCTCCTACGTAGAATTTAGTATCTCTTACGTAGGACAAACTATCTCCTACGTAGGACTTGGTACCTCCTACGTAGGGTAAACTGTCTCCTACATAGGACATTATATCTCCTACGTAGGACAAACTATCTCCGACGTACGACATAATATCTCCTACGTAGAATTTAGTATCTCCTACGTAGGACAAACTATCTCCTACGTAGGACATTATATCTCCTACGTAGGACTTGGTACCTCCTACGTAGGGCAAACTATCTCCTACATAGGAGATACTTAGTCCTACGTAGGAGATATAACGTCGTAGGTACAAATTAGATCTCTCTGCTGGCGCCAGGGTGCTGCCATACTTACTTGACATTTATTTGTCAAGTATACAAATGATGTATAAATAGCGCTAGAAAGTAGACAGTAAAGCAGTGTTTACAGTGATATGAAGTGTAGCATTCCTTCTTTGCTCCATAAATTCAACTGAAACTTGTCTAAGCAATTACAATAGTTTGCTTCTTAATGTGTAAAAGCAGATAATAATTTTATTAAAAACAAGTCAGTTTAGTTTTTTTTATTGTTGGCGCGTTAATGACCGGTCTTTCGACAAAAAATGGCACACATATTTATTGCAGAATGAATATATTGAACAATATGCCTTACTAACAAGTAAATGACCCGTGTGGGAAAGGTCACTTTTAGAGTAAACAACTTGTTGAATAATTTAATACTTCATTGCACTAACGCTGATTATTGTATCTAGCAAGATAAGTCTTTGACGACATACGTTGTTTTTTCTAGGGGGTGGGGGTGGGCGTGGGGATATAAATCTTAGTTCGCACTTTTATAGTGGTTTTAGTAATTTTTGAAGTTAATTGTTCATTTTTGAGAAATAAAATTAATTCTTTTAATTGTGGTGGGTGTTTTTCCGTTTGTCTTGCCTAATGTTACGAGCGCAATTATATTTTTCAACAGAACATTGATTTTCTTTCAAAAATTATTAAAGCCATATGGATAGAGAGAAAGAGAGAGAGAGATAAATTCAACACATCCTATTACCTGATTGTCCCCCGCGGCGAGTGATGTCTATTTCACAGAGTTCCGAAAAACAATAAACGTTAGTTGTTTTATTTTTTTGTAGCTGCAGTATTTCATTTCGACTTCCCATTAAGATACTCCAGCTCCTACATACGTACAAATGCCAAACATATTATATAATTAATCCTGATTCTTGAAAGTTCTAACCAGAACTTGTTGTTATCCTGTCTGGATACAGTACAGTTAATTGGTTTTATTACAGATCTGGGAAAACTTTGATAATTGTGACAATGAATGAAACAACGAACACTTTCTATTTTGAAATATTTTTAAGAATACAATTAATAAACAAATATTTGAAATATCGTTGGACATGTGTTGATGTGTACTTTTGTACTCGTATAACACAAACACTTGTACTAAAAAGAAATCAGCGTGATGGGATGTCGTACAAATTTGAAAATTCAAAGTCTCTTTATTAAAGAAAAGTTATGAATAATGTTTGCAAAATCTAAAATACTGATGTCGTTTCAGCCGTTGTTTTAGTTTAAATAGTCGAAACAAATGAGCCGTGCCATGAGAAAACCAACATAGTGGGTATGCGACCAGCATGGATCCAGACCAGCCTGCGCATCCGCGCAGTCTGGTCAGGCTCCATGCTGTTCGCTTTTAAAGCCTATTGGAATTGGAGAAACTATTAGCGAACAGCATGGATCCTGACCAGACTGCGCGGATGCGCAGGCTGGTCTGGATCCATGCTGGTCGCATACCCACTATGTTGGTTTTCTCATGGCACGGCTCAAATGAGGATTCAATCCAATATGGCTTCTATTTTGGCGACAATTTAAATGTAATATAGACGAAAATTTTGATTTCGCGCTGACTTAAATAGAGCATTTTAGCATTTTGATCACTGTTTCAAACAGTGAAAATATTATTTTTATTTTCACTGGTACGGAACTATATTTGAATGCGAAACGATATGAATTATAAATTATAGGAAATTCCTTGAAAAATATTCTTCAGTAAAGGTAAAGATGTATAAAAATGATAAAAGGATCATAAATATTTACATTTTATCATAATAAACTGTTAAAAAAATCAGAAAACGTAATAGAACTATTTATAGTTTTTCTACAAAGACGTCACGACATTATCACCTTATGGTGCGGTGCACGTGACGTTGCGCGGGCAAACAGAATATAATTTGGTTAAAACCATTAAAAGTGCGTAAAATAAATAGAAAATTTGTTTGTTTCTGTGTAAGATCGAAATATATTTCACTCGTGAACACCATAATGTACATTTTCACTCGTGGCTGCGCCACCCGTGAAAATATTGCATTATAGTGTTCACTCGGTGAAATATATTTCGATCTTACACTAAAACAAACAAATATCCTCTATATGTTACAAACTACAGAATATAGTATTGTAGTTAATTGCATTTTTGCTATGGTACTCTCAAAGGTAACACACTAGTGAAATTATGATATTGTAATACATGTCTAAATTTCAAATACTCACTTGAAAACATGAGTCAAACCTAAACCAGTCCAGAATATACGTGCTTACCGCGCACATTTAGACTACTTGTTGATACCATTGAAAAAAAAAATGCACAGAATATAATATAGATAGAATATCTAAAGAGTCACACAATATTCCTGTTTCTGTTTTGAATGAAATTCGATATTAAGATTCTGATCTGGCGGTTTTATGGTACCTTCTCAAGTGAGCAATTTATAAAGTGAAAACAGAACCGCTGCTGTTAACACCACTAGCATGACAAGTAATATTCTGAACATTCTTTTATGATTTATTCCTCTACCATCATGGGTAAAACGATTTTTAGAATCTGATTTCGAATCTGATTTTGAACTACAGATCGTAAAATGAGGCCCAGGGTAGGAACCCCTGCGTTCAGTGATATGCTCATTATGGAAGGTCAACAAGTGTGGCACAGAATATTTCCTTCCTGGCTCGTGTTTCTCCAGGGTTCATATGCGTCAGGGAAAAGTCAGGGGAAAATTTTTTTTTCAAGGTCAGGGAATTGTCAGGGAAATTTACAAAATGTCAGGGAAATTTTGAAATTTGGAAAATGTCAGGGAATTTTCTGATCTGGTTAGGCAACAGTTTGTAAAGGTTAAGGCAGTTTCTTCAAATATTTCCTTTTTCATGAAAGCTATCACACTTACAACAATTAAAACATAATTTTAGATTATATGCATATATCTATATTCTACATATTTTTCAAATTCCATATAGAAGAAACTGAAAGGGATTTGCACCCCTTACCTCTTGAGCAAATCTGGTGATGGCTATATCTAATGATTCGATCCCCTTCTCTCCTGTATAGTGTCCATTACAAATAGCCATTACTATATATACATACAAGGCTCCAATAACACAAACATATATGGTCTTTATTTTACACAGTTTCAATATTTGAAGAAGGATGTTTTTGTGATACTGGTGCCTTGTGCATGTGGCTAGTGCTTGGTGCATGCAGTTCAGCTTTTTAACCTTTCAGGCGTGACTACTAACCACTAACAATGAGCCGGCAGACTAGATTTAATGTTGATTGGTTGAAGGACCCTAGATATTCAGCATGGGTTGTTAAAGATCCAGGCTCTTAAACAAAAGCAAGATGTGTCTTATGTGGTGTGAAGTTTGAACTCGGGAATATGGGAGTAAGGGCTAGATTGTAAGTGGCTAACATCTGACATGTGTGACAATATTCTTCAGCAATTCAAAAGGTGGATACTAGATATGGACAACGCTACAAAGGAGCTCTTCAAAAGCTACAGCATGAAAAATGAAAGATTAGACAAATTTTATGTCACATATTTTTCTGACAGAGAAGAATATAAAGATCTATTTGAAGTGGTGAAAATGATGTTGATACTATCACATGGTCAGTCGGCTGTTGAAAGGGGCTTTTCAATAAATAAGGACATGCTTATACCTAACCTAGCAAAAGAGAGCTTAGTTTCATACAGAACAGTGTATGATGGGGCAAAAGAGAAATTGACGAAACAAAACTCACAAGCAGCTGCTGAAACCAAAACTGAAGCAAAAACGTTGGATGTTTCAAAAGTGACTGTGACCAAAAAATGTTATCTGACTGTAGAGCAGCTAGGTCCAGGTATCAGCAGTATCTTGGTGATGCAAAGAAACTTGAAGCTCTGGAAAAGAAAAATGAAAGAAAGACCGAAATTGAAAAAGAGTTGTCCAATCTCAGAAAAAAAACAAAAGAAAACTTGAGTCATCTATAGTAACTATGCAAAAAGATGCAGATGACATTGCTCTGGAGGCTGAAAAGAAAAGGAAAATTGAATTACTTTCCAAGTCAAATGCTTTCCGGGCAAAGGCAACAGATATGAAAAAGGATCTTACTGAGCTAGATGCCAAGATATCATCACTGCAAGAGAAACTGAACACTTCCTAAATCCTTTGTATTGTTGTCTTGTTCAATGGCAACCTGTGCTTGTAAATATGAAATATTTCAGTGCTTTATAACTGTTTTATATAGAATCCTTATCCTATAGATTCATTGCCTTTGTTATAGTACTAGTTAATTCAATCTAACAACGTGTATTATAGCTAGTTGTTTAACCTGTACAACTCTGTTAACATTTTGTGAACATTTAGTGGTTTTTATGTTGTTGTGCTGGATATGGTGCTGATCAGCTTGCTTGTATATAATAGTATGCAATACTGTCAGTTAATTATGCAGGGGCCCGCCCGCTTAGCTCAGTAGGTAAGAGCGTTGGTCTACGGATCGCGGGGTCGTGAGTTCGATCCTCGGGCGGGGCGTATGTTCTCCGTGACTATGTGATAAACGACATTGTGTCTGAAATCATTAGTCCTCCACCTCTGGTTCATGTGGGGAAGTTGGCAGTTACTTGCGGAGAACAGGTTTGTACTGGTACAGAATCCAGGAACACTGGTTAGGTTAACTGCCCGCCGTTACATGACTGAAATACTGTTGAAAAACGGCTATAAACCCAAAACAAACAAAACAAATAATTATGCAGGGCTTATTTTATGTGCGATATATAAAATTGAACAAAATATTATCTACAATACCTTAAAGGCATGCTTTTGCTACCAAGGTGTTTCGCATGGTATATATCCTATAGATGTTACTCTTTTTAATTGGTATTCAGAATGACAATTCCATTTTAATGTAATTTAGTAAAGCTATGTTCTGAAAAACAGTTCGATTTGGCTAATATGTTCAGGTTTCCAAAAGTAATTGCTTTATTGTCTATAGGTCATAACATAAAAACATTTGTTTGTTTGAAACAGTGTATTTGATTACGTTTTAATGCATGATAATTCGTATCATTTTGCTTGCCAATGTGTTTTGTATAATCACCAGCTCCATATCCAGTTGATTTGGAATAAACAAACAAAATATTAAACAATGTAAATGTTTGTCAAAAAAGGAAGTAAGGGTTGGCTGTAGGGGTGGTGGAGGACAACATTCTATTTTTCATTTAAAATTGAACCACTAAATGTGCACATTTTAAGATAACAAAAGTCATACTAGGTGACTTGGTTTGTATCGTACCGAACCAAAAAGTCAGGGAAAAATGCTTTCATGTCAGGGAAAAGTCAGGGAAATGTCAGGGAATTTTGTGTGAAAG